>NC_142708.1:10435000-11064687 GCF_055471065.1 Atractosteus spatula | reverse complement strand
GTTCACTGCCTTTTATGAACTTGTCTGGTGTTGATCATATACTAAGCTACAAAGAGAACTTTCTGTTCTTTCCCAGCAGTGGGACCAGAACTGACAAGATTTGGACAATTAGAATTCCAGTGCTGCATTTCTGCATTAATTTTACAGTATACAGTATATGTTGTGTGACCCCCACAGCACACTGCGTTCTGCTTGAAGCTTCAAATGTTTATATGATTGTTTGTGATAGAAGATCTGCTCCAAACTAAAAAAGAATGTATTTTTTTCAACTGATTTCTAGCGCAAATTATTTGCTTTAGGTTGATCTAAAAATATATATGCCTGTTAATGATTATGAAGCTTAAAAAATGCAATCACCTGGAAAATTATAATATAGACCTCTCTGCATGCCTCCAACTGTGGCACCGACACAAGACAGACTTTAACACAATCTTTCATGGATTAGGAATAATTAAACTTCCTTAGCTACCCAAAATAATAAAAAATATGAAGGAAATGAAGCAAAAATGTGTTTCAGATGGATAATATGCCATCTGGATAGATACAGCTCACTAAAAAAAAAAACAGGAGCTGTGGAACTATGCTTTTGGAACCCCAAAATAAAAAAAAATAAAGCTGAACATACAGTAGGCAGTATGAAGTAATGTTTCCCTGCTTTTGCATTTCAGATGTACAATAAGTTTGTTTTCGATATGTGTGGAACGGAGTTCTGCATTATGACAAATGTATTCTGCACTGCTGCTTGTACTGTACTGTAGATTTTGCATTTCCCAGAGTTTAGAGTGTCTGCTGTTTGTGTTTGGAATTTCAATCAATCTCACAGTCATTTTACAAATCTGTCAGTTGAACAATGGATAATCTAGAAGGTGATAAAATGTGCCTTGGAGAATTTTAGTTGCAGTCAGAACTACAAATTATCATGTTGTGACTCATGATAATTTGTATGAATTTATTTAAGTTTAAAACTTTGCACAAGCAACTTAAACACCTAAAAGCACAAATGTATGAAAAAGAGGATGAGGTAGGGAGTTGTGAACTAACAAAATAAACGTTTCAACTCTTTCCGGAACATGCAAATTGCACCTGAATTGCACGTCTCCGGCAAACTACAGCTTGAATCAATTGTATTCAATTCATGTTTTTGTCTGGCAGTGCAAGAGATTTATGCATCCACACACATCACAACAGCCATGTTCACTAGCATTGCCTGTGAGCTTGTACACTCCAGTTTGCATTCCATTGGCTTGAAGACTGTGGCTGTGTCTGCTCTTCGCTCACTTCTCACTTCTGTTTTTTGCATCTCTCCCTTCTGATCAATCAACAGCAGTCTGTACTTCTCAGAGTCGCTCACTCCAAGGTGCTACAATGAGCCTTACATCTTTCCTGCAATATGGCTGAAAGACTGTTATTCTGTGTATTGTCTCTTTCCATTACCTTTGGTGTGGGCTAAGAGGCCAAAGGAATTTATTGGCTGTCTGCTTCCATTAACTGTGGTTTACTGAATGTCTCAAACGGACTGTGAGATCTGCCTTTTTCATTTCCCTGCTTAATTAAGGCCCCTTGTGTTCAGTAATGAAATTGTGTGCTCTGACTTCTTACCACACTCCTCTCAGTGCTAATTTATGACCTTTGCCTTTAGTGTTCTTGACTCATACCACAGCTTTCTCTGTAAACACATACAACAGTTAGCCTCATTTCCATTTATGCAGCTGTTTTTTTTTACTATTGATATAAAGTAATTGGATAAGAAAATTCCTTTGGAAAGGTATGGCCATCTCCCATTATTTGGTCTTGCTTGGTGCAATGTTGTTAATGTAAGAAGCAGTTTTCATGTGCAAAAAATGTTAAGAGTGCACAATGGTTTCTCCATGCATTTTGGAATTTACAGAACACGTGGAGAAATTTGTATGTTTATATTTGATATATGTAGACAAATGTACAGAGTTTTTTCCCGTCAGTATGTTTAAATGGCAAAAGGGGCAGTAGCTCTAATAATAAAGAAAGCATGTACAGGTTCATCAGGGAAAGGTCATGGTCAACTGTTACTGAAGTTACCGTATGAGACTGTAACTTCATGTTTTATATAGGTTGCATACAGTATATCTGATTGTATCGTTTGAACATCCTCAGGTGTTCAGATTTAGCACATTTCTAATTTGATCAGGATGCTGCACACTTCCTGCTTCACCTGGATTTGGATGTAAAGTTCAAGTATCAATGTCAGTGTAAAGGCATTTCTTGTAGAGGCTACAATAAAGACACGCGGCTTAATGATGAACCAAATTACACTACAGTATCTGCAGTAAGAAAATGAGAAAATAAAAAAAAATACAGACTGATGTATAGAACAATTAAGACTGATGTTTAATATCAGTTTGCTTTCTGTGTGCAGCCTGACATGCCTATGGTCTCATTCTTATTTGTACTTTGCTTTCACCTTTCCAAGAATCTTCATAAAAAGTATGTGCTGGATATCATACTCTTGGACAGGGCTAGCGAGTAAAGTGTAATTCTTCACCTTACATGATGGTTGATTATTTATACAAACAAAATTAGTGTTTTCACTTTCCTATAAAACTATTGTGACAGTTCACTGTCAGGTTCTCTTAATGCTCTTATTATATGTTCTCTTTCAGTACCAAGTGCACCCCCTCAGAACATCACATTAGAGGTTGTCAACTCAAGAGTAAGTAAAGAAATTCAATGCTTTATGAACAAGTACATAAAATCCCTCTCTTATGTTTATGTGTGCTAAACATTTGATAAGTTTTCTTTTATTTGTATGAGAAAGATGTTAAAGAGAAAAAAGTTTTGGTTTACCAAAACCAGATGCAAAGCCAGAAATATGAGAGCTGGTGATGGAACCAGAGCCCCTTTACTGTACCTTTAACCATTTACTGTATATTTATGGAAAGCAGAAATCTGTTTAAAAAATGTTCTTTATACTAGAGATGATCTGAAAGAAGCAGCACATACCTGTAGGTCCTCCCTGTCTTTCTCACCAGTGGTGACAGAGGAGGTAGTTGAGGCCATTTTGGTTGGATGAATCTCCTGCTAACCGGCTGGAAAGAAGAAACAGGAGATGGCACAAATCATAAGAAAAAGACAACCAGAGAGCTGGCAAAAATATGACAGTGACTGCACTGTACTGTAAAGGCTGTTTTTGAGAAGCAGAACAAACATAGTGCCAACTAAAGCCAAACATCTGTTTCTGAAAGCTAGTATTTTGAGTTCAGCTGTAACCATGCAAGTGTTCAGTTTTTTCTTAATATTAAAATGCAAGATTGTTTCCAATGTATAAGAGATGTGCGCAATGTATCAGTTCAGATAATACTCAGGATCCAGGAGAAATCCACAACTACAACAGTTGTGATTATGACTATAATTTTTATAATATGAATATAATGTGAACATTTATTCTAAAACATACACAAATCACAAAGCTGTAAGAAAGCAATAAGGGAAATTTTATTTGTTCTGTGGAAAACAATAAAACATATCTATGTATTTTTCATAGATATCTAAAAGGGAATATAAAAAACACCCTGAAAAAGGCAAAAGAAAACCTCATATCTGTTTAGTAAACAGGATGCTTTGGATGCAGAATGTATTTCTTAACCAACTGGAAACTTGTGATTTGTGTGGTTCTCTTACAAGATACAGATTAAAAATAAATATATATATATACTGTATATATATATTTGTGTAAGTCAAATTCTGGAACTGTAAGAAAGCCACAGGTAACAGAGAAATTAAGTAGATACTTCAATCACTGAAGAGTTGTGTTTAAAATGCACTTCAAAATAAATCTTCCTCAAGCTCCATTATGTTAGCCTAACAAAGATTGATTTATTATAACCCTAAAGTTACTTTTCTGTTTGAGAAGCTTGCTGGGGTCTTTCTAGGATTGTGTCATTCTGAATGGTGGATGTTCTCTTCAAACAGCTGTATAGTGGACAGAATTGATTTATTTTGAAAATGAGAGTGTTTTTGCTTTTCTTAGATTTTTTAAATATAAGAGATAAACTTACATTTCTGTTTTGAAGAGAATGAACATGCAAAATAGATTTTCTAATTCGTTTTTCCATCTGAGTGTTAAGCTGGAATATTGGAGAGCATGCAGTTCTCTTTGTAGTAGTAAATATGAAGGGTGGTACTGTGGTGCAGTGGTTAGCATTGTTGGGACCTGGACTCATTTCCTGGGGTGCTATCTGCATGGAGTGTGTATGTTCTCAGTCCCAGTGTTTGCATGGGATTTCTTGGGGTACTCCAGTTTCTTCCTGCAGTTCAAAAACATACAGTTAGATTTATTGGCTTCTGGGACACAGTATATGGCCCTGGTGTGAACATGTGCATGTTTGTTCCAGTGATGTCCCATCCACGGTGTATCCTGCCCTACACCTGTTGCTTACTAGGATAGGCCCTGGCTACCTGTTGACTCTGTATTGAATAAAGAGGTTAGAAAATGGATGAAGGGAATATGACCTAACCTCTACAGGCAGACTTATCATATTCTATTAAAATCGTCATGTTAAACTAAGGCCAAATACTGTATATTTCAGCAAGCATAAGAACAAATTTACAAATATCATTCAGCAAGTATAAGAACAATTTTATTATTTTTTTAGTGTGAAGAACAATTGATAAAAAACATTATTATCTTGGAATCTGTTTCTGCTGTTCCATATTTCACATTGTTGCACTTATATTCCAAAACACATGCTTGTAAAATGAAATTTAACTTGACCAAATACCAAAAGTATTTTTATTTTTATTAAATTAATAATTGTTGCATTTATTTATTGTCATTACGATATGAGTCAAACATCTTTGTAAAGCACTGATTGTTGGAACAAGCTTACTCTAGTCTGCTATGATTATAAATTATCATCTTACAACATTTTGACCATATCGAAAGAAAAGTCATATACAGTATACTGTATCAGACTATTCAGCTGTACACAGAGGCAAGTTTATAGTTTTACATAAATTTATTAGATACTCACTGAAACTGTGCGCACGTGAAAATAATTTGGATACAGGCTGATGTAAATGTTATTAGGGGTATTTATATTGGAAATAATGTGTTTGAACATACTGTAAAGCTTTAATTACTGCTCAGTTCTTAATGGGTACACTGCCCACGAGATATGATATACTGTAAATAGCTTTATGTTTAATTTACTTGGAAAAAAACATTGTCAGCACTTTAATTAGATTTTTCTGTGGTACAGAATATTGTTACATGCTTGTACATTGTCTTTGGTTCATTGTTTCCTAACATCAACAATTTGAAGAGAGCACTTGACCTGATACAGTATATCCTTCATTGTGTGCTTATGAAAATGTGTCAGAGGAGAAAATCAGTTCAGTATTTTTGATTCGGCAGTCTGAGTATACTTAACGTGGAATAGTAGCATCTACTACAGGAACGGTTGATGACAGTTCATTCTATAGCAGGCTCAGACGTTTTAGAACAACAGACAGACCTAAGGTGACTTGAGAGGTCGGAACACATTAAAAACTCATGAGGACTCAAGATGTACAGAGAAGGAGGCTTTATTGCAGGATATCCCAACAGATACAGTACACAGACTGCTACTACCATCTTAAAACATACTGTAACTTCGAGCGGCTCAGTAATACACCCTTATATACATCAAACACACTAATTGAAACCCATATGAGAATGTGTGTTACAATTAACCAATTACGTAATTTGTGTGTGCCCCAAATTAACTATAATACTGTATTATCTTCAAGGCCCTAATTGGTACTCTTTTGTGGCAGGATAAATGTAATTGAGTCCTTAATGGCCAGGCCTGCCACACAACTCTTTCATTATTGTGGCATTGGAGTTTCATATGGCTCTGTGTGAGATCGGACTTTTGGAATATATTGGAAAATATTTTGTTTCCTTTTGGGGATCAAGTCTTTTAAAAATTATCGACAGGTTGTGACCTCCCACTGCATGCAGTCTTCAGTGACGTGTCATGGGATTAAAAATTAAACTTTTGTTTGTTTGTGATAAGTGAGTTTATTTTAATTATTTCTATCCTTTTTGCTAGCCCTAAATGATTTTGGCCTAACTGGCCCAGATTACTGCCAAGGGTCTTACATTTTTTTGTGATCAAAATGTTACACATTTTTTTTCTAAATGTACAGTCTATAAGCATTAGTTAGATATGTTTTTTAGAATATTGGTTACCATGCAGCAAAATCAGATATGTTTACTTTGGTATCAGTCTGTATTTTCCTTAAAGGAATATCCTACTCTGAATTTAACTGAATCTCTTTAATGAATAGAACTGAATCTTCAATAGAGAAGGCTACTGTCATGGATGTCAGAAGGGCAAGCTGTGGAACGACAAGGAGAGCAATAAAGACCCTATGCGTAGCGAAAAGGGGACAACATGGGGGTTAGCCCAGGCTCAGGGGGTCAGACGATGTCGGAAAGAAACCTCAGGCCACAGACAGGAGTGACCTGGTGCTAGGCGGGTCTCAGGACATCCGTACCCTCAATGCTGAGCAGAGCAGACACAGGAAGTAAATAGGCTACACAACAAGACACACCAGGAAGACATGAATAATCACAGGGAACTAGGAACCAGAGGAAAGTAGAGCGCCCTTTAGGTGTACTGGGCATGACAGCTACTGTACAAGGGGACTTAATTCAAGTATTCAAAATCCTTTGAATGGACAAATTAAAGTCTTTAGACTTCTTCAAAATGTCAATCCTATACGGCTGTAAGAGTCTGAAACAAGCTACCCTGTCATATTTCAAAGCTGATACCATTTCTTATTTTTTTCAAGAAACGGCTAGATTTGTTCCTCAGGTCAATTAAACACAAGAGGCCAAACAAGCTACAGTAGATGGGTCAAATTGGCACTGCTTATTTGAAGACTTTCTTATGCTTTAAAGACAAAATGCATTTTTTTAAAAAATGGTACTGAAATAATTTTGTAGAAATTAAGCATAAACCTTATGGTAGATTGTGTTTACTATTAATGACATAGTGTTTGTTTTTAAATTAACAAATAGTTACAATCAGCATTACTTTATAGAATACAGTAGGTTCAATTGCTATTTGCAAATGCTTAAAGAAGAAAAGGATTTTTTCAGTGACTGCACAGCAGCTACATTCTCTTTAATCAGATAAAGAAGGACTTTTGTCCAAAATGTCCTCAAAAAAATTATTTTTAATTACAATATTCGAACCTTGTGTACAACATCAATAAAATCCATTTCTTTCTATCAGTACTAATGATTTGTGATAAAAATGACATTATGTCCATATTAGGATACTCCTTCAGATAAACTTATAGTCCTTCCACTGAACTATGCTTTGTTTCTTTCAAATCTATCACTACATATCCTGAAATGCAGGTAACACTCCAGGTCCAGAACGGTACCCATGACCCCAGAGCCACAAGGCAGCAATACTAACCTCTACACCAACTTGCCACCCCTGCAGCTGCCATTCAGTGTTATAATAAGGATGAAAGAAAACACAACGTTTCGGCCGAAACGTTGTGTTTTCTTTCGTCTTTTTTTCAGCATGGAATAAACCTATTACTTGTTCCTCTGCAGCCTATGCATGCTGACGCAGCTACCCACCTGAACTTATAATAAGGATGTTAAATATAGATTTAAATAAGATAATTTGATTGCTGCTCCATGGGAGAAAATTAAATAAAAGAACCTGGCTGGACCTTTTCTGAGATAACCTTACATTGGCTATTTGCGATGCTTTCCGGTCTTACAGCCTTACAGTATGTAAGATTGCTCATGGTCAAATGCATTCTGGCAAACACCCCTTCGCTGCAGGTGCCGGGCACGTGGAATTTGAGCAATCAAGACAGACTGCCCAACTTTTTTTTAGTGGATGATTGCACTGGGCTAGTGGAACCAGCAGGAAGAGCCATGTATGCAAATCAACCTGCAGTCCCACTTAGTGGCATTCCAGACAAACAGGTCAAAAGGCTGCTTAGGAAAAGGCTGCTGTGAAGCAAAAGGGCCTGCAGCCACAATCTCTTTGGGTGCTGTGACATTTGATTAAAGATGAGGCTTCTGTGTGAACCTTCCTAAACCAATTCAGTCCTCAACTGATAATTTTGCTTAGCAGGGCACTTGCTTCAGGCATCACATCTCTCAAGCACTGCATCAGTTTCAGCCAGCATTGATTTTATTATGACTTCAACACTGTTTATGAAAGCTGTCAATCTGAAAAAGAGATTGCAAGTTTGCAGGAAATTTAACTAGTGTATTGTATCCCTCAGCATAGTTGTGTTTCATGGGGAATGTAATTTCTTGGTTTGCATTTGTAGGACTTTAACCCTGCTATGAACTCTGTCCTTAAACCAGATTTTTAAATACATTGTTTTGATATATTTTTTAACATTCATATTCCCACTTGTATTTTCATTCTGTATGTATAACAGTGATAATTTTTATGGATGACACTCTTTTGCCTCAGACCAAAGGTGAAGTATTGTTTTTTGTTTTGTACTGTAATCAACAGTGAAATATTTTGCTAGATCAGCATGCATCAATACCATTTGATGATTCTCTCCTAATCAGTAGAACTTAGTAGTGGTGTACACTACCTTATTACTGATATTACCATTTTCACATTAATCACATTCTACATTAAAATGTATTTATTTAAGGCAGAACAGAAGCAACAGCAACAGTCTTAAAGGATCATACAGTACATTGATAAACCGTTGTGGAGTTTGACCATATAGTACCTTTTACGGTATGGTTATATAGAATTTGTTTGGTTTTGAAAAGGTCTGAAGGTTTGAAGCTGTTAATCATTCAAAAAGGGATCAGTAGATTTTTATTTTATTTTTATTTCAAGGATCTTTGGATCTTTCATCTCTCTTTGGGTTAAATCCACATAAGCCCAGCTTGATGTCTTGAGTGAGCTGGTTTCTTCAAGATAACCTTCTCCGAGGTTTGGATTCACTATTGAATAGTATACATACTGTATATTAATAATGAAATGAGTTTAATTGAATAGCTCTTGCTTTTACCAGCTAAATGGTCTTATAAATTTGGCCTTGTCTCAATTTTCATTTGCAAGGAAAATATACAGTAGAAACTGCATGGAAGCAGAAAACAAACTAAATTGAATAATAAATCAAAATAATTAAATTATCCTAAGAATTACTGTTAATTGTAACAAGATGCTCCTAGCATTTCTGTTTTAATTTTATTTAATTTGGGTTGGTTGGTTATTTATGGGTTGCAGTATATGATACACTATATTGTGTGCAGTTTTTATCTACTATTTAGAAATAAAATGGTAAGGCTTAGATAATAGTAAGAAACACCAGTTATGTACTATATTCTTTAAATTAATTCAATTTCATTACTAGAACTGTTCTCATTTGTAATTGATATAATTAATCCTCTAAACAGATATGTATGGAAGCCCGTTTCCGCCAGGGAGTAAAAAAAAACGCGCTATGGTATCTCACAATTGCGACTTTATATCTCAGAATTGCAACTTAACTCAGAATTCCGACTTTATATCTCACAATTGCGATGTTTTATCTCACATTTGCGACAGCCCACATTTCATTGTCTTCTTTATGAAGAATAAAACAGTTCAGGGAACACACTGAAAACAAGATTTTCTTTTTAAATTGTACCAGAACATAAACGCTGATATTTCAATAGCTAGACACATTGCCGCAATTTTACAAAATGTGTTTACATTTTCCTTTTGTTTTTTAGTTGGTAAACATAATGCAATACAGTTTTTTTCTCTTACATAATAAAAAGTACGCCTAGAATTAAATAAAATGGATTTTAATGTCAACAGAAGAAATGTAATTTGTAATGTGAGTTATACATTTCTTTTATTATTTCTATTATTAGTGAAAAAAAATTAGCTAGCATGAAATATCCAAATGCATTTCTGCAACTTGTTTGAAATGTAAAGGGTCATGCATTTTTTGTGATACTGTACATTTATAATGTTCTCTATTATAAGGAAAGCAGGTGTACATGCAATAGTGTCCATCTATCAACTAGGCAATTCTGATCACACTGCACTGTCTGTTGTCTCCTCCTTTGGGAGCTGCTTGCTGGGCTGTTATAACACTGTTACAACAGTACTGTACATCTAGACAGCGGGATCTTGTGGAGTCAGTAAGTGGTGGCACAATCTTGTGAAACATCTGTAATTTTATATTATCCCAAACGTATAAAAATAGCAACAACACAGAAAGAAAGAGACATGGTGAGCCCATAGGGAGCAGGGTCCCGGTTCAGTGTCAGCACTTCAGCAGAGCTGAGTGATAAAGATTGGCATGAAGCAGCATTCCCAAGTGGGAGGGTTTACTGCAACTTTATTTCTTCCCCCCTGTGCTCGGAATTCACCTTGTATCAGTGCTATTTAATTTCCAACCTAGGACCGGGGGGCCCTTTGAAGTAAATTTATCCTGAAACGAGATTAAGCCTAAGACCCACGCAATCACTTTGTGGGGTTTATTTTTTATTTCATTTTCTCAGGCCTTGGAATGCCTTGGGACCACAGCTTGCACAGTTCGGTGAAATGAAATAAAAATAATTGAATCTTAACAGCATAGGTAAGGGGTTGGGGGGGTGGGGGACAAAACAGGGCTCCACACAAACGCATGCACACAAATCCCCCATGAGCTGTGCTCTTCAGCTGGCTGAACCTTTCTCATTGTGTGGGCGGGCTATTGTATGATGGGGAAAAGAAATACAGACTGAAGATGAAAT
Organism: Atractosteus spatula; assembly: GCF_055471065.1. Classification (NCBI taxonomy): domain Eukaryota; kingdom Metazoa; phylum Chordata; class Actinopteri; order Semionotiformes; family Lepisosteidae; genus Atractosteus; species Atractosteus spatula. Next base: position 11,053,928 of record NC_142708.1, on the reverse strand, counting down.
GGACAAGAAAAGGGCCCCGTCACCAAAACGTGCGTCCATTCTTAAAATCAGAGTCTCTTCTTGCTCTATGTCTGTAAATCATAGTAGCACTGCTCCTGTCAATAATCTTCTCAGACTTTCACTGAACCGACTGGTCGCGTAAATTTTCTCTCAATGGCAGGATCTTATCCAAAAAGTTTTACAGAGACAGCTTTTTTCAAAAACCTACAGTATTAAAAATAAAGAGCTGCATTAAGAATGGCAGTATAGACTTTTTGTATAGCTGCACAGTCACATATAGGTAGTAATCTACAAAAAAGGGTCGGATTGCCTCTTTCACGACAATGACACATTAATTTCCACTTCTCACCTTTATTGTAGTATAGTAATTGAAAGACAATTTAGATTTTTAGACTACAATGATGCCTAAAGCTAACCATCTTTTTCTAAATACAGTATATGTATACAGTATGTATAGTTCAGTTTACATTACTTGTCATACAGTATGCATAAGTGCAATGGAATGCTTATTGACATGTATGCTCCAATACATTACAAAGACATTAAGGAAACACCAAAACATAAACACAGCAACAGCAACAAAGTTAAATAACATACAATTTAAATATAAGTCAACACAAGCAGTGTGCAAAAAATGTGTGATTGGGTTTTTATTTGGAAACTGTACAGTACAGTATGTACAGTATATGTATAAAAACTGTACCTTCTTCCTGCTCCTGTCAATAATCTCCTTCTCAGAATTTCACTGAACCAACTGGTCGCATAAATTTTCTCTTAATGCCAGGATCTTATCCAAAAAGTTTTACAGAGACAGCTTTTTTTCAAAAAGGTCTCATATACTGTAAACTTTCAAAATGTCCAATAAGCAATTCTTATTGAGATGTGCTCTCATTTGAGAATTATATATTTATATCGAATAATTTTGATTACTTAGAGCTTTTTTAGTTTATACTGACTTTTATTGTCATTTTTTTCATTATTTTTCCCCTCTTGGTTTTGTTTTTTAAATTACTGTACATCCTCACAGGACAGGACTGAAAACCAACTTGCGTGGGGTCATGGAGATTTGTTTTATGTTAAGTACCTATTCCTTTGTGACTAACTCATTCTGCATAAATGTACTGTATACTGTAAAATCAGCACTTATAAAATATCTGTTTTTCAGTATTATTTTAGAAAGCTGGCAGAAAGAAGTAATGAGATGAGACTAACCAATTGTAATGAAAACATATCTGCCACAGAAGCATTTGGTTTGTTCTATTTAAAAGATAAAATTGAAACAGAGCTCCCAGTTATTAAAACAACAAAACCAGTGTCTGAGTTTTATGAGATACGTATAGGCTTTACATAAAACTTTTTTTTGCTTAGAAAGAGAATTTTTGCTTCAGTATCACTCGTGGAACAGGACTTGTTTCTGATGTTACTATGGAAACTCCCACCAGGGAGATTCAGCAGTGGGGTCATTATAAAATGAAATCACCAAAGCAAAAGAGACCGTATAAATAATAAATGTTTTTTTGAGACCTAAGATAAAGAGTTGTGTGCATTCCAGTGCTTGTTTGTTAAAGAGGGCTAGATATATCGTGTTGAAGAAGATTAATGCATTCTGTGAGCTTAAAATAGTCAAAAAGTATATTTATTTTATTGCAATTATATTGCAATACACAAATAAAGTAATATTTTGCAATTTAATTGTGTTATCAGTCTTTAGATGTGAAATTGAATGTAATTGATTAGAAACATAGAAATTAAACTTGCTAGTACATTGGACTCTATTCCAAGATGCCTAGATTTACACCAGAGGGAGTAAGATGAAATTTTGTTGTGCTGGCTCTGTGGCCTGTCAGGTCAGAATAATTCATTTCCAGCACATCACAGTTACAAAGCAGTGTTAGACCTACCAACAGACAGAACACTAGGCATTATCTCCTCCCTAATTGTATTTTCCAGAAAATGTAAGGATTATTATTGTAATTTCCTGGACACAATAAGTAAAATTAATGGGGGTGGCAAGTAAATATTGATCTAGAGTGGTTACTATCTCAACATTGAACATACTCCTCTATACATCGAATATGTGGAGTTTACTGCTTCTTGTTCAATGAATCCTTGAGTGTTTTGTATATTATCTCATTTACCACCAAAGACATTCCTGTGAAGGGGCAGACTGCTGCCATTTACACCATTAGCTCATAAAACATTGGAGGCAAGAAAATGTCTCTGTCCAGTTAAATGAAAGTGACATTCAGATATGAGATATTTGGACAAGGAAGCCCGAAGAGGAATTTAGTCTACCACTGGAATGAGCTGCACTACCCATTTGCATGTATTCTCCAATAATAAAAAAAAGACTCATGTCTTGAAACATGAAACTCATTAAACAACTTGATTTAGGTAAATAAATGCATTTGTTGTGGGTTGTAGGCCACACAATTACTGGAAACAATGAGCGGGAAAACACTGCTGTTGTAGTTTAACTTCAGCTGCTTTCTTCACTAATATTATGACCTTTTGTTTTAATGTAAAGAGGAAACACAAATAATGCAAACAAGTCCTTTAACCTAATACTTTTGTCACTCTGTAACCAAGAACGTCCCAGATATGCATGTGGTCTGAAATCCTACAAAAAAATACAGAAGCCAGGGCACTTGGCAGTACATGTTAACAGAGCTTGTCTGCAGCTGGTAACCATGTTCTGGCAGGAGCTGAAGATGAGCTGATTTGTGTGCCTGGTGAAGCAACAGAAGAAAATCAAGATCTCAGAAGTGCTTCAGATAAATAAAAGAAACATGGGCCATATTCCATTATTTGTGTTTGCTGTAGATATCTGTGCATTCCCTTTGAAACCTCCTAGGAGCAAAAAATTCTGGCTGTCCATAGCTTAGTAAATGTGGATTCAAAAACTAAAAATACTATCTGCCAAATAATGAGGAGAACACATTAGGAGTAATTAACAAAATAGTTTTAGTGATAACAGTGTGAACAAAGCAATAAGATTAAAGTATCATCTGATTTAAAATTCATTAGTTTTAAGGTACTGTATAAAGAATGAGACAATTTCAAAAGGTACTGACAGATATTTGGTAACTACTGAGTCTGTTCAAGTATATTTAAACATACTGTACAACACACCCCTGAAGATACTGTAGGGGGGTTTCAAGTCATCTACTGTATAATTTATAGTAAAAGCCCATATTTAAGTATCATATTGCAAATTCCCCTAACAAACCAGGAAAACAAATCACTTCAAAGAAAGGTGAACGTCCACAAAATGACAGAGATTAACCGTATTTAATAAATTGCATATTCAGACAGGGTATACGTTAGGGCTTCATCGGGGTCTGCACCCTCAGTCTTGAAACTCGCAGGCCAGTACCATGGGAGAGGAAGACAAGCCCTGAGTCTTATTTTTCTCCCAGTCAGAGCTGTGACACTGTCTAGCTTCTCCAGGGATGGCTTTGGTCCCACCAGACATCAGATTTGAAGATTTTTTTTATTTTTAAAAGAGTAGAGCGTTCAGGCATCGCACCCTTTTCACTGTTTTGCGGTATTTCTTTTTAGAAGCTTCTTATTAATAATAAATATGAAATTTATTTGAACATTTTTGATGTGGGATCCAAACTCTATATTCAAAGGATTTGCTATGTTGGCGGGTTTTTTATTTGATTAGTTTCTGCATAATCTATCTGTGTTCCAGGGCATGGAATATCTTTTATTTACACGTATAACCACTTCATAGCTCCTGTCCAGTACTTTCAAATGCCACCAATGTTTGCATAATAGTATTATGTAAATATTACAAATTATTTTAGCTGAGTCAATAAAAATGTAGACTAATAGTCTTGTATCAGATCACATAATCACTTCATAACAAATTCATAGTCCTTTGAAATAAAATAATTTATATCCTTTATATTTTATTATTTATTTATTATTTATTATCCTTTATTTATATTTATATTAAGATCTTACCTGTAGAATTGTGAGCCCTACTGATGTCCAGTATAGGTTTGACATTAACAAATATGTTAAATCATTGCTCAGAGACAAAGCTACAGTAATTTATGCAGATGTATAAAATAATGGCTGGATTTACTTGGAGTTTAGAAACTCATGTTTCAGTTTAATGTGAATGTGATGTTGCATGCACATGCCAGGTTCAAATATTTCAAATGTCATATTTGGTGGAAATAATTGACTAAAAATCACAGGCTATGTGTAAGAATGAAAGTTATACCAAATGTTCATGAGATATCAGCAATAAAGTCTCCTTAATGACACAAAACACCTTTTTATTCCTCACTGAACTAATTAAGTACTATGAGTGGTGGTACAAAGGACCAGGATAGATGGTGCTAAGATACTATAGTTGACTCTCATCATTTAGTGTACATTTGGTTGTAGTCAAAGCTGCTACATTATAATGCGAAATCACCTGTACTGTATATACAAAAAATAGAAAAGATTGAATAAGGAGTAATAAATACTCCTTTTCTCCTACAAAAATTGACCTTCAGTGTTTTTTTAGTGTATATTTCATGTGAACAATCAGCTGTTCCTGATTAGCTACAAACTGTACATTCTTCTACATGTACTGTATCACATCTTTGGTTAGCCATAGTCTCAGTTAGAAGGGCTGACAGACATACAGTATATGCCTCTCACATTTTAGTAACAAGGAGGCTGTTTCAATTTGTAGTGAAAAATTGCATCTAAAGAGGATTGACAAAAATCCATTGACACGACTCCAGAAAATGGAAGAATACTGAGAGTCAGCTGAGACTATAAGCGACACATATGAGAGAACGAAATTGCACAGTGATGATTTTGTACTTAGGAACTTGAACCTGCAAAACTTGAAATTTCTTTGTGTCAACAAAAAATTAATTTCATAGTCAATGATCTTTGCTTCTTTGAAAAAATCTCACGACCATTCTTTCCAATAATCCTCAGACGTAATCACTAAAAGCCTTTCCAACCTATTTGATTTAAAACTCTTAGTTCATGTGGATGTTTTCACATTCTGAAGTGAACCTCATCTTTGCTTTGAATGTGCTGATTGACTTCTCAACCAGAGTGCTTGAGAAGTGCCTCTCCTGCAGCTCTGCTCAGGTCACTAACAGATATTGTTCTTTTCAAGGCCAAATACAGTAGCTTTTTTTTTCTATTAAGAAGCCCTAATCCAGCTATAAAATCCAGCCCTTTTCTATACAGTAAGGGCTGTAGGCTGTATTGTACTACAGAACAGTAGGCATAAAATAAATAAAAAAGACATTCAGTACAGTGCATTGTGTTATTTATGTAGTACACAACTCTGCTGTTGCTGTTTGTTTGATTGTTGTTATTCGTTTTACCTGTATTGAAACGAGTAGTTTCCGTGTCACTTACCTACAAAAAGGTATAGGATAGGAATAAAGGTTTGTAGGTAGAAGTAGATTAATAAATCTATGAATTATGAAAAACACTTTTTTATATTGTTTTACTACACTAATAAATGTAGCTATAATTACAGACTGAAGTGTAGAATGCTTCCAGAACATTAAATATTTATAATATGTGTCTGTTTTCTGTGAGAAAAGAATGTGGAAATTATTCACAAACCAAGCTATTCAAATCAGTCACTTGAGCTAAGACATGAGAGCATCAACTCAAGATAACTAATGAATATCCATTAACTCTCCAAAACTGAGCTTCCAGGTTGTGAAGCACTAAATAATACATACAATTTTTAAATCTTCATAGATAGATTTATACATCAGTGATACATTCCAATGTTTCCAGGAATAGTGTCCAAATACCTCAAAAAGCATACTGTATAACTGGTGGTGCTCTTTTCGTAAAAATCAAAAGGAAAATTGGCTGAAAAAAATCATTTTGTAAGCATAAACACAATTTAACTTGATGATTCAATCAATTCTGAAGTAAGAGGATGCGTATGATTGCATGTATGATATCAATATACCAGAAACCAGTATATTTTCCTTGGCTGTCTTTTTCCATGCGTTCTGAAAATTGAATTGGATGATGCTGACTAAGGGCCTTAGCCTCAGTCCAAAGCTATTGAGAGCATTTGTAATGGTGTGCAGTGAACTGAACATGACCACTAATGGAATTCAGGCAGCCACACACAAGGGCACCTACATATCTATGACACTAATGGCTTAACTCTTTGTGTTTTACTTAATAGTGTTGTTGTCAGGTACAGGTACTTTCTTTATTCTAGATACAGGGCTTTTCTTTATTCTTTATTCTAGAGAGGGCTTGAGAATGGGAGTCTGGAACAAGATACCCTGCCATGTTGTTCAAGCGCATATCCTGCTTTCAAGGAATGACTGGATGAGATCCTTGGATCAACTGAATGATAAATGCCTAATGGGCAAGATGGGCCAAATGGCTTCCTCTGATTTGTAAACGTTCTTACATCCTTATGATACAGATCCATTCATAGAGTAATGATCATTAGTGCACATTTAAAATGCATTGAAACACACATCATTCAGACAAGCTGCAAAAAATAACTGCAATGAAAGCTATTTCAAGACATTGAGATGGATGAAAAATATACATAATGCCAAAAATGTAAAGGATTAATTAAATTTTACTGTAAATCAGGCAAGGGATTAAAATTTCTGCTAAATTTGTGCCATTTTTTTCTTTGATTTAAGAAGTAAGCAGAATAAGAGAGAAAGAGGAAGTAAAACAATGCATACTGTATGTTACCTTCACTTTTAAGCCTAAAATATTTCTTTAGATATTGATTTTGTTTTTTTCATTAAATAGAGATATAACAAAAGTTCGGGAGGAAGGTTAGATCATAATCTCGCACACTTGTGCGATATATAACTCACACACACAGGACTTTCTTTCACATATATCTTTTAATATTCATTAAAGCTGTGGATAAAGTTTGAAGGGCATTTTTTTTTGGCTGAAAACTACCTGAAGACGTAGCTAATGGAAACTTGGGAAAAGGCACAGGGGTTTGAAATAGGAATCACTCTTTTTTCAGATAGGTAAACAAGTGCTTGTTTCTGTGGCAACCACCTGAAATCCCATGCATTTGAAAGTTTGTTATTGTGGCTTTGAAGAAATAATCAAATTTCCTGCTCAGCCAGGTTCATTTCCGGCTTGATGAACTTTGTCTTAAGGAATGTTTGCCTAATTTTAAAAGAAAAAAAAAGTTTAAAAAACTGTCTTCTACATCCCTTTTAGATGCTCCTGCTGGTTGAATTTTGCAGATGAAAAGCCTCCCGTATGCATTGCCCTTCTGACCTGAGTTTGTGCCATTCAGCTAAGTGGGTTGTGAGAAATAGGGATCCCGAATAGAGCACTAAGTGCAAGTGCCTGCTTACAAGCACAGTTTACATAATTATGTGAATGGGAGCTAATTTAATACTGTTCAAAACAGAATCCTTTCATATTCTTCCAGGGACAATTAGCACTAATATGCAGCCAAACAGCACAACCCCTAAAACCTTCTCCTTCAGTTGTCTGTGCTGTGGCTTTAAACTCTAGGGGAGTCCCAGCTCCAGTATGGGTACCTTTTAAAGCAATCAAGCCCAATGTAATCAGCAATTAAAATGATAGCCAACTACAGGTGCTGGTAAATGTTAATCAATTACTTGCATAATTGCTGCGAGGCTAATTGAAAATGTGATATAAGTATTGATTAACTAGGATGTTCATGTGAAAGAGAAGCCAATGTGTTGACAAAACCGATGGGGGAGAGCAGAGGCAGTGCAAGGTGTTTCTGGGTTAGAACAGAAGGTATTACTATTCCACAGAAGTCCATCTAGGTGAGCAGAATCACAGTGATAAGACGACCCACAGCACCAACCATATCCTCTGTCCGCCCTGCTTGGAGAAATTAAAAAAGGAGAGGGAAAAAAAGATAAATCAGGGTTGACTCAACACGTCCGTGCTGCCGTTATGTGAATTTTAATTGGTTTATTTGCATGTTAACAGGCTGTTTTGTGCAGATGGTATTGCGGTCCCCTGCGTGTGGCAGCTGGCATTAACTGGACCCGTTACTGAGGCAATGTGACAGTCATTAAACATATGATAGGATTCCTGTATTGCCAAGAGGCTGTGGGCTTTATCAGTGTCAAGCTCCTGATGGGCCTTTACAGAGGTTAATTAATCCAAATATTTATGTCATAGCTGGTGATGGAATAGTGACAAGACCAAAAATTGAACTGTTGTTTTCCTGCAGGTGTTTGTCTGTCTCTCTTTCTGTTTCTGAGAGATTCTGTCATTTTTTATTTTTAAGTTTTGCAGATACTGCATGTAAAAATAAATGCGGTTTTGTGAAGTGACCTTACACACAGGGTGAACGTAGAGTTGCACAGATGACCCTTAATGAAAAAATATATTATCAACTGATTTATCCACACTAAATTGTTATGGGATTAGCTTTAATGCAAATCTTTTGAAAAAGAAACTTGCATCTAGCACAGATAAGGCGTGGTGGTTAAAATGAAGGAAAGTAAATGGGGATACAGCTAAAATTATGTGACAGACTTGCCCAAGGCATACCCAGTGTAATTATATGTCTTTTAATTATTTTGCTTCAGAGACATACTATTGCAAAATAAAGAGTCATAGTCACTGTGCAATGCAGTGGCTCTATCCACTTCATTCAATTGCATAATCTTCCATCACATTTTAGAAAGGAACCTTTTTTGGCTTTCTTTAGTCACCAGATGCAGTTACTGCCGGTTCATTACCTGATATAATTGCTTACCGGGATGAAATCCCAGTCATTTAAACTTTCTGTTCTGGTGGAAATATTTGAGGATTTCAATCCGATGTACAGTATCTCAAGATTTTGTATTTTGATACTGGTGCAGATATTTATTTTTAAAGGGAAACCGATGCATTTAAATGTGAAGTGTGTTGTACAGTATGTTACAGTTATATGTTGCAAGATACAGAGGATTTTTATTTATTTTTGTTAATTTTAGAATTTCTTTTATAAATTATTAATCTAATTCTAAGATCTACATTTTATTTCTAGAGGTCAGGATTTGCACGGGATTATTGCATTGACATTTTTTTTTTACTGATTAGGATCAGGTCAGAAAAGGAATTGATTTGGTAGTGTTATTACTTGCCCAACTAGTGATGATTAACCCTTAAATGGAACTAAACACCTTAAGAATCCGTGGATTTGACAGACATAAAAAATAAATAACCCTCTCTGTATCCATATAGTACGATTGAGACTAACTGGAAGTGCGGTTCAAGAAACCTCATTTCAAGTAACTTCTTTTTCTACCCTGTTGCTGAATAATGTAATTCAGTATGCAGAGGACACAGGTCTGCAAAATATGACAATCCAAACTAGCATTCAGGCATGATTATGCCCACAAAGTACTTTGGCTGTATTTGTAGCAATATGTCATTAAATGAGCTTCATTGATCAAACGAGGACTTTCAAGTATTCTACCAGGTGACAATAGTCTTCATGCTGCAGAGCAACATATAAGTATGGTATTGTAATCCGTTCTCTGTGCGGCCTGTTCCTACATTCCTGCCAGACACATTAACAGTTTTGTTTCTTCAAAATATTTGCATACTGATGCAGCTAAACCGTACATACTTTAATATGGTTCATGCATTTTACATACCAATATTAACACTTAAAAGTGTGTTGACAATAAAGGCATCATGATCACTGCTGAGACTCCTCTGGACTGAACAATTTGAGAACAACATTGCTAAACAGAATATGCCCTTGAGATGTCCACTCATTAGAATCATTCAGTAAAAGCAAATTGAAATCAGATATTCCAGTCTGGAACATATGTTCATGGGTTTTTTTTACTACGCTGAACCAATTAATTCTAAGTCAGCCCGCTATTTATTTTATACTTTTGCTAGAGGGGTCAAAAGGCGTATCTGTAAAGGTAAGGAAAAATGACTAAATTATAATTGGACAAAAGCGTTTGGTATTGGATAGACCATCTACAGATGCATATATATAATGTGGTCATTAATGTTCTTGAAATCCATGTCCCTGTTGTGTGTGTTCTAACCCTGTGGAAGCTGTGTACTGTATATTGTGTTCTCAGAAATTATGAGGTCTGTTATACTTTATGAGAACTGAGGATTGATTTGCTCCAGTTAGTTTTACTATATACTGTATATATATCTCATCAGAGGTTTTTGTCATCAGACTTCCCTTTTGTGTTTTTACAGAGCATTAAAGTCAGCTGGATGCCTCCTCCATCAAATGCACAAAACGGCTTTATCACAGGCTACAAAATTCGCCACAGAAAGACAGGGCGCAGAGGGGATCAAGAAACCTTTGAGCCAAATAACCTTTGGTACCTGTTCACAGGTAGTCTAACCTTTCCTAAATGCAATGTCCTGAATGTGAAAGATGAATCTGTAGGTGATAAATTAGCCTGAGACCTGAGTGCTGCATTCAAGGAGTAAAAGGAAAATCTGTGCCACAGGTGCATCCATGGGGTACAAAATCATCCATTTAAACTTCAGTTCAGTTTGAATTACAGTACTTATACAGTACTTACTTTTATAAATCATCCTTTTTACTAACTGAAATGATTTTTTTACTGTGATTTAAAGGACACGTTAGATACTCAACAAAAATAAATATAATATTTTCCATCATATTACAGTCCTGCAGTCCTAAATCTCTACTGCATGTTTTTAAAAAGTAAACTGTTTTTCTCTTAGTTACAGTATATACAGTATAGTTATGTTAAGTGCATATCATCATAAACATATATCGTACATATGTTAATTACAATTTCACCATTTTATTGCAAGAATTGACCAATATTATGGTATTGGCACAAATTCAAGAAGTACTGTATGTGCATTATAACTGGACAGAAATTTGTCATATATGTTATATGCATGAAGTCAAAAGTAAAAACAATTATAAATATAGCATTGCTATTGATTTAGAACTGGATTTATTTATGTATGTGTATATGTAGACTATATACAGTATTTTGTTGCAATATTCTGCACTCATGTTATAACTGTGCAGTTTTATAAAAAAGCAAGATGAATGGATTGCCCTGTTTTTACATACTGGATGAAATGAAATGTGACTGATTCTGGTATACTTGCATTGCATTCATTTCCTTGAACTGTTTTACCACTTTCTTATTTGTTCTGTAAGTCATAACTACAGTACATGTGTGAAGGTGCTACTGTACATGTTGCTGAGGTGTTTTCATAATTCTCTGCAGGACTAGAGAAGGGCAGTCAATACAGTTTCCAAGTGTCAGCAATGACTGTTAATGGGACTGGCCCCTCTACAGACTGGTACACAGCTGAGACTCCAGAGAATGACCTTGATGGTAAAAAACATAAAACATTAAATTCCACCTTTTTCTGCTGCGTTCCATTTTGTCCCCAAGCTTTTACATTTTTTTAAGATAAGACATCTATCATTACATGAAGCAAGCAAAATGGAGAAAGGTTTATACAGCTAATCTAGTTAAAAAGCAGAGACTTAAATTGATGTTCTGTTATCAGGTGCAAAAGAGTTAAATGCTTTAAAAATAAAACATATTTCCTTCCCTTGCTTTATATGTGATACTGACATGCTATTCTTACTTCGTCATACAGTTTATTTGTCTCAAAACTGTTTCAGCTCTCCTGATTCACTGATTCACAGCATTTACTCAAGTTGGGCTAAACTGGTTAATTATAAGAGGCTCCAATAATGCAATAATTCAGCTGGAATATTTGACGAAGTTCTTTAGCACATGCAGAATAGAAATAGATCTAAACTCTTCATGAAAATTGCTCATCATAACCATAAACAAGCCTGAACAGGAAATTAATCAAGGACAACTTTTATGGCCAAGAACTACTTTTAATTTTAAATGAATGGGTTATCATCTAAACAACCAACAATGTCTCTCAGCATTATTAATTATTTTCGTTGCTTGTAGCTTAATGGAACTGGTTGAAATGCAATCTCAGGTCATGTGGCTTTGGGCTTTCACTTTCCTTTTTTTGTTACACTTAGACTTAACATTATTATCGAATGTTGGCCTCATTTCAGAATCGCAGGTTCCTGATCAACCAAGTTCGCTTCACGTCCGACCACTGACAAACAGCATCATAATGAGTTGGACCCCCCCACTGAATCCCAACATCGTTGTCAGGGGGTACATCATTGGCTATGGAGTGGGCAGTCCATATGCGGAAACTGTGAAGGTGGACAGCAAGCAGCGCTATTACTCCATTGAAAATTTGGGTAACGTCCTTTTCATTCAACCATTTCCTTGCTGATCCAGCCAGGCTGATTAATCTTTGGTAAAGTTTACCTAATCAAGATATTGTATTCTCTTTTACCTGATAGTGTATGCACATACAGCATACTGGCATTTTTTTAAGAAGCAGTGCAGTCCACAAAATCCAAAGTCATGAACAGGGGCTTATAGTACTTAGAAACCGGAAAGATGTAGAATATTTACTGTGTATTTTCCCTTTTTTTTTTGCCAAGGACAAATCAAGTGAAATTATGATATTTCTTGAATTGTTTTTATTTGCATATGTATTTTTGTTAATTTCGTGATTCTTAAAAAGTCATCCATATTTCTGCAATATTTTATTTTTCATTTGGGTTGGCTGATGTGATCATACTTGTTGCCATCAGAGACTGATTTGTACGTAAGGGTGCAGAATGAGTTGTCACCTTTGGTAGATGGTTTATTTACATTTTCATTACCTTTTTTAAAAAAAATTATTATAGATCTTTTCAGAGTTTTTTTTGTCTATACAACAATTTATTTTTCTTAAACAAGGCTTTGAAGGGTGCTTTGGCTGTAGGTTTTCCTTTCTTCATACAGTTTGTCTGTCGTAATTGTACAATTTAGGGGCTGCAGAACACTAATGAAACATGTCAGGAACAAACTTAATCTTAAAGAGCTTCTGGGGATATGAGGGCTTCTGTAGGCTCTAGGATGCAGCTTTCTTTACTAAAAGTAGCATCTTGATTGAGGAAAGTTATTAACCTAGAAAAAGCCTTTAGGCGTGGATTATGTCAGTATTTCTCATTTGATATTCATGTATAAAAAACAAAGAACTATGTAAATTGCATATACTCAATTTCAGATCAGCAAAAGTGTTAAAAACAACAGGTTATCCAGACAAGCAACAGGCCATCGCAGGGCATATAAAGACACAAACACGCCAAACACTCACACCATGGCCAGCGTTCTCAGAAACCAATTAATTATATTTTTTTATGCACATACATATGAAAAATAGATTGATTTAGCATAATTGCATTTTATTATAATAGAATATATAGTTGAATTAATACAAATATGTGAAATATGGCTTACATTTTATAATGGTTTTCTTTAATAGTTAAATGGTGATACAGTATGTGAACTGTACACATTCTTCATGATTTTCAATGAGATGAGATTTCATGCAAGACCATCTATTGTCATCTCTAAATTGTTCTTGATGATAATTGACTATTCTGGAAGAACTGCTTCAGTACAAACTTCTAAAAGTTCAGGGCACAGTAGGTGCAGGTCAAGGTGAAGAGCAGCTTCAACAGAAACCACAAGGACTTACTAAGAGAACATACAGTAAAACACAATAAGTAGCATATGAAAAATAAATAAAAAATAGTAATGTAGCTAAATTCAATTTAATCTGCTCTATTAACTCTGATGCAAGGACAATAACCTGTTCAACTCAGCTCAGTGATTCTGATTCTGTATAAACAGACAGTGAAATTATGTATGTTTCAAATACCACTTTTACTATATACTGTACTAATATAGTGTACCCATAATAATACCTATAATAATAATTGTTCTTAATAATAATAATTGTTATTAATAATAATATGCACTATACACAAAACTATGCACATTTGTCAAAGATGAATCATGGCAAGCATAGTTTTCCATTTTTGTAAATTTATAGTTAAATTCCAAGTGGGGTGGTATGAAACAAGAACCAAGCACTGAAAAACAAATATAGCAAACCCGTTTCTTCAAGGATGTTTACCCCTTGGATCTGCGAGACAGGAGGCTCGTTCAGACACAGATTTAAATGTGCCACAGTGAATCAAACACACTGGCCTTCCAGTACATGGAAATGACACCCCAGCTGTACATACAACAAAACTACAGAACAGGTGTTCAGAGATGTCCACGTTATTATTGAGCACACCACATAATTTTATTGACTTAAATATTTAATTCATTATTATATTTACTTTTGGTGCATATATTTAATTTTGGTGCATAATACATTAGTTTAATTCATTGTGTATAACATACTAATAACATAATACAGGATTTGATTGTTTTACATGTTTTATTTAAACTGAAAATACCTGTATATTCATATATATTTTTCAGAGGAGCATGTTTTAACAAGATACAGTGAAGGAGACATTGCCTACTTTGTAATACAGTAGAAATGTGCCATCACACATAAACTGCAATAGCATCTGGCATCAATACATGTTTTACTGAAGAAGAAAACACTTAACATCTCTTCTTTTATTTCCTGTTTTTCTTTATCTTATTAAGCCCAGGGGTCCTGAGGGGTTCCTGTCACTGTCCTTCATTTGATGCTTTGTCTTGTGTGATTTTCTGTGTCTGTGCTCTTTAAAGCAAACAAAAAAATCCATGGTAACTTAGTACTCCAGGAGGGAAAGCATTTTGGAAAGGCAAATGACAGTAAATATCATGAGGAAGTGTATCAATGGCACACCATACTGTTTGTTTGAAGAATAAAGATTCTTAGTGTTTTCCCAATGTGCTTTTCTTTATACTTTAGTAACAAGTGAGCTTTCTGTGCCAATTAAAATTGAATCGTTATAAAACATAATGGGAGCTGTGCAATAAGAATCAAGAAAGCAAATGGTTGAGCAGTAGGTCTATAAAAACTTTTACTACATTCCAGTTCTCTACTCTAAGCCTTCACCTGTTGACTGCAGAAACTGAAAGTATTTGGCATCAAGTTTAAATCTGTAAGCTTGCCAGGCCTTCTAAAATATGAATTAAAATTCACAAGCAAGACCCTCTCCGACCTCCTTCCTGGAAGGAAAGAAAGTCATATTTGCATATTTCCTTTCATTCTCCGCATGCAGATTACACACTTTTTGAACATTAATGCAAACCTGTAAATTAAATTAATTATAATTCATTCTTTAAAGAAATTTAATAAGAAAACAAGTGAAGCGGAAATTGAATTTAAAAACCATTACAGTTGCAAGGGAAGGAAAAAAAAACATTGCAGAAACTTTTAATATTTAACAGATGCTGGATACAACGATGTATTTATGAATCCATAATGAAAGAAATTGAAACTTTTTAAGTATAAGGACTGCCTAAGTTTCACTGCACTTTAAATTGATCTTGAAAAAAGAAAAGTATTGTACACTGTGTACAGTATATTACAGTATGTCAAAAAAGTTAAAAATGAATCCTAAATTAAAGTAAATCCTAAAGTACTGTGATACTATAGACTTAAATCATTACACACAATCTAAATATCCCTTCTGGGGTTCATTAAGCGTTGTTTTCATCCTACACACACCCTAATGTCTAATTAAAAGTTTTATCCTTTACTTTATATTTAAATTGTCATCTGGTGGTTTGTGTGGTCTCTATAGTTACCATCAGCTAGGCCAGGTATTAATATACACATTTTGAATACATTTCAGATTCTTAGAAGTAAACAGTTAATCTACCAACCTCATGCACACATACAGTACTGTATATGGAGAGATGCGAGGGCACACTGTTATATTACTGGCAAAGAAAATTCGTTTTAAATCAGTCACATTAAAGCATTATTTGAAGGATATCCACAGTGTAGATAAGGTACTGTAGATGAATTATCATTTCACGTGTCACATTCTGTGCCCTGTGATGGACTTGTTGCGATAGGCACAGACACATAGACCAGTCAACTAGTTGTGTGGCTCATCAAGATAATTTTGTGCACCTAAAATCATTTAGATTTGCCACAGCAAAAGGTTTGAATACTTATGCATTCATTCCTTTTTTCATTTTTTTCAAATGTATTACCTATTTATGTTTTTATTTTTATTTTGCAATGTGAATGTGAAGAGTAGGCTTAGTAGATAACAAATATGAATTGCTACTTCAAGGTGTCATCACTCTGGGCTTTAACGCAAACAAAACTTGAAAACTATGCAAGGGTCTGAATACATTTGTAAAGCATGTTACCTTGTGTGGTGTGTTGAAATGTTAGGAAGGTTTCTTTTGCTTACTTTTTCACTATGATGTTTAAAAAGTTAAAAAGTCTTAAATATTTGTTAAATTTGTTGAACTCTGCCCCACATGCGTCTTGTACTGTACGTTTTTGAGTACTTACTGCCAGACAAATGAATTAAGCCGATATTGTGCATTGATCTAAATGAACAGTTTGCTTGTTTCTTCCCCCAGAGCCAAGCTCCCACTATGTCATCTCATTGAAGTCTTTCAACAGTGCTGGTGAAGGGGTCCCTTTGTATGAGAGTGCTGTAACCAGATCCCTTACAGGTGGGTACTTTATTGTTTTTAGTTCTTTCAAAAATGTTTCCTCAGAAATATTTCAATAAACTCTTTCTACATAATATAGGTATAATAGAGGTATAAATCTGTTGCAGCTGTCATGTGAGTTGCTTTACATGTAATGTACAGTACAAAAATAGAAATAGTCATATGATGTGCTATCTACAGTAGGTTAATTGCTATCTCTAAATTTTACTCTCTGTGTGCGAGTTCATTTATGAATTGCAAAGAACTGGAATTGTGCCCAGTTTGCATCCTTTCACCTCTAGTGGACCTCTTTAAAGTACAGTACATGGGTCTTGGACCTCACACACACACCTATAGCAATACAGTTATTTAACAGTGAGAAGAAATCAACTGAAAATGACAAATTCCCAACTCTGTTGAGCCTTACAGCAACTTTCTGAACTCCTTTACTTCCCTTCGTAAAAACCAGGCAGGTCACATGCTTCATTCGTTCATTGGTTTACACTTTTAACTGCCCTTCTCTTCCTAAGAAAGAAAAGAGAGAAACTGCAAATCAGTACTGTACAATATGTCACTTTGTGCTGTGGGAACTGTGGAAAACTAACAGTCAGGTGTGAAATAGCTAGAACATGTGCTTATGCCCACAAAAGCCATCAGGTATTGTTTCCACAGCATGAGGTTCATTGGACGTGCACTGTACTGCATGTAACCCGTGAAGCATCAGTTGCCTCTATAATGGGTATTCATGGCCTTCTGACTTATATAACACTCATTTATTCCAGTGAAAGCATTCGTTTTTCTCTTGCTTTTTGTATGAGTATGGCACTAAATGCTATGGACATTTTTAGATATCCAATTACCACTGAAATAGAGCAGTTTGTTAAGAAATTCTGTATTGGCTGCTGGGAACATCCTAATGGTGATCTCTTAGAATTCTGTACAGGATTTATTAGGAGGGACTTAAGCTTGTCTGTGCCACTGGTCATCGGAAGATATTAGTTGCAAAGATATGAGTAGAGTACATAGAGATCCATATTACACACACACACACACAACACAAAAATTAAATGAAGCTTACAATAGGGTATCATATATAATGTAACCACTGTGTCATAAAATTTGCTTGGCAGTAAGATCGCTTATTGAATTTTCAAGTCAGATAATGTGCAAGAATGAGCACTAAAATTGCAACCTGCTTTGCATAAGGCAAAGAACAGCACTACAGTGTAACAATATTTCTTTGTACTCATTAAAGCTAATTTTTTGACAGTGCCAACCATGTTTCCTGACTAATTTAGTAGTATCTCAAGCACCATGGTACTGAATGACTTGATTTAATATAATAAAGATTATATTGCAGACAATATTTAAGCACTAGTTTCAGTAATACAGTGCCCTCCATAAGCATTGTGGCAGCGCAGTCAAAATTACTGTTTTTGCTGTGTACCCAAGCAATTCAGCTTTGAGATGAAAAGATGAATATGTGGCAAAAGTGCAGAATGTCACCCTTTATTTCTGGGTATTTCTGTGCTTACAGTATATGTTGTACTGTTTAGAATAATAGCAGTTTTTGTGTTCAATCCCCCCACTTCAGATGAGCACTGTCTATGAAAGACAAGCAAGCAATTTGGATGCTGAAAGAAAAGAAGAATTCAATCAGAACCATAGCACAGAAACTGGGCATAGCAAAATCAACTGTTTGGAATATCTTGAAAAAAGAAAGAACCACTAGTGTACTTAGCAATTGGAAGCAACAAGATCAGTCAAGGAAAACAACTGCAGTTGATGATAGAAAAATGATCAGAGCTGTGAAGAAAAACTCTCAAACAAATGTAGTGACCTCCACAGTGTAGGGGTGAAGATATCAGAATTGACTTTACACAATCTTTGAAATCAGAATTATAAAGGCTGCACTGCAAGATGCAAACCTCTCATATGCACCAAAAATAGAAAGGCCAGGTTGCAATTTGCTAGAAAGTACAGAGGTAAGCTAGTCAAGTTCTGGCACAAAGTGTTATGGACAGATGAGACATAGATATGCCTCTACTAAAGTAATGGCAAGGTAGAGAAGGAGTGGAGAAAAGAACGAATTGCAGATGATCCAAAGTATACGGTACCACTTCATCTGTGAACAGGGTGGAGATAATGCCATGGCCTGAGCTCTGGAACTGGCTCACTCATGTTTATTGACGGTACAACTAATGATGGTAGAAGTATACAGAAATATCCTGTGTGTCTTAGTAAGAGAAAATGCCTCCAGACTCATTTGCTTCACCATGCAGCAATACAATGACTAAACACTGCCATCACAACCAAGTAGTTCACCAGGGGAAAAAAGTGGAAGGTCTTGGACTGGCCAAGTCAATCTCCTGATTTAAATCTGGTTGAGCATGAATTTCACCTGCTAAAAAGGAGACTGAAATGAGGTACCCCCCAAGACAAACATCAACTGAAAATGGCTGAAGCAAAGGTTTAGCAAAGCACGTCAAAAGAACAAAAAAACTAGTTTGGTGTTGACAATGGGTTAGAACCTTTATGCAGTATTGTACTACTTTAATTTACTTTATATTAATTTGTCCCAAAACTTAAGCTCACCTAAAATAGGGGGATGGAACACGAACATTGTATTTTTCGAAAACATTAAAGCATACTGTACATGCACAGAAATTCACAAAAATAAAAGGTGACATTTTGCATCATATTAATCTTTTCATCACAGATCTGAATTGCTAGAGTACACAGTACAAATAGCAAGTGTTACTTAACTGTCCCAGTACTTATGGTGGGCAGTACATACATGTACTGTAAGTGCTGATTTGTTTGGATAATGCAGTTTAATTGCAGCATAGTTTTGAATAGTTACGCTGCATTTATTTAATGAATTCAGTTAATTGAAATTATTTCTACTAAATGTAATTTGCAGCAAAATAACTTCCTGTTCCTTCAAACAATTAAGATTTTTATGTGCCTAAAGCACTGGAGCTGGTCGTTTCTTTGTGAATAATTTTCCCTCACCAAGCTTAGAGCTATAATATTGTAATGTATCATAGGTCCAGTTAGGGTTTCCACTCTCTGGTGGGATTTCTGAGACAAACAATTTAAGGCAAAAAAAATGTCTCATGTCTTTCAAATAAAATAGAAACTATTGAGAAGTGTTTAAAAGCTGTTTTACCTCATTTAAATCCAAAATCCAATGAACATGTGTACATATGGTATATTGTATATAATTAAACCCTTTTATTTGTTTTACAACTTATAAATATATAATCACCTCAAACATACACATACTGTAATAAACCTTTTTAAAACAAATTTAACTTTGTTGTGCTCTCTAGAATTTACAGTACAGTTCTGACAAATTGCTAAGTTAAAATGAATTCTTGTTGATAGCACAGCAATGCACATAAATCCCATAGCTGAATTAATAAAGATTTAATAGTTCTGCTCCATTTATGTTTCTGCCCCCCTTACTGTATGTTTTTAGTGTGGTAAAAGGCAGTGGTAATTCTAGAAATAGTCAAATCCTTATTACAATAATAACCTCCTTATCCTTTGCTGCTCTCCTTGCAGTAGATCTTTAAGCAGCTAAGCCTTTGCTCTCTAAACGTATCTAAAAAAGTCTTAAATGTTGTTATGTTGTAATCATAACAATACTGCACAAAGTTGTACTGTATTTTCATAAATTATTGAATTCCATAAAACACAAGGGTCACAATTTGTCACACCTCTGTATATGCCTCTAATATTATATCTAGTACCTCTAAATATTAGTTAATATACTGTAGACATGTTGTAATGTATGTTGGAATGATAGCCTTTTATGCTTAGCATGGTATGATATTGCAATAGGCCAGAATTTAGGGCGGTACTGTAGGTTTTTCTTAAGGCGGTGAAAACAGGTTTTTTTTCCAAAGAAACAACAGCTTACAATCTCTACTCTATGGTACAGACACTTTCCCAACACAGCTAAGAGCAGGTGAAGCCTGATTTATGTACAATATGCAGAGGTGGGTGAACAAGAATCCTCAATAGTAACAAAACATGTGTACTGTAAATGCTAGCACCACAAATACAGATAGACCATAAGCCATTAAAAGACATAATAAACAGAATAACCAAATCCCACATGCAAGGTTCCTCGGCATTTATAACATTAAAAGGCAGTTTCCTCTACAGCTGTGGTGCTCTGGCCTCAGGCTAAGCTAAACAACACTATTACATTGCACCTCCCTCTGACAAACTGTCCTGAGTAATGATTTATTTTTCTTTTGCCTCACACAACATTATCTAAATGAAATCAAGAGAAACCTCAGTCATTTAAATGAGTTGGAGCCATTTAAAATTGGTTCAGCTATTCCTCTTTAATAATACCACATTTATACTGATTATGCTTTATTTTTGGTTTCACACTAGAGCAGTTACTCTAGAATACTTACATGCCAAGCTCAAATTGTATATCAGTCATGTAGTCTACACTACAGAAAGAACAGACGTTTTATTAAGAATCTGCAAAACAATATTGTTATATACAATATTGTATATGTATTGTATTATTGTATATTCGTATTGTATATTGTATATTCGCCCCTTGAACAAGGCTCCACGGCCGAAACGTCGTGTTTTCTCTCTTCTTTTTTTCAGCATGGAATAAACCTATTACTTGTTATATACTCTTTGTCTATTTCAGCTGGAAAATATAAGAAAATACTTTAAAGATGTTTTAACGCATGACACCTCAAAGAAATGGTACTACACTAATTACATGAATTTACATACATACTGTACCTTGCAAAATAAAAATGTTAATTTGACTTCCATAAAAATCAGTGAAAATTAGAAAAAAAAGTCAAATTTCTCATATTTTTAAACCAGTGCAGTTTTGTTTTTTACTTATGTTTTGGATTTCATGGATATCTATTGCTAAGGCATTATAAGCATAAAAAATATACTCGGGCACAGAAAGCTAGTAAGCTTATGCAATCTATTTTATAAAGAAATCTATTTCAGCAGAGCAATTCCCTATTAAAACCTACTTTGTACAGTGCTTTCTCGCAACTAATAATAATAATAATTGGTTACACTTATACAGCGCTTTTCTGGACACTTCACTCAAAGTGCTTTACAGGTAATGGGGACTCCCCTCCACCACCACCAATGTGCAGCCCCACCTGGATGATGAGATAGCAGCCATAGTGCACCAGAATGCTCACCACACACCAGCTATCAGTGGGGAGGAGAACAGAGTGATGAAGTCAGTTCTTAGATGGGGATAATTAGGAGGCCATGATTGATAAAGGCCAATGGGAAATTTGTCCAGGATGCCTGGGTAACACCTCTACTCTTTTCGAGAAATGCCCTTTTGTTCTTAATGACCACAGAGTGTTAGGACCTCATTTTTACATTTCATCCGAAGGATGGCGCTGATATGGCGGCTGGCCTAGAACTAGAACAACTTAATTCTAACTGCATCTGGAAAGCACATGTATTTAAAACCATTTTCTGACTGCATACAGTATGTCATAATAGTCAACTAAGCTGATTGGTTATGCTTGAAAAGTCGTGCAGTTGAAAGGATAGATTAAGTTGGATACAACGGGACACTTCCTTTGCCTCCCAGCAGATTTCATTATTAGTGGGACTCCATGCACTAACTCTTGATAGGCAGATGATTTGCTGTTGGCAGTGTTTAATGTTAATTGCCAGGTTCCTCAGACTCTTTTATCTGCCACTTAATCACTGTTGTTCTTGTTTTCCTTACATCTTCCTTGGTTATCCATTGGTTTCCTTTTACATGCCACTGAGTCAATATCAGCTAACTGATTAAACTAACTGAGGACGTAAAGAAAAACAAATAGGATTCCTACTGAGCTCAGATACTGTTAATGAAAGCAGTGTCCACTATATCCTCCTTGTCAGCTAAATCTTCTAAGATTTAATGTGGTATAATTAAATGGCTGATAAGCACATATATGGTCTGAAATTGAAAAAAACATTTGGGATTAATGTGCATTAAAGTACCCTGCAAAATTTAAAGCTGTTTAGTTAAGCTGTTTAGTGCAAACCAAATTTCAAGTCACATCAAAGGTACAATATTTTTTACATAGATAAAAGATACCAGTTCATATGCCAAGTGATGTTTTCAGCAGATCCTGCATCACTTTTATATTTTATTTTGATATCATTTGCACTTAGATTAGCATCAATAGTTATGTACTGTACCGTACCTTTCAATTTTTTAAATGTCCAGAAAAAATAGCGCAAGAGAATTCTGTCAGTGTAGCCTCTCGAAAATTCCTAATGCCCCAGTATAGTGATGGGGACACTATACTGTAAACAGGCGCCGTCCTTCGGATGAGACCTAATACCGAGGTCCTGACTCTGTGTGGTCATTAAAAATCCCAGGGCGTTTCTCGAAAAGAGTAGGGGTGTAACCCCGGCGTCCTGGCCAAATTTCCCATAGGCCCTTACCAATCATGGCCTCCTAATAATCCCCATCTAAGAACTGACTTCATCACTCTGTTCTCCTCCCCACTGATAGCTGATGTGTGGTGAGCGTTCTGGCACACTATGGCTGCCGTCGCATCATCCAGGTGGGGCTGCACATTGGTGGTGGTGGAGGGGAGTTCCCATTACCTATAAAGCTCTTCGAGTGGAGTGTCCAGAAAAGCGCGATATAAGTGTTATCAATTATGATTAATTATTATTATAATTATAATTGTTGTTATTATTATTATTATTATTATTATTATTGTATGCACTCTTACTTTTCATAAGAATATTTGTGGTTTAGAGCTTTATCATGGGCCCTAAAGGTGTTAAGAAAACAAGAATTGTGAGTGTGTATAATTTCACAAAAAGCAAATGAACTGGTTACTGTACAGTAGTGTATTTAAGTATGATTAATCATGTCTAATTAAGTAAGCAGTGTTTTTATTACTAACAACACAAACCACAGCATGAATGTTAGTTATTGTTTCTTTTTTGGTGAAAAAAATAGGGATGAAATTTTAGAGGTTTGGAATGGTTTGGAATGTTTCTTCATAAGAAAAATGATGGAGTAGGTTTTTCTTTCTATGAATTTTCACTATATGAAAGGGTTTTTGGGAATGAATCACGTTAATAAAAAGAGGCGCCTTTGTGCTGTGTGCTGAATCTTTATCTAATGAGGATTTTGTCTAGTAACGTTTGTTTTGCACTGTAAATTCTGGGTTATCCCTGTTGTGGGTTCTTCTTTGATATCAATGTATTTCTTTGTTAGCAAGAACTTCCTTCATGGTAAGGTAAAACACTAATTGCCATATGAGAACGTTTTTTCTAGTGCTGTTCACATGCAAATTAAGGTGCACCTTATGGTTAAAGATTTTGTGAATACTGGTGCATATCATTACTCTTATTAGAGCTATTGTTCCACATCATTTGAATGTATTAACATGCCTCTGGCATATCCAGTACATATTAATGGACCCACCGGCTTATTTTTAAGTTGTTTTAAGGTCTTAATTTTTAAGATCAACTCACATCCTATGCTTTGATTTGTGATTTGTAAATGTGCCCCTTAAAAGTTATGAGACATATATTGTAATTATTGATAATTATTGTTTTGACATGTTTTTGCTTTTTATATTTAATTAGCAAATCACCTCAATTAGTATGTTCAAATCAGCTATTGCTCTTTGATGACACAGTTCCTTCTGCTCTTTACTGCATCTCCTTCAGTTAACTATGAAAATACGAAATTTTATTCCACCAGGGCTCTGACTATATACGTAAGGTTACAAGCAAGAGCAAACCAGTCAGCCCATCTACAGTAACTTGTTTGGTTTATAGAAGCTACAGTACTTGATCCAAGCCATTTCATAAAACAAGCCAGGGTATTACAGGGTCTGTGTAATCATTATAAAGTCACTGTTTAAAAAAAAAAACTTTCGCTGTGTCAGAGATTCAGATATCTCATCATTAGTGTGATGCCAAAATGCATTTAGCACTATTCATTTAATATTCTACTTATCTGGTCTTATGGTATTTTCTTTTTAACACAGTGTACTTCTCTGCCCCCAAAAAATCACAGAAATTTAATTATGCAACTTTTCCATGACAGAATCAGCTATTTTCAAAGTCTTTTGATGTTTTGTCACATCTTCACATACAGTAGCTGACTCATTTTTGTCCCCAATTTAACAGTACTCTTATTAAACCTTTAGGGCTTTGTCAAGAAAAAGAAGAAACGCAGATTTATTTTTCTACTATATTTTTGTGCTTTGGTTTGCCCACCCTATTTCTACTCTATGTAACTCATAAAGCTACAAATGTTTTTATTTATTATTTAAATTAATTTGCTTCAAATTAGTAAATACGCTTTAATTTTAATTTTCACAGCATACCTTAAAAAGTCTGAAATGTATGTTTGAAGTCTTTGTACAGTAGCTGAGTCTTATTGTGTTACTTAGTTACTAATCCTGTTCTTTTGTTTAGGCACTTTCCTTTGCAATAACACCAGCTAGCATTAGCTACATATTCGTTGTGCTGTGTGTTTTTTATGTGGTAGATTAATGGTATTTTCTCCTTACCTTTTTTCTGTCATTTTCTGTCCCATATCCTTTTTTATTACCCTTGACTGCCCACTCACATTACTATGGTGCATAACTGCTTTGATTTTTGCATGACCCTCCGCTGTTTTGTACATGTGGTTGTGTGTGTGTGACCCAGACCCCTCAGATCCATTGGACGATGATTTGTTCCATTTGTTTGATAAATTCCCTACTCCCATCCCAGATACTTCCACCCCCATGATCCCCCCAGTAGGTGTGCAGGCTGTGGCTCTGACCCCTGACTCAGTGAGGGTCAGTTGGGCAGACAACTCTGTCTCCAAGAATCAGAAAACTACCGAGGTGCGCTACTACACTGTCAAATGGCGAACCAGCTATTCCACTGCTGGAAAGTTCAAGGTGAGAATATTTGTGTTTAAGATACTGTATGTTTTGATGGCTCTCCTCTTTTGAAACAGTGTCACCATTTTAAATGTGAAAAAAAAGTAATTTCCTTAGGGTATTTTGTGCTGAACTTTTAAGTATGTTGTATCTTGTCTGTCTTTATTGAATAATGATTCATGTTTGTAAGTTTAAATACAGATTCCATGTAATTAAATGTTGCAGCTCAATACTTACTGTACCACTGCATTTTGGTTTTGTATTTTAATACACACAATTAACAATTTTATAGGAATCTAGCTGTCAACAAATCAAAGGGGCTTAAAAAGTAAATGGCAAAGGGACTAATCTGGAAAAAGTTTTACAGCATGGACAATTTGAAATGTACTGCTAAGCAATTTCAGGTCCCGTAACCCTGTCGTAACATTATGCCTGGTAATGGATGGTATGGAGTATGTTGGGAGGTTAATGTTGCAGCCTGAGACAGACCTGTGTAACAACAGCTCTTCTGTGTTTCTGAATTGCATTTAAATGGAAAGAAAACAAATATTGCAAAATCTGTTTCTCCATTCCTTTAATACTTAAATGCAGTGTTAAATCTAATGGAAGAAAAACTGGTGTTTCTTGATTGGGCAGCAAAAATAGAAAATAATTAAACATTTTCATGGATATTATCCTGGGAAGATTACTGTGTGTTTTGCACAATCCTAATTAGTGGCATTTTACTCTGGCATACAGTATAAAAAAATGGGTTTTTATGTTCATTGTTTATGTGCGGGATCTCATTTAAAAGAAATCTGCACAAATCATGAACAGTATTTGTTGAAGCAATACTTTCTGCCAAGAATTTGTCAGCTGTGATTCACAGCCTCCTACTACTGCTTCCGATATGCCTCTCACTTTGGCTGTTTGTCCAGACCGCAGACACCACAGCCCTCAGCCACACCGTCACAGGACTGAAGCCCAACACCATGTATGAGTTTGCTGTCATGGTCACCAAAGGAAGGAAATCCAGCACCTGGAGTATGACAGCACATGCCACAACCTATGAAGCAGGTGTGTCTTTTCAAGTCCTTTTAAGCTGTAAAGGTTTGCTCGGTTGTCAGCTTAAGTACTTACTGCCTACCTGTGAATTTCATCATTGCACTTTTGAATGCATTTCTCTTTTCACCTGTGGTCTTTGTATTTTATCATGTGAGTTTGCATTCATCAGACATCTACAAAGGAACATTTTAAAACACAGCTGATCATTTTTCTTGTTTTTCATATTCTCTTACAATAGTGACAAAACAACCCATATTGCTCTGGCATAAAAAAATAGGTTTTCTTGTTGCTATAACTATAACAATAATAGCAATATGCTCGATGCTTCATCCAAAGCGACTTGCATTGGTACCCATTTATATAGCTGGGCATTTTACTGGAGCAGTCTTAATGAAGTAACTTGCTCAAGGGCAAAACAGTAGTGTTATGTTCTTCACTGATTATATGCCTCATTTTTTAATCTGTATCTTAGTGGTGATCCAGTGCTAATTGGTTAAGATAATTTTTGTTATTTTTGTTTTTATGACTTATTTACCAAATGTTATGGTCCCCAGTATTATCAGAACAATCTAGTCTTATAGAGGACACAATCACCTGTGTGTTTATTTCTGTGTAAAACTCTTCTTGCTTCTATAGCAAAAAAAGATCTGCTAATGATGAAAAAAACAATGAGCTTCATTCTTCCAGTGCTATTGTAGATATAATAAAAATGAAATCCCAGGAAGACATTTTTTGTTGTAGAATAAAAAAAATGTTTATTGATTTTTTTTTTGTTTTTTAGCTTTCAACAAATAGTCTTAAAAGAAAGGCACAAAGGAAATGAAATTTCACATCATTGAATGTTTGCACAAAACCAAAGATAAGAGAAAGAATTAAACTATTTAAGATGAAAATTGTTGTCATATTAATGGTTAGGAAACAGTACACTAGTGTTTCTTATCTCTGCATTTTGGTTATTGTTATACTATATCTGGTAGCTCCCAGCTCTGCCCCTAAAGACCTCACTGTCATCAGCCGAGAGGGAAAACCACGTGCTGTCATTATCAGCTGGCAGCCACCAATGGAAGCCAATGGAAAGATCACTGGTGAGACAGCTATTCCTTCATTTTTAAAGTTTCATATTCTAATCAAGTGCAAAGGTCGGGTTTGGGCACATACTGTACATGAATGCTTTCACCAGCCTTTACAACCTTGTCTGGAGACTGATGTTTTAGATCTCTGAAGAAACATATCGATGAGAGGACATTTTGTGTTTCAGTATTGCATCCTTTTTTTGAAACATTTGCAAAAGACTCGTGGAAACACACTACAGGGGCCTTTTTCATGGACTTATTCAAGAGCGATGCATGCACAGTGAGTTGAAATACTTAAGTGAGGACAACACCTGCAAACTGCCTGGAGGTCACAGGTGAAGTCAATTCAGCCATCCATCTAGCAAGCCATATTTAAGTAATATTGATTAATTAAAAATACAATATAATAATAATACACAAAAATCTCTTTCTTCATTAGATATTTATTGCCCATCATGCCTTTAGTCATTGTGATTTATGACCAACAAAGATAGCCAGACAGTATAATTATTTGGGCTGCTTATAACTGTACATTTTATAATACGCTTCCCAATGCTTATGATGATTCACTGCCAATAATGAGACTGAAAGAGAATGTGCCATCATGCAAATTAATAACGTTCCTTTGTTTAATTTTCTTTGTTACTATTCAACTTGTTAATTATTGATACCATATAAAAAGTTATTTAATGATAAGGCACCTATTGTAGCAGTACTGTATGTTACTTACCTACCAGTCTTTGTAGCTTTTGAAATGAAATGCCCATATAATAAAAAAGACAACGGATCAATTATTAAGACATAAATAATATTTAAAAGATGGCCATATTAACAATCTCTTTAAATTCTATTACGTTTTATTATTAGTAATTTTACCTGTAGATGACTTCTCTCACTTCAGTGCTTAACAGTTAAATAGCAAATCATGCAGTTCTTCTCTGCAGTTTGACCTTATTACCCAACTTATTCATTTGAACAAACTGCTTTTGCACTGCTAAGTATGTAAATCTGTTAGGCTGTGAGGAAGTTGTATTACAATTTAACCTTTCTTACAGTATATTAAGAATCAAGGCATATAAAAACTAAAAAGAGAAGCAAGTGAAAGCAATGGGACCAAAGCAAAAGGACAGGCAGATCTGAAGCAATCCCTGACTGGAATTACACTTTCCAAAGAGAAGCAGATACGCCAAGATGACATATAGTACCTATCAGTGGGCATTAATCTGGCCATCCAATTGAACTTAGTCTATTTGATCTTAGAACCTTCAGCCACTGATTCCAGTATATTTAGTCAGTTTGAGGACTGAAATTTGAGAGCACTCATCGCTTTGTTCTGCAGTGGAAAAGCGATGCAATAATGTGTCATTGCAGCTTGAAGGATGGAAATAATAAACCAGATATCCTTTATTTATGAACCAACAGTATTAAAAGTATGTACACAGAAGATAAAACTGTTGTCCTGTGTTATCCCAATATGTTTGTTCGATAGTTTGATTGTTTTTTTTTCCTCAGGGTACATTCTATTTTACACTCTGGACAAGAACATGCCCATAGATGACTGGGTGATGGAATCCATCAGTGGGGACCGCCTCACTCATCAGGTCATGGATCTGAATTTGGACACAGTCTACTATTTCCGCATCCAGGCCAAAAATGCAAAGGGAGTAGGCCCCCTCTCTGACCCCATTCTCTTCAGGACCCCTAAAGGTCAGAGACATGTACTTTCTTTTCTGTTAAACTTTCTTGTGGAAAATAATGCATTCATTTCCATTCCATTATTCTGTTAACGCTGCAAATGCATTGCAAATCCCAAAGACAGAAGAAAAAGTCATATCAACCCACAACAGAATGGATCATGCCTGGTATTGTTTATCAGGAAATGTTATTCAATATTCTTTTATAAATTGGGTTTCTTTAACCAGTTCAGTGTTGATTTTGATCACATGGGCAAAATGTGAGCAACCTGTAATTATCACGTTCGCAAACCCCTCCCCTTAAGGGCGCTCCAGCCCTTCCTCGTTTGCCTCATTCCCCGCACCTGTTCCTTGTTCCTATCCTGTTTCATTTCACCTTTAAAAGCCAGGCGCTCACTTCACCAGAGGCTCTGCATCTGATCTCCGTATCGTGCGAGTCCGGAACCTGGAAGAGCCTGGTCCCGTTAAGGTTTTAATCTCTGTTCCCGTTCCCATTCCGCCAGTTCTGACCCGGCTCTAGTTTTATCTTGTCTGTTTTTGGATGGACCTCCCGGTTTTGGACTTTGCTTTATAACACTGGATACTAAAGAAAAGTCTATTTTTAAATAGATCATAGCATTCCTGATTGAACAGCCATTCCTTAAATACTGTATGTTAAGAAAAGATTCCAGTCAATTTACTGAACCATACTAGACCTCTGTAACGCTGCAGTTTCAGGGGTCATGTGTCAGGTAAACATGATGTGGTGAATCAAAAATACTGTAATGTCATAAATTGCTGAGAAATGTTTTGAATAGCCAAATCTCATAAGAAGCTGAATGATGCCCTTCCTACTGCTCTGTCTCTCTGAGCCGTGCAGGAAAGGGCAACGCATCATGTCCTCTCTCATCCTCATCACTCAATTTGAAGGGCAAGGAGACGAAAGGTTTTGGTTTGAGAAAACAGCTAACGAACACAATCGTTTGACATACCAGGCTCCCTCTGCTCTATCCTCCCCCAGGGGAGCTGTCACCATACTAATAATGTTGTCTGTTTCTTTCTCTCTATTCTCTTGCAGTTGAGCACCCTGACAAAATGGCTAATGACCAAGGTATGCTGTGCCCAATCTGTCAAGCTCTCCTTAAAGAGTGGGACCTGATGGTTGCTGGTTGCTGTTGCATGCCCAACACTACCACTTGGCATTCCTGCCCTTACCTGTTCTCTCACCTGCTAGCATGAAGCCCCCCCACCAGTAATTAATCTCCATAATTAAGTGACGCTCCATTGCAGTAGATCTTCAGAGAAAAGATGAAAAGTGTCTCAAATGGAAATGTTTTATCTTCATGCCAGACTCAGTCTGACAGACAATAAAAAAATCTATTGCAAAAGAAAAGCTAAAGACCAATTAAAATGTATCATAAAGCTTAATCTTTAAAGAGAAAACAAAATCCTAGTCATAGCTGTAAAAGCACATTTAATTGTAATTAAATTTAAATATTCATTTGTGAGCTTTGAATTTCTTAGCTGGCTAAAAGTCAACATACTGTACATATAGCAGATATACTGTATGCCCTGGTGATTGCAGGGTGCTTTCCACCTGCTGGATGCCTCTGTGCCTTACAGTTCATAGAAGTAAGTGCTGTTACTTTGTTAAGCAGTCTGGTACTTTTGGTGAGAATGTCTTTGGAGCCAGCAATCAGGGTTTGATTCCCCAGTTTAAACATATCATATGCATTCGGCATTACAATATGTATTTACTGTACAGTACAGATGTTGCAAACTCTAAATGAAAAACAGACAGACTCTTCTAATTATTGTTAACATAGAGTTAATAAATACATAGAACAAGATTCAAGGTTTAAGACAGGAGATATCTGTTTATTTTTTTTAAATAATCTTGCGTCTCCTCAAACTGCCTGTGCCACCAAACCAGATATTCTCACACTGGCCCTCTAGCCTTTCTTCTTTACATGGCATCAATGCAGCTGAATCTTCAGATTAAAAAAAATCACTAGAGACCAGATCTGGATTGTAGGGTGGGTAATTCAGCTGCAAGAAGACATTCATGAATGGTGGCTATAGCAACGGATAGCACAGGTTCCTTCTGGTGAAACTACAGAACACCTATGTCGTTGCCACATAATGCATTTTCCTTCATTTCAGTTATGTGAGATTTACAGTATAGTCTGTCATAAGGACTGTCTTTGAATCCCAGGGAATGGTTGTTATGCTCTTGTTTTCAAATTGTTGAATGAGATTATTGATCTCCTTGGGTTGTGGAATTCCACTGGTTCCTTTATTACATGGACATTTGTTTTTGAGGAACCCATATCTTAATTATCTGTAACCAGATAGACATGAAATGTTCTTAATGCAATTTTTAGGAACTGATTGATTAAAATTCTGAGCACTGAGAACTTGATTGACTTACTGATCATCTTGTTAAAGTCATGTGTTTGGAGCACTGATCTTTGATTCATTGATCATTTTCAGTAAATTTTCCAACTTTTTTGATTGCGAACATGACAAGGTTTTATTGAGTGTTTTGTGAAGGGCAGACTTACTCTGACTGGTGGTCCTTGAAAAGAGAAGAGAAACTGGAAATTACTTAAATTACTCAGTACAAAGTTCTGAACAAGTTTACAAATCAGCCATGAACCAAATTGCTGAGGCGTTTGAACACCCTGTTCTATGAATGTATTGACCCCACCTTGTTCAGTATATTCCTTATTTTCTCATCTTATTGATAAACATCTTGCAATTAATTTTCTCTGGCATCTAATTCTGTGGTAGCCCTGAGCTGGAGGTGTCTAAATATGCCTTTTCAATATTAATATTATAAATCTTAATCTTTTAAATAATGGAATATTGAATTACTCTTCTGTTTCCACATATCTTTGTCTGTGCACGGTCTTGTCATTATTAGACAAATGTGAATTCTCTGGAGCTTTTGTTTTAATTAAGACCTTTGTTAAAGGAGAAAAAAAGCCCTCATGTGGTTTTTAATTGGTGTCTCTGGCAAACAACTTTGTAAAAATGCCTTTCCCTGACTTTTGTTGAGTGGACGACCCTGTGAAAGGCAGAGTAGAGTCAGAACAGCCTAATTGTTAAACTTTGATAAATATTTAATACTTTTAAAACTGTAGGTATGTATTTTCTATTTTAATTAACAGCAACTTTTTACCACTCCACAATAAAAAAGAGCACAATAAATATCTACATAGTACTGTAGATGCAAGTTTGTTGTTTCTTTTCAAATGCCTTTTAGTTCCCTTTAAAAAAAAAGGCCAGCAAGCATCACATCATTGGCACAACAAGATTTAGTGTTTTTAAAGAGGATTGCAACCAAGTAAGGAACAATAAAAATGAAAAAAGCAATGTATACTTCCATTACAAAACTGGGATTGCATAACCTGCAGGTGGCAAAATGTAAAATGACCAAAATTTGAAATAAAGTGGAAAATAACATATAAAGAATGGAAATACTATTGAAGTAAGATTATTTAGATGTATGCAGAAAACAGAAAAAAAACACTACAGCATTCAAAGTATTATTTGTGCACATATTTTAATTTAGATATTGGATGGACATCTACTGTAGGTAAAAGACAATAAAACTTGCAGTGGCAGCTAATACACTTTTGAGTATTTCATAATTAAAGTTAAGCTTGATAAACTCTGTCTTTAGTTGAAATTTTAGTTCACATCAAATAGATAATACATAAATCAGCTCAAGATGATTCTGGAGGCAGTTCTGAGAAATGAGACTAAAAATTGATGGCCTTGGAGCTTTCGCTCCCATTTAAACTTTTTAGTGGGTTGTGCCTTCAAGACAGGAGTGAGTCATATTTGAAAGAAGTGGAAACATCAAACTGTCCAGTCTGTGCTGCACCTCATTTTTGCATATTCTGAGGGCTTGCATTTTTAACATAATTTTAACACTTCCTGTCAAGTCCATTTTAAACCATAAGAGCACAACAAATGACATGAATCCACAGCCATGAAAAGAGACTCTAGCTAGGGGAATGGTCTTGTTTAGTCTGGTCCTGTGGTGATTGATAGGCTTCCTGGACACAGTCTATTCTACTTTGGGTGAAACAAAATTTATTCTCCTTTACTTCAGGCTCCCTAATGTTGCCTGTTTGTCATTTTTCTGACACCTATGTTAACAGTGTAACTGAGACAGATTTCCTTCAGTCTTGACCCCAAGTGCCATACATAGAGTTCAAGCCTCCATCAGGAGATAGCTTACTCAAAATCTGAAAATTATTCTAAAATAAATAAACGGATAAATCAATAAAAAAAATGATTGTGTTAAGAGCAAAGTTTATCCTAAAAATGGCCTGCGTCAAAACTTAGAAAAGACATGAAAATGTACTGACATTGAAGAGCTGTTCTGAAAATAGGTCTGACAGACATGAATGCACACAGTCAGAACCTGAAGCCCCTGGTAACTGAAGCGACTACCCTGCTCACATATCTCAGCTAACTGGGCCAATCTTTAATACTATAGGTGATCTGTGGGTTCACTCAGCCTTATACAATGTGGAATGTAAATAACTCACAACCTAAATGTATCTTCAGGCATATACTGTATATATATACGTGGAGAGAACACATATTTAATGTATTTACGTTTTGTTTGGAGTACAGCTGAGATGAACAGAAAATTCACATCCTGTAACATGCCTAGAATTTGATTTGAACATGAAAAGTCTAATTGAAGGCTGATGCCAACCTTTCACCCATTTCTTTCTGCACAGCTGAAATGATTCAATATTCAATTTTTAACAAAACAAACTGTTACTCTCTCCTTTTATTTCCAGGCTGTCACTGTCAGAAAAGATAACTCTTTTAAGTTATTTCTTTATTATTTTATGAGACAGCCACTATAAACTCTTTAATTTGTGCAAAACTCTAATGGCATATATATTTACTGGTGAGCTACGCGATCGTGTCGTGAAAAGATGTATGCTTCACAGTAATAATTGCTTCTCTTTCATCTGTTCTTTGGTCTCTCATTCAAATTCGTCACTGTGACTGTCCGTATCCCTCAGCAGCCTGTAATGCTAGGCAAACAATTATTAAGTTAGATAGTAGTAAACATTTCTAAAGCAAAAAGTATCACCCTTTGATTTTGGAGTAGCATATTTGCCTTAGGGAACAAGTTTAAGTCATGCTTCCAAGGAAATAGTGCTGATATAAAATATTCCTCAGGAAAAGGGATTACAGTACATTTTCCTTCGTTATTGTGTATTACAAAGATACAACTACAAGAAGTGCTGTACAGTATCTCATTGAGAGCTGAGGTCTCGAGCTTGGCTAAGGTATTTTTTATTATTTTGGCCTTTCCTCAAAGCACTGTGTAGATATTTCTCTGTAGTTAAGGGACCATGTTGTAAAGAACATAGTGTGGTGTTGAAGAAGGGAATTGAGAAAGTGCTAATTAGATTAATAACACATACTTGTTTCTTTTTTGTTTTTCCAGAAGATGAAAGATTGAGTTTTAAGAGCACCCTGTAGTACCAGCAATTCAGTTTGAATATTTTGGTTTAGAAGCACTTTTATGCCTTTCACGGGATTTTTAAATGAATTAATAAATTAAAATGGACTTCTTATGATCTACACAGAGAGTCTATGCTAATTCTGCATATTGACAAGATCTGGCATGAAAGTAAAGTTAATCAAAGCAATAGCTGAATTTTTCCTGTAATATTTTGTCAATAATAATAATTTCTAAACATCATCTTAAGATACCTTTGTTACAATTGCAACGTTGTGATGCATTTAAATGTGTTTTGATAAATAGGAAGCAATAGTAGTCACCTTTGAAGTTACTGCTGATAGAGTCATGTAATATCTGAAAAATCTTTTTATCATTTCTAGTGAATTTTATTAATTCATCTGATTCCTGTATGGTTTTATTAAAGTCCTAGATTCAAACCCATGATGAAGAAAAATATGTAATGCTTTATTATTAATGACATACATGTTCAACAGATTCATTACTATTGCTTATAGAGTAATGTGTAAAATAGTTGTCAATAAATAATAATAAATATCTGAAGAATGATGATTCAATTATTTTAAAATTACATGTATAGTTTCAGTTGTGTGTACTGTATGTGCTTTCATTAACAAAGTATAGGACATCAGTTTACGTTAACTAGGTATTTTATAAACCATTATGTATGTACTTTACCACTTGTGAGAAAAAAAATGTATGCTACTGGCTTTTTTATTTTTAAAAAAGGACCTTTTCTGTCAGGTAACAGATGTCATTCCTGTTTCTCTAATACCTGCTCTCTAAAATCACCTTCTGCTCTTTAGGTCGCCATGGAGACGGAGGGTACTGGCCATCAGACACCAATCTGATTGATAGGAGCAGCCTTAACGGTAAGCGCTGGGACTAAATTAAACCCAAACTTTCAAACCACGCAGTTTGCTGTAGGGAGTAATTGCTCCCTTGTCTGTCTCCTCTGTAGTGTTTCTTCGAGGCCAATTCAGTCTGAATGTCTTGGCAGTAACAGATGTGAAAAGGGCAGTATGGCCTGTGAAAGGTCTCTTCATGCTTTGCTCTGAAGTATTGATAAATGCTACAAAAGTTTTATCATAGTTAAAGTTTTATGTCTGAAATGTGTAAGAATAAGCAGAACAGAGTTATTTTATTCACAGTGAAGATCTGAGTGCCATAGAGTCAATTACATAATGAGGGCATGCATGATGCAGTATATAGTGGTTAAAATTTGTAAATGCATTGTATTTACAATGAGAGGAAATTACAGAGGAATTCATTTCACAGTTTGTAATCTCCAAGATTAGACATTAACATGACTTTATTTTTATAACACGTATTCAATTAACCACTCTATGAAGAATGGGGTCGGTACCACTAGGTCAGCTGTTCCTAATATGACATCGTCGGCATTAAAGCATTCTGATTATGGTGTACTGTTTGCAAGGTTTTACATGAAAAGCAAGCATCCTTCATAACATGCATTTTTGCCACCCAAGGAGAAATACTTCAGTATTTCAATAATTGCCACTCATAAAAGCTATAGTATATAAAAAGATCAGTCTACTCTTGAAGACCTGTATTTTCTGGACATTGAAGAATTGACCTGTTCATCCCACAAATACTAGATCTTATTTTCTAGTATATACTGTTGTTTTCAGAGTACCGTTTGCATTTCATGATTTGTTTTGCATATTTCATCTGAAACAAGCATTCTTCTACTGACACTGTCCTGTCAATGTGGCCCATTGCGTCAAGCCCATTGCATGTATCAGGCATGTCAATATTGTTAATGTATCTGTAGGCAAAGGTCATATCACAAAACCTGGATCTCTTCTATTCTGATGTCAGTTTAGTTTTGAACACCTGTTTCTGATTTGTGATTAAACATGTATTGAATGAACTAGATCACAGGACTCTTCACTCACCAGGAATCAGCAGGTGCCGGCAAGGATTGTAAATTTGCAGGATCAAAAGAACATTGAAGTATGATTAAATTTAAAAATAAAATCAGCATGTTTTCACAGCGTGAATTACATTTGCATTCCAGAAGAGAGCAATGCCTCCACATATACACAAATCATTTGTTTCCCTTTAGCTCACTCTGTCCACCTTATCCTCTGGGAAATATACTATTAATACAGTGTATGTGGTGACAAAATAAGCACAGGAGGTAAAGTCTGAGCAGAAAAGATAGAGAGAAAAAGGCTGGGGTGAGTGGCTGGGTGAAGTAGTAATTATGTCTTTACTATTTCCATTTGAGACTTACAGTAGGATCATTACAGCATGGTCCCCGTTTCAATTTCTGTTTTTTTTTAACTGGGGGTTGGCATAAAGCTGCAGATCGATGCAGAAAACACTGAAGGTTTGGCGTCCTGTTGAGGTGATACTTGGAGGGCTGCAGGAATCACTGAAATAAAAATATTGCCTACTTTTAAACAAAACAAATATGTGCTTTAAGAAAACGCCCTCCACATAACTTTAAGACTATAAGATTTAGTAGCTCACCAAAAAGAAAGAAATCAATTAACTTCTGCTGAAGACTGCTTAGACACTCTGCACCAAGAATGTGTCGGGACCTCTGTAGCAGGTTAAACAGAAGGAAATCTGGCATGGAGGCAGGGGTGATTCATCAAATAAATGTACATTTTATGTACTGTATGTAATATTTACATTGTATATATTCAGAAATTGTTTTTTAAATAATAATGGGGATTTCTCTATGATTTTTAATCTAAGTAAAACAAGAAAGTCTGACCTATTTGGTTCGATAAGTGGATAGACACACAGACACCTACTGTACAGGTCTAAATATGAAGAAGGATATATTGATATGTACTTCTGGAAATAGTGCTAAGTGATTAATTGAAATACATGTACAGTATGTGTTGTAATGCTCCGGGAGTGAGCTGGTCTGACTAGGAATCAAACCCTGGTCACTGATTTCCAAGGCAAGAGCATTACTTTATTGCTGAAAATCCAGACCTGGAATCTCACTCACTGAAGCCCCCATTGCCCTTAGAGATATACTGTATCTGTTACACAACCCCACCCCCTCCTTTGCTGCAACACAACCCTGTGCTGCAACCAGAGGACACCCCCAGGTTTCCAAGGAAGCCACTATCTTTTTCTCTTATACTCTTATATCTAATCTTATAGGTTCCTGGTGTAAGCAGGTCTGACAGAGAATTGAACCTTTTTAAAGAAACCTTCAGCTTCTATACAAGCACATTACCTCATCCCAGATAGGTAAAGATCCAATAGCAAAGATGAGGCTCACTTCCTTCGTCCTCATCACTCTTAAGGGCGTGTCCATTACAATATTCAATATTCAAGTACTGTATATACAGCATATGTATCCTGTTCTTAATAGGTAGTTGTATACACTGAACATTTGCAAGCCCATTGTCACGGAGGGGATATAATTACTTAAAAGCTTTGTGTCTTCACATGACAGAAATACAATAATTTGAAGACTGACCCAATGTTCACTGTCATCAAAATAGTTTTCTGGATTCCAGAACATTCCCAGAGGGCATTAGCTGGGAATCAGAGCTCAGTCGTGCAGAGGTCCTAAGAGGGTTATGTGGACACTGCTGCTAGGATTTTCTTCACCATATAGTGAATAATCCACTCCAGGATGCCCATCCTTTCCACGTATTTGTACCAAATGCAATAAAACATAAAGAGATTAGCACACAGCTTATTCTGTTTCATATTTATGATTTTGGAAGGATTTCAAAATGAGGAAAGACCTGTCCCCTTCTATGGGTCTGAGTAGAGGCCGTTGGACTTGTTGCTGATTTACATTGTGTCTTAAGACGAGAAATGTGCTTTTTATTGCCAGCTGTCTCTACATACTTAATCATTTTCTCTCTCTCTCTTTTTGATGACAGAGAAGTAAATGCCTATAAAGAAAGAAGCAGTTCGGCTTTAATTTACTGCTCCACTGCTCCCCTGCAGCCAAACTCAAGCCCCTGCACAGATTAGAAAGAATTAAAGCCAGCGTCTGGATATTATCTTGTAAAAACTGAATGAGCTTTGATCAAAACCTCCTGTTTTGTTGTCTGCCAAGACACGCATCTCTCTTTTTTTAAAATGAAGTTGGAACATATTAAAATGAAAAGTATTTTTTTTTTCTTTTAATAAATGAAATCATGTATGGTAAATTAATCTTTAATTTATTTTGATTAACACTGACCTCTGTCTTCCTTTGTCCTCTCAGGTAAGGTAATAAAGTTCTGGTGCTAACTGTGGTTTCTAAAATTGCCCAATTAAGACAAAATGCATTTTACTTAACAGTCCTACCTGTGCCGATAATTCAAATGCAGTCACGATAAGCAAAATACAAAATCCCAATCTGATACT
The DNA here is from genome assembly GCF_055471065.1 of Atractosteus spatula. Taxonomy (NCBI): domain Eukaryota; kingdom Metazoa; phylum Chordata; class Actinopteri; order Semionotiformes; family Lepisosteidae; genus Atractosteus; species Atractosteus spatula. The sequence goes on along the minus strand of NC_142708.1, from coordinate 11,014,817 downwards.
TAAACGTTTCTGAAATGTTATAATTATAGCAACCTCCCACATTGCATGCTAGGAAATTGCAAAATATTCACAATTTTCAGGCATATCAGTGAACTGAACACACCTTCACCTTCTTCCCACACGGCCAAAACGTGTTTTTCTTCTCTTTTCAGCATGGAATAAACCTTTACTTGTTCCTTTGGAGGCTGTGTGCTGATGCAGCTACCTACTTGAATTTCAGTGCACTAAATGTTTAGGCTTACCTGACTCACTGAAGAATCAATTAGCACTGTTAATGAGAGCAGGTTAAATCCCACCTGAGGTTTGCACAAATCTCAAAATTTCCCTTAATTTCCCCTTAATTTCATCAGTGAAATAATTTCGCCATCTAAGCTGCTGCGTAGTTTGCTTCACCCAAGTGGTGCTCCACTTCTGTGGAGGATGAAGTGGAGACCCTCCTATGAAGCCTTCTGGAATTCTTTGGGATATCCTGGGAAGTTTTATTATGTACACTATACAGTATAGAGTAGATACAGTATAGTACATTGATTGGAAGAAGAATACTGTAAGTTCCTGTGGTTAAGCTTTATATAACCAGAATAACCACTTCTTCTATCTTTATGCAAGGTAGCTTGTATTCAAACCAATACTCAGGAAACATAAGATACATTACAAATGAGAGGAGGCCATTCAGCTCATCTTACAGGCTGAGGCTACCAGAAACATATCCACCACTGGTTGCACTCATCTCCCATACAGAACAGATGGCGAATTCCAGTGCAGAAGTCAGCTGCTCCAGGCCCAGGGTGTCTCCCTGTCCAATGTCAGACTGAGGAGATATGACCAGTGCAGAACAATTTATACACAAAATTAGATTAAATACAAAGACATTTTATTTGAAATTGAATAAACTTTGCATTGGAGAAGCATTCTAGGACTTTATCTGGGGAATGTATAAAGCAAGTCTCTGAATTAATACTTCAGGAAACTAATACCGAAAACGAATTACTGAAAATGTTAGTAATTTGTTTTTCAAATGAACATCTTCTATTTGTTTGTTAATATGAATATTCATTAGCACCTTTTTTTTAAATAGTTTAAAAAACATTTGAGAAAATATTACAGAAAACACATAATTCAAGTCGTGTCATATAAGAAAGTACCTGTAGGTTTGCCCCGGACAAGGGAATGGAAGCATTGGGATTTGTAAGCAACAATGAATTAGCTGCATAATGACTTTATAGAAAGCCACCCTCACAATAGTCATGTTATGATTTTCCAAATATAGACACCCGAGCAAAACTTTCCCTGTAATTAAAAAGTTCATCCCTCTGGTAGTTTTCCAAGACTGTCAAGACCAAACACAAATTGTCTTTGTGCTCTGCAAACACTGGCACAAGCTCAGAGTATGGCACAAGATTCAATCGAGCACAAAAAGCTTTCACATCAGCTAGCATACCAGGTAGAACATCATTATTTCTCTAATTCTCTGAAGGTTTTCTTGCTAACAAACTGCCAGATCTAAAAAAGGTAGAGGGAGGGGAATTGAATGGAGGATGATGACAGTCTACAGATAATCAGTCCTTGTCTCCACATGTGTGAATGTATCGCTATCACTGTCTCAAGAACAAATTCAATTTGTGGGAAAAAAGGATTTTATGCAAAATGCAAAGTATAAGAACCTGATGTACAGTATGGTGTTTGGGAGTGTCGATACAATTCCACTAGCAGAAGAGCCTTGGGCTTCACTAGGTGTGTTACTCTGTGTAACTGGAAGCATTCTCTTTTACTCAAGTAAGGTCCAGCTGTGGCTCCTATCATTCACCTGTTGAATCCTGAATTAATTCATATGGATATCAGGTTATCTAATCTAAGCTTATGTTCTTGTCAGTGGCTGCCTATGCATTTTGAAAGATTTTGTGGGCAGACATTCACAGACAAGGCTGTGCTTGAATATTTGTTCTCCCAATTCGTGAAGATTACTGTAGAGCATGCTTACGAAATGATCATGGATCTGAACACGTAACTAGTCAGGATCCATTTTTATTTTCAGTCCTGATATCCTTATGAAATTATAAGGCAAAATAGACAAAAAATGTCAGACACTCTCCATCCACTGCATGCTTGCCCTTGCCATTAGTAATAGTACTGTAGGACTCATGGCATTAAATTGTTTGCCTATACCAAATTCAATTAAATGCATTGTTTTCATGCTATGTTGTATCCCTGTACAATATACTGTATTGTATCCCTACTCAATATTTTCTCTCAATATGTTCCTAACACAGGTCGTAGTTGGTGTTAACCAAATGAAAATGTATTATACTGAATACATACACCAATAACATTTTCAAAGACTCGATAAGTATAGTTAGATATTTAAAAGTCACAAGTTAACAAGTTTAATTTTTCTTGGCTATATTTTTCTCATCAGTATGCTGATTACCCAAATGTATGATAGTGTAAGCATTTTCTTCTTCTTTTAAATTTTCCCCAAGGTTTTGTATGCTCAACTGCTATAAATTTGAATATAGCAGAGATTTTGTTTTTCATATTGCATTATCCACTAGTTTTTAATTTAAGAGTTATTAGTTATACTTTAAAGGTACCAAAAGGGATATGTCTACTGGATATAAATTGCTTGCTGAAAAAGTGTTGGTGGTTGTGTGTGTGATTGTGTGAGGTAGTGAGAAGTGCACCAGTCAACCTGTCATTTTCTTAAAGAGCTGCTGAACTGACAGGATAAATGGATTCAACATTGCATGATGCATAATCATCAGCTTCACGTTATACAGCTACAGTACAATCCAGTAATGCCACACGGCCATGGATAGTACTTCAGGAATAAGACGGAAAGAGCAATACTGATGACCAAAACAAAAAAACTGAGAATCATTATTTCAGTCATTATTTTACATGTTATATCCTCACAGGGAACTTCCTGATGTTTGGAAGCTGTCACCTTTATGTATACCTCAAAATGCAAAGCTAGCATATCCACTGCCTTGTTCAACAATGCAATAAATAATGGATCAGTTCTGGGTATTTATACCATTCCAACTCTTGCGGTTAGCAGTTTTACAAAGGATGTTCTTTTCTTAGGGGCAGGGGTGTCATTACCTCTTCGTTGAGTTCCCAAACATGACATCTTGACCTCTTTGGCAGTCTGGCAGCTGAACTCAGCAGCTTCTTCGCTCACAGCTCTGAAGCGAATTCTAATGTAAATGCATCCATGACATTCGAGGAAGGGGGCTTCTATTAAGGGCACGTACTCAAAGAGGAAAGTTATGGAGTTATAGTTACTGTATTTTCTTGAATGTAGTGTGAAATAAACTTTACACAGCTAAGGTCTTGGATACAGTATGTATTATTTCTGTATTACTGTAAATGGCTGTAGACAATTTACATATGTCATTTTGTGGAATCCTTACCATATGGTTTTATCATTCTATAGTATTACGTAACTAAGTTATTTAGGATATAAATTAGAGTATAATTGGTATTTCTGAAACAAAGGATTCTAAAATCTTAGACTCGTGAGCATGAGTTGTCATAGGCACAGGATATTAAGCATGGAAAATAAGACCCAGACTCAATGTTGAGGACAATATTGCTTGTTTGTTTTTGCTATATCCTTTGTCTTATTAATGTCATGGCATCTGAGGACAAATAACAGTCTTGTCTTTAACATTTACTCAACATTAATCAAAGATAGATAGCATAGCATACAGTAGCATAGCAGATAGCATATTCTTCTTTTTCTATGAACACTTTAAATTAAAGGTGTCTTTGTTGCCTGAAATTCAGTTCATCCGCATAAATTCTGCAGTATTGCTGAAAGAATGCTCCCCTTTTCTTTTAATATATAAAATGCACACCAACTAATGGAATGCAATTATGCTACTACCATTGTAGTGTTTTCTGAGTGGAACATTTACTGTTCACAAAAAGCTGTTCATGGCAAAAATTAAGAAAAACTATGGTTCCGGCAGGATTCTAATTTCTCTATCCCCCTACATACAGTACAACACAGAACACTGAAGAATATGCTGATTCTTCCCCTGTAGCACATACTGTACGTCATCAGAATGAGTAGCTAACACACATTTGCTAATTAAAGAACAAATGCATCAAATGAGTGGTAAGGAAGGGATATTTAAAGCTACCTCTAAGCAATTAATCTTGCTGAGTGTTTCTGGTTCACCTCTTCCTCCCCTGCTTTCATCTATTTTCTTAGCTCTGCTCACTGAAGGAGAGTGGCAATAAACTGCTACCAGGAATTGCTGCCGGTCAGGCGGTTAAGCTTCACCGGGTTTTCAGAAAGCAGGCATTCCTTGAAGGATGGAGCCCAAGGCCAATGATGCAATACAAAATTCTGTATTGCTTCATAAAACCTTATTTGCACGAGTTTGTCTGATTGCCGTAAGGGTTGTGTTGCCATATAGCAAGCATTTTATCCATTGCAGTTGTGGGCTGCATAATTGTTTCTGACATTAAAAGCAAAATGTGCTTTTTAAATCCATAATTTGTTATTACTAAATTAAATGGTACTTTTAGTACAATATATGATAGTTATAATATACAGAGCCTTGCAAAAGAAGATTAATGAACTGAGATTGCTTCTTATTTAGCAGTCTATAATTCACATTGATCTGAATCTTCCAAAACTTGATCAAATACAAATGCTATACACAAGCAGCCAAAATGACGTACTGTACTGTAGTACCTAATCTTGATTATCAATCAAAACTGGTTGGCTCGTTGTCAGATGTTCCTCACCGCAGATCCATGAAGCTTAAAGGCTTCATTCTATACTAAAACAAAAAAAGCAAATCAGTCAGTATGTTAGCGGCATAAAAAAGTTAAGTAAAACAAAGTAAAATGCCCAAACCTTTTGCACAACGTTAGTTTAGTGTTTATATAAAATTTGTTTATATAACTGTACATTTACAGTTATGATTACAATTTAGAGGCATATACAGTACCAATCTCATATTACATTTAGTTACAGCTATTGTCAGGTCATAGGAACATACTCTCAGTGCTGGTAATGCACATCAGTTGCTGCTGATGTGGAGATTGGGATAGCAGCACATTTCAGACCCCATTAGTAACATTCTAATGTACTAAAGATAATCTTCCACAGAAAATGAAAATGTTCTATTTTCTATAAATTATAGTTCGCAAACAATGTATTATAATTAAAATTAGAAATAAGAAAATAAAAAAATAATCATAGCAAATTAAATGAAATAATTCTTTACCAGTTTGCTGAAGAGTTTGATTAAAATTTTTCCCTTTTTTGTTATTTCAATGGGCCAAACATTGAGGACCGCTTCTTTTGATGAAATTCTTTGATATAGTATGCTAGTATCTAGATTGAATCTGTGGAAATTCCATAAACCTTCTACTAATTGTATTCACGTTTAAATGATTATATTTGTCTTACATCGTTTTTTTTTTACATCTGCGCAACTTCCTGTTTAGAATTATTGCAAACAGACTAAATCTTCTAAAGCAAACTTCTATTTATATATTGGAGACTTTTGTCAACCTGTGTTCTTCTTGGTGCTGTTTGTCACTGAAGAAACTCCAGGTTTAGGTTTTATGATATGGCATGTACAGTAACTAGTGTTTACTTAATCACTTCTGCAGTCTGAAAGTCTGTTTTATGTTCTGGTTTTCAGAGCCTCCCATTGGTCAGATTCACCCTTCCCATGGCAGCGTGACCCCACAGAAGAACAGTAACCTGCTGGTGATAATCGTGGTCTCTGTTGGTGCCGTGACTGTGGTTGTTGTTGTCATCGTGGCTGTGATTTGCACACGTCGCTCCTCAGCACAACAAAGGAAGTAAGTAGCAGGGGGACTGTTGTACAGCTTCCACAATGCCCTTGCTGATTAATAGGAAATTCAAACATTTTTACTCCGACCCACTTTACATACTGTAGGGCTTCTATTGTATGTTGTATGCTCCTTACAGTAGTGCAGAAGGGACAACAGTCTTAAATAGAAATGAAGTATAGTATATGTTTGGAAAAGGTTTTTTTCTTCTGAGTCAAGTGCCTGTTAATTGTTTCCAGCTCACTTGCAAGTGTGGAACACATGGTAATTTATGCCAGCTGTGAAATAGTGAAATTGCTGATCGCTCATTGCCATTTGTGTCCTATTAAGCAGACTCAGAACCAAAAAAATCCCAGGACTCTTTGTAATATCTCACAGTACAAAATAAACCATTTTTTTAAATGTAATATTGACCGGGGATATGATCTTAACTATTTTTTTGTGAGGTAAATAAAAAAACAATAGCCGAAATACAGCTGTCAATGTAAACCTTGATTGTAATAAGAAAATAATACAGCCTGTAAACAGCCAGTGTGAAACACTGTATTTGCTGTTTTCAAAGAGTTTTGCTCCAACAATTTTCTCTGTATTTTTAATAACAAAATACAATTAAGTGCAATTTCAAAATTGGGTTTAAGGATACTATGATGAACTGGCATGCTGTTCAGAGTGTATCCTGTCTTGCTTGCTGGGTTAAGCTCTGACACCTCCATGACCCTAAATTGGATGAAGTGGTTAGAGAATGGATGAAGGTATAGATGGGTTTCAGAACAATACACCTTTAAAGACTATTTTTTACATTTAAGTTTCTTCTTGACAGATTTCTACTAAATCACCTTGTACATGAACTGGCCTAAACAACTATTTGTGCCTTCCAAATGATGTGTACATATTCTCCTTTCAGTAAATATTTTAATCAGACCTCGATTGCTAAAATTGAACATTTTTTAAAAAAAAGAAATATCAGCAAAAACTACAAAAAAATGTGTTGATTGCACACGTATTCACCCTCTACACTGTATGTTAGCAAACCGAAATTATTACAGGTGCACAACGTTACTTTGGCGAAACACACAATCAATAGATTGACATCTCGCTGGGTGCAGTAATAGTGGTACACATGAATTTAGAATAAATACACACATTTGTAAGGTCCCTCCATCAGGTAATGAATCTGAACCAAAGATTCAACCGTGAAGGACCAAGTTTTCAAAACACATGACGTATTAAGATGCAGAAAGGCAAATGCTGTATGAGGATCAAAGACAAAGAATTTCACTATGAACTTAATGATCAGTCGATCACTGATAGGTTAAAGCATGTCTTACCATCCAGACATTGCCTACATCAGGTTGTTCCTCTAAACAGAGAAACTGGGCATGGAGGAAACTGCTTAGGGATATCACCTTGAGCTCATGGCGCATTTGATAGTATTACAGAGTTCAAAGGCTGAGATGGGATAAAATGCCCACGTTAGCCTGTGTAGCACTGGCAAAATGGAAGCTATTAAATATCATATCTAAAATCCCCCATGGAGTTTGCAACAAAGCATTAAAGTCAATGATATTCACTCTTTGTCCTGGAGTGCCACCATGTCTTTTGGTTTTAATCGTATTCTGGAGTCTTAATGACTTGATTGGAATGAAATTTTCACTAAATTGGTTTTAATTACAATTACTGCTTCCAGGTCTTTATTCACTGAGGATTATAATTTACCCATAAAATATAGTAGTCTCCAAGGCCCTCCAAGGCCAGGAGTGAATATCACGGATTTACAGTAAGTGATACTGCAACCATGCGCCTTGCCAGACAAGAGAAAATTAGAATTGTATAGTCTAAATGCATTGTAACATTATGTGAACTCAACACAGAGCACATCTTGTCAGTTCATACAAATCTTAGAATATTAAAATACAGTATAGTAATAGGTGGCTAAGTGACCATTTACAGAAGCAAAGCCTCATTCATTTGAGATACTTTTATTATTGAATTCAAAGGGTTTTTGTAGTAATAAGTTACATTAAATCTCAATTCATTTTAACACAGATTTGTTCTACTCAATGGATGAATTATTCAATCAAATCATTTTAATAAGGGTAGAAGTGGAGTTCAGTATTTTTTAGTGAGCCTAATATGTAGTAATGAAGTAAACTGTGGTATCTATTCAGTTGTTCAGATTACAGTAACATACCAATTTTAACATAAGAAAGGCTGCTAACAAGAGGAGTCCATTTGTCCTTCGTGTTGCTAGCATCTACATTAATTGACAATTCCAGACACAAAAATTTAGTTCTGTTCAGAGCCCAAGCTGATCTTTAATCCCTATGCAGCTCAACTGTTTATTGGCACCAGCATTTTACTGGCAAACCCTTAAGTCTTTACACTGAAAATTCAGTATTTTCGTCTCAATCTGTCACCTGGTGTGTGTCTCTAATGGTTTTTCATTACAGGATCTGATTCAGGAGCATCTGCACTCTTTTCTAGGTAGCAGATTATCCATTATGTCATGGTTTTGTGCTCCTTAAGTTCAAGTTCCCTTTTCACATTGATGCAGCACATACAGTATCATATCTAGATCAGCTTTATTCCTGCACTTTAGCATACATATAGACTGCCATGCTGAAGTTTTAGACATTTTACATTCTTCTCCTCCTGCTTTCACTTTCCTTCTTTATGTAGACTTTATGTCATTTCTTCAGTGATTTTCAACTGAAATTTAAACCATTAAGCTTGACATCTGTATGTTGTAGTATAAAGCTAGACTTTCAGCTTTATGAATGTGCAGGGAGGAACAAACGGTATTAAAGATGAGGAACACCTGGCAGTCAGCCACTTAAATTTGATAGTAAATGTGATAGATTAGCCAGAGTAGCACTACATGCTACTGGCTGCTCGTGTATAATTTACCTTAGGTTGTTGTGATGAAGATTTTGAAGATTTGGATCAGTGTGAATTAAAGACTGATAAATGGCAAGCCTGGTTTCTTGTCAACCAAACTAAGCTGTTCTCTCTGGCTCGAGGCTTTGAGTAAATTGATGTTCATAACGTACATAAATTGTAACACTAATGGTTAATTGTGTCTAAGATATATTGGGGAGGAGGGGGGAATCTTTCAGTATGTTACATGCTGCTCTCTGTGAAGATTTAGATTCTGATTTCTAGTGTCTAAGGGCTTGCTTGCATTTAATCAGCTACAATAAACCTCTGCAGGTTTCTTTTTTATACATTTTTTTTTTTCAATATCGCCTGTAGACATTTGAGAGAGGGGGGATAGATGTGACAACAGTTGTGCGCTGCATGTGGAGGTGCCAGCTTGGAATGAGTTTTTAACAGTTTGTCAGTCTTATCCTATGGGAATGGATGTGTTGTTCACATTTAGAGTCTGGACCTCCCGATGGGTCGTGTCCTCATTAGCAGTATCATATAACTCTCACCAGAGAAGGCACTGTTACAAAAACAACTTCCTCTTAGGTGTCTCCTTTACAAACTACCAAAGGAAAAGGCCACACTTGACAGAATGTGAGATAATTACTTCAAACACATTGCCTGTCAGTTTTTTAACTCTGTAGTTTGAATAATTTATCATGCTAATAGTATCACGCTGCAGTTGAACTGCCAGTTCACACTGTGATTTAAATTGGCACTATAACAGGACAACTTTCAGTTTTGGGGGGGATTGGTGCAAAATCCATTCAGCTTCATCTAACTCCAGCTAAAAAATCTCTAATTAATTTCATAAACTGCTATGTTGTCTTTCATGAGTTTTGTATTTATAATGGACAAAGTTCTGTATTTTTTTCAATTGTGGAGACATTAATGTTAAACAATAATGTTGAAACAATACTGAAAAACATTTTTATACAAACAATTATAGGTACAACCTTGACCTCATGACAACGAATGAACTCTGTGTCAATGTGTCAGTTTATCTGAAGATCTATTCCAGAAGAACCAACATCCGCTGTAATTTTGTGTTGTGATGGTGTTAGAACCAGTATTTCATTAAACTGACTTGAAAGTTTATAGGTCCCCTTTCAAAGTGCTATTTTCTCTCTCCAAATAGACCACTTTTAAAATCTTCTAAATCACAACATAACATTTAAATGGAAAAATTAATTTCAGTTATTGTTTTTACACACCTACAGTATCTACCCATCCATACAGTACATCCAACAGTGCCTAATTGTACAAAAAAAAACCCACAAATCACAGAATGCGATAAATAAGCATAGCAAGTGCAAAGCCTCATATACTGGAATTTTCTTTGTTTATAGAAAGTCCAGTAAAAAAAAAGCTAGAAGTTTAACATACAGTACATACTGTATAACATTTGATTCTTTCATACTGTGGTCACATACACAACACTTTTCATTTGTTATCGTTGCACAGTAGTCTCAATCATATTTTTGTCAGGATTTAAAGTATTGTCAGGATTTTGATTTATATGTTGCCCTGTCATTAAGTGACTATTTTTTAGACCTGTGATGATACAGGTCTGTACATACTGTATAGTATTGTTATTCCCAATTTTTATTTAGTTCTCTGTTCTCTAAAATTTCTTAAGCGTGAATGAAGGACTAAGGTGAGGTTGATGAAAATCATAAAAAACATTTATTTTTTTATTCATTTATTTGATCAAGCTTTGATCAAGATTTTTTGTATTGTTTAATTATAAAAGAGCACTTGAGCACTGAATCATGGGTTAAAAGTATTCAACACTGTACATTATACTGTATATTCCTGTGAGTTCACATCCTAAATGATTTATGTACATTACCATATACAGTATACATAAAGTTTTTTATATATCAATTCCTTTAAAATTCTGTGTTTATTTTTTTTCTTTTATTGGAGTCGTTTTTAAATTTGTTTACATTGGAGTCATAATTCAAAGTTTATTTATCCTTGGCTCCAAGTTATTTAATTATGGTTTCTCTACCCTTCAATTTGTTGCAGAATGTTTCATAAAGGTAGAGAAAATCAGTCAGCAAACCAGTGTTTTTGGAAGAAATTGTGTGTATTTTTAAATCACTCACAACCTGTAGGTTTTTTATGCTGTTTTGCATGTATTGTACTTTATTGGACATACAGTAGAAACCCCAATAATACTTTTTTCAGTGTTGGAAGTGACGTTTTTTAAAAGACTTTCAGCCTGATTATGCATGTTTTATTAAGCTTCACCAAAACCTGTGTTTCTGTGCAAGTGAAGTTATCAATGAGAGCTTCATGTATTCTCCACCCAATGCTTAAATTTGGCCAACTTAGTCTCTACAGTATGAGAAGGAGTGGATTCACTGTGTGACTGCCTGATACTGCATTTACATGTCCCTTGTAGTGGTGGAGAACCATATCAGTAAGACAAACTAAAAAATAATTGACAGATCACAATATGAAAAGAAAACTAACCAGTGTTATTTAGTAGTCGTATTTTGTACTTTCCTGTATTTGTAAATGTAATAAAGAAGTGTCTGTGTCAATTTTTATTGAGAAAATGGAAAAGAGTCTCAACTGCATATGTTGTATTTTCATTGTCAAATTATGATGGGAGTTTATCTGTAAGATTAAATGCTCTATGTACAGCCTAGGGGAAGGTGAGAGCATGTTTTTGTTATGTGAACGTAATAATTCCTAGTGACTTTATTTCCAAGGAAGGACGACAGGGGGATATGAGAAACACCCTTGAGAAACACAGAGACCCTGGAATATAGAAGCATGTAATTATGGAAACAATGACACCATGACAAATGAAGAAAAGGATTAGTGTCTTCAAGCATATCATTAATGAATTAGAAAAGACATTATTTCCTCAGACATTGCTCAGTTGAGCTCAATTTGTGATTTAGAGATGTCTGCAGAGCTGGGGAAGAAAAAAAACAAGATGAAATGGTTTGACCATAAACACATGTCAGGCAACTGTAAAGCTTTTCCCTTATTTAGTATGAGTTATGGGTATGCTAGAGTAATCCATTGACACTGTCAAGGTTAAAAGATGCAGCTTGTTCTGAAAGTTCTTTAACTTCAAGGTGCTATTTGTAACAAAAGCATTTTTCGTCTCAGTGTTGTAATAATAAATAACCAGGTCCACTGGCCTATGAAGTTTGCAAAGTGTAAGTGCCGTACAAGTTTTTAAACTCTTCATGATCATAAACCAGAATTAATGGATAAAATGTTCTTTTTATGATATGCAGTAGCATAGATTCATATCAGACTAGACTTGAAAATGAGATTTGGAGGTCTAAAATCCAGAAACAGAGTTCAGGGAGAAGATCATTCCCTTCAAATACAGGTGTGAGTCTGAGCATTTGGATTGAAATGTGTTTGTTTCTTACACATAACAGAGTAAAACAACAAAATGTCTTCCCCTAGGAAACGTGCCACCCATAGCACGGGAAAAAGGAAAGGCAGTCAGAAGGATCTGAGGCCCCCAGACTTGTGGATCCACCATGAAGAGATGGAGCTGAAAAATATCGAGAAGCCCTCAGGCTCTGCCCCTGCAGGTCGAGATTCACCCATGCAGGGCTGCGAAGATATCACACCCATCAGCCACAGCCAATCAGAGAGCCAGATGGGAAGCAAGAGCAGCCACTCAGGTATGACAGGCCCTCACACGCAGTCTCCGAAGACCTAGGTCTGTAACCTTCACACCCCTGTTACTATAATTCTACAAATTAAAAGAAACCTTCTGATGGGCTCTTGGTTTTTCCCTATGAAAATTTCTATCTCTAAACCTATTATTATGAAACCGTTATTTGCAATTCCATTGACATACAGTATCCATTAATAGAGACTAGAATGGTAGCATGTCAAAGTTTTATACTCATTTTGGGAAAGGGCAGCAAAGACAACAAAAAGATTTTAAATAATACATAATTAAAAGAATGTGTTTCTGTTAACAGTGTATCAACCTGTAAAGGTTTAAAGGTATCAGGTAGTGTAGCAAATAGTTGTTTTTTTTTAATGTAACTACCATAAAGTAGAATTTACACATACATACGGTATTATAAATTAGGACATTCTGCTTTTTAATTTTGACTTTAGGAAAAGTTACAAGCAACTATTGGTTTTATATTGAATCTAATGCAATGGGGTACACTAGAGTAAATGAATTTACTGAGCTCAGAATAGGATTCGTCAGAAATGGATTGATAGTATGGATGGACTTTTTTTTGAGATGTGCTTTAATATAAATTCCTTGTTGAAGTACTGTTTACAAAGCAATAAAACAGAACCAGAGATATCATGATCAAATATTTTACTATTTGAGCAAGAAAGTGCAAGTCTCCCCTTTCAGCATCTGTCAAATAAATAACACCAGTGTGTATATAATACCATATACTGTATACATTATTTAGCATTATAACATAATTATAAAACTAGAAATAGCATGAGTTGCAATTACTTACTGTCACTGTGGTGTTCATCCTTAATATTCTTACAGATGTCTTCCACTGTACTTTTAATGAAAATATATTATTATAGTGGTCTCACTAGTGGGAACTTTAGAAGCCTTTAAGTAATCACAATTTATATGTGAAAATACTTCATTTTGAAAAATAAAATATTAAAAAGGTTCATTCATACCTACAGTAGCAAGAAATACCTTCACTTTCTTGTTAGGATCTTCAAATGATTTAATATGATTTATTTATTTAATATTTATTGTTTTCCATAAAAATACCTTCTGTAAGGCAATTTCAATTTGTTTTGACTATATACTAAGTGTCTGTAATTTCATAGGCACTCACATTTCCTGAAAATAACAAATTACGTCAATCACATACTGTACAGTAAAGAAAACAAAATTCTACTGTACAGTATTTACTACAGTCCTAGTTATGTGTACAGATTAGCACACTGTTGTTATAAGTTTTTTTTTCTTTTTTGAACACGAGTACTGTACTATACATGTATATATTTTCATGTTTTATATATATTACCTTCAGGAAGAGCAAGTGTGTTTTACCATCAAAATGACAGGCAGATATGTAGGATTATAACCATTTAAAATTGTTCTCTAGAATGCAAATATTTGGAACCTCTGTCCATTTTTTTTTCAATTCATTTACTGTACAGTATATATATCCTGCCTCCTTTTGTTTCTTTAAAATGTACACACTGTAGATACAGCATTTCAAAGTCTTTTAAAAATGTTTTTTTTTCCTGATCATTTTAACTGTATTCAGAAGTAAATGTTAACATTTCATCTGAAGTAAGGGTTAAATTCCTCACCAGCAGCACTGTGGCCTGAATTCAATCAACGCCCCACCCCAAAACATAGCACTTTGCTGCTGGTCCCCAAATATAGCTTCACTAGGCCTCTGTGTTGTCTTTGATGCTGAGTTCAAATTAAAACCCTGTGTTTCAAACACATTGGTCGTAATTAGACATTATCAGGCGTGTCATGTGCTTGTTTTAATGGTTCAGGTGGGTAGCTGTGTCAGCATGCGCAGTCTGCAAAGGAACGAGTAATACAGTAGGTTTAGTCCATGCTGAAAAGAGAAGAGAGAAAACACAACGTTTCTGCTGTGAAGCCTTCTTCAGGTGTCTTCAGAAACACAATGTTTCGGCTGTGAAGCCTTCTGAAGACACCTGAAGAAGGCTTCACAGCAGAAACGTTGTGTTTTCTCTCTTCTCTGGATGGAAGCATGGACTAAACCTACTGCATTGCTTGTTCCCTTGTTTTAACGGTTGGGATTTATAGAAATGGCGTTGAGTCAGCTTTGTGACTGTGGTTCTCTCCCTTCAGGTGCAGAAGGAGATGAGGCATCAAGCAGCATGTCCACTCTAGAACGCTCCTTGGCTGCAAGGAGAGCAACACGTACCAAGTTGATGATTCCCATGGATTCACAGCCCAACAACCCTCGTAAGTAGCAGACTACTGAAGACCAGCAATCTTCCCATTCCCGTTTGGATACAGTCCTATTCAACACCAAAGAGCCATCATTTACTTTCTAAAAAGAAAAGCATGCTTTTCAGTATGTGCATATTTTATTAACATCTATTATACAAGAATGTGAATAATAATCAGTTTATTATTTTTGAACATTAACTTTGTGCTTCAAAATGTGATACTACCTCATTGCTTATTATGGCATGACTATTTACCATTCACATATATTAAATTCATTATAGTGGTCATGGAACAAAGGTTTATTTTAAAAGAACTGATGTATTTTCCACCTTTAAGAAAGAAGTCTTGATCTAAGGAACAGAGTGTCATTGGTCATAGCACTATAAGGAAACATCACAGACTCCTGTATTCAATATCTGAAGGAGTGAAAATGCTTTATTTTTGCTTCATTTTGTTCTTGACTTTAGCTTATGATCTATTTTCTACTTTTTCCTGATCAAGATCTCACGTTTAGGCAGTTGTATTAAATCTCTTTAACAGAACAAGAAACTATATATAATTAAATAAATATTTACATATAACCTCTTATACAGTATGTATACTGCTGCATTTCTATTTACAAATCAAATGTATTAAAAATGTAACATGTTAAGACTCATGTGGTTTCTTAAGTTACATGTAGTTATACATTATGCGTTTCTTATTTGTAGGTTTTTAAAAAATGTCTCAAACTCATTGGACACATACTGTATGTGTACCTGTTTGTTTACACAAATGTGTAATTGTCTGTCAAATGTTCCTTGTTGACTTATTTATTTTCTAACAAGATGAACTCAAGGCTGGTATATTGTTGTTGGTATTTTTGTTTAAAGTGATATTGTATTGTGGAATAACAGGTAGCTTTAGGGAGTACTGTAATTGCTGGGCAGTGGATTGGAGTGACATGAAATTTGAGACCAGTTCAAGCGCCAGCTTTAATTAGCTCACAAATCTGTGAACCATGCTTCAAAATAATGGCTTGATTAAATTCCATAAAGTCTTCAGCTGAGCATCTATAGTATTAGGGCTAGGAACCTGAAACCCATTAAAACATTTTTATTTTTATGAACACAAATGAAAAGGCTGCTTTTAATAACAAGTGCTTTGACTGTCATTCAGACAAAACAATAATTGATCAGTTTAAGAAGAAATCTCTACCTTAAGGCTTTACCACCATAAATATCAATATCAATACCTATTCCTAATTAAATATAATAATTACAATATATTCTTCAAGGGGAAATGTGATATATTCATACTCCTCATTTATACACTGACCATATTATTTTAAATAAATATCAACCTGAATTTTACAGTATATGCATAATATTACAAGGTCACGTCTGCTGGTCATCTGGAAATTTTCAACACTTTTAAGTTCACTGTAATTGGGACTGTTACCTATCTAGATATGAATGCAGCTGCACACCTCAATAGCCCCTTTATTTAGTACAGTACAGTATGTGCAGCCATACTGGTGCTGTCTAAGTTAAGGGGCACTAATTACTATATGCATTTTTAAGATCCCTAGTACACAATAATTATTACTCATCTGTATAACTTAATATTTATGCTGTATGTCCAGTGTCAGTACTCTACAAGTACTGTGATTGCACTATGTAACTCTTTGTTCAGCTGCTTGTGAATAATTATACTATTAGCTGTAAGTCTTTTTAGATGGGGTTTTATTTAAATTCTGTGCTAACTTACATTAAAGAGGATGTAGTCTTCCCCCTATAATAGTGACAGACCTTCTCAAATAATTCTACTGTAAGTCAACTTTCAGTCTCAAACTACAAAATAAATACTTCCACTAACTAAAAAAGTTAATGGAACTTTTAAATAAAATCTTTTTAGAGAGAATACATTATAAGCTGCCGAGCCTTTTTTCCGCCTGATAGCAAAAACTTCTCAAGCAGTTATTCTAGGTTTGACACCATTTCAGAGTCAGAGGAGATACAGATCTCAACCCTCTACTCCTCAGGCATTTGAAGAGCCAAGCTCCCCTGCCATTCGGCAGTTTTCTTTGTGTTTTTTTTTAAGTTTCGCTTTCAAGGTCAAAGCACAATCACTCTTCCATTCCCTTCTTCACTTTTCCATTTTGAGCAACTATGACTGTATAAATATACTCCGCAGGGCCTAGTCCTGCAAAACTGTCTTGCTTGGTGATCTTTCCATCTGAACCAAACATTCCATATTTAACTTAATTGTAAAATCAATGCTTGGTGTTTATTAGTGCAGTGTATTTTTTTTCTGTTATTATAACAAGTGTGCATGTGTATCACATGACACTTGAGCTTACGGTCTTGGGCTGTCTTAATGACGTTGCCCATAGAAGGGTGTTAATTCTAAACAATGCGACCTGTGAAAGTGCACCATTTACTGTAAGGGCGGTGAAGTGTTCAGGATAGGGTTGGCATCAGACATCTACAGTAACACAACTTAATTGTATCTTTGTACGTGACCCACAACATGCAAGAAGTTGACAAATAGATCTGTTAATTGTTGCTGTACAGCATATCCCAACAGTATATCACACCAGGTAGTGTGCTTTTTAAATACTTATGCTACACCTTAATCTATGAACTTAGTCTGCAAAAATCTGTGATGTACTGCAATTCATCTTTGTATTCATATTATTTAACTTTTAATATATTTGTTTCCCTTTTTTTATAGCTGTTGTAAGTGCTATACCAGTGCCAACTTTAGAGAGTGCCCAATACCCAGGGATCCTGCCTTCACCTACCTGTGGGTACCCCCATCCCCAGTTCACTCTGCGATCTGTGCCATTCCCAGCACTTTCCGTTGAACGCAGCTTTGCATCAGGTAAAGACCAACACAGAATCCTGTTCTTTCTGTTTCTTTCCCCCAGACAACCAGTAAATCATCAGAGAACATTGCATGTGGACTTAGTGGACGAATCTTCCATATTAAAATAAACAGTCATATCCGTAAAGGTGTTCACAAAATAATTGCACTATGTTTTTTTAAAAGAAAATCAGCTGCTAATGCAATTTGTAACTAATCAATAGAATACTAAGTAATCTAGGGGCTGTTTAGAATTATTAGCATTTAAATTGCATAGTTCCCATTTTATTCACAAAACAGTGTGTCTGTCTTTGAAATATTAAAAAAGTGCTTAATGCTTTGAAATCTGAAATCCATTATTCTGATAGCAGGTTTTTGCAACATAAATAATGTAAAATAAGTACTCAGCAGTTTTTCTATTGAGTATTATGAAAATCAGGATTGCTCTGAGTATTGTCCATAACAAAGAGAAACAAAAGTACTGAGGTACAAGTTTATTAATCAAGAAGGTATTAGAGTTACCTTGTTTCATATCAGTCCTGGGGGAATTCATCTAAGCACTCAAAGAAATCAAGAGTAGACAGTTATCCATAGGTTTGAACACATTTGCAGTTTTAAATTGCAATTGCAATTGGATTGTTTATACAAACAAAATGAATGAACAGAAATGTAAATAGGAACCATTTACAGAGTGGTTCGCACTCTAACAAAGTTACTGAGTCATTTATATTTCAAATACTGTATCTTTGAATCGGGCTTAGGGACAGCTGTTCAGGTGGTTTGTTGATCTTGGTTTCAGCCGATTATTGTACATTTCTTTTATAGGACTACAGTTAAAATGAAAGCTCACAGTTAAAAGCATCACTTTCATTTTATTGAACCGATTAACTAATGACTGGAGTTTAGTACAGTGCCTCACAGCAACTGCATTCCCAAACTTGTAAATATTTTCAGCATATATTGTTCATTAAAACACCCCTGAAGCACCTTCAACATCCATGAGTTTCCCTCTTAATTATGGATGAAAACATCATACACTCAGACCAAGTCCATTTCATTAGAAGTTTTTTTTTTGCTTGGTTTTGATTATCTCTCTTTTTTTAAAGTTAAGCTTATCTCCAGAAGTAATAACAGTAACTTAAACAGTGTCCCAAGTAGGTTGAATTTTGTTGTATTTGCCTCATTATATTACTTTATCTCTATGTACAGTTCTGAGAAAAAAAAACTGTGAATCCCCAATATAAGTATAAAAACATACGTTTATCAGCATTAAAATGTTTTCTGTGGAGTATGAAGTAAAAACCATCATTAGTAATAATGATCTTTATTATCACTAGTAGTAATAATCAGCAGAGTTGAAATAATATGCAATGCCCTTGTTTACAAAGCACAAGTAAGGGGATAATTAGAATTTTGTGGTTAAATAATTGGGTAACTAGTAACAGGTAAACAAGGACTAAGTATGGATAGACCTGCCTTATGTAATGGTCAGAAACTTTCTAAGTTTGATCTTCACTATACAGGTGAGTGGAAGCGCATCATGCCACACTCAAAAGAGATTTCAGAGGACCTCAGAAAGAGAGTAGATGATGCTCATCAGTCAGGAGAGGGTTTCAAAACCAGTTCTAAGCATCTGAGGCTCTATCGAACCACTATTAGATAGATAGACAGTGGATAATATTCAGGACAATTGACGACAATACCCAGCAAAATCAAAAGGGTCTAGAGGCCTCTGGTGCTGCAGATAATGTCAGTGTTCATGCCTCAACCATCAGGAAAATACTCCAGAGAACATTCTTCATGGGTGTGGTTTTCAGGGAAGGAAAGCCAGGAAGAAAGCTTTGCTCTCTCAGTACATAAATGCTGTCCATAAAAGTTTGCCAAAGTGCACCTGGGTGATCCACAAGACTACTGGAAGATTTTTCTCTGGAGAAACTAGTTAAAACTTTAACTTTAAGGACACAATGAGAAACATTGTCTACTTTCCAGCAGACATACCTGATCATAAAGCATAATGGGGGCTATATCTTGATTTGGGGCTGCTCTCCTACCTCACAATCAAGATGACTTTCCATTGTGGACAGAACCATAAATTCAACAAATTGTATTTGTTCAACAAATAATTCATAATTCGACAAAATTTATTTCTTGAAGGTGTTTGATAAAACATCCCATCTTACATGGGCTAAGACATGGACTGTGAACTGGTTAATGAAGAAAACCCACAGATTGGCAGAATCCACTTTGTTTAGAATGATTTGAAAACTGAATTTACATTTCAGCAGGACACTGACCCAAAGCACAAAGCCAAAGCTACACTTGAGTTGATTCTAATTGAAAATCTGTTGCAAGACTTGAAAGGTGCTTTCCAATGATACCCAACAAACTTGACAAAGCTTGAGCAAGTCTGCAAAGAATGGACAACGATGGTTGTCATAGGTGCTTCCACAAAGTATTGACACAGGGAGGGTGAATGCTTGTGCAATAAATCAGTATTACATTTATAATATCCTGTGCTGTAGGCTGTACCTGTAGGCCTGTGGTTCCCTATGTTGCCCCTTAAATTACAGTGAACAAATGCCTTTTTTTTTGTAGCAATGGCTGAGGGCTCTGCACCACACTCCCAGCAGCAGACTCTACTTGCACCCACACAGTCAGAACATGCAGGTTCAGAGGAGGTGCCCAGCAGGACCATCCCCACTGCTTGCGTACGGCCCACTCATCCTCTGCGCAGCTTTGCCAACCCACTTCTGCCTCCTCCAATGAGCACCATAGAGCCCAAAGTCCCTTACACACCACTCCTCCCTCAAACAGGTAAGGCTGATTTGAAACAGGGGCCTCTACTGTCTAGGTTATGGCACAGTAGATGAAATAAAATGTATTCCTTATTGGCCGTTTCATCCCAAGAAAGACTCTGAATTATTGCTAAAAATTACCTTGCCTTATGGTACCCTAATGGCCTCTTCAAATAAAACAACTGTAATCGCGTTTTGAAACAGGTATTGTCTGTAAAGAATGTCCAGGTGCCTTGAATTTGTTAAACATATGCCTTTTGCTTTTGCATGCCTCATATATGCTACTGTACTACTCTTCGCTATGATACCATACCATGTCATACCATGCCATCCCATACTATACTAGACTATACAGTTCTGGAAGGCAACATTAAAGGTTGTTAACTGTAATAATGTGCATAACAAGTGATGCCTAAAGACATCATGATTGAAAAATGAAAGGGAACAGAATGTGCTTTTTGGTGCAATTTAAAAAAAAGTTATTCTTAGATTCTGATTTTATGCTAACTCCAAGTAATAACTTGAATAGTTCTATTTTCCTTCTAAACCTTTTTCAGTTAAATTTGTGAAATCTTTCAGTAGTTCAGGTGGGTATCTGCGTCAGCATGCGTAGGCTGCAAAGGAACAGGTAATAGGTTTATTCCATGCTGAAAAAAAGAAGAAAGAAAACACAACGTTTCGGCCGTGGAGCCTTCTTCAGGTGTGAGGACCTCACACCGGACCCTCACACCTGAAGAAGGCTCCACGGCCGAAACGTTGTTTTCTTTCTTCTTTTTTTCAGCATGGAATAAACCTATTACTTGTTCCTATGAAATCTATCATATTAGATATTTTGGAGAACTGCAGGACCATTTTTTTTGTTTGGAAAAGGGAATACAATGTGTTTAGGGTTGAAGTAGAAGATATAATCATAAATCATTTATTTTTAAGGATTAAAAGAAAGTTTTGAAAGTAACCTTTCACAAAAATGTGCAGGAGTGGGCTGAGTACCCAGTAATGTTGTGTTGTATCTTAAAAGTGCTTGCAATTTGCTGATGAGAAGTTGTGACATTACATCTTTTGCATAAAATAGCATTTTATTTAAAATAAGCTTATTTTTAAGTTGTTTTTCTTAATGCTAATGTACTGTACTTCAGATAACAAAGTCAAATAATTTTTGCCTTGGTTGTTTCTGTGAAATGCTAAGGATTTTTAAAATAAATGCCTTTCTTTATTGGGAGCTTTAAATGTAGAAGAAACAAGAGACCATAAGATTCTTAGCTCTGATAAAATCCTTCTCTGCACAGTCATTAATTTTTAAAAGGTTGTTGTTCTCATGGTTGGCTTTTGTTACATTTCTGTGTAAATGTTATGTTTATATAAGTCATTTACCAATTAAACTAGACCTTTTGGATTCATCACAGTTAGTGCCAAGTAAGATCTGATTGTAGTTGTGTCAACACCAATGATGCATTTAATTTGACATTTGTGTTTCCAATTAACAAAAGCATTTTGAAATGTCATAAGCAGTGTTAATCCTGTGGTGCTGAATTGTCCACTGGCTTGTTTCCACTTACTTAAGCCACACATGTTGCATCTAAATGAGATTTTCTAAATAACTGATTAGTTAATGGTATTTTGTCTCTCTTCCTTGGTAATTCAGAATTTGCTTTAATAGTATAACGAACCATGCACAGAATTTATTGGATTCCAATTATTTGTATTAGTATTTAATAATCATCCTTTTTGACGTTATTGACTCTGCACAATCATTAATTGTTGCAAGTCACAAATGTTTTTGTTTTCTTTCTGCTTTAATATGTCACCAGTGTTTATGGTCTCTTTGTCCTGTGTATGGATATTGTATTCCAATCAAATATCACGCAGGATCTTTTTTGAGAATACTGTAAATTCATGTGAACTGCAGAATTGAAAATTATAAACCCCCAATATTACTCTTCAAAGCTTTCTGTGGTGTGTAAGTGCACAATGTGCATCTGCATGAGTAAACACAACAACCCCATGTGCATTGAATAAAATACCAGAAAGAAACTAGATTTTTAATTCAGAGATAATAAATACATCTCAGTTTTCTAGTAGACACATCTACTAACTAGTAGAACATTTTCATATAGTCAGAAATTGCAAGTAAAAGAGAGGACTGTGAACTGAAATCAATATTTCCCAGTTTCTGTCATCTGTTGTACATTAATTCAGTAATTGATTCTGGATTAGTATAAACTTGATAATAACCTGTTTCACTATCACTTTGAGGCACATTGTTTAATGGTTTAAAATGAACCCAACAACCAACCTCGCATTTATGTATTTAAGGATTATATTTCTATGCATAAAGTGATATGAGGTATCTGCTCCCTATATGCCTGTCTGGGTACTGATTCTGATAAGTAAATTAATAAAAATAAGTTTCATCAGACCACACTATCAGATAAACAAGGAAGGGAATTGTCTAAAAAGTTTTAATCAGAGGCTAAAAATATAAAATGAAGTATTGAGCTTGGTCATTCACAGATTTGACATAATACCTATAAGAGGATAGCACATAACTGAATTTCTATTGCAGTGATAATGAGTAATTGTACATGAAGTAAACTGGGATTAGGAAGCGATTTGGGCTCAATGTGTGATTGGAAGGCTAACCCTTTAAGAGGGTCTTTTCCTTGCACATTTAAGCTCCGCATTGTTATGACAATATTTATGTTCTTTTTTTAGCCCACTTTATCTTTGTGGTAATCCTGAATATATCTGAAAATATCCTCCCTGCATTAGTGCCTATTCAATCTCACAGAGATCAATAAGTCAGCAGGATGACAAGACTAAAAAGTACTTCATTGTGCTGCAAAATTGAGTTTTTGATTTTTTTCTCTCTCCTGCTATTCTGACTGTAAGGCATTGAACTGTTTCTGCAGTTTTGTGGTGTGAGAGGATACAGAACATGGAAGAAATAAATAAGTGGGGGGGGGGCAGTCAATGAATTTGGTGAATGCAAGAAGAATAACAAAATAGTTATTTTTACGTAAATAAGAAAGAAAACTGCTGCTATTCCCTCTGTGTCCCTTCTGTGAGTTTGACCACTGTTTCCCTAAAGTCATGTACATCATTTACACTGAACCCAATATGCACAGGTGACAATCAAATTGCTTCTAAGATAGTTAACTAATAGACAAGACTGTGAGTGCATTGCAATGTTTACTCAGGTGTTGCACAGCATGGCCTTGTGGTCTGGTGCCACTCATCACTTTTCAATAAATACCCTGAGCGGTTACACCCAGATGAAGACGCATGCAGAGAGAATAAATTGATGGAATCGTTGCAAACTACAGTGCAGACATATTTTTGGTCATTGTAGTACAGCACATAACGATCCGCAGTATTGAAAAGTTTTAATCAGCATTAATGAAAAAAAGACAAATGCAAAATGCCATGTGCCGTTTCATTAACTTTCTCTGCAAGTTCAATCAGGTTTCATTCCTGTCTCTGTTCATTTACCTTTATGCCACAAACACACTACAAGACCCTTTTGTCAGAGCAATGGGGGCACTCACAGAAGGTGGAGAAAAGATCCTGTATGTGGATTATTGTAGACATCTATTGATAATGGTTTGTCATAGTGAGTATAGCATACTATATATCGTAGTATAAACTTTGTGAGTATAAACATAGTGAGTATAAATATTCTTATGAAATTAAGTCTATTCTTATGTTTGACTCATCGTTTGCAAATAAGTTACGTACAAGCAAATTCAATTGTCATGTATCATATTGGCCACATGGAGCATTCAAATTAGGTATCCACCAATCAGAACCTGGTGTGAACTTTAAATTCCACCATTAGCTGAGTACAAGCATGAAAAAAGTCACGAGGAGTCCCGCCAAAGTCATTGCATATGGATCACATCCATATTCCAGTGTCTAATGTTCTGAACATTGTTGTGTCTTTAGTCTATGCATGCTCTGTAATTTTCAAATGAAACACAGGGCCAGCATTCATCAGAAGTCACTGCTGAAGTCTAGTCTAATCTTGGTGGATTGATTTACTGAATTGAATAATGAAGCTTTACACTGCAATTCCACTGCTAACAACATGTCTAATATGTATTCCCAGTCTCTTTCTAAGCCATGGGATCATTACAGCTTGTAATAAATTCAAAAGTCTATATGCCTTTTTGGTGCATTCAACTGTTACCTTTGCATTTGAAAATTCATCAGCGCACGTTTCTTGCTACTGTTTGACACTTCTGTCATTTTATAATCAGATGAGCTCTAATATTGTCTGCAGGCATAATAACTATTCTCATAATATCATGATCAAATATATTAACTGGTTGCATAGATAATAATTAATGAGACCAATGTGTTATATTTACTCTGCTATAAAGGCTTTAGTATACAGTAATTTAAATCTGTTGTGAGACACTGGAAGCCTATCACTTATCACACTTTTTGATATGAAAAGCAAAAGTATCACACATTAACTTCAGAAAGTGGAGGTGCAGTAAGATCACCTGTGAGTTACCTGAATATCATGGTTGACATGATGGACATTTGTATTCAGTTTCAGATATTTGGATATTTTATATCTTCTGTTGTTTTCTAAGTACATTTTGGTAAATGGGGTATCTTTTCTCTAAAACAAAAGAAAAAGAAAGAGAAATAGTAATATTGTAAAGCCTGAACGAGCCACAATCTTTTATGAAAGCTGGAAATACTAGCTGTTATAGTTTTAGAATAAAGAAATAAAGCTTTTCCATCATGTGCTTCTCTACTGCAAATTCCAAGCATTATACTTAGAAATACAGATTGACTGGAGAAAATTCAAAGCAGACATGTGATATGAAACGTTCTTCATGTTAAGGACAATAATAAACCAATTGTATGGACGCAGGAGAACTAAACATCACCACTTTACAGTGTTTTTATTGCTAGACCTTTACAGAACCCCAGAATGTTGTTCATTTTCAATCCCATTCTTTCTTTGTTTCTTTATCCCAGAACCCAAAAGCCATCCATTCAGAGACAGATCCCTTTTCAACTCATCTGATAAGGGGTATTTCAAGGCGAAAAGCGCTCTGTGACCTGCTTAGCCAGACATTGTCCGAGCCATCATAAACAGGCAGAAAAGGAGACGTCTAGAGTTATTTTTTTATTTTACTCTAAAAGATGGATTTAGCTCCCTGAATCAATAGATATCATCTGGCAAGGAAATCTGTGATGGGCTTAAGCCGGCCCAAGGTACAGTTCAATCCTGCAGGAATTATCTGCTTTGAATCTGGAATTTTATTGGCGGTGCACATAAAACTTTGTATTTTTTAAATGCCAAGGTGGCAGTTC
Organism: Atractosteus spatula; assembly: GCF_055471065.1. NCBI lineage: Eukaryota > Metazoa > Chordata > Actinopteri > Semionotiformes > Lepisosteidae > Atractosteus > Atractosteus spatula. The sequence goes on along the minus strand of NC_142708.1, from coordinate 10,989,173 downwards.
TTCACTTATCTGCAAACCAACACATTTGCATTTTACATTTTTAATTATGTTGACTAAATAAAAAAGGCCCTACCTCTGTTCCAACCTCCAATTGCCAACTAAGTATACAGTAGCACTGTCCCTGGTAGGAGGGTTGAAAATCCACTTTTCTGCAAATACTATACACTTCTATAAATCTGGATTCTGATAACTCTGGCAGACAGGAGTTTGCTTTCAGTGTAGGTTTCTGTGAAGAAATAAGAACATTTCTCATAAAATATTAATTCACACAGTACACTTGAGCATTTTGTAAACCCGAAACTATTGTTTTTAACATTGTGTTTGAATTATCTGAAGAGGGTATCTGTACTACTTAATTTTGAGTGTTGTCCTATACAGTATACACCTTTTGATATAAGAAGACTATAGAGCAAGTCTTTCTGCTGTACTGTACAGCTGTTCTGATATTCAAGCCAAACTGGACTAAAGGCTTGGAGAAGAAATTAAACTAAAGAAATCATTTACAATTACATTTTCTCTTCAAAATGTGAGCCGTTATTTATTTCTTTTGTCCAAACATGTATTGTAAATAGGAAGGTGAAAATTCTTCATACAAATGGAATGTGCACAGCCGTAATGCCCCCCTCCCCCAAATAATTTTCTAATAAAGTGTAAAAAAATGTTTTTGTTTTTATAAATATTGAAAATTATTTATGTAACTAATCTAACATTTCAATCTAATTTTCTTTTTCTGTCATGACGAATGAAAAAACGTAGCATCATCTGTAGAGTCACATGTCTCAAACTGGCGGTCAAACCAGGTCTCCCCAGTTAAAACCAAATGCCCACCTGTTCGAATTGTTCTGGAGACGGCCCTGGTAGCAGAGTTAAATAAAGACTTGGGCACTGCGGTGGCTCTGTGGCTAAGGCTCTGGGCCTGTGGCTGGAAGGTTGCTGGTTTGTATCCTGTGGCTAGCAGAGGAATCCTACTCCATTGGGCCCCTGAGCAAGGCCCTTAACCCCAACTGCTCCAGGGGCGCCATATAAATGGCTGACCCTATGCTCTGACCCCAAGCTTCTCTCCTTGTCTGTGTGTCTCATGGAGAGCAAGTTGGGGTACATAATGTGAAAAGACAAATTCCTAATACAAGAAATTGTATATGGCCAATAAAGTGATCTTATCTTATCAGCTATGGCCTCTGGGAGAAGCTTGGTAGTTTGTCAGCATCCCATTAGATGCAGCTCATTTACTAGATATCTATTTTTTTCTTTTAAGTATTTTGTCATGAGCCCTATTCCTATGCAGTCAACATAAAAGGTATTAATACATCAAAGGGACCAAATGAGTTTGATAAGCCAAATGCTTCCCTTCTGTTTCCAAGTCTTCTTTTGTTCTTATGTATTTATGTGCTGTTGGAAATTACTTTACAAGATACTTTACATTTATTTAATTAAAAACACTCTGTTTATTCGAGTCCATGCTTTATTTTAGATAAAGTCGAAAAGACATTAGTTTGCAAACACTTTACCTATTTAAATTATCCTTCACAAAGTTATTCTTCTGCCTATCTAATAATACATTTGAATAATTTTCAACTTCAAAGTGGAAGCTAAAAGTTACAATGATACCAGAAAATCAAAGATGACTGTAAATTCAAGCAGACAAAGTGAAATACCACACTCAAAATGCTAACCTGCCTTTCACAGTTGCGTGCAGTAAAACATAATGATCAGGTGGAAAGGACAAAGACATACATGTATAGTACCGATAGGTAGTTGGAACTTTCAGCTGGGTGGAGCAGTGGCACTGTGGCTAAGGATCTGTGCCTGTGGCTGGAGGGTTGCTGGTTCAAATCCTGTGGCCAGCAGAGGAATCCTACTCTGTTGGGTCCCTGAGCAAGGCCCTTAACCCCAACTGCTCCAGGGGTGCTGTACAATGGCTGACCCTGTGCTGGCTGGTATTGACTGTACAGTGACAAATGTGAAGTGAGTTATTAAAAGCAATAGCAATATGGGAAAAGTATTGTATGCTTTTTGTCCAGGCCTACATTCTGTCTTCCTTCAGTTTGCTGCAAGGCATTTTTGTGGACATTAAATAGATCCTTGACTAATGTATAAAGTGAGACTTTGTTTCAAAGGGCATCATGGGCCTCACATCTCTGAAGTTCTGGGTTTAATTCTGACCTTGGATATCTTTCTACTTGAACGAAAAATACTACTGCTCATCTTAAAGTGTGGGATAATTGTTCTCCCAACTACGTCAGTGAAGTGCTAAACTCCCTTAACACCTACATGTCCTGTGTGCTTTTAAAAAAACAATATGATTATTATTATCCTGGCATCCCACCTACTTCTTCCCTCTCTGTTCTACTATGCACCCAAAGATTTTGGGATAGGCTCTGTCTTCCTGTGACCCTCACTATGATACACAGCGTGCTGCTAATGGACGAATTGATGTGTTTGAAAATAGCACCATAACATGGGAATTTCTGAGTGTGTGTGGGACATCTATAAAGTGATTTTATCCCAGTAGTAAGGTAGATGATAGCACATCCTCAAATTGTTAACCTTTTTTTTCCAAGTGGGATTTACTGTACAGTACCTCATAAAAATGTACTGTTATTGTTAGATAATTCTTTTTTTTCCTTTTCCTATGACATAGTCCATGAAGGATCACCTGTTTTAGTGGGGTAAAACATATAGTTTTTGAGAAAGGGTTGCGGAATATTTAAAGGTGTATATCATGTGTCCTTTATGTCTTCCACATCTGCATTCTGTTTTTTACAGAATATTACATTCTATACAAAGACAGTTTAGTTGTAAGATTATAGTATTCCAAGCATGAATCTCATGATTATGGCCAAAATTGTTTTTTTCTGCATGAAGAAAACAGAAACAGAATAATTTAGAAAGTCATTAGTTCAATCTTAGTTTATGTATAATTAGTTTATATCTTTCTGTAAAGTGATAAAACTAAGAAGGGTGAACTTGAACTTTATTGCCCTATGTAACTGGTACATGGAATGGAATGGTAATGGAATTCTTACTTACAGAAAGTCTCTTGATTGCTAAAAAAAACTAAGTGCAGACAGTGCACCAAGACAATATACAAACAGTAGAAAATGTAAAAGTAAACAGTTTGAATGTAAACAATGACTGCAGATGTGAATTAAATAGAATTACAATGAGGTAGATGGTGTAGGTGTGGTCCGAGGGGCATGGCCAAATGTGTTCGCCAATCGCATTGCTTGTGGATAGAAGCTATTGAAGAATCTGGTGGTAAGTGTCCGTATGCTCTTGTATCTCTTGTCTGAGGGCAGTGGGGTGAAGAGCTCATGCCCGGGGTGGTGACTGTCCTCTGTGATGGCCAGAATTCTACCATGGCAGTGGTCCTCATACAGCTGTCTAATCTCTGTGAGACCACAGCTGATGAGCAACGGGGCAATTAATTGTAGTCACAACAAATTATGTCAGGGGCTTCTGACTTCTGGGATGGGAGATGGAAAAAGATGTATAATTCCAGTAATACTTCTTTTGAGATTGAATTGTAGCCTGCCATCTTCATTTGCTCTTGAGCAGGGGGATGGACAGAAAAAGGAATTAAGCATGTTCCATTAATGGAAGAAGATAAAGCAAAACAGAAATAAACTCGTAAAATACTCAGTCTGTAGTCTTATAAAGTAAGGAACCTGCTCTGTCTCCATGAAACTTCGATGCCACTGGTGTTTGCTGCTGAGAAAATATTGTCATCATTACAGAACAGATCTTACCGTTATATAAGATGGCAGTTTCTGTGGTTTAACTATAAAAGTTTCAAAAGTATGATTTTAGCTTCCCGTTGTCATGCTATTACTGTATGTTTGTTCTTTCTCAAATGGCAAATGGCAGCTCCCCTAATACTGTAGATGCTAATGGAGACTAGCCATATACTGTATAGTCTATTGGCTAGCTGGTAGCTGTTGAGTACAGGGAGCTAATTATATCTAATCAACTCAGGATTACAATGGGTATTTAGAGCTGTTTGGTAGCAGAAGCAGTGCAAACAGTGGGTGACATGTGTAATTAAGCTGGAGCAGCAAGCTGCAGCAGGTGTTAATAGTATAGAAATGGCTCTATTGCCCTGATTGCAGGGATACTGTAGGTGACATGCAGTTTTTTTTAATTTTCATTAAAAATGTCATTTTAATGTGCATTTATAGTTGAATGACCAAGAATTAATTATATCTGAATTTTTAGACATCTGAAATCTTAGACATCGCCAATATCACTAACAGCTATAGAGATTAGTGTTTTTTCATAATAAACTCACATCTTGCAAAGCATTGAATTAATCATGTTATACTGTAGGTGTTAAAGAGTCGGCAGTAAAGCTGTGTACAGTATCAGCTGTCTGAAAGAATAATATTGCATCAGTTCATGTGCTGGACACACGTTATAAAGCCCTCTCACTTTATAGGATTACAATAGTATTATTCTGTTGGACAGCAGGGGCTCTTGTCTGGCTAGACGCAATGAGGATTCTATGCTTTATAGCATTGCAGGTTCAGTGAGCCACAGCAGGCATTCATGATATGAAACCTGAGGGAAGCAAAGCCTGTTATTTGGAAGAGCTTTCCCCTTTCCCTGTGGTGTTTGTCTGTCTAGCAGGTGCCACACCTGCCAGTGTTAAATTATGCAGATAATATACAACCCAGGTGTCTAATGAAGATTCTGATTGATACTTCCTTGAATCATTAGGTCCATACTGCTCTCTGCTGTCCCTGCTGTCCTCCAGTCACCACTCTATCATACCATTGTTTGCTGTGCATGCTCTAAGACAGGATTTTCTGTAGGATTTCTTTTTGCTATTCATAAAGCAAATCTCAATGTGTGCCCATAAATAATATTAATAAAGCACCACACTCTGAGAATAAATATGCTATAGATTTATAACAGAAACAGAATCATTAAAGCTCTGCAATCTTTGTGCCATTTAAAAAAAAAAACTGTCAAAATATAAATGACACGTATACAATACAGCCAGAAAAACAATAAATTCATGCCAAGGAACAAGTAATAGGTTTATTCCATGCTGAAAAGAGAAGAAAGAAAACAACGTTTCGGCTGTGGAGCCTTCTTCGGGTGAGCCTTTGCAGCCTACGCATGCTGACGCAGCTACCCACCGGAATAAATTCATTCATACTAGTAACTGGGGATTATGATTTGTCGTTCACAGGAGCCAGCCTCCCCAAGGCTCAAGTCAAGACCGCATCTCTGGGTCTCGCCGGAAAAGCAAGGTCGCCACTCCTTCCAGTGTCTGTGCCCACTGCCCCCGAGGTCACTGAAGAGGGAAACAAACAGCCTGAGGACCCAGCCAGTGTAAGTGATCTCCATCTACAGCGCACAGTGAAAATTTTGTTCTGTGTGTACGTAATGATGTTGTCTGGATTGTAGATGAGCTTAATATCACTCTCATCCTGTAGATTTAAAATCACCGTTGTGCTGTATCTATCGGTTCTTATACAGCGAGCCCTTATGACAGGCAAACAAAAAAAATGTCCTCTGGTTTTTAACGAGCTTCAGAAGATCCAAAGAAGGTGATAACACGCTGTTGCTGCTTAGGTACAGTAATTAAGATCTAAAGAAAGAGGATGAATGAGGTCAATTCACCATCCATATCTGCTATACAGGGATTCAGACTTGACTTGAGAAAAAAAATGTGAAACTCTATCAAATTAGTAACTTCAGTCCTTGTCAAAAGATCACATGCAGGTTCACAATATATTTCAACATTCAGTATGGGTCCTTCATCTTCTCAAACTTGTAAAGATATGCTTTATCTTTCCATTTAAACTACATAACGTTAAGTACTCAAAACATCGTTGCAGTCAAGATTTACTACAAATAGCTAAACAAGCCACTTTTTACTCTTTGATACTCCACCATTTTCACAATCTCAACAGTAAAAGTGAGACCTCACAGAATACTGTCATAGAAACCTGCTGTTTGCTGAATTTACAGAGTTTTAATTTTACCAATTCTAAATGATCTCGACTAGCCTTTCTTGTAACTCTTCCCATGTTATTCCCTTCACGTTTGGCAAAGATTTAGTCTCTTACAAAGTGGCTGGGGCAAAGTATTTTTGGATTCTAATCTCAAAACACAATTCATCCAAATAGCTATTAGCACTGGGATCGAATGGCTATCAGATTTGTCCACATGTGGTTAAGGATAGTTCAAACTGTTAATACGATGGCATTCCATATATCTGAAATTCCTGAGGTAATTAAAAATATTTAACAGATGTAAATTACTGAAGTTCGATATATGTGTATAATTTAAAATTGGGATGTACAGTAAATAAAAACTTAAGTGCATCAAACTTTCAAACCTTATAAATATTAAATAATGATCCCCACAAGGGTATGGACTGGATTTAAAGAAGCACTTGCATTACATTTTACACTGAAGTGATGCCCCTTTTTATTGCCACTGAAGGACATACTGTATACTGTATGTTTGTGCATAGTGCTGTGTAAAGTGACAAAGTATTTTCTTTGTTTTTATTACGTTAAACTCTTCCACCTTAAAACACCATGTTTGAATAGATTCCTGGTCCATATAAAACAGAAGAAAAGACCATATATGCTCTATATATAATGGATCAGCTACTAAGAGCATGTAAAATTAAACAATGAATCAATAGCTTATGTCATTCTTGAAGTTTTAAGTACCATCATTTTTATGTGCATAAAAGATTCAGAATTAGAAAAAAATATCACTGAATGTATCCAATTTGGCACCATGAAAATATTATAAATAGAAAAGAGGCAGTGTCCCATAGACACCATCACTGTTGCAGCACAAAAGCACACCTGATAACCACTGAAATTTAGTAGAGCTTTTTTGTTTAAAAGTATGTACTTAATATACAGTACAGCAACTCCCTGACATGCATGAAGAAAATTAGTCTCTACTCTGGTTGTGTCTGGTTCTGTACCACAGAGCTCAAGAATGATATAAAGACTTTGCAGTGTTTCCTTCAGCTTTTCAACATTTGTTACAAAGATCGCTTTTTGTTCTTTTCGTCACACTTACTAGTTAACATCTCAGAGATATTTGACTTCACTCCTATGGAAAAAGGAAAATTGCATGTACATCATGAACATGTGAATTATAGAACACAAGTGTGAAATATTTTAAATTTTGAATACTGCATCTAGCATATGTACATGCTGCAGACCTCAGTGATGCATTAGACTCTACAATGCTTTATAGGAACAGGAAAAATAATGAGAAATGCAAGGCAGAGTACAGTATAAGGAGATTGCAAATGCAAAGGTCAGGAGGCTTCTTCCCATCTTGCATATCGGAGGAATTGATCTGGCCTTTTCGCATCAAACATGGAGTCTCTCAAAAGAAATACGGGGGCATTGATCGTTGACTTTTACTGTTAGTCTCATTGTTTGATTCTTATATTTGCTCTCTTCTATTTCTCTTTTTGGAATTTTATTGCACTCAGTCTACCTTAATTGGATGCTGTGCATATGCTTTTGTTGCTTTTCAAAAGTCATGTGGTTTGGAAAGAAAATGTGTTTAAGACACAGGCACAACACTTGTGAGTAACAGTCAACACCTGGCATTCTGTCAATTTCAAAACACACTTTTTTCTCTGTACAAATCTGACAGCTTTACTGGAATAGCAAGACTGAAATATGAGTCATGGACAATTGTTCAAGATCAGCACATCCTGTACCTCACCATTACTTTTTTCTGTCAGTTCAAAAATGTCAGGTGTGCATACTAATTGAATGAAGATGTGAAATTTGCTTAGAATGAGTTCAAAATTCCTTGACTTTAAGTATGTTGGTAATCTTCACATAGTGAGTGTTCATACACATTTAAGCAATACCCCAATATCTCAGTGTAGTTCTGTATAATGCTTGTGCTGAATTATTTTATTGTTTTACCCTGCTTTGTTTGCATTTGTTAAAGCTAAGATCTGAATCTAAGTCTATACTGCTGGTGATATGGAGAATGGGCCTACAACACAGCACTTAACAAAGTGATTGAAGTATCCCAGGGGTGCTTTCTAGTTGTTTTAATTTGGGTTGTGCTAGAAAGCTGATTCTAAAGGGTAGAGCAAAGAGGCTGGATATAGACACTCTGAATTAGACAGCGCACAGACAATTAAATTGCCAACTGATCTGTCAATAGTGTGGGCCAGTAACACTAACAATAAAAAAGGTCAGGTACAAACAAAACAGTTTGTACCTGATCTATCAACCCTTTGTGCTTTCTTTCCTAAAAGTGTTATTAATAAATACATCTTACATGAATATGTGGAAGAAATCGAAATTGACTGAATTGCAGTACAGAATAAGAAGTACTGTACAGATGCAGCCATTCAAAGTGCGCGTCACAGACACGTACCGCAGGTGACGTCGCTCAGTATGACGCAAGATGACGCGTGGCACCGCAGTACGTGATTGGTTGACCGACAGGGGCACTCGTGGTCCGTTGGTCTGTCGTAGAAAGACTTACAGTAAAAACGTCTTTGCTGTGCCCGTTGTAGATATTGAATTTTACCACTGAAGGGAAATCTTAGTAGCTGAGCATAAAAAGAATAGGAGCATACTGTAACGCGTGTGAAGGCCATAAACGATATTAATTTTGGAACATAAACATACAGTATATACTGTAGCTGGTCTTGGTACTTTAAAGAAAAAAATACACACCAGTATTCCATTTCTCCCTAAACATTTTAAGCTTTGAAGTCTTTAACTAACATGATACCGGAGTCAACAAGCATACTTTTAGAATTTGATTAAAAGGGAATATAATATGGAATCGCGTATCTAAAGAATTTAATAACGGTATTCGTGTGCTGCGACAGGGCTGTGTAGGGCTTTTTCGCCTGCCTGTTCATGCGAGCTGTCTTCTAGCCGACTGGTCTAGGTGCGTGACTAGCAACTGGGAGGTTGTGTGATCGAATCCAGTTGGTGCCGGACTTTTCTTTTAACAAACATTTCTTCGAAAAAATAGAATAGCGATATTATGGACAATAAATTGACTTTTATATTTCAAAATATCGCAACATGAACGATATTTGCGATATTTTGAACATATCTTCCCTTCTGACAGCGGTTCCTCCTTCTATTGTGTGTGTGTGTGCAACAGAGTAAATTTTTATAGAGAAATGGAGGCTGGACAGTATGCGTTACAATATAAACATTTATATTGATTTAAATCGTGTTCTGATTTAAATCGCAAACGCGTGTTTAATTATGTGTTTTTTAATCATAATCAGGCTAATGCATTTCTACATTTTCTGTATGAACCAGCTTAGAGGTTCATACAGAAAGACAGCTTGTGTTTAAATTGAGTGTAAGGTAATTTATGCTTCTAAAGTCATGGTCAGCATTTATTATTGTACTGTGCTGTAAACTTTTTCTGTGCCTAGTCACATTATTTTATAGCGTTTTTATTGCGTTATTAAATCCGGTGGCGCTGTGTGTTAGAGTAGTTTCCTGACTCCCTTGTCACATGGTCTGTGATTGAATCCCATAGAACTATGACTTTATTTTTTAACAAACATTTCTTTGAAAAAATGAAACGTTTCCCTTGGTCAGAGATTAAATAAAACCTCACTCGCACCAAACAAATTTATATTTCTAAATATCACAAAATACGTTCATTGTCTTCCAATCGAGTCGAGTTGACATTGGAAGCCTGCCACACCCGGACTGTTAAACCAACGCATTAGCACGTCAAAGCCCATCGAGGGTATTGAGCCAGTATTGCCTTTAGTATTCCCCCCTCTCCCCTCAATTCAATTCAATTCAAGGTGTTTTATTTGCATGACAGATGGGTACAAGCAGTGTTGGGTATGTATATTGTAACGCTTACGGCAGACAGGCACTGTGTAAGAGCCGGCGCACCAGAGCAGCGCACCGAGGGAGCGTCTGCATTTCTAACTTAGTTTTTAAAATTAGTCAAGCAATATGAAGCATCTCCTTTTACTTAGTGCCTGAGCATAAAAAGAATAGGAGCATACTGCAACGCGTGTGAAGTCCATAAACGATATTAATTTTGGAACTTAAACATACAGTATATGGCTGGTCTCGGTACTTTAAAGAAAACATACACACCAGTATTCCATTTCTCCTAAACATTTTAAGCATCGAAGTCTTTAACTAACGCGATACCGGAGTCAACAACCATACTTTTAGAATTTGATTAAAAGGGAATATAATATGGAATCGCGTATCTCAAGAAATTAATAACGATATAATTATATTCATGTTGCAAAAGAACTGCAACGGACATAAAAACTCCCTTGCTTTTAACAGAGCGTTCCATAATTTCTAACTACGAAAATGCCAGGTGAAAGGATTTGTAAACATATTTTGTTAAAGCAAGTCAGAACCCATTCAGAGCCTACATTACATTTTAGCGTTTCATTCTGAGCAGAAGACCCTCACACCTGAAGAAGGGGGAGGTGTTTTTCGCTGGAAATCTCGCCTGCTTCTACTTTACAACCGGAGTGCTGGCTGTGACGAATTAAACCGGTATTACAGGTTACAATCACAGACCATGTGACATGGGAGTCAGGAAACTAACACAGCGCCACCAGATTTGATAACGCTATGAAAACGCTATAAAATAATGTGACTAGGCACAGAACAAGTTTACAGCACAGTACAAAAATGCTGACCATGACTTTAGAAGCATAAATTGCCTTACACTCAATTTAAACACAAGCTGTCTTTAGCCCTCTAAGGTGGTTCATACAGAAATGTAGAGATCCAGGCTCAGAACACACAGCTTCATTAGCGAATACATATGCAGGACAACTAGAGAAGACGTTTTACAGAGGATGGATTTTTAGAAACATCCCATCAGTGACATCACTGAAGTCAACTCCTAGGTACTGTAACTGTCGTGTGGATAGTTTCACAAGAATCAGACAAAGGTTTAAGCATCGCTTGTTCTAGATAAAACTGCAAAAAAAAACAACAACCCATAATGTACTTCTTTGCGGCTCTGTTTGCCCAAATCATATATTCACAACGTGAAATCTAGAAAATAATATTACGTAACCAAAATCCGCAATATGGAAACAGAACCTGTGTAATTGTTGATAGATGATGTACTCGTAACATTTTTTCAAGACGAACTACAACATTTAAAAAATGACTTGTATGTACTTGATATCTCTAATCAATCCACGGGTCCCAGCACGAAACGAAAGTAAAACGCATACCGTTTCGCGCTTCTTATTAGTTGCTCAAAAGTAATTTGACCGTATGAAATGCATAATATAAACCTAGAAACATATACGTGAGTAGTACTTAAGCACTGTAGTATCGGTGTTAAGACATACCTCTCAAATACTGTAAATCAAGTTAAAAATATCTCAAGATTCTGGTCATAATGAAACCATGTTTCGTGTATGTTTTCTTTAAAGTACCGAGACCAGCCATATACTGTATGTTTATGTTCCAAAATTAATATCGTTTATGGCCTTCACACGCGTTGCAGTATGCTCCTATTCTTTTTATGCTCAGCTACTAAGATTTCCCTTCAGTGGTAAAATTAGATATGAATATTCAATACTTAAACGGGCACAGTTAAGACATTAAATATACATATACATACTGTATACAGTACAGTTTGCATACGGTAATATGTTTATGTCCCTAAATCAATCTCTTTTATGAGCATGTGAAAGGCATGGTGAATCACTGTACTTTGCATGATTGGAAAAAAATGCGTGATTGCGAAATGCTGTGGCGTTACTTTTACAAAGACGGTCAATGAAAAAAAGAATGTGGACCAGGGCAATACTTTGAGTTTACAGCTTGTCCAAGGTCATTTATTATTAATACTATTATTAATATCTTCGTTAAAGACTTTGATGGCTACAGCTCAAACATGAGAGGTTGAGCTTTATTAGCTCCACCTTGCGGAAATTCCGGATACTATTATTTTGCTAGCGGTATTTACCGGTAACTCGCGGTATTTACCGGTAGCTTGCGGTAGACTGCGTACAGCGTACCGGAAAATAATGCGGTATCGCCCGCGCATTTTGAATGGCTGCATCTGTATGTTGACCATAAATACCTACTGTCAAATGCAACATAAGATTATTCATTTCAGCTCTAATAAGCATTTAATATGTCTTTAACCCTGATTGGTTTTAATTGAGCAGCATTATGGATCATCCACTTGGATTGTTGTTATTTCTTTTTTTTTATAGAAAACATTTTTTTTCTAGAACTAAGAGAGTACTGTTGAGGACAGATAAGATGCAGTGACTAAGCATGCTATTAACCTGTGGAAAAAAATGATGCAACAGTCTTGTACTTTGGAGCCAGCAAATCGGATTGTTTATTTAAGGTTCTTAGGTCTACGTAAAATTTCATTGGCTGTCAGCCTATTATACATTACCCTATTTGCGTTTGTGACTTTATTTTACCTTTTGGACTGAAAATAAAACCTATGTCATTGCATTAAGACTCCTATTAATACAAAACATCAGCCCAAGCTTCACTTGATAGTAGCCTTCTGATTGCCGGAGCTTTCATGCTTATCCCCAGTGACAGGTTCTGGGTTTGTAATTTGTACCATTGATTTAATCTGGCCCCAGGACTAATTTAAGGAGTATATATGAGAGTTGTTCTAAAGAAGACAAATAAGCATTGTGTGTGAGAACGCATGACTATGAAGTACGGTTGTGTTGTAAGGTATATCACATTGAAATGTGTCTGTTTGATTCCAGGTATATGAACAAGATGACTTGAGTGAACAAATGGCTAGTCTAGAAGGACTAATGAAACAACTAAATGCCATTACTGGCTCAGCCTTTTAACACTCAAACCTGACACAGCAAGGCAATGAAAAAGAAGCATCGCAGCACAGCAGTACTCCACCACCGAAGACAAACACAGGGAGCAGACATCGCCAGGTCTCAAAGACACTTTTACATTCACACTGAAGGCAATTCTGGTCTGTCTACTCCAAAGACATCACTCTGGATTAGAGATTTCAGTGAAGAGGAAAAATCTAATTAAAACCACATCTGGAAAATAAATGGAACTATGTTTTATTTAAAAAAAACATAAAACCTGAGTTTCCAGCATTCCATTTTTTTTAATTTTCAGGCTCAGGTATCAGAAATGAAATTTCATATATCATCATGCCACTGCTGGATTCCTTTTTGTTTATTTATGAAGAAAAATATTTTAAAAACGGGGTAGATCAGTTTTTTGCCACAGCAGATCCGCCAATGAAAATGACATGTTTTTTGATCTGGTGTGCTATAACTCCTTGAAGTGTTTGAAGTTATGAAAGAGCCCCAGAGAAGACGCACAAGACTGTAGCTGCTGGTTGTATTGGGAATTTGGAGATATCGACCGGCTAGCTACTAGAACAAAATGCCTTCTGCTGGTTTGAACTTTAGTTGTTGTGATTTTTGTTTTATGACCTATTCAGTCAGGTACCAGGTGCAGCTTAATTAAATATCCATCCAATTCCATGTGAATGGACTTTAAATATTGGTTTCTTCACTTCAACACAACAATTCCCTGTATCCCCCAGTAATAACCTGTTCTGGATTTTGAAAATCTGAAAGGAAAGAAAATAATGAAAATACCTTTACTTCAGTCTTTAAAAAAAGCTTCTTTCAGCTCTTTGCTGCAGTATCGTCCATGGGTTGGGATGTGTGTTTCGTGTGAATAGGAATGTTTAATATTTTTTTAGCACTTCATTTGATTTATTTGTGAACCTTGATAGGGCACATGGGTCAGATCTTTTCAGACTAGCCAGCCATTAGCAGGCTAAGTGTGATTTAAACTGACACTCTTTTTCTCACTCAGAAAACTGTATGTAATTACTTGTCACCATATGTCAAGAAGACGTTTAGACATCCAAGTAATTTGGGGAGTTCTTGGAAAAACTTTCTATACTTTAAGAAATGAATCCACTTGTTTGTGCTAATGCTGCATTTTGCTCAAGAGGAAGGATTTATACATTTGTATCCCACTTGCCAATCTTCATCATCTAACAACACAATGTATTGTTTTAAATAGACACACTTACCTTGCTGATTCATGGTGTTGCAAGTATTATTCAACTGCAATTTGATTCCAGAGGACAGAGTTACTGTCACTCAACTCAAGAAACAAGCAATTTGCTGATTTCAGAAATGAGTGCTGAATATCATTTTACATGATTGAACAGGTCTTCAGAGTCAGCTGCATATTTTTGCCAATTTTCCTTACTTAAAAAGTCAGGTTGTGAAATATATAATGTCAACAAAATGTTAGCTTCCTTCAAAACCAATAAAAACTCATTACAGCTTCTATTTGCAAAGCTTAGCTTCTGGATGACCTGTTTAATTGAGCTGTGCAGCTTTCTAGTGTGTAATAGCTTTATTTATTGTTTTAATGTTATTTTAAACCAATGGTTAAAAATAATAAAACTACCATCTTATAATAATTATTAGTAGTATGAGTAGAACTACTTGTTAAGTAAATAATGCTTTATTTTCACATTTCTTCATAAAATGGTCAACAAGAGCCAAATATTGTTTTGCTATAGATCTTACGTGCTGTTTTCATGGCTGTGTTGGAGTCTGCATTATAGTCATCTCCCAAGCATTCTCCCACTGTGACCAGGCAGAGACTGCCAGAGGTGATCCATGATCTCTGTGGTTGTGTTATACATGTAGAAGGTATGCATTTTAATGGCTTAGACAGAAATAACAATGGAAGCAGCTTTCACTAAACTTGCAACCTGAAATACATCGAGGCCCTAATCATTTTTTTAGTACAAAATTTGAATTCCCCAATGTTTAAGAAATCTACACTGTAATATTGCTGTAAAAACTACAACAATGAACATCCTATCCAGATAGACCAAAAATTGTCAAACCCAGTTTTCCAAAAGACTTATCCCCATATGTGGTGAATTTGAATGCTCGTTAACCATAGAGAGTGGCTTCACTGCAGTAGCTTCATTAGGCACTGTGAATCCTGTTACACTGTGCTGAAGAGAAATTTACACATACCTGTACATTACACACAAAGATATCCTCATATAGAGCTATGTCTCACATTTGTCAACTGCAGCTTATAGAAATATTCTATTCAGAAACAGCTTCTGGATTCAGGCTTCAATGAACAGTAATTTACGACAGCAAATGTGGGATAGGATCTTCACAACCTAATGGCCCTCTTTATCATGTGCATAATTATGAGCAAGACTCCAAGTGAAATACAGTTGATTTGGAAGAAATACAGCATAATGAAGAAAGAAACGCTGGGAAAAAGCCGATTTTCTGTTGGAGCAACATTAAAAAACAGAAATAGAACAAAAGCAGTAAATTTAAATAATACTTTGGTATTTCCTGCTATACTGTTTACGCTTCCTACTTAGGTTTATGTTCAATATAGTACACCTTTGGTGATAAAAATGAAAAAACAAAACAAAATATATGTCTACATTTAACAAACACCCAGATATATTTCTACTGGACATAAACAGCTGCAGTGACATTCAATGCAGCCAATTTTATTCTCAGTTGTTTGCTCTGATGTTTAACCCCCTTCTGGAATTCAACGCTATTTTATCTTTGAAATAATTTACTGTATGTGGGGCAAAATGGTGGCTTGGAAGTTCTGGGGTCCTGGGCTACATTCTGCTCTAAGTTGCCTTCTGTGTTCGTATTTTAGAGTTCTCTCTAAATAGCACAGTCTTCTCTGACTCACAAACCATGCTGGCTAGGTTAATTAGTGGTGTACAGTTATCCCCGTGTATAGTATCTGAGCACACCCAGCAGCGGACTGGCATTCCTTCTTGCCTCGTACCCTGTGCATCCAGGATAGGCTCCTGGTCAAGCCGAATAAGCAGGAAGCCATTTTCTGATAATGGATGGATGATTTGTGCCGCATTGCCCCATACAGTACATGCATACAACGTCACGTTTTGATGAAAAACAATGCTGTAGTAATACCACGCCTTACTGACAAGGAAGTGATTTAGTTAGCATAGTTATGGAATTATATTCCTATCTTGGAATTATTGTTTTCTTTTTCAACTAGGTAATTTGGTGAAACAGAATGAGAATAAAAAAATACACTATGTCATACACTATGTTGTTATCGTTCATTAACAAAAGCATATTACATACAGTACTTGGAAAGCAGTGTTGGAAATTTTCAGATATTACTATTCCACCTGGTAAAACAAAGAAAATCTATGAAGTAAGATTTTTTACAGCCTGTAACTGACCTTCTGCACTCACTGTCAGGAGCAACAAAAAAAAAGCTAAAGCCATTTTTTCTATATTTTCTTCCTCTTGAGCTCTTGAGTTAGGGGGCAAATTATGGCAGATCTTTTACAGAAGACCGTTTCCGCCAGCAAAATCAGTTTTTAAAAACACAATGGAACAGTGAACCAAGGGACTGACTTGCTCCACCATCACCTGCGTCTCATTTCTGTTGATTCGGTTTCTTGAATATATCATTGCACCTGTATGTCCCAACAATGTTTTTTTTTTAATCGGTTGCCTTTATCTTTTTTTTTAAATCAAGAAAAACTAATTTATATGCCATGTTTTCAAGAAATGTTTATTTTGCAAATACCCTTCTGATGAGTGAACATCACTTACTTTGCTCTGCTGTTGGTCAGCCTTAAAGGGAAAAGCAAAAATAAACAGGCAGAACCTTAAATTGTATCTTTCCAGATGATGAGGATAAGCTGGCGCGGCCCTATTTGTTCCACTGTATGCTGTATAGGTATATGTCAGTGTGAAAAACCAAGCCGAGAGGAGAAATGAAAAAATGCTGTTTTTATTGTATAGTGTGTCAAGCAGTTTAAAAATTGCTAATGGGGGTTAGGGGGTGGGGGTGGGTTAAGGGTACTTTTTTATAATTAATATTTAATTTATTAGAGTGTTCTTTTTTGATAATTTATGAAGACAACATTATCTTTCTGAAAATTTAACTTAGGGTCTTCAAGACGGCAGAACCAGACAATGACTGGCTCGATACTTTTACATTCTTATCCCCTTGAGAGGAGCTGTTCTTTTAACTCGGCTCACTACTGGTTTTTTTCACCACATTCCCCTCCAAGGCAGTATTTTCTCAGAACATAAATATTTTTCCTCTGCTCCAGGGGATTCTGCTGAAGGCCTTTTGAAACTCACTTATGGTATTGCTGAATTCAAACATCCCCAATCTTCTGATTATAAAACTTGACATGAATCCCTGAAGAAACATTTTTTTTTGGTTCTTTCACAAGTTTGCTTTGATAATTAAGGTTTGATATTTGGATCCCTTGTTTTTCTTCAACTAAGACCACTGTGTTCCATTGAAGTTAGGTACTAGGTGATAAAGCTATTTAAAAGCTTATACATTTATCAGTCCCAAATAAATTAACAAAAGCTATAAAACATGTCTTGGTAATGGCTTTCTCTTGAAGATACAACCTGCCATCAGGAAATGTAGAACGATACTTATTTTTAAATAAGGAAAAGTCAAACAAATACTATTATACCAGCCAATGAGAAAATAATATTTTATTTTAGTCTCCAAATAAAATGTCCATTATTAATTAGGTCATATGTTCTGAAGATAGTATATACAGTAAGAGACTGATATAATTTGAAGAAACCGAAGCTGAAATATGCTTATCCATAACAAATCAGGCAAATGAAAATTCAAGTCTGTGTCATATACGTTTATAAAAACATAATAATGTCTTTCATGTTTTCAAAGGTATTTAGGATTACATTATCTTATTGCCATAAAAAGTATCTATTAGATCCCATGAGAAATAGAGAAATATACCCTAAAACATTACATGCTTCTTAAGGTTAGCATTTTCTGTTACGTTGTGTGTTTTCCTAACAATGATAACCCCAGTCAAAGATGGACTTCATTACATAAATAAATATGGAGGTTGTCAAATAAATTCTGATCAAACCTAAATGAGCCCATTGTAATCTGCATACATCATCTTTGTCCTTTCAATTTTAGGCATCTGAAATTCTGAGCAGAATAGTCTTAGCATTCAAGGAAAAGTGAGGTGAAACTAAAACTGTTCTACTTAAAAATATATATTAACATACACACCCTGTCCAATATTCTGCAGTATTCCTGTCTTTCTGTAAAAAGGGAAAATAAATCTTACCTGTAGGACAGCTTTACAGTATGTGACTCGAGTTATAACTCTTCCAGCAATAATTCTGTTGTCAAAAGAGTTTATCTTCAGCCAGCTTCTTCATTCATTAAGAACTCTATTGAAGTTTTAATGAAAACCCATAGGTACAGTATTTTTTAAATAGTGTGTACTTGAACAATATTGAAAATATGCATACTGTATGTCCATATGAGTATAATTTAATACAACAAAAAGTCAGTTTACCTTACCACTCTGTAGTGGTTTACAGATAACAGATACTATCCTAAGAGATTCATGTGTAACAGTTTTAAATCAGTGTAAAGGTTGAATGTGGTCACAAGTCAACAATTCCTTAAAGAAAAAATATCTTCTACAAAAGAGTTATAGTTTTACTATAAAGAGTTTCTTCAAAGTAACTTTGAAATGGCCAAAGTTTCTGTACATTGGAAAATTGGATATTGAATTCCATTAAAGTATTAACATGGCAGTAAATGCATGGTAACTCAGTGTAGTACAGGCCCATTAAGTCTTTATGGGGCAGAGTTATGCGGTTTAACCAAAGTGCATCAGAAGGTGACAAATGTGAAGGTGATTTAGGGTAGACTCAGCGGATAATCATGTGGAAGCCTGCTTTCTGGCTCCAGAACATGCATCTGTCCAGAGAGAAAGACATACAGCAGATTCAAAATTAAAAAAATTGGTTTGAACGACCCTTAAGAGGTCTGCTTAAACAAAATAACTGAAACTTGAAGACAATGTTTTCATAACACAAAGAGCTTGACCACACTATAGAAACAGTGAACGTTTTAGAAAACAAAAGAAATGTTTTTGAGAGAAGACCTAAGTAAACATGTTTTGAACATATGGAACAGTTCTTAAATTGTCAGAGTCTAGACTCATTGTTAACCAAATTAGATTAGTGATTACGATATTTAAGTGTACATTTAGTTTTTTTGAGGAGGGGTGAAGGTTGCATACAATTAAAAAAAAGCATTATGGCTGTTTCTACACAATCTTGTATACAATTGCTAAAAAAATGGTTTTGTAATGCACTGTAGAACAGTCTGATGTTCCTTTTTTATAGAAATGTTATTTCAATGGTGCATTCTTTTTGTTTGATAAATAAAGTTTTTGATATAAAATGCAGTTGATTTAGTGTGGTATTTTGTTCTCTTTCCTACAGGCCCTTACAAATTACAGAAAAGTATGTCACCTTGACATTAGAGTCATGCTCACAAACACCATTATTTTACTGGGAGGTAACAGGGAAATAGCTGAAAACAGAATTTAATTCTGCTATTCCACTATTTTTCTAACCTGTAATTTATATTGTATGAAGTGCCAGGAAAAGCTGATGAAACATATGTTAATTTCAGCAGGTGGTGATGCTTATTTGTATTTGCTCTTGCATGGAGTCATATTAAATGGCATTTTCCATCTTTCTCTTTCCATGCCCAGCTTTTTTTACTAGTACTGGCATTACAGAAAAAAATCTATAGTTTTAAGTGCTGTATATTGTAACGCTACAGGGTTCACGTGGGCACCCTTGCCACTGCCTCATCAGGTCGGCCCCTTAATGTCGGGGACTCAGACCCAGGCCTCCGGCGTCACTCAACAGGGACCCAGCCTCTTGAGCCAAAGGGAGATCTCCCCTCAGCCCGGCGGCCGTGGCCCCTGCTATCCACAGTGAAAGGGCAGTGACGTCACCGTGCTTGTAACCCAGCTCTCACAAGCGATGGAGGCCGTATGCGTTACAATATTAATCTTTCTTCATATTTTTATATTGATTACTCTTATAACTATTAGAGCTGGCACATCTACATTAAGTTCCAGAATTTTCATCTTTTCTTCCCAAACTCTGAACTGGATGTGGTCAAAATTCCAGACTTGCCAGATGTAGTAGGACAGTATAAAGCAATTGATCTGTGACACCAGCTATGATTCAGCATCTGTCATCAAAATCTCTAACAAAATCTTCTTTATGGGAACTGCTGGGAACATTTGATTTGAAAATTTCATCAGTATCCAAAGCTGCTTCAGATTAGCATGTCACAATTTGCTGTTATAATATTTATATATCAGGTAATTTACTGCTTTTCAATCAATAGCCATATTTATACAGTATGCCTATAAATACATGCATACAGTATACATACCTACAATATGGCCCATGTGCAACTAGTTTGGCCAGGTAACTGCAGAGTTAGTAGATTTCTCTCTAGTGACAATTGATGAAACCTGTAGAATATGGGCCCTGCTTAAACCAGAATAGCTGGCTGATTATCATCTTATTTTCTTGGCAATACATGACCAACATTTGGCCCGTCTAGCTCTTTTGATTGCTAGTAGCTAATTCATTCAAGTATCTCATCCAACCATTTCATCGAAGAAGCCATGATATTGGATTCAACAACTGAGGTGGGAAGCCTGATCTAGACACCCCCAACAATTTATGTAAAAATACTTCCTATTCTGCATTTTAAATGCATTTACCCTATAGTTTCCACTAATTCATGTTTCGCTGGTGATTTTGAAGAAATGTTTTGGGTTGACTTTGTCAGCGCCTTTGAAGATTGTGAATATTTGTCTTCCCTCATAGTTTTATCTGTCCAATGGCTCAATTTGTTTTAATCTGGCAGTACAGTATATAACATTCTTATAAACTCAGGAATGAATATGGTCTAATTCCAGAACAGTAATACATTGTTTGTTACATGCAGAATGAAACTATACACAATATTCCGAATTAGATCTTATTTGTCTGTTTTATCTGTTTTTATTGATTTCCCACAATGCTTGGAAGAAGAAAATGAAGTCCCAACATAAACACCTCAATCTTTCTCACAAGAACTGTACCTCAAGCACAGTGTTCCCTGCTTTTTTTTTGTGCATGCAGTTTGTTTTTGTGACCTGCATGCAGCATTTTGCTCTATACTAAATTAAATCTGCCAGGTATGTCCAAAATACTGAATTTGATCTAGTTACAGTACTTTTGAATTTCTTTTGCAGCATCCCCATTGTTGGCTAATCCTCCTTGTTTGGTATCATTTGCAAACGTCACAAGATGCAAATCTAGATTTCATCTTGAGGGATTCTTGACCTTTAACAAGTTCTTAATCCAACTGTCATCCAATCATGTCATCTGTATTTTGAGATTTAATCTTCAATGTAGAAATTTATAAAATGTCTTCTTCTTTAAATACACCATATCCTATGCTCTATATGCAACCATTACTGCTGTTATGGAGTACTGTCAACTTACAAAATGGACAAAAAATATTTAATCTCCAGAAAATTGTCCACATGTTTACTAAGTAAAGCTAACATCAAACGCTATCAGCTCCTTTGGGTTGGTCATGTTAACTGGATGTCACACTTGAGGATCCCACAGATGGTTCTCTTTCCATCTTAGTCTTGGAAATCATACAACAAGGGGACGGAAGAAGCACCCCAAAGATATAGTAAAAGGAACTATAAAGAAATGCAGCATTAGTATCAGCTCCTGGGACAATATGGTCTTGACCAAACCATATGGAGTGAGAATATCAGAGAAAGAGCCAAAGCACCTTGAGACCCAAAGGTGCCAGAATGAGAAGGTGAAGTGAGAGCATCTTATAAGACAACACCTGCTCAACCTGCCTTTGACGATGTAGGCTTCAGACCTCCAGATTCATGAAAGGTAATAATCCTCAACCATGACTGATCTTGCCGTCTTCTTTCTTGCTTTTAAAAACTGGATGCCTGTTTTTTTTTACAATTTTCTCCTCTTGTTTTGATTTATTAAACCATTTGCACCACTCGTTTCTTGAATAAGCATTAACATTCTAGAGATTAATCTGTTCTATTTTTTTAATATCTCTACACAGTTGTCAATTCTCTGCTGATTCTGTATCTATCCTAGTGTATGTCACATAAGACGATTATTTTCTTTCATTGTCTGCTTTTCTGAAATTGTAATCCTTTATTTTGAATTGTACAATTTCAAAATCTAATTTAAAGCATGCCAAATTCTTAGTACTGTACCTTAATTGTTCTTTCAGTTCTGCTTTCACTTCTTTATCTTGATTTGAAAATACTAGATTAGTAAGCTAGTGGTTTCTCTAACAAACTAGAAAAAAAAGCAGTCTTGCTACTATTGCTATTACTATTGCTAATACTACAGTATACTAGTAATACTAATACTAGTAGTAAAAATAGTATTGCTAATACTATTGTATTTTCTAATGTCCCCAAAGTTGAAATCTTCTATGTGTCATCTGTGTCTTCCTTTATACACACAGTATTTCCCTATTTTAATCATCAAATGTTGATTTATACTGTTCATAATATTTAAATGTATTGGTTTGTAGTACTGTATATATCTAACACTATGCAATGTTTTTATAAGTCTAACCCATATAGACACTGAGAACCTTGATTCAACAAGCTCACTTTCTTTGCTGTTTCCTCTTAACAGTGTGTATCCATTAATGTTGTCATTCACATACAGTACATACCAATGGCTTCAACATCCCTCTCTGTTTGTCATGTTTCTGTGATTCTATTTACATCATAATTGCCTGTTAATGTAGTAGCTTCAATCTCAAGCAATTTGTTTCTAGTGCTCCTAGCACTTACTGTAGGTATAAGCATTCAATTAAGTGGAACTTTGAAGTTTTATTTTTCCCTTCAGCTCTATTTCTTACTCTAATATATGTGTATCTTCCTTGTAGATATTCTTTATATTCTCCACTCATCCATTCTAGTTGAGATGCTTTTGAATTTCTTTGTGAATTCTTGTGCCAAGACAGATGTTTCTCACCCTCCTTTAATACTCAATGATGTCTGTATGGACAACTTGGGCTCCAAGGCCATCGATTTTCAAATGGTATCTGTATCTTGATATTTTATCCATATTTCTGTGATTGCCAAACACAGGCATCTCTGTACCCTGATAAGAATTTGGGATTGTCTTGTAACTCAACTATTTTACTCCTGAGTTATTGTATCTTAGCCTGGATAATAGAAGGGTGAGGTACAGTATTAAGCTGAAGTTTTATGAGTCTTTGGCACAGATCACCTTTCTTTCCTCTCATTCTGATTTTATTTTCCATATCACAATACTCATTGTGCCATCTCAGTAGAAAAGCAAGAAAGTTTATACACAGTATAAAAACCACAGTGCTTGAATATTAGCACAATATTAGGAGAAATGTCTGGTTGAATTGCGTTCTATAGTATTTGATTGGCCAAGTACCGGCTCTAAGAATCTTCCCCAGATCAGAAAAAATATTCAGACAAAGGAGTCTTGAGCTTCCTTAGTAGAAATGTAAACTTGTTTACTCACCAACTATAAACTGAACAATAATACAAACACGTAACCTGCAAAGATGCGACAGAGAAGTGACTGCTGCTGCTAGAAGTGACAGTGAAGAAAGAGTTCAAGAGTCCAAGAGAAAACTAAACAAGGAATGCAAGTTTTGATTAAACTCAGATCAAAACTCTAGAGAACAGATGATATACCATGGTGTAACAGTTGGTCTTGTCTAAGACTGTGTGTTGTTTCATAGATGTGTTTCATGTTGGTTTTTGACTTTTATAAATATTTTGTTAGCACTTCAATAATCACTAATAATCAAGAAGCTGTTTAGTCACTAGTGTCTAAAGACAAAGGTTTACAATTTAAGGACGGCATATTATGAATTATTGAGACAGAGTTTTATAGTAGAACACGATATGATATATATATATAGATTCAGTAGCTAATGGACAGCAACCATTTCAAGGCAATCAATTTAAATTCTTCAATAAAGAAGAAAACACTGTGTAAGATGAGTACAACAAGAATAGGATCTAAATCAAGAAAATAAGCTTCAAAGTTTTTTTGAAGCAAAAGCCCAGTGAAGGATGAAGTGTCTCTGAGGAAAAAAATGGGAAACTTTTTGATAGTGAAAGAAAGATAATTTATTTAATTAATATTTAACTCAAATGTTCAGCAAGTTAGAAGCTGACAACATGCCTCAGGCTGTGAATAGGCAAAGCTCTCTATTAAACTGAATTAGCATAGAAGAGGCAGCAGTGTTACAGTTACTAGAAGCACTTAAAATAAACAAATATCCAGGGCATCATGGTATTCTAACAATTCCACTTAAAGAAACATGAGATGTTATTCATAGGCCATTAGCAAAACTCTTTCACCAACCACTTCAGACAAGGGTAATGCTCACTGACTGGAAAATTCCTAATGTAGTGGTCAACGGGTGATATTTTAACAGAATGTTTGATATTAGGATGTCAAGATGTTTCACTTCTAGCATGTGAAAAGTTACAAAAACAATAATTACAGATTAATTAAAGGAAGACCTGTACAATAATAAGATTCTAGCGGGCAGTTGTCATGAATTTATAAAATGTCAATCTTGCCAACCTACCTTGTTAGAATACTTTGCACAAGCAATACCAGTAAATAAAAACATATAATTTACTTATTATGTTATAATTGCAATAATTGTGAGATTAGCATGTTGTTATATAAAAGATATATCAAATAATCCTTCATGTGTCATTTAGAATTTGTGTTCAATTTTGGTTATACCAATATAAAAAAATATATTGCTGCTCTAGAATCCATCAAGACAAAAGAGAAATGCATTTCTTACCATAAAGGAAATGTATGATATGTGGATCTGCATTTAAAAAACAGATCAGGATGCATTTCTAAGCCATGTGTTTGAAGCAAATACCCTGGTTTCTTTCAAGAAGTGGCTGGTTGCGATTTGCAGAAAAATTAACACTAAAACCAAGCAAACTAGAAAGCCAAGTAGTGTCCCCTCATTTGCAAAATGTATGTTCTGTTCTTATGATCATATATTCAGTATGGAGACATTACTAATGATTTTGTTTTGTACACTAAAGCTTTTAGTTTAAGTAATTTAATTTCATGGTATTAAACTAAGATTTAAAAATATTTAAACTAAAGGAACAGCACTGCAAGTTGACACTGTCAACACAGAGCCGCTATTAAAAAATCTTGATCATTATTAAATATCCATCCATTTTCTAACTGCTTTATCCGAGGGTCGGGGGGAGCCAGAGCCTATCCCAGCAAGCGAAAGGTGCAAGGCGGGATACACCATGGATGGGACACCAGAAAATAGCAGGGCACACACAGATGCACATGCTCACACCAAGCCCAGTTTTTCCAGAAGCCAATGAACCTACCAGTGCAGTATGTCTTTGGGCAATGGGGGGGGGGGGGGGTGGAAGGGAATCAGAGCACCTAGTGAAAACCCATGTGAAGGCAGGCAGCACACATAAACTACCCACAGAAAGCACCTCCGGAATGGGACCCAGGGCCCCTGTGCTGTATGGCAGCAATGCTAACCACTGCACCTCCACTCCACCCCCTCGTTATTAAATATCTACTGGAAAAAAGAGAAATCTAAGTGGACATGTTGCTCTTTGCTTCATCTGTGTCAGATACTGAAATTGATACCAAGCGTTTCATGAGCTACTTTTGTCTGTTATGAAAAATAGCAATTTTGGAGGTGTTCTGAAAACTAATTTAGTCTGGCAGGTAAACAGAACACATACACACAAGGATAAAGAAACATCATTTATTATTGTGTATTGATGAATGTTCAAATATGAGATTAGAACAAGTTTACTATTAAGGTACGAAATTAAACATCACAATATCTATATAGTTGACACGGGTTCTGGTTCTCTAAATCAAACTCAAGAATACAGTATATACTATAACATCACGGTGTAAATGACTTCGGCATTTAATAGTTCTGAATTGTTTTAGATTATCCAAGGTGAATATGAAGTGCCAATTCTGCAGCAGCAAATAATACAGAATATGCACCTTATCAAAAGCAAAGATCTAAGAACCTACAGAGTACAGGAGAAATCATTACAAAATATGTCAAAAGGAATTTTATCCCTTGACTGATCTGCTTTGTAATCGTGCTCTTTCTGTAGGTCTATGTTTCCTTCTTTTTCAGTAGCTTTAGGTAAAAAGGGGTCATGTTAAGATTGTTATATTTTTCATTCGGTGAATGTCCTTGAAAATAATAATACCCTTTAACCACATCAAAGAACAGCTTTTATATTTTTGCTTGGCACCTGTTAAAATAAAATAAAAAAGTGTTGAAGAACAAGATAGGATAGGAAAATAAATTGAAATTGCTTTCTACTTTAAAAAGTCATGCGCTAACACTGCATGCAGAGAGAAACCTGGAGTAATTCTCAGCAGTTTTGTATTTGTTTTTATATGTTCCATTCTACAGATGTTCTCAATACTTCTAAAACTTGACATGCAGTTTCAGAATGTACCATAGCTTCTTACGTCACTATGTAAAGAATAAGAAACCCAACCTTTCCATCTCCCTTAATTCACATACACTGGTTCATCAGCACTTCTTAACCCACCAGTACCTCCAGCATCCTTGCTGCTTCAGTTTTCATTCACCACACAGACTCTTTTCCTCCTCTGCCTCTTCTTCCCATCTCGCATCACCCATTGCCTTCTGCACTTACTAAACCTCCTTCTCCTGCTCGTCTGCCACTTTGACCCTGACCTCCTTCCTCTGCTCCTGGATCACAAGCTTAAGAAATATGTTTTTGATCATATCCCCCTCTCATTTTTCCAAGTATGTGTAATTGCTTCTGCCATGCTCTTTCTTCGCCCTTTCTCCTATACGGTATATATGATTTTTTGCTGTTTCTCAACTGATCTAGAATCTCATACTATACTGTATCTTTTCCCCCAGAAGCCTCCTGTCCACCAAATTCTATCGTCATTCACTTCAACCTGTATTTTACATTCCTCACAAAACACATTTGCTTGACCCTCACGTGGCTCTCTTCTTGCTTTCTGGTTCTCAGACTTCTACCCACAGCTACCTTCTTGCCATCCTCTGTCTCTGTTTTTCTTAGCTCTACCACTCCTATGCTCTCTTATTCAGCCTGCCTCACCCTTTCTGTACTCTCTCTGCTGGCCATCTGATCTTCCCTTCCAATTGACAAACAATATCAAATGCATACTAACTGTACATATTGCAACTCACAACTGGCAGCCCACTGAAGCCCAGCAGGTGTGAGATCGGTCAGTAACTGGATGGGAGACCTCCTGGGAAGAAGGTTGCTGTTAGTGGGACCAGCAGGGGGTGTTCACCATGTAGTCTATGCGTGTTCTAATGCCCCAGTATAGAGACAGGGAAATTTTACTTTAAAAATGTGCCATCCTTCGGATGAGATATAAAACAGGTCCTGATTCTCTGTCATCATTAAAAATCCCAGGGTGTTTCTTGAAAAGAGTAGGGGTGTTACCCCGAAGTCCTGGCCAAATTTCCCATTTTCCTTTACCAATCATGGCCTCCTAATAATCCCCATCTGTGAACTGGCTTCATCACTCTGCTCTCCCCCCAACTGATAGCTGATATGTGATGAGCGTACTGGTGCACTATGGCTGCTGTCACATCATCCTGGTGGGACTGCACATTGGTGGGGGTGGAGGGGAGTCCCCATTACATGTAAAATGCTTTGGGTAGAGTGTCCAGAAAAGCATTATATAAGTGTAAGGAATTATTATTATTATTTTGCAGATTGCATATAAACATGCTACTGTTTGCTTCTGCCTGATAGATTATTGCACCAATATGAAATGCTATCTCATTTTACTGCTTAAAGTACAGTTTATATAGCAGTTTTTTTTCTGTTGAACTCTATTTATGGTATTTAAGCATTATTTCCTGCTTAATAAAATTTTACCTAGTACCTAATAGAACATGATAAGAACTTACTTATTACTTAATAGAACTTATTATTTTTCCTTTACTTGTTTTCTTTCTATATATATATGAAACAATATATTGTTTGTCGTGCAACCCTTGTAAGCCACCTTACTTAATGAAAAAATCATTTTAAAAATATACTGGCAGTGTTCTTAAAGTTTTACACAAAAACTGTAAGTTTTCAAAGAATAAAATTCTCCTATGAACATAAATAATTCTGGGGTACTTTCAAAATTAGTAAATTTGCTTTGGCTGAAAATGTTGCGAATGAGTGCTGTGGAGATTTATTTTAATTCCAACATCTATAATGTTCTATATTAAATAAGCAATGAAGCCATATAAAACACTGACATGCAGTAGCTGTCTTAATATACTCAGCAAGGGCTGTGCTTTAAAAAGCAGAATCATTTATAAGCCCTAATGTTTGATTTTATTTTTTCACACCATGGTCATATCCTCATGAATACATTACATATTATGTGCATACATACAGTATATATACATTCAATCTATACCCCTTCTTCGCCTGTTAGTAAAAATTTTGATAGAGAACTCCAACTCATGCACACATGAGAATAGAGGACTGACAGTCTTTAGGGTCATGTGATCTCAAGTCCTGAACAGATCCTTTTACCAAATCATTACATGTTGCCTGGCAACTAGAGCCAAGAGGACAGGACCCAGTCAATTGGTTGGTGACTTCCCCTGTGCGAATGCTAAGGAGGCAAATTAACACCAAGTAATGTTCCTTCTACAGCTGGGCCATGTGGCAAGGTCACTGCAGTGCTGTTTGTGGTTTTCCAACCGTGACGAGCAGTTCAACCCAAGTACACCTTAAAATCAGCCTTACCTGAGCTTTACACTGTATTTAAGGAAACAAGAGAAGGTATTCATTGACTGCTAACACAACTCCATTCCCTCCAGTCAGTTGTAAAGGTGTGAGAAGTAAAAATCATTGACTATGGAGTTTCAAAGACAGTACTCATCCATAACAAGGGTAATTAAACTGAACTAAATAATTAATTATACTGTATACCAGCAAGTCTTGTGACAAAACAGATGATAAGAACTAAACTAGAAGACCATCTGTCTGGCAATATGATTCTAGAGGACAGTCAGCATGAATTTAAAAAGGGCAGGTCTTGCTGAATTAAACTGGCACAGTTATTTGAATAAGCAATAACAGTTATGGACACAAAACAGAGCATATGATAAGATAAATTCACATTTTGAGAAAGCTTTTGACAAACTTGCTCATAAAAATAAAATTCTTAAACGGAAAGCAAGAGATATTCAAGGTCAGACATTTGAAATGGAGTTTATAATGGACATTCAGGAGAGATTACAACAGCCAAATTTAATCAGCCTCAGCTGTCAGTAATTCATAATCATTCCTGATGTCATTTCCTCATCCAAAATGTTAAACATACTATATGTAATCCCATTCTCTCCCTTGCATATACAGTATCTTTTGTGAAACCCCCTTCACCCCATCTCTACTTTAGCAGCTGCCCTTTGGTCCTCCTCAATCTGCAGGAGGGTCCCAGCCTCCTTGTCCTGTGGCTTGGAGGTTATCCTGAGTCAAGCTGGTTAACCTAAATTTACTGTGACTAAAACACTTAATACACATTTCAATATGCTTCATTCTTGCATTTTGTTATTCGTATTGAATTGAAAATTGGTTACTAGACAGAGTACAGACCAAGGTGATGTAATCAGTAGATTACCACAGGGATCTGCATTAGGACCACTGTTTTTATAATATATATTAATAATCTAAGTTCTGGTACTCTTAGTAACATACAGTAGTCTAGTTTGCTTATATCTGTAATAAAAAAAATAGAAGGATTTGAAAACACTTAGGAAGATAAAAAGAAAATTCAAAAAAAGTTTTAGAAACATTACAGTACTCAATCCTCACATCACATATGTACACAATATTAGCAAATGAGCAAGATGGGTTAAATTTCCTCCTATCATTGGTAACCTTGACAACACAGAATGAGAGGAGGCCATTCAGTCGACATTACAATTTTAGTTTTTAGTAGGTAATTGACTGAAGGATCTCACCCATTTCTTGAAAAAAGCCAGTGTATTAGCTTGTTCCCAACTCCTACCACGCTAAAAGGTAAAAGAGTAAAAAAAAATTGCCTTAATTTCTATATGTATCATCTTGTTCCTGCTTCACTGTTGATTCTGGGGAAGTCCGTAGGGATAATCTTGACGGCACCTTTGTGGAATTTAAGTACTTAAATCAGGTTCCCACATAGTCCTTACAATTTGACTCTAAAAAGATTTGGCGCTTTCAGACTATCAAATTAAGACATCCCTTTCTTAATGTACAGTACCATTTCAGCAATAGAAGGAAATGAAGGGGAAAATGTAATGTTATTTCACAAGCCTGAACTGCATAATGCTGAGTAAATGTTGAACATGGGTTTATATGGATAACAACTGGGGAGCAGCAGGCATAAAAATGGAATATTAGCAGTAGCTTTTGTGGATAACAGAGCACATTTATGATCATTAAGAATGATCAGTGCTTGATCATTCAGGTAAAGGATGCACATGAATATTACCATAACTAGCATCTTTAACATGATCTTAGCAACCAAGCTTGTCAAAGCATATCTTATCATATCTGAGAGGAACAAAAAGACACAAAACACAAAAATGTAATGGATTCCAATAAATATGCATGTGTTCAAGAAAAAAAAGCCTGAAAAAATAGGCAGAATATTGAAGGTGCTTGGAGAGAACATGTAAGAGACTGCAGTCCAATTTTCCTTGGAGTTTGTAAACCAAGCACAGCCATCTACTCTTTCCCTTTTGCAGTTAATGTGCTGTGAATTAATTCCTAGGTTATTGGGCTGTAGCAGAATTCAAACAAAGCAATCCATTTCAAATGTTTGCAGAATTCAGCTTTGCACGGCAATACCCTTGTGGGCTGAGAAGCTTGTGTCAGACGGTGCTGTACCACAAGGTGTTCACCACCATTGCCAATGAATACTAAATAAGCAAAATACCTCATGAATGCGACACAGATGCTCTAGCAACCAATGTGCAAAATAAAAAAATTGAAAAACCAGTGAAATGGCACATCTGTAGTCTGCTGAGCAAAAGTTGAATTAATAATAAGAAGGCAATTTTTAAAAAAGAATGAAAGCAGGTGAGGCTAGGTTGGTCAGCATGTTCCCAACACAGTATTTGCTGAAATACCAGAATAACCTTATTGTAACTATAGATATGCAATTATAACTGTCAGACATATCCCCAACATATCCTAAAGTACCAGTCTGTTTCCAGAATTACTTATTTTCAAATTGAAATGTGTTATTTAATTTCATCTGTGATCTATGAAAGAAATTGCACGCAAGATATAAAACATGATACATTATATAGGATGGCCAGGCCTGCTGAAACACATACCTTTGTAACGATTGAACTGTAATGTAAGGAATGTGGGGAGGATGCTCATGCATCACATGTTTGATAAAAGAAGAGCAGTCTGAACACAGTGGGAGATAACTCTGAAATCACATAAGGGGCCAATTCAGGCTTCCCAGTAAGAAGTATGCATAAAAAGGATTTAGAAACAATTGAGCAGTTTTACAGAGTAACACCTTCACGCAGTTTGTTTTCTAGAACAAAGAATAAATCTTACAGGTAGACCATTCATATTTACTGCTTTAAGACACAATACAGTGTGCTAGGACTTCACAGAAGCTGTAATAAATAAGGTATTGATTATAATTATGACACATTAGAGAAGAGATAGTTTTGGTAGTTTCAACAGCAAAGTGGTTTTAAATCTAACAACCAACATGCCTGATGAACTGACTGGCCTCCTTTCATTTGTAAACGTTCTTTTTTTATTAGGATGACCATGCTTGAAAAAAAATGAATCATTGCCTCTTCTGTACGTTTCACTCAGGGGTGATTTATCAATGAAGAGATGGCAAATCATTTACAGTACAGGAGAAGAAGATAAGCAGAAAAGGACAAAAAGAATTTGAACAGGCTTAGAAAGGCCATTTGGAAAGCAAAATAACAAAGGACAGGGGGTTATGCCAGTATGCAAGCTGCAAAGGAGCCAGTAGAGGTTAGTTCCATGCTGAAGAAGGCTCCATTGCTGAAATGTGTTTATTTCTTTCGACCTTTCAGTGAATTAACCTCTGCTTGTTCCATAATAAAGACCAACAAGTGAAATCACAAGAATGTCCTGAGGGTTTAATCTCATGGTATCAATCCCAGTATTATCCTATAGATACGTGAAAAATGTCTTGTCATTACTAACTACCAAATTCATTGGGTTACAAAAATACATAAATAAGGCGAGAACACTGCCATCAACAGTGATGGTTCATTTCTGAGCTCCTGATAGATCCCTCAGCCTTATATGATTAATTCTCAAAGGTCTGAAATCAATCAGACTATCTGCCCCTCAGAGACTTGTTTTTGCAAATCCATCAAACTCACTGTTGAAACCTATCCCGGTTTTTCAAATTTAAACTCTAAGGAAAGTTAGTTTAAAAAGAAGATCTTCTGGCTATGGTTTCTGTGGTCAGTTTGAAAGCATGACTGGGATTTTTCAACTGCAAAACCCTTTAAGGCTTTTCAAAACTTCAATAGCTGTCCCACAGCCTTTTTTTGTGTGTTTTAGACTAAAAAGAACATCAACCCATAAACAAGCAGAAATATACTTCTATACCGTTTAAGCCTGGAATTAGTCTATTATATCTTCACAAACCATATCCTTTGAGCTGTAGCATTTTTTTTTCCTCCAAAACAAAGCTATTAAAAAACATGAAATGCACCTGATTGTATACAACCTGTAAAACAGCTAAACTAAATAAACAAACAGCTAGAGATAAATTGCTCATGGGAGTTTTACATTTTAAAAGAGGTCACAGTTTGTTTTTCTGATCTTCCATTTCACAGGGACTTCAATGAAACAGATTCATCCCAAATGAATACTACTGGGCAAGGTTAGAACTGAAGCTAGTTAATATAGAAAACACTTAAACATGTAAATCATCTTGGGAGACATGTTACTTTGACGGGATGTTTGTGTGGGGTGCAGGGGGGACATTTTGTAGCATTTTTTATTTATCAGTTCAGTAAATGCATACAGGCCAGATCAATGGGGAATGGCATTCATAGTAAACAACCTCCTACAGATATTCAAGCAGCAGCAGTATGAACTTTATAAATTGGAGAGAATCAAACACATCAACATCTAGCATATGCTGGGACAGATTACTTAGAAGGAAAAAGATGAGAAGGCCGAAAAAAAAACAAACTTTTGTGTGTGTTTGATCGGATATCTCTCAAAGGATTTGTGGGGGGGATGGAAACTGGGAGTGATAGCAAACAAGTTAGCTTTGCTGAGTGGATGCACCGAAAAAAATCAACAAGCAGAAGTTTTGTTTTTCGCAAATATCTTCATCCCAATTTATATAAAAGGGGAAAAAATATTTTGTAAATATCAGTTTTAGATCTAATTCAGTATGAGGCTGTCACAGTTTAATGAGATTAAATGGGTATATCTTTTAAGAAAATCCATTCCGTGCTGTACATTTCTTTACAGAATCCTAAATCAGAATCATAAGTCACATTCTCTTTCTCTCCCTAATCATCACACAAAAACATCTCTATTCTCTATCTGACATCATAATTGAATATTGCATTGGATTTCACCACAGAAAATGCTACTCTGTGGTATGTTCTACTCCAAAATAAAAACACGGCCCGTCTTACCTATGTTTCATGTCTTGCCTGTCAAACTACCACATAATGCAAAACCAGAACTGTTGTACATCAGAAAAATATCTTTTGATACTTCGAATTCACAAGACTTCAAAAACCCTGAGACCTGGGCAATAGCTAAGTTTTTTGATGGCAATTGAGCCACTTAAATCAGATATTCAGTGCACTCTATCCATATGAATACCATATAGAGATTAAACATTTCACTGTGTACAAGTCAGATAAAACATCTGAATTGGTCACTACTTGTAACATGACAAGAACAAATCATGTTAAAAGAATTATAGTAATACAATCTTCACATTTATTTTCACATCTGTTTTCCTTTTCCCGGTTTAAATATTTAATGTGTATTCAGTTCAATGCTAGTCAGTTGATATTAGCTCCAAATTGCACTACTGAATATTTCTCACTGGTGATCTTTTTTTTTTAGATTAGTGCTACTATAACAACTATGTTTATGTAATATTTTGAGATTTTATAAGAATTGTCTCAAGAAACCAAATCCATTCCTAATGTTCCCAACAGCAGCTTCATAGTTTTTTTCTTCCATTTGTCTGTTGTCTCTTACCATGCCAATAATTACATTATTCAAAACATAAGCCAGAATTGAGAAAATGAAAAGTCTAAGGTAAATTGAATTATTGATGTGAACTGAGTTTGGGACTTAGTGGAGAAAGCTTGAAATAATAATTTAACTCTGACAAATAAATGTGTTTCCATGATTAATGCCATTTAGCATTAAGGCAGGTTTTGGCATACTGAATATTTTATGAATGCCTTACATTTTAATGCTGGATCCTTTACTGGTAAAAGTCTTTTAGAAGAAAATCATTTGTATCATTATAAACATTATTGGAAATAACTGAGAAAACAATGGAAATATTAAAATATGTTGCAGATTAGACATTAAAATGAATACTTGTGTGTAAAAAGGAAATGTTACTGAATGTAGTATTATATGGGTATGTCATAATGTCATTGATTGCCACACAACCCATTGCACATACTGTATGTATAGGCACAAATAACAATGTAGATCTTTCAATATGTGCTGAACACCATGGCTCCTGGGAAAGAAATGTCATGTGACAACCGCATAGAAATCCAAGGTTTCACTATTGAAGGTACAGTAGCTCCAATTGACAGACTGTAGTCTAATGTCAGATTTCACTCAGTACCATACAGTACATAAGTACCATACCATACATCATCCAGGTGGATGCTGCACATTGGTGGTGATGGAGGGTAGTCCCCATTACCTGTAAAGCGCTTTGAGTGGAGTGTCCAGAAAAGCGCTATATAAGTGCAAGGAATTAATATTATTCATATTATTATTATAAGACTCCAAGGAGGGAGCTACTGTAAAGAACATTCAGCTTTATCTCACTTATATCAACTCATTCAAAACGTGTAAGAATCAATTCAGAATTTCTGAAAGGAGACCTATGAAATGTGTACATATGCTGTTAGAATTTAAATCAATCAAGTCACATTACAACTATACAATACATAAGACCTCACTTGGATTATTGTGTTCAGTTGTGGTCCCTGTGCTTCATGAGGAATAATGCTGCTCTAGAAAGTAATAGAATGGTTAGATCATTAAGACAGCAGCATCCAAATGAACAAGATAAGATAACCTCCTCTTGTTTGTAACCTCCTTTATATGCTTGTGTTTTTATCAATTGGGGAATACATTTGCTCAGAATAAGCTCTTGGTGGTGTGCAATACTTGTCCTGTACTATTTACAAAGTGAAAGATTCAATCTGAAGGAGAGAAGAAAAGGGTTTTAAAAATATAAATGAAAACCTCTACAAATCTTAACTAACAAGCTGAAAGTTGCCCTTTTTTATTTCTATCAGGATGACTAACAAATGCATAATAATGCATAAGAAAGTGATATAATAGCCAAGCTCACATTACACAGCTATAATACACTTTTCTGCACTATTTCTATGAGTAAATGTTTTGTGTATATTTTCCATGAGGAGAAGCTTCAGACCAGTTTCATCTCTACTTTTTTGCTCAAACTTCTCTCTTTCCAAATGACTCCTTACTACATAAATAAAGTTGAAATGGTTAAATCCAAATTCAGTACCATGTGACATAAAATATGTCAGTGTTTGTGCAACAGCTTTTCATATAGTTTATTATACAGTTTTCATTGCAAGGCAGCACACAGTTATCTCACATTGCTCTCTATCTTAATCACGACTTCCTCACACCTGAAGAAGGCTCCACGGTCGAAACGTTGTGTTCTCTTTCTTCTTTTTTTCAGCATGGAATAAACCTATTACTTGTTCCTTTGCAGCCTACGCATGCTGACGCAGCTACCCACCTGAACTACGATTTCCTTATTACTTATTTACCATATAAGATACTTGTAAACTGATAATAGTGGAGGTCACGCCTTCTATAACTGACAAGGTGATGACTTGTTTACAGTCAAGTAATAATGTTCTTTTCTCTACCAATGTGATTCTCTGCATTTAGATCAGTTTCTACCTCATTTATTTCACCATTTATATTACAGAATTATAACTATAGGTACATGGTAAAACTGCCAGGGCAAATTTTCGACAAAATAAGGTATTTGTGTTAAATGCATTTACAGGAACAGGAGTAGAGAGATCCATTACTACTCACGCTTGATTTAGTCTTGAAATAAATACTTGCTAAGAATTCAAATGTGCATCAGACCCACAAGTATTTGGACACGCAGATAGAATAAAAAAGAAGATTGTTTTTGTGGAAGACTAGCTGTGAGAAATGGACTGTATAAAAAAATATCAGTAAACAAATGTATAGTTTGCTCATTGATATTTTGTCTCGGGCTTTTTTCTGGAAAAAAGTCAGTTACAGGAAATAAAATTAAGCTAAGAAATTATATACATTTACAGAAACCACTATATACCTGTATGAGAGAAAATTACCTAGACCACTGTTTCTTTTTACCTTGCCATGGTAATACCAATGGTACAAAATATTCAACTTGCATTTGGATTCAAAAGAACCATTTTTTATTATTTAAATAACAATAGCAAATCCTTGTCCTAACATCTTGAATGTGAATGAAAGAAGTGGGCATTACTCAAGTCAAATATTTTGGAAGTGGTAGACAAGTTGTAGAAGCACTCATCCTTAAGCCTGATAAAAGAATAGTGGGCTTTCATTAAATATTACACTGTGCTTAAAAGCACAGAAATTTTTCACAAGATAATCTGCTCTGAGGGAAGACAATGCCAGGCTTGTTAAAGTCAAGGAGTCAACAGCAGCCAAAACCTGCTGGTTTGAAAGGTAAGACATCTAATTACAGAGGATATTTTAACCATCATGCTTATGATAGCCATGCCTCTAGTAATGTTTATAGTGTTGAAGCATACCCTCTTATAATATGATGAAATAATTGGAAATCATTTGGAAATAATTGTTTATTTCCAAAGGTGGGAAATGAGGCGCTGCACTTCTTTTCTCCTTTGCTTCAGCTCATCTGGATTCTTGTACATCAATTTTTTAATAAGCTTAAAATGTTCTTCCTTGCACTTTAGTGCAGATTATAAAACCATCACATACTGTAATTCAGAACAATTAAATACAGAGACTGTATCTCGATTAGATGATAATTAGACTATGTAGAGAGAAGACACAGGGCTGCAAAAACCGCGCAGCGCCGGGCGAATGCGCCACATTAATGTAGGGCTTTCGGGCTCACGCGGGTTTGCGCCCTACACCCTGAGGTACTGCTTGTACATACAGTACGAACATGTTGTGATATTTAGAAATATAAAAAATGTCAATATAATGCCAATAATATTTGCTATTTTAGTTTTTCAAAGAAATGTTTATTTGTTAAAAGAAAACTCATGGCGACTGCTGGATTTGAACACCCGACCTTAGGGTTATAAGTCAGTCACTTAAATACACATATCAATGGAAAATCTTATACTACTGTTTGTGCAACAGTACACGAATATAGTTATATCGTTATTAATTTATTTAGATACACAAATCCATATTATATTCCCTATTAATCCAATTCTAAAAGTATGCTTTTGTTTATTCCGATAACGAGCTTGCTCGCAGAAAAGGTTAAAACGATCAATTTTCACAAAGTATATAAACGTACAGTAATATGGTCAGAAGGAGCAAGTAAAAACGTTTCCGAAATAACCACATGTAAGACTTTGATGCTTAAAATGTTTAGGGAGAAATGGAATGCTGGTGTGTATTTTTTCTTTAAACTACCAAGACCAGCCATATACAGTACAGTTTACATCATATGTTTATGTTCCTAAATTAATATCGTTTATGACCTTAAGATGCATTATGCTCCTATTCTTTTTATGCTCAGCTACTAAAATTTCCCTTTAGTTGTAAAATTCCATATAAATATTCAATGCTAAGTGGATTAAAATGTGCACAGTAAAGAGATTAAATGATTAAATCTTTTCACTACCGACCAACGCACCACGAGTGCCCCTGTCGGTCATTTTGGCCAGCCAATCACGTACTGCGGTATGGCATGGTGGCTCGTGCGTAGTTGCGTGCGGTACGGGTTTGTACCGTGCATTTTGAATGGCTGCATCTGTATATTTGACTAAACTAACGTTTTTGACCCTGAACCTGCAGGATCTTTTGATTTTCATTCCAACTTGATATATTATTTACATCAGTTGACATTCTAACAGGGAAAAACAGTGCAAAACAAAAATCAAACATAAACTATAACTGCAGCTCTGAATGCATTATGTTATGGTTTGATAATTGCCCAAAATATCTACATTACAGAACACAGCCAATCTCAAAACGCAGTCCTTCCAGAGTAGACGCCTGAGGCATAGAAGATGCTTTCCTACTGTGGTACTATAGCACACTAAAACACTAAACTCTGTCATTTTTGCTGTGACATACTGCCTCACACTAAACACTAATATAGTATTCCAGAGGGCCCAGTCCAACCATAGATACAGCAGAAGTCTCTGTAGGTGCACTTTTAAGATAGGTAGGCAGTTAGTGGAAATTCTAGCAATGGAATTTTTTTTATGTTTTAACATTCAAACAACAAAGCTAGTAGAATTTCAGCTGTCAATAAAACTAATTCAGTAGGAAGTGAACACAGCTCAAAAGTAAAATCAAAATTGAGGCAATAAGATCAGTCTTATATTGAATTATACAGTATACATACTGTAGATTATCCTGAATGAATCCTTTGTTTCAACATTCTCTTCAATGAATGTCTGAAACCATCAAGATTTTAATGAATAAAGGCATTTACAACAAAAATATCCAAAGGAAGCTGGAAATCCAGCTGAATTTTTCAGAACTCTCAAAACAAGGAAGTACTGTACAACACAAAAGACAAATTCCTTGGTGAAGATGCAGCTCAAAAATTGATATATAGTACTATAGCTGTCAGACAATACTGTATTTTGATATCTGAATTGGCTCCTTAAATAAATTTGGACGTGCATTAGTCTCCTTATCAGAATTTTGGACATCCGTGAAAAAACACATAAAGTGGGTGTGGATATGTGTGGAGAATTACCTAAAATCAGCACTAACGGGAAGGGAAACAATAGGCCCATCATCACACTAGAGAGAGTAGGTTTAATTTTTGTTATGAATACTTCATTGCAGATTTACTATACCAGTGTAATAAAGATCTGCAATTAAAGGCCTTTGTATGCCATCTTTTTTTTAATAATCAGAACAGATTTCAAAATGTTTTACTGCACTAAAGAAGATAAAACTAAATGTTATTCACACTTGTACTGGCCTACAGACTGTATTTTAGGGACATGTTACATTTAAAATCATGGACAATAATGGTAGGGGATGTTTGTTGTAAATGTTTATCTTTGTTGTATAATTACAGTACGTAAGACAGGAAATGTATTTGCAGATGTGTTGATGAAACATTGCATCTGAGAATCTCTTCATGGGAAGCCAGCCTCAAAGGAAAAGAAGGTATTAAAGGGATTTTTAATACTTAAGTTATTTTGTCTCTGCTTCGGTTTGAGCAAAGCTAGTAATGAGACTGGAAAACAAAGAAAAATGGCAAGATATATGTTTATTTTAAATCATACAGTTCTGATGTCCTGCTGAAACTCTTATGGGTATATTTCATTTCAGATAAAACATGATATTATGACTTCATTCAATACCTTTATTACCAAAACAACATATTGATTTCTTGCTTTTTTTTGCATTTCTTACTTTTTCCTCTACTGTGATATTTTTATTCTGAATTATTTATATAGGTAAAATACACTTACTTTATCCATCAATAATATTTCCTTGGAGGACTACTGAAACCCAAATATAGGTTGTTCTAAGTTATGCTGAACAGTGGATATGTGAATAAGCACCTAAGCTTAATTATTTTTCCACACAAGACCAGAGTGAAACTCTACAGTAAGAAGTAAAAATAAGCCATTTAAAATAATAGTTCCAAGGG
The DNA here is from genome assembly GCF_055471065.1 of Atractosteus spatula. Classification (NCBI taxonomy): domain Eukaryota; kingdom Metazoa; phylum Chordata; class Actinopteri; order Semionotiformes; family Lepisosteidae; genus Atractosteus; species Atractosteus spatula. The sequence goes on along the minus strand of NC_142708.1, from coordinate 10,949,017 downwards.
TACCATAGTTTAAATATCTTGAAGAATATTATTAAAGATAAATATTACTAAATATGATAAAGATACATGTTATTTTTTTTCTGTTAAAACACAACGCATGATATTAAAGGATCACGTGAAGTCTGACTTTCTGTATAGCTCCATAACTAGAACTAGTCACAGGAGAGAAAACACATAACCCTCTCAGGTCAAAGGCAAGCAATGAGGTGGGGAGCAATTTCATTTCTCTCATGAGGATTAACCCAAGAGAAGCAATTAACAACTGACATGCATCACCTGAAAGGTAATGGAAACTTTGATTAGAACTAAACGAGGATTATCTACATGGAAATAGAATATTACCAGATAGTCAACTCAAATCTAGAAAAAGTAGGGCTTGTTTAAATGAATTGGTAGAGAATGCAGCAGAAGTAATGGATACACAGTGAACATTTGATACTGAGGATACAATATTATGTACAGTAATTAGATTTTCCAAAGTATAACGATAAAGTTACTAAATCAATTTATAGGCAAAAGAAGTCACTTTTAAAAAGTAATGAAAAAGAATGGGATTCAGTTTAACAAACTGTGTTTAATGCATGCATGGGTTAAAAAGCATATTACCAGGCCAAAAAAAGAAACATGAAAGAATATTGCAATGCAAACTAAAATATTAAATATTTACTTTTTCAAAATTCAAAACAACAAATGAACTGTATTAGATGAAATAATGTGTCTCTGAGATAATAATGTGAAACGTTTCGATGATGGAAGGGAAATGGCTGTTATATTAAATGACTATTCCACTCAGGTGTTCACCAAGGAAGAAATCAATAATATGCCTCAGGCTGATGAAAGGCAAAGTTCTCTATTAAAGAATATTATTAGCATGAAGGAGGCAGAAATGATACATGTACAAGAAGCACTTTAGATAAACAAATCTCTAGGGTCTGATGGAATTCTACCAATTGTACTTAAGCATAATAGAAACGTTATTCATAGGCCATTACCAGTCTCTTCCAACAATCTCTCAAGACAGGCGTAATTCCCACTGACTGGAAAATTGCTAATGCGGCACCCATCCATAAAAAGGGTGACAGAACCGATCCTAGTAATTATGGCCAATAATCATTATGTGTATTGCATGTAAGGTTATAGAAGTTATAATTGGAACTAAACTGTAGGATCAACTGTATGACAGTATGATTCTAGTAGAGGATAGTCAAAATCGTGCTTAACTTGCTTTAAGAGTCTGTAAAGAAACAACTCTGCATGATATGCTAAATTCAGATTTTCAGAAGGCATTTCAAAACATTTCTCACAAAAGATTAATTCTCAAAATACAAAATGCATTAAAGGGATTGCATACACTTCTATTAAAAAAACAGGTAATTTAGTCAAAAAATAAGAGATGGATGGTCACAATATGGTGATGTAATAAATGGAGTACCACAAGACTCTGTATTATGAACTCTGTTTTTCCTTATTTATAACAGAACCTAAGTTGTGGATATACTGTAGATTTAAAGCTGTAAAATGTGCAGGTAATAAAAATGGGAGGAATTATCACAAACATTAGAAGCGGCAAATGATTATTTTTTAAATCAGGGCAGCTACTGTAGATGATGTCAGTTATGAAAAAGACCTACTGTAGGTGTTTATGCAGACAGAATTTCCTTCTTCTAGACATGTGAGGAAGCAATAAAATTGCAAAGTGAATGTTCACAATACCTTCCATATTTATTCATACCCCCAGTGAAATAGGAGAAGAAAATATCACATTAACCGGAATGAGTAATCAATTGGATAATCCAATCAAAGTGTTGTGGGTGTCTGGAACAAGGAGGCAGCCCATACTTGTTGTTGAAGCCCATACTTGGCATCTTTCCATGTGTGGCTGAGTGAGATCTCCGGACCAACTACCTGCTAAAAACCAAACAATCAAGGCGGTCAAAAGGCCTTTTATTTCAATGTAGATGTTTCTTTACATTGTTTAAATCCATCAGCTTGAAGCTTGAAGAGCTAGCACGAAACTTTTAATTTCTGAGACAATTATATCTCCCTTGTCCAAACCTTAACCTTATGTTTACACAATTCACTAGTCCAAAGGTTCATCATTGGTAACTGAGAAGGTAGTGGAAATTGACTGTAACAGGCAATGGGAGAGAGATCAGGGCATGTGCACTGGTGATTGGTAAAGCATGCCTAAATATGACTGAGCTCAGTAACACTGCAAAGACTCTGTGCCTCTTTAAAAACCTGGACATTGACATAAACAGGATGAAGCCCTTCATAGTCCACTCAGTATCCCAGTATCGCACTATGCTTCACAGACCTCTAGGTCTCCGAGTATCCAAGGTAAGCAATTTCCGATCTAGGAATTTGTCTCTGTTCAAGCACACTTCAGCCTCTGAAAACTTTGTTAGTACTTCCTCCAGGTTGCCCAAATTTTCCTTTTCTGTGCACCCTGTCTAAATATACCACTGCACCTGGAAATCCCAGTAGGAGACTCTCAACAGTTTTCTGGAATATGTCAATGTATAGTATATGCCACAAGGTTATCTGGTGTACAGACAGAGACTCTTGTGAATGTTGATTGTAATATAATGTCTTGAAGTGTAGTTAAATTCCAAAATGTAGTAGACATGACTAATGTCCAATATGGTATATGGTATATGGTGTGCCTGCCGCTACCTTAGGGAAGAGGTCTTCAAATTGGAAATTAGGTATTTGTCCAGCTTTGCCACCCTGTTTACAATTAGTTTGTAGTCAATCCACAGTCTGGTCTGGCTTGGCACCTGGAAGGAAATGTAACCCACTCTGAAAATTGCAGGGCTGGATTATTATCAGATTTGAATCTTCTCAATTGAGCTTTCATTTGGTTATTGAATAATTTGGGCAATGTTCTAACATTTGAAGAAGCATGGCCTTCCCTGGAAATCAATGTGAAATTTATGCCATTCAAATTCCCCAACTTACCCAGACAAAAGTCATATTTCTTCATGATCCTAAGGTAACACTTCAAAGAAACACTTCTGTCTAGTCCACTTTTATTCTTAGTAGAATGCTCCTCCTCTATCAGAAGCACACAGCAATATCTTTGACTCAAGAAACCTGCACCTATATGATCTTATTTGTATGGTTGCGCGATTTAGTGTTAATGACTGATATCCACTTTTGAGGTAACGAACTGGGTGTCACTCACCATGGTAGCTGAAGTACCTTTATCAACTTCAATCTTCAGCTCTTTGCCAGTAATAGGATAATATATAGCATTCATTTTGTCACTGTTTACAGTTTCCATTGACTTAATCAAATTGGTCTTCTGCCATGTTTGCTTTCCTGAGTGTTTATCCATTGCTTTGTACCATCTCACAAGATGTCCCTTCTTGAGGCATGAGCTGCACTCATAGACCTTGAGCCTACAATATTTCAGACACATCTATATGCTTAATGAGCCAGAGCATCATAATGAAGCTTCTATGCTTCCAGTTCAACATCACTAGAGCTCTTGTGGACTATGGCCATTTTCTTTATTTCTCCATGAGTGGATGGAGCTTGTGATATATCCTGAAGTATAGTCAGGATGATGGACTACTGCTTATCCTGAAAATCTTTTGCAATGCTTCCTATGGTGAAAATTCTAAAGCTTGCTTAAAATCAAAATAAGATTCCTGAAAGCATACGCAGTTGTATTAACTCTTCACACACTGCAGAGGTCCCACGGCATAGTATTTAGTAATGTCCAGAATTCACAATGTGGTGAATAAGTGAATAAAATAATGTTAAACTTAAATAAATTCATAATTACAAATGACTACAGATGAAAGTGTATCATCACAAGCTCCAGTCACTCCACATATTGCTTTCTATTCAACAGATTAAGGGCTGTTACATTTCTGATGAGATTGTATGTCTTACTACTACACACACCAACATGAAACAATTCTTCGCATTTCCTCAATCAGTAATTTCATTTGCTAAGAAATAGTATCCAAGTGTCTTTATGTACTGACCCCAGTACTATGTATGTTGATCATTTAGCTGTAGTTTTTCAAACTGCAGCATTGTGAAATGCTTTTTAATTTCCTTTCAGTCACATCAGCCAGGTGAAGCTGAGAATCAAATTTATCTTCATCACCGAAATGTAATAACCTGAATGTCTGCCGGATTCTAGCAGAAAACAACTTTGATTTAGTTAACAAGAGCATAAATATGAGGTGGCTTACTCCACTTTACTGTCCAAATAATATCACACATTGTACCTCACAATGACAGGACATTACAGTATGCATTTACTCTTTTAATTGTTGAATATACAGCATTGAGTTTGATTTTTGATATTAGTGCTTTTGTTTGCTTCCTCTGTTGATTACTTTCCTAAGACCTATTTCCAATTCATAAAGAGGAGAGTGACCTCCAGAGAATAACTTAAAATGTATTTTATCTTGCTTAAACATTTTGCTATATACTGGGATGCACTTTTTCCTCTTAATGAGTCTAACACGTAGCAAAGGCACAGGATAAAAATCTTTCACTAGTACATAAAAATTAGACATCAAGCTCTTGATTTGTGAAATTCATCAGATTTAATTATTTAAAAAGACTGGCTTGTGGATTAGACCATATAGTTCCCAAATATGCAAGAATATACTTCAATCATGCAATAATGAATTGCCAACATTCTTTTATTTCTGATTTGTGATAGAAGTAAAATTTATTTGAACAGCTCATATAATAATTACAGAAACCAGGGACAGTTACTGAGAGACATTATAAATACAGCACTTTAAAATTCTTTCTGCATATATTATCAGAAACTAAAAATTTGATTTAAAAAATGCTTCTTTCTTCTTCCTTTGTTCAGGAAGGAGGTGAGTCAGTTGGTATCATGGTGTGCTAACAACAGCCTGGAGCTTAATACTCTTTAAAGTAGTGGAAATGGTTGATTTCCAGAAATATTCCTCCCAGTGCTTTCTGAGACAAACTATGGGTCACCATGACCCTGAATTAGATACAGTATGTGGTAATTGAAAAGGATGTGATGTTTGTTCACCTGGATTTAAGGACATCTGGAAATACATTCAAAGCTGGTAGTCATTTATGGTGAATGACTACTTTGTCCATGTGAATATTGTTTTGTATTTGTATTTTGTCCAAATGTATAATGATAAAATTTAAAAAGATGCACGTCTCTGGGGTGGTGATTGTTGTTATGTTGCTGAACATTCTTTACATTTAATGTAAGAATGTAATTTTGGCCTTTACAACACTACATACTACTCATTTATGATGGATGACCAATTGGTTTCTCATTTTCCTCAACATGTGACCCACAGGTGGCAAAGTGAAATATGTCTGCGCTCCTCTGTATATAAGCAAGCTCCAGATGTTGTTCATCTATAGTGGTCTTCTTCTCTGGACAGTGATAGTGCAGAAATGACAAAGATGGTACAACCTTGAGATTTCCTTACAACTTCAACACAGAAAATATCAAACAAAAAAACTAAATATGTGCTTATTGTACCAGTCCAAAGCAACCATTTGAATGTTGAACAATACACATTAAATAATCCATTTGTTCGTTTCACTTGTTTTCAATCCCATAGTCGTCAACTGCAGTGATTAAATGTGAGGGTGAATTTCATACCTTATTCAGAATACAACAAGAAAAGCTCCTTTCTCCAGCTGCCTCATGCATGGATGAAACCCACATTAGCAGGACTGCCTTGCTCATTTGCATGCAAATACTGAAATTCTTTGCTTTCCAGAGGAATTAAGGTACCAAAGCAAATAGCTATGCAGGGTTTTGACCCCTGAATATGATAAGGTTGGTTATTACAATGTAAGCTCATTTTGAAGAATTATATTACCAATTTTGCTATCAAGGATCTTTCGGCTTGTTGAGCATTATTAAATACAGAATTAGGGGGAAACTGGTACAGATGACCCTTTAAAGTTTTGTAATACTCATGTTCCTTGGCTTAGATTTTCTCTTTACCTTTCAGAATTACATTAAAGTATTACGAGTACTATATTATTGAAGAAAACAAAGCATATTACTGTCATAAGTATGATTTCCTTCCAACAAAGCACTTGAAATTCATTTTTGGCAATGATGCTGGGACATTTACAACTATTTCAATTAAATAAAATGCACCTTGTGGGCTGAAAGACAACAGGCAGAATTTAAGAGGAAATATAACATTGATATTTAACTTTTACTTTGTTTAGTTTCATTTAAGTAGAAGGCAAATAAAGACATTTTAAAGATAGGAATTCAGTAAGTAAATATAATGAGATTTAGACCAGTGATGTGGTTACAGATAAGAATGTTGGCAAGTGAGCTGAGGCTATTTGGTTCGAGTACAACAGCTTGTTCCAACAAATATTAATATAAAAGGGTATTTTTGTTTTTAAAACTAAAACTGTAAACTATTTAAATTTAAAACATACTTTCCTAAATGCAGTTTTCAGATGTATCCTCTGTTTCATGTTTCACTTTTGATTCTGAAGAAAATGTGTTCATATGGTAATTGGTATTATTATTCTTTGTCAGTATTTTGAGGATTTTAAATAATCAAATCAGTGAAAAAAGACTAAAAAGATTTACTATTTAGTCTGTCAGTGTAGGACATCTTCTTATGATCCAAAAGGATAAATGATAAGAAAAACACAAAGAATGGCTAATGGATACTCATTTAATCTGAGGAAAAATGGGATGTGGTTAATTCTTCTAACCAAAAAGTGGGGATCTGAGCTGAAAAGAAACTTGGGGCACAGACAGAAATATAGACTGTGTATCCTTCATTGGTTGTCCTTGTTAATGTACAGTATGTGCTCTATCTTCACCAAACTACCCTTAGCAGCTGCTGTAGGTTGCCTACTCCTGACATTCACATCCAGTAGTAAGATGTAATATGTGATCACTTCCCTTTCCATTTCAATCTGTAAATTCAAGTAAGCAGTCTATCCCAGTACCCTCAGAAAAGAAAAAAAAATCATTCAAATGAAAAAAATCAAACAAGGAGCACAATCATTTTATTCTGGAGCTACACGCTTGAAGAGAGTCGGTGAAAATGTGTCTATTATTAAAGTCTATGCCTACATGCTTAAAAGTTTACAAAAAATGCTAACTTTGAAAATGTATCATGATGAATAAATCTCAATATTTACGTATCTAAAGTGTGGAACCAGAAGCACAATCAAATGTAGGCCAGTTTTATGCGTTGGAAAATAAAAGCAGTAACACTGGCTTGGACTAGTTAGTTTTACACTCTGATACAGCATCAAAATTAAACAGTTAAAAGATGAGACACAGGGATCCGGAGACATATGATGTCTACATACAGTATTACAATAGACTGTCACCAAATAGTGATGTGCAGTATTGAGTATTGCTGACAGAAACAAGGAAGAAACAGTACTTAGTACTTTTATCTAGTGGTTCCAAAGACAAGGCAAACCATAAGAAGTCTGAGTAGATATCCATGACAAGCCCTCTTAGAGACATGTGGCTGAGGAGAACAATTTGAGCAACTGTTAGTATTCAAGACTTCTACGTAGAAGGTTGTGGGTTGAATTCCTGGGTGATAGCCTGCTGTTGAACCCGTGGTCAAAGTACGTCAACCTGAATTGTTCAAGTAAAATACTGACCTGAATAAATGGATGTTCATATACAGTACATTGCATTGCATAGAAAAGTGTCAGTCAACTAAGTTAAGCAAAAGAACACTTGTCTATTAATACTATTGCTAATGACTTGGCATATGAATTTTTTTGTAATATTAATGAAATGATAACGCATACTCTTATGACCGCTGGAGTCATGATATTGTTTTCTTTTTCTATAAAAGAGACTTTAAGGTGAATGTTCTGTTAGGCATAAACTTCCAAAACAGTTCCATTTTGGCAGATAGGTCATGGTTACACCAAGTTGGTGAATTTAATCAAATGGTATACAGGAAACTAAGGATACATTCAGTAGGTTATATGGTTGGTAAAGCTTGCAAGGGAATACTGTAGTCAGTTTTGGAGTTTGATTTATGTCAATCAGAAAAAAAATAATAATTTGGCCGAGACACTAAATACATATATCTACCAAACCCAGATCGGACATACAATATTCTCAGGGCTAGATGGTGATGGTAGATGGTGGAGACTGGGCATATGTCTCCTTCAGCTTTGATCTGTCAATTTTATAATTCATCAAAGCATTCATACTGTATCTACACCTGAGATCATGTAGCAATGTGGAGCAGGGGGTTTAGGAAAGGGTAGACAAAAGCATTTTTTAACTGAAATGCTAGTTTCCATATATTCTAGTCTCCCCAGTCGACTCCCTGAATATAGAAACTGGAAAATTCCTCTACAATACAATCAGGGCACTCGCCGTTTGTTCTCTATGGAGGAGACTGCCACTTAATACTTAATGGAAAATAATGTATCTCCTTGTTTCAAATGAGACTCCTCTATTATAGAAATACAGCAGACTCGTGATTTATGCGGTAGTTAAGTTCCTGACACTCACTATCACGTATAACACCCCCATAGACCGTCCCATTCCTCTTCCTTAAACAAGTAAAACCACTCGTAAGTGTAGTTGTATGTGTATGTATCATGTTAAAGGTATTATGAAGACAGTAATGCAACTTTTTTTTTACTTGCCTGACTTGCGGAAAGCCAGGAACTGAGACGGACAGGCTTCGCAGACATTTGCTCTTCATTGTGCTTAACTCCTTACTCAATTAATAATAAAACTCACACAGTGCAATAATGCACCTACCATGGCACCTACATGTAAGTGCAGTAAAGCGGTAACTCCCAAACCAAAAGTTCATACAGCGTCGTAAACCCAAACGGATGCTGTGTGCGATATAACACTTGCTTTTCCGTTTCCTACAGTACTTGTTTTTAGTTTACGAGCCATATTAAGAGTGTGGGAGCGAGGGCCTTTGTAGACGGGAAGGAGATTCGCTCCCAGTGACTGCTCAGTTAATGATTATGTTTGGTTTTATTTGTTATAGCAGTATATACTAGTGTTTATTTAGTGTTAGTTTGGAATGGTGCAGTTAAGTATTAAGGACTGTTTATAGTTCTGGTTCTTCGAAAAAACTCAATAATTTAGACCAGTGGTTCTCAAACTTTTTGGACCAAGTACCACCCCTAATCCAACCAAAGCATCCAAGTACCACCTACAAGTCATCATCTCATAGGAACCCCAGAAATTCTCAATGACCAACATGAGCGCGCGTGCACACACACTCACACATACATATAATAAATATTATAATAATAAACTTTATTTGATATAGTGCCTTTAAAGGTGGCTTCTCAAAGTGTTTTACAGAAAAAAAAACAGTAACAACAACTAATAAAAAAGCACCATTTCAGTGAGAGGGGTGAGCCTGTTTAGTCGAGCAAAGCAGATGTGAATTCATTTTTCGAGCCTTGATACAATTCACAGCAGAGTCTAACAGATTTTAAATCGTCAGGCATTTTCTTGACGGCAAAGGTCTCGCGGTGGATGTTGCAATGCGTCCATTAATTTCTGGAGCAACCTCTCTAATTCATGCAACTACACCGTTATGTCGGCTTGTCATTGCTCTAGCACCGTCTGTACAAACTCCGACGCATTTTATCCAGTCGATGCCATTCTCTTCTATAAATTCATTCAGAAGCTGAAATATGTGCTCTCCTGTAGTTCCTGTTGGTAGCGGTTTACAGAACAGAAAGTCCTCATGGGACGTACCTTCAAACTCGTATCTAACGTAAACGAGCAAATTGGCCAAATTGACTACAGACTCATTTAATTGCAGTGAAAAACATCTGCTCATCTTAACGCACTCTATCAGTGTACTTTTGATATAATCCGCCATTTCAATAGGTGTCTTTCAGGGGGGGCAGCAGGTCGAGCTGTTTAGCAGCTTTTTCTCCACACATAATACGTGTCAGCTCTTTTGCCAACGGTAAATAAGGTTTTTCAAAAATAGTGTGGGGCTTACCTGATTTAGCAATCCGCAGGCTTGCATTTTTCTGTGTTTCCGTTTTTATTTCCGTATTTATTTAAAGTTTTTATTTGATGCGCATGGGAGCGAAACACAGAGACGCGTGGTGTATTTTTCTTAAATTAACTTAGAACAGTTCTTAAATATTTTTCTGTTATCTATCACGCTTTCCTGTGCTCACAAGATTACCAGTGCTCGTAGCACGTATTTCTATGCATTTCTGTGTTTACAACGTTGGCATTGTTCCAAAATCACGCACATTCTCCTTCCTCCCTATTTGCTGGAGATACAGTAGCTTTTTTAAATACTATTGGTCACTTGCATCCGTAGCACGCATTCCTATAGAGTGGTATAGAATTACAGAGTATCTCTTGTGTCCACTGAAGTATTAGCGCGCACTGTATCGTAGTACGTAGGCTGCGTATTCGACACGTATTAAAATACAAAATATGAAAACCAGTCCTGGTTTTTCAGCGCACACGACACAGTTCCAGGATCATTTGGCGTACCACCTAGCGGCACTCCGCGTACCACTGCCGGTACGCGTACCACAGTTTGAGAACCACTGATTTAGACAATCTTAGAGTTAGTTATTTGCTTTTGTGTATGTCTTTTCCATGAATGCCAGAGGTACTCGAAATGTCGTTAAAAGAAAAACGTTTTGTTTTGTTTTGTAAAAAACTGAGTGCTGAGTTTTATTTTTTACAGGAAACGCATGCATGTTGAAACTAAATTCTATAAATAATTGAGAAATATTAAAGCAAGGAAAACATGATATATGTAAAATATACAATTTGATCACATTATTAATTAATTACCTCTGGTAGTTAAATGCTTTTTTCTGATGCGTTTTTTTTCTCTTGTACATGATTCTGATCCTCTTGTTGTATTTGTATCTAAATTCTATACGTTTAATAATTTTTTTTTTAAAAAGTGATGACACGACAATGAAAGCACCGGCTTTCTATAGGCTCTGTAACTATATCCTAAAGTGTAGCTCAGGTGCGTGCCTCACCATATTTGAATTTGTGAAATTTACCTCATTGTGTTTTCATTTACGGTATTTGTATTTTTTTCCATCAGCGACTGCTTAAACATGAATTTGCATAAAAACGTTTTCAGCAAAATGCAAGTCTGCTGGAGTTTTTTCCTGTGTAACAGCAGAATTTCGCAACATACAGTATATTAAAGGAAAAAAATAAAACTCTTAGTTCAGAATAAATGCAGAACCAACCATGTGTTGAAAACAGAATATATAGCAGCTGTTAAGTAAGAATACATAAATAAAATAACAGAAATGGAAATGACATCTTTAACTTGTTGCTTAAAAATACCACTTTTTGTTTGCTTGTTCATTCGCGTCCATTTGCTGAATAGTTCATGTCTGGGCATTTAAATCCACACCTGTCACAACAATCGGTGAGATCACTACATTTCATCGTTGCTCACTTGACTGCTCTGAGCGGCCACTTCAGCCAGTTAGGAGAATCAAATACGTTCATATTCTTTAATCGGTAAATACAAAGGGGTAAAGAACCAGGCTTTTACCTGCATCTCCAAAGTTTTATCAGCATAAATATAATAATAGGCATAAATATAATTATAGTAATAATATATTATATTATTAATAAAATTAGACAAGGAGGACAACGAAAGAAACTGCCATTTCCATTCTTCAAAACACAACTAATATTATTTTAATCAACATTTTAACTGCTAAGAGCCATGTGTCTTTTACAATTTAATTTACCTCTGTTTTCAAACATGCATACCTATCGACACTGTTTCCTCAATAAGTTTGTATAGCCGCCTTGCCTTGGTTCAATTACCTTGGAAAGTGACGGTAGGGATATTAGAAAATAAAACGCTAATGCAAAACCGTAAGGTTTCCATATAGGGAAACTTTTTTAAATTATGTTTTCTCCGGCACAAACAATTAAGCAAATTAATCAGTTTTAAGAAGCAGTTTGCCTCTACTCAACAAGATGACTATTAGATTGTTTCTCACCTTATTGAGACACCCAAAAAGCTGACTAAAATTAAAAGGCTGAAAATGTACAGTATTTGTTCCCCTGTATTATGCTGTTTAATTATTAGATGAATAGGCTTGCATCTTCAACTAACTTATTGATCTGAATTCTGTATTTATCTGAGCTACTGAAAATAATTGTAATATGTAATAAATAGTGGTGATGATTCGGTGTTGTTGAGAGGGTATCTTTCGATGAAAAATTTAATGCACACTATTTGTTTATTACCAGCTTTAGAAGTCCTGGATGAATAAGTACTATGGTCCGACATTACTTTAGTAAAAACATAAAAAATATGAAGTTTAAAATGTCTGCTTTTCTGGCAAAGCATCTGTTAGAGTTAGTAAACAGCATTATTCATTTTCCTTTACTAATTTCCCATCTTTGTGTATGAACTTATATATAGTTCCATGAGTTTTTTCTCTTTTCATCTGTTATTTCTTTCAATAAGATTAACCAAAGAACAACTTGAAAGGAGTTATGCTATATATGGACTAGATAATAATCCAATATTTTAGGGCAAATACCTTCTTTCTCTTTTTACAGTCATTTCCCTAATGTCCATAAGATTGAAAGGTGAAAGCTGTTCATTAGAACGCGTGAAGATAAGAAAAGCCACCCATTTGGGAAATTGAAGCCAAAAAAGGGTCAACAGCTGCTTGTTTTTCCCCCCTTTTTTCCCTGGCATTTGTAAATGACTGAAGGATTTCCTTAGGGATCTATGCAGAAAATGTCATACTCACTTGTGAGGGGAGCTGGAATGATGGTCAGCGAATAATGTACTGTCATGAAAAAGAAAAACATGAGAACAAATCTAAAATAGCAACATAAATATTAACCACTGCCTGGACAACAAACTGAATAATACATTCTTTATCAAAGTAACATAAATGGTACAATACATTGCAAATTTCTGGCTCAGTGTCATTCATTGCTATTAGTCACTTAATTAACTATATGACCGAAAGAAAAGAGATATTTTTGCACCACTGGAGTCCATCTACAGTATTATATTCAGGTTCCTCCACGTCTCCTTTTTTACTAGCAGATTTTTGCTTTACTTTTTACAACTAGTGTAGAGTCTGTGCAGTCCAGATTTACTGTAGATGGATTCTCTAGGGGAGGTGACAGGGATAGTCATGCATCTAATAGTTATTCTCATTTTGCAGTGATCCACAAAGGGTTTTTTCAAAGCTTATTCCCTGGCTCTTTCTCCTACCTGTTTTTTAAACAATGTCTGAAAGGTCTTGATTTATTGTGCAGCTCACTTGAATGGTAATGAAACTCTTGGAATTGATTTTACTTCAACACCTAACGCATGAAAGTTTTCTAAAGACTTTGCACAAGTAGCTTGTTACAATATAATTACATAACCAGTTGCATTTTTTTTAAATAGGTTGCATGTGTAGATGATTCACACGGGATTACAAATAAATGATCAAACAACACAGTCACATAAAACTAAAGTTTTATTTCAGTTTTAAACATGGAGATAGTTTATTGTAGTTTAGAAATAGTTTAGCAGTTTTACAGTTAAACTTTTTTTTTAGTTTTCTAATTTCCAATTAAAATTATGCTCTACAGTATGTTTCCAGGACAGGTTCTAGATTGCCTCAAAAATGCTGCTTTCTGGATAATTTCCAATTATTTCAATAAATGCTACTACAGTACCTCTTGAATCCTTAGATCAAAGAACATTGAGAATAAACTAACTGAGAATGAATCAAATGTTATGCTTATACTGCACATTTCAATCCAAAGCATTCTCAAGACACTTTATATAAATTATAGATATTAAAAATAAGAAAACTTAAGAGAAGACAACAATAATTAAAGAGAAAAACATGTATAAATGTAAAATTAAAGAAATATGTTAAGAATTGAAGACCATTGAAAAAACAAACAAGTTTAAGGAAAGATTTAGAGTAAAAACTTCAACCGAGGGTGTGTTTTTAATATGGTCAAGAAGATTATTCCAAAGAAGAGGGGATACCGCTGAAAAGGCACAGTTCCCTAACTTATGAGGTGAATATCTTGGGATATTAATGAACCCAGAACCAGTGGAACAAAGTGAGAGAGCGAGAGAGCTAGGATGTGTAGGGATAATAACTCTTGAAGTTTCTGTCACGATCGTCATCCTTCCTCTAGAGGGCGCGCCGCCCCTTTTGTAGTTTTGTTTCATTATCACGTTCACCTGCCCCTGGTTCCGTCTATTATTTAAACTCCAGAAGCTCAGGGCTCTGTTTTGGAAGACAGACGCCCAGAGGCCCATCTAGCATCAAGTCGCCCTATGTCCGCGGCTTAAAGGCATAGTCTTCCGATCGGCGTCCTGACCTAGCTGAGTCCGGGGCTCGGAGAGCCTGGCCTCGTCATTCCACTTTTAACTTTCTAATCCCAGATCCTGTTCTTGTTTTTTCTATTGTCTCGTCTTGGATGGATCACCCGGTTTAGGATTTTGGAATGCGCCTGGATTTCCCCCTTGGACTGTTTTGGACTTGTTTGCCTGCACTCCCCCCTTGCACCTGATCACTGTCAGCACCACCCCCTGTTCACCATCCCTTCTATTCCTCTCCATGTTTTCCCTGTAGCCCTTCTCCAGTCAGTTCTAGATTATACCGTCTGCATAGGGTCCTAAATATGCACTTCACGGGAGTCAGGACCGGCTCCCGTGACAGTTTCGAAGGAGACAAACTGAAGTTGCTGAAGTAAGTTCTTGAATGATCCAGCTAGCGAAGCATTGCAGTAATCTACAGTTGAAAAGATAAAAGGTGGAGATACTGTATACCTGCATAAATATTCCATTTGATTTCAACATTTGGAAACCTCTAACTTTCCTTAGGATAAGCTCTTCATTTCCTGTTTTTCAGAAGCTGATGAAAATAAACCTGCCAGGATGTCAGCGCAGAAAGGATCTTTGATACTGACAGATCTCTCCTGGGTTCACAAAACTCCACTGAATATTTACAATTCTTAATAAAACACCCATCATGTCTGTTGCTAAGCTTGTAGTACCCAGATCAGAACCCACATTTATTTCTTCTTATGAACTAGACAGGCTAAAATGAAGAACTGCTTATCTTACTTTACCAGGATGCAAGAATGTGGTATCATGTTATTTCAAATTGTTATTGATGGGGGATGGCTTTTTTTCCCTTGAAATTGAATTTGCCCTCTCGGTTACCTCTGGGGACAGTGAAATGGATCACTGTATGCTTTTGGCTGAAGAAGTGAAATATACTATTGGATATTGGCAGGACTAAATGCATAGAAATGATAGACTGCTTTGTTTGTGCATTTCATCAACAATTGTCCCCCTGTGGTTCTTTCACTCTGTGACATTACAAAGTCTTTCCGCCAGAACACAGGAGGAACCCAAGAACCCATATCCAGTAATAACTGATCTATACGCATTGTTATGAATAAAAGATTCCTGTTGACTCTGGAGGACCCAGATATTGTTTAAATGCCACATAGATGCATTAAACAGGGAAAACCACTTCCCTTTGGAGCGGTAGAACTCTACATTGAAACATCTGATGTGCATTATTAAAGATGTTTGTAATGCATAACAACATACAACCTTTTACAACCATACAATTTATCTGACTCTGACATTTCAAAGGAGAGGGGAAAATTAGAATTTAATTTTGCAAAGTCTTGGAATATTTTAGATATGTTTAAATACACAGTTTTGCTGTACTCCTGTTATCAGTGCAATTATAGAAAGAGTAGCAGTAGTACCATAGGTGGCAACATGTACAATTACGTACAGTTACATACATAACCTTTCCAACCTTAAACATCTACCCAGATCAAACTGTTCCTTGATATTCAGAATCCAGAATCCAGAATTTGATTTTCAGTAATAATTGTAGAAATATCTAATGTAATCATGGAATTCTGTAAGTGCTGATTGTGTTTGCAGCAAAACATAAATATGAAACATTAAGAATTGAAGACAAAAAGCAAAAACACGTTTTGAGGAAAGATTTAGAGTAAAAACATTGGCAGAGGGTGTTTATTTAATGTTAATGAAAGAACCATACTCTTAATGCCCAAAACGTAATCTGAGATTAAACCAGATCTTTTGCTGTCTTAGAAACCTAAACAGAATTGTATTTTATAATGCTTAGATACCTGCTACAGGTTTAGACCTCCTTTTCATACTACACGGTGTACAGACAGTGTACAGTATATTTACCTAAGGATGGTTTGAAAAAGTTTGCTGCAGTGCTCAACTGAAATAAGTTTGTGATGTGTCTGTGCCTGATGTTATCATGCTGAGAGTGGATGATACTTGCCATTGTGTGGCTGCTACAATCATGTACAGTATAGCATGCACATTGCTGCTGTTTCAGGAGGATGGGAACAGCTCTTTGATCTGATGCTTGACACTATCTCTGCTGTTTCTGCCAAGCTCACTCTACTTTCAAAAATTTGAGACTGTACCTCTCACTGAGCCAACATTCACAAACGGTATTTTAAAAAAAACTAATTTTGGGATTCCTACAGTGCATGCAAATGTTAGCTTTAACATTTCCTATGCTTTCACAGATTTATACTTTCCAAAGACTGGGCAAAAAGTGGGCAAAGACTTGTTCGCCACTTTACACCTGCAAATTCTCAATAGTCATGTCACATCTGCTACTGACCAATTGAACGCACAGAATCCCAATAGCCATTAGAGGGGTGAAAATTGACACAGTGGCTGATTTCTTGGCCTTCACTATCAAATTTGTACCTGTTATCAAATGGCCATCTTAAGCTTAGGAGCTAATCTTACTCACCAATACCCTGACAACATAGAATGGTTGTATTCCTTTCTAGAGCCATGACTGAAACTGAACAAAAGTAAGTGACACTGGAAAATGAAGCCCTGGTATGCATATGGATTGCTGAGAAGTAAAGGATGTATCTCTACAAGCAAAGGTTAATTTTGCACTGAGACTGCAGTATATTAATTAACTACTCTCTAAAAAACACATCAGAAGAACAGACGCACATTGCCAGGTAATCAGCTCAATTCCTATCATACACACAAACCTGGCTCACAATATGTAACAGCTGAATGTCTCATTTTCCATTACCTGCTTTGAATGAACAATTTGATGACATGGGCGTCATTTCACTCACTGACATTCTTCTGCCTGCAGTCGTACTCAAAGAATTCAAGGACCCTTGTGTTGCCTGTTTAATGCAGGCACAAATGCACAAGTTACTTTCCCTGTGATGGCCACATCCAGACTCTTTTGCCTTACTTCCAAGGGCAACACTTCCTCTTTTGGAAATCCGTGGCTCCTACCGTCTAGTCTTTTCAAATAAGCTGCAAGCCATGTTCATACGCCACATGTTTGACACCCATCCAGGAATTGTGAGAACTCAGCTCAAACTGTTAGACTTGTAATGTTAGCCTAGAATGAAAGCAAGCATCACATCAGTACAATCATTCTGGCTCATTTTGCATGAGTCAAAATATATCACTGGTACAGGCCAAAGACTTCGTAATGTAATAAAATGACAGTTCATAGTTAACTTACTATAGTAGAATAGCTCAAATTAATTAATGTAAAGGGTACATGTTGTAACTAAAAATTCCATATTATTGTTGCAATGCGTGAGATTTCCAGGTGCCTATGTTATGTTGTACATTACTGTGATTAAGAAGTCACTTAAGGAATTGTGTTGCACACAGAGGAAGTGATGATGGAAAGGAAAAAGTAGCATGATATACAGTATGCTGTACTGATGTCAATAAACCCATCTAAATAAAAATGTACTTAATTTGTGAACACCCACCTCCTTTTTTGGCCACAACACCACCAGATATCTAAAAAAAGTACAACTTAAAAAAGTCCTCACACTCACAATAAAAATGTAAATAACATACAGTACATGAAAGACCCTGCTATACTGCCATCTTGTCCAGGGTGAATCCCACCTTGTGCCTGTTGCTTCCTGGGATAGGCTCTGCCACCCTGTACTGGATAAATCAGTTAGAAAATGGATGAATGGATATATGTAAGTATGCAATTTACAATATTAGTATTTATTTAATTATTCTATTACTTACAATATTAAGAAAATCATAAAATGGTATATTCTGTAACCTGTATATTCTGTATATTATTGTATATATTAATATATAAACAAAGTACTGCTTATAAAATTAGGTCAAATAACAAAATTGAACAGATTGCCAATTTACACTTTTTGAAAAGTAAAGATCATTTCACTCAAAGTCTATGGATACCTTGCACAGACATGCAAAAATGCACTAAAACTGCAATTTTCTAGGTTGCAATGTACTTTATACAGTATGACTTTATATGATTAACATAGAATAAGTGGGACTGAATCAGAACCACACTTTTTGTTTCATGGCTTTAGTCTAACACCCAGAGACTCTCAACATCATTTGGGCTGTGATCAGCAGAAGAGCAAAGTAGTTGTTGACTGTGCTTTCTGTTGTGAAGCAGTAGCCTACAGACTACAAATACAAAGTTGTTTCTATAATGCCAGCTAAGAGATAAAACTGAGAACAGTATTTCTATTTATGTATTAAACAGAATAACCCTAAACAGAATACAGTATCTATTTATGTGCCGCAATACATGAATAGATATTCTTATCTCCTCTCAGCATTTGCTTATTTGGTCTAATGAAATACAACTAAATGCTCATCCCACCCTCTGGTGGTGAACAGTGTGCAGTGGTTGCAGGGAAGGAGGACCGATATGGACCACTGTCCTATGCTAGCAATGTGATGCTGTGCTAATCGCTTTATTAAAGTGTACACCTCAGTCGTCAGCATTCTTCAGAAATGTTAACGCCACAAATCAAGCCTTCGAAAAAAGAAATAACAGCCTAGAGACAAGACAGTTCAAGCTGGTTAGAACAGTTAAGAGTGAATGTGCAGAAATGCGAGGACATCGTTTTATGTTTTTTCACAAAGAAATCAAATGTAGACTCTTCTGTGCACTGTATAGAGACAAGTTAATCACAATGGGGAAACAGGGAGTTTTGTCTACCTCAGCCAGTATTACAGTATCGTTCTTCACTAGTTGCATGTTTCATCCATAGTTTGAGTTACATTAATTACTTTCACCATTAAGGATTTACAGGGCTTATAACGCTTTTTAAAACAATGATGCATTGCCTAATTTCTACACTTCCTTTTGTAAATAATGAGCTATGATTACACAGAGGCACATAAATTATTATACTTGGGTTAAACAGTGCAGTATCCTGACTAGAACATGTAATAATTACCATTGAGACCTCAGGAAACTCAAGGCTGCTTTGTCTCATTGTTTTGGATACCTCTCGTATACAGCATACACAGTTTATGCATTTTGTATCTTCTGCAATGAAGCACAAAACTTGAAGTCTTCATTCATCTCCTTATTTATTTAAAATATGTATTAGATGGGTGTTTTACTGGAATGACAGATAACACAGCAATTTAGAGATAATCAGTCCATTAAAGTAGGTTACACCATGATTGAGGGATTTTTGAAACAGGGACAAAGTAATGAGTTAGTTAATTTTTTTATGCACCAAGATACCACATTCCCTGCGTTTATCAACAAAAATAAGCATGGCTCAGTCACTTTGCAGTGCAAAGACCATTGCATATGAGACCAGGTTAACAGCTTTTTCCAGAGGTTAATTAGAAACACTTAAAGCAACAAAATTGTATCAAATCCAGCAATTCAAGCTACTGTGTATATATATTAATATATTTTATACAAAACCATTTAACATTATCCTAAATATACAAAATTACTCTTCTACAAGTGGTCTATCAGTAATCCATTGGAAACGTTTTAAATTAACTTGAGGATCACTAAAAAAGACCAGAAAATGAACTCTTTTTGCAAAAATAAAACCACTGATGACATTTAGCTAGCTTCTTAGCTGGAGAAGGGATTTTGCACTACTTTGAACTGTCATGCTTAAATATTAATCATAAGGATCATCAATAACAAAGGGAAAAATACATGTGTTGTGCTGTTAAATTATTAAATTCATAAGCAATTCAAACCGATTAGTGTTGTGAACCCTGACTCATAAGTGTTTATTTTAATAGCCTTAATCATAATGAAAGTTATATAATGATTCACTACAAATATCACTCATGTTCCAAAAAATAAACGTGAGTCTTAAGCTTGTCTAAGAGCTGAGTAGAACTGTTACAATGACTTTTTAAATTTGAAACAATGCTCATTGCTTTTTTGTAATCGAAGAATAATGTTTCAAGATTCTGCTTCCATCTCTTCCCTCTACCACTAAATAAAAGACAACGCTTATTGAAAGAAGTGTAATAAAGTGAAAGAAAAAATAAAATGCAAGAGAGAACTTTGGAGCAGAGTCCATTTTATTCTAGAAATACTTTTATGATTATTTATTTTCATGATATTATGATTAGGTGTCATAATTATTACTAATAAGTGTAGTCCCCATATCCAGTAACTAATGCTTTCTGTTCTCATAACATCTACAGTATATTGCAAAGCACAATATTTTCCCTTTCAAGCATTTGAATTATGTGGATTAATTTAGTGCATTAATACAAATGTATGGGAATCTCTTTATGATAATTTTTTTATGATAATAGAACAATTTGAAATACATTGTATTTACAGTAATATTATCCTATAATAATCAAAGTTGGGTCCTTAGTTCTGCAGGATTTGTAGTCTTCAGGATTTGTAGTCTTCATTTAAAAGCTAATACTTGTCTTTCAAAAGAATTGGGTATTGCAACTGTGTATTCTCCAATGCAATAACGTAGGTTAATGTCCTGGATCTGATCTGACAAAAAACACCCTTTCAAATTATTAATACAATTTAGTAAACTGTATTAATAGATTGCAAATAAGCAATTTCCTATATTTTCTATGCATTTTAATGTTAGCTATGTTGTTTATCCTACCACTTATTGTACTGATTTGTGTAGCACTTTTCCAGTTCTCTACTTGATCTGTGGTGTATCAGGGCTCCAGTCCATTAAGGCTGCCTGATGTCATCTAGGCTGGTGCTGTATGTCACTGGTGCATGGCATTGGGTCCCAAAAATGAATCTTTACATTAGCAGATTATCTGCATTCAGGACCAATGTATTTCGCATGCTGAGTTCTCACAGACAGGTTGACGTGCTACAGTATGTAAAATTCCATCATGTGAGCGATTCTTTGACAGCACTCAATCGTGAAAAGGCTCACGGTTTCTCTCTGTTTCTTTTTTTTTAGACTAAGTCCACAACCTTTGCTTCCGTTTCCCTTCTTTTCTACGTAATACAAAATAGTATATCCCCTGCTTTATAAGGGAATGTGTTTCCATAAGGGAATGTAGAACGTAGGAGGTTGGCTAGGGAATGTGAAAAAAAGATATAGAAACCTTTGCAAAATTAATCTTATGAATGAAAATCTAACATATGATCCAGGCATCATTGCTGGAAATGCCACTGGGAATTGAACTTAAAAGGATTGGATGTACAGTGAAATGACTGTGGTTTGGTTATGTTTTTATCTCAGACATAGATAACATGTTGTTTTTAAGATGGGTTTTGTTCATTACTTCATTACTGCTGCAATACCAAAATTACCAACTAAGTGGCATTAATTACTGTACATTCTCACCCCAGTCAACAAAAGATCAATCCCGAGTAGCACAAACTCAGCCCCACTATATACACATAAAACACTAGAGCACTAGATTCATACATATCCATAATAACTCAGAGTATGGACTTTCAGATCTGTCCAGGGGTCTGACGTTCAATATACTATACACACTTCCTTGCTTGCAGGCTCTGTGCATACATACAGTACATGATTTAGCTGGTATTCACTATAGACGTATAGATTTTATGTGTCCACACCATGTAGGACTTTTCTTTGAGAAATTTAATGCTGGGGCATTGATCAATTCTTAGTTAATGCAGTCCTTGTTTGGATTAATTCCCCAGATCATACAGGAACTCATCTCTTAGCACGGTGTTTTCTGCTTTTCCAGGGTTGGACATCCTTGCAAATTGGCTATGCAATCTCTGTGGATCTAAATAAATAAAAAAAAAAGATCTAATAAAAAGCAACTACGTCATAATATACTATATCTAGTTGTGAACAATATTTGTAGAACTCAAGAGATACTGAATTTCCTGCCAGTTGCCCTGTTGAAAACATGCTTAAAAAATGTTATTTTCTCAGTGAATAGAGCAGTACTTCTGGAATGAAAGAACAAGCTATTGATTTCAAACTGTCAAATTAATGGAGCCTAGGTGCTGACTGTAGAAGCCCCAAGGACTTGGAAGGTAATAATCATTTTATGCATAACTCAAAGTTATGGATGAGTTACCCACAACATTGTACAATTCACTTCACTTCCTAAGACCCAAAGTTTTCAGCAGACTGATGCAGGCGAACCTGAAAACCATATCTTTTAGTTGTTGAACAAACGAATATGATTTTAAAGCCATTTTTGTATTACCTGCTGTTATTTGTTAATAAGAAAAAATCGTATTAACAAATTGTTTCTGCATATTTGTAGTTTGTACTTGTAGCTTTCTGGGAATAAGGTGTTTAAAACTGTTGTCCAAAAGACAACAGTTTTACATTATGGAGTTAAACCTCAGCATGGAGTATGTGGTCGATCATGTGTCTTTGAATAGATAAAGAAAGTTTACTTTAGGGATGGAAATTGTGGGATGGTGTTGGTTGAATTTCTTTTTGTCTTGTGTCAGTCTCTCTTTCCAAACCATGATACAGAATATGTAAACAGAATGTAATCGTGTGGGTAAATTCAAGACAGAATTTAATTTCTTCATTCTTTTCTTCAGCTATCTCTTTCTTTTTACATTTCACCTGTTATTATCCAAATGACTGCATGTTAATTACTTTAGAACTGTTTTAAATTTTATGAAAACACAAACTCCTTTAAATGCTATGTGCAATTAGTTTATACTTCTCACAATTCATTGCTATGAGCTAAAAATAATATCAATCAAAAACTGCTACAAAATGGGTCTGTAAATCAAGGGAAGTGTAAACTCTGCCTCACGCATGAGGCCTATCATTGATAAGTTTGATAATTTAAGACTGACTTTTCAATAATGAGGATTTTGTGTTTATTGTGTTGTTATTTGTTTTAATTTATTTAATTACATCCTTTATTTAACCAGAAAGGTCAATTGTAAACACATTCTCATTGAAAATGATGACCGCGACAAAGACATCTACACCAGTGCAGTACAAAAAAACAAAGTAAAGAAAGAAACGATCAATAGAATGTAAATAAGAGGACAGAGTGTTAACAAGTGCATATATCAATCAGGAATGTTTTCACCTTGCAACTGAAATCACCTTTGGATGCCAAGGTTTCAAATTACTCTGCAAATTCCAGTCATTAGCAGCAGCACGAAACTGCCCAAAAATGGTAATTGCTCACAGAACATAATAAAGATATTACATCCTAAATTCTAATTTGGCCCAAGGAAATTCAACTAATTATGCAGATGAGTTTTCTCAGTTTATGTTTTGCAACATAACTTACTCACTTGTGAAGCATTCGTTCTTTATGCAAAGAATGACTATCAATCAACAGATAAGATCACAATAATGAGGGTGAGAAGGGATACAGTGATAAATCTCATCGTAGAAACGAATAAGGCATTAAGATTCCAAGAAACACTTTAGAGGTCATTCATGAACACTATCTTCATAACTAGAAGATAGTAGATATGCAATATGTAGTATGTAATATGTAATATGTAGAAAGTACAGACGTTAGAACTGTATTTAGAAGAATGTGCAAACAGGCTTTGTTTTTGAATACATTTAAGTTTAGATCTTGTTGTGCAAAGACAAGTCACAGAAAGTCTGCTGGATCATGTCAAGATTAAATTGCAAATGGGTCATTACTGATGGTACAGTGGGTCTATTGAGTATAAAATAGAGTTTACATGAGTTCATCAAAACACAACTAGGTGAAAAAAGTACTTGTTCTTCAGATTTAGTTTATTACATATTTCTGACATATTCTTAATAGGAAGAAGGTTAATTTGTTATGAAAAGTTAACATTATATGCTGAACTTGTGAAACCTGTATTTAATGGGAGGTAATTAATCTCCTCTAATAACTCTCTTTATTGAAGAGAATTACCTGTTTGCCCACTCTAAGTGAGCTACAGTATACTACTGTACGTAGTTTTACTTACAAAATGAAAAGACAATTTCATAAACATTAAATCTACATTTAAAACCTCAATATTTTACATTGAAGAGTCATTTGTATGTTATGTACTATAAATGAGATTAGACTTATCCAAATAAATTGTGTATCATTATGTTTGTTATGGAATATACAGTATTTGTAGTCACTAATATAGAAAGTATGACTCAGGACTAAATGCCCCTTATGAAATACTGCATTAAAGCAATGTGATAGTTAGGCCTATATAGAATAAGTGTTAACTGTAAATGTTAGCAACAATAAGAATTGTTGGTGTCATCATTTACTGTATATAATTACACACCACATTAATTTGCACTTCTATTCTAATTGTCTTCAACCTCGGAACCAAAATAATTTGTGAAGGTTTTTTTTAGATCAATGCACTATATTATTGTATGGTTATATACTTGCAATCACATACCCTAAGTACACTGATACCAGACAAATAAAAAAAATCTAAATGTGGCTACAGTATACCTACTGTACTGTATATGAAAGTGCTTTGCTTTACATTAACTTCCTGATTTGAAACTCTTGATCAGGGAAGTAGGGTCTTTCTATTTTTGGAAAACTGAAGCAAATGAGGGAATATTATTAGCAAGATTTCAAGTCCTTGTTCTGAAGAAGCAGAGTATGAGAGTCAGTTGACACAGTTGCAGGTTTACTGTCATGTGTCAATTTACATAAACAGTACCTGCAACAAAGTGTTAACTGGTACGCAGTTGCGCAATAGAATTTCACTAAAGAGATTTTGAACAGTAGCTACAATGCTGTAATTTGATAATCTAGGACCGTGAATACAGAACAATCAAATCAATTAGAGTACACCAGTACAGTAGTGAGACAGTCATCTTGGTTCATAAATGAACCCTATTGTACTATATTTTAATTCATGTTCCCCAGGATAATTTACTATCAAAAATGCAGCCAGCAGGTACAGTAAAAAAGAAAAATAATAGCTCAGGAGTCAAATCACCTTCCTCTTCCAATTCTTGACAACAATAACAATATGCAAATTCCACTACAGCTATTTTATGCATTTTATGTTTTCTTGCAAACGATTATTTTGCACAAACACTTTAACTTACATGTAAATGGGTCATCACTAGATTGGCACAGTGGCTAGCCTTATTGCCTCATAGTGCTGAGGTCCTGGGTTCAGTTCCTGGGGTGCCATCTGTGTGGAATTTGTGTTTTCCCTGTGTTTGGGTGGGTTTCCTCTCACAGTCCAAAGGCATACTGTACTGTTAGGTTAACTGGCCTCTGGGAAAATTGGCCCTGGTGTGAGTGTGTGTGTTTGTGTCTGCATGTGCACTGCCTTAAGCCCATTTTTCTGGCTCCCCGTGGATAAAGCAGTTAGAAAAAGGATGGATGAATGGATAGTTAAACCCTGTTGTTTTCCAATGAATGGGGAGGCCAGCTCCTTTCCACTTCACAAGAGGGTGCTGTGGAAACATGGCCGGAGGCCATCTGGTTTCTGTTACCAAGGCTTGAAGATTGGCCCTGACTCTGAATGTGATTTGGTCTATACTGTAAATGCAGGTGAGACTAGCTGCAGGTAACAGACACAAGCATACAGTACTTACACGTACTTTTTCTTGTCCCTTTGTTTTCTTTTCCTGGCTGGCTGCTGCTATGGACAACACACATATTGTAACATGCACTGTTTCTTAATTATTATTGGGCCTGAAAGACTTTTTAAGAAAAATCTTAAATTAAATCTTAATTTATATGTCATGCATTATAGCTGAAGAGCTACAGGACACACAGCTTGCCTTTGTCTCTGATTTGCTCTGGCATTTCCTGAGACTGAAAGCAACATTTTCAAAAAAGTCTGTACTGTAGCAGAAAACTCCAGTGTTTACAGAGCCATTGTTCAGAAAACACACATACTGTACATGTCTTTTTGTCTTTAACGTGACTTCCAATTGACTTCAATTCTATTTTATTTACTATCCTCTACTCCGTCAAAATGAATTTGCATTGTGTAGATGCCCCTCATTGTCTGATGTTACAATCTTTATAGGGACATTTTCATAAAATGCTCTAATTAACACAGCATTTCTTTGCTTATTTGCCTTTTTATATGCACTGTTTGAGATTTGACCATTAACAATCAGTTTTCACAGAATTCAAAAACAAAATCAAATCAAAAACATGCATATTTGAAGAAAGGTCATCCACCATTCAAGGCAACAATCATAGTTTTTCTGTATGAACCTCATTTGTTAATTGTTAACAGCAATGCCCAAGGTTTTGATTTTTTCAAAGAACATCCTTACGCACTGATTTTTGTCAGCTTCACAAATTTTATGTCCTGCAACTTTGTATGCAGTTATGACCACAAGATCAACTCTTCTTTTATGTTTCACTTCATAAAGCAGAAGTCAACATGAAAATGTACTCTATGGAATGAAGATATTTGTGCATACAACTATAGATTAAACAAAATCCCAACCTTTTAACTGCATGAAATATTTCAGAGCCTTAGTGTTTCAGTGTGATGAATCAGATTTAGATTTAATTAGTTTGTTCAAGCCATGATAATTATAATACCAAGCTTCTGAAACACGGATTACAAGTACGATGGAATTAAGACATAGCTATGAAGATATGCCATTAATAATCAAAGAATAATTAGAGATATAGACAGAATAAACTGACTACCTAATTAACACTTGGAAAAGTAGTAAGGAAAAACGAAAATGGAAAAATGCTATACATTCAATGAATAATAAGCAGTGATTAGAATTCCTTGAATTTATATAGCACATTAAATCCCAAAGACTTCAAGATATCGGATAGCACAGTGTCCCTGGGCACCCGAGAAGAGCCTTAATTTGGAAATACTGTTCCAGGGAGAGGAGTGCCACCTACTGGTCCACCAGATTCAGAAAAAGGTCTATCATGCCAGAATTGATTAGGACTACTCTTGTTTATCTTCTGAAATCTAAAGACAAGAATACCGTACATGGTGGTAATGCTACCGTCAGTCTCTCTCTCATCCTAGCGTTAATCCCGCATCAGCAGGGTCATGGTTTGAACCAAATCTTTGAGCTGACGTTGCCATTAAATGCGACCAAGAATACTCCAACCAGCGCATCGCTCCGCCTGCCCTTGGAGTGGGGGGGAGAACAAAGTAATGTAGCCAATACATAGAGGGGGATTATTAGGAGGCATACGAAATTTGGCCAGGACACCAGGGTTACACCCCTACTCTTTTCAAGAAGAACCCTGG
This sequence comes from Atractosteus spatula, assembly GCF_055471065.1. NCBI lineage: Eukaryota > Metazoa > Chordata > Actinopteri > Semionotiformes > Lepisosteidae > Atractosteus > Atractosteus spatula. The sequence goes on along the minus strand of NC_142708.1, from coordinate 10,921,528 downwards.
GATTTTTAATGACCACAGAGAATCAGGACCTCAGTTTTACATCTCATCCGAAAGACAGCACTTGTTTACAGTATAGTGTCCCCGTCACTATACTGGGGCATTAGATCCCACATGGACTGCAGGGTGAGCACCCCCTGCTGGCCTCACTAACACCTTTTCCAGCAGCAACCTTAGTTTTTCCCAGGAGGTCTCCCATCCAGGTACTGACCAGGCTCACACCTGCTTAGCTTCAGTGGGCTGCCAATTGTAAGTTGCAGGGTGACATGGCTGCTGGTTGTAATGCTACCCTCAGTGAATTGGATTGCTGAAGTTTTCTGAATAACTTGCATGATCAGAATCATCAATTGTGATTTGCCACCAGTTTTTTTTTAAAGACAAGAGTGGCATGTTTAATGTTTTACATTTGGGGCCCACTTTTTGTTTACACAACTCTGTGCAACTTCCTGTAATATCTTGCTAGCTCTAGAAGTGCAAGAAAACAAGAAATAGACATCTCAAATTGACTTGAAAAAATTGCTAATCTTCTGAACTACACTGTGGTAATATAGGAATAGTGATATTATCTCTTGCTTCAGATCCATAAATATAGTGTACAGTGCACATTCTCCGTCTACATCATCTGATCAATCTACTGTGAAAATGAGTCTGTGTTACAGATTGGCTTTTAGTGTAGATCTGTCCAGTCTTTATCTGTGATTTAATTATGTTGAGGTAAGTATTCACATAATTTAAAACATTGCTATCTGAAATGAAAATCTTATGATTGCAATATTAGTTCTTGAATTTCTGTTTTCTTTTAAGTCATTTTGGCAATGCTCAATTAGGGTAGAGAAATGAATCCAAAAGAACTGCATTCATGCCATTAAACCTTGGTATGCTCATTCAGTGAATGAGATTTAAACCTTACTGTAAATGTCTTGGAGGCATTAATATGTGTTATTTTTTAATCATGAATATTCCCTTTTATACAGAAACCATACACATTTAAAAACATTAAAATATCTTCTACTTTACTTTCACCATGTACTGCATGTTCTTTAAGATCTGTGTCTCACTTATCCCCAAACCCTTTAGATAGGAGGGAAAGATGTATTGAGGCCACTCCTTAAAAAGTCAGGATATACAGTACCAGCACGTTTCCTCATAGGAGAGTAACCCCAGGGAGAAAATTCGCCAATCAAACGAAGAGTGTGTTTTGAAAATTGTAGGAAACTGAGCACTCTTTGAAATCATATAAACTTCAAGTAGACTACAGCCCCTGGCCCAAATCAAAACCTCCATACCACTGTGCTGCCAGAAGCTAACATAACACTACAATAAGTATAGTAGTTTATAACCTCTACTTTATCCCTAGGATTCAATTTCTCACTTACTGGATTTTATGTGTCACAGAACCTGCATGATTCTGATTTGAAGTTTTTACATAAGCTTTTATTCACTTTGCTAAGCAATATATAGTGTGAGAGAGGAAATGACATAAGGAGGTGTGGCAGGGAAGTGCTGTCTTTCATTTTCTAATACTAATTCTAATTAATTCTAATTTTCTAATAATGCAAGAGCATACTGTACATTAATTTCTTCTTACCCTCCTTCAGAATTGACTGTACGTGACACATACTGTATATAGGACGGACTTATAAGAACACATTCAAGTCATAGTGTTAAGATTATTCTACAGACCTCCACATCCAGATATTATTTTTATTCAGTTTTACATAATGTAATCAGGGGCATATACATAAATGAAAAAGTTGTGATGGGGGAATTTAATTTTCCACTCAGAACCTAAATTCCCTAAAAGGTACTGGATTTATTGAGGAAAACTGCTCTATAAGACCATGAGCATTAATCAAATGATCATAAAAACATGAAGGGGAACTCTCTCTTAATAGACTGTCCTCATTATTTATGGTATTATGAGTGATCCACAACGTTCTCTGAGCAATGAAGCAGACCGGACTCAGGAGCTCAGAACTACATAATTAAAACCCAACTATATTCCACACCAGGCCACCCCATGTTTAGACAATATTATTTACACCTGCACCACAGCCACTCTGCAATACTGACAAGACAAAGAAACAACACCTGATGCAAGACCACAAACATAAAATATTTAACAGAGACAAATATCAATACATATCTTACAATATTTACAGTCTGACATTTTAATCCTGAATTTATGCATACTTTTCTGTGGGATCTGCAATTAAGCATTTTTTACATGCGTGTACAGTATGTAAATGTGGATCTGATATAATGTTCTGTAATCACAGAGTCCCACAGGTCTTCGTACCAGATATTGTGGCAAGCCAACTCTATTAAAGATATACTTTGCAATGGTACAGATAAAATCCCTAACCCAGCCGTACAAATCCAGTAAGGTGGCCAGTGAAGGAATGAGACGGAGCTTAAGAGAAATACAATGAGATATGATAGATGGATTCTATGTGAAGCACCGAGCAGTTTCATCCCAAGAGTGAGCATATCAAAGAAAGCAGTGGCACAAATGGTTTAATAAGCACTTAAATAAATCAACAGAAAGAAAACATTTTCACAGTTTCACTCAGGGATTCACCGAGGGAGAAATCAGCAACATGCCTCAGGCTGAGTAAAGACAAAGTCCTATATTAAATAATATTAGCATAGAAGAAGCAGATGCGTTACAGGTACTAGAAGCACTTAAGCTTTCCAGGGCCTTAAGGTATGAAACCTGCTTCTTGCTTGAAGAAACAAGAAATGTTATTCATAGACTATCATCATCAAACAGTCACTCAAGACAGGTAATACCCACATAACAGAATGACAAAACTGACTCGAGTACAGTGCCTTGCAAAAGCATTCATACCCTTGCAGTTTTGACTTTACTACATACACTTTTTACATACACTTCTTACAAGCTACTGTATATACTGTACACATGTGCAAATACACACCTCAATCAGCACAAAAAGGAAAGATATAGACAGATAATGAAAAAGAAAAAGATAAATAGAAATGCCATGATTATATTCAACCCCTTTGCTGTCAAAATTAATTTAGAAACACAAAATGGCTCACCCTCAAAACTAAGCAGCTAGACAAGGAGAAAACTGCTGCAGGATGCAACTGTGAGACCAAAGTGAACTTTAAAACAGTAACACAGTTCAATGACTGAGATGGGAAGAAAGGCTCATTGTTCAAACACTATCCCAATCATTTCACAAAGGAAGCTGGTATGGGACAAAAGCATTTAAAAAATTTGAATTTGAAAAAAGTTTTTGATCTAAATGCAGTGCATCACATAAACACAATATACTGTAGTACTGTACATCACTCAGTGAACACCATCCCTCATGTCAAGCATGGTGGTGGCAGCATCATGTTATAGTTTAATGCTTCTCATCAGCAGGGACTGTGAAGTTTGTCAAAACTTGTGGGAACATAGATGGGGAAAACATTAGGGAAAAACTTGCTTCTGACCTAAAACTGGGACAAAATTGCACTTTTTTGCAGCTCGATGAAACGCCAGATAGTAGGAATTGACACAAGGTTGGCCAGAGGATTCAAAACTGTAGGAAACCTAGAAAAAAAATGAAAATGTTTTTCAGGACAATAAACATCGTAACAGACACAGACTTCTGGCACCAGGTGAGCATCTTGTAGATGAACAGAAAACACATATATTTCAAATTAGATACGGGGCAATGATTACTACACTGTATTCTAGAAAAAAAGAAAATATATTGCAGAAAACTCTTAGTAGTCCAAACAATACACCTCTGCAGGTATATGGACAGTTTGAATCCAGTGTATGGAAAAGCAAAAGAAATGTCACCCAGGAAGAAAAGATCAATGGAAATGGAATGTCAGGTATATGTTGACTTCATTTTACAGCACATCCTTGCATTAACTCAAAGCTTGAAACCAGCTCAAGGAGATAAAAAAGGCACACTTGAACTGTAAGTACAGTAGCTGAAGAAATACAGAAACCAGGCAAATGACCTGGATTGGAGCGCAAGCATATGTCATCCCATAACAGCCAGAGCAGTCAGACATACGCACAGCAGATTTGCTGATGAATGTAAACAGAATTATAATTATGGAACACTTCAGACAAGAAGTGCTGACAAGACTGGCAAGACTCAATGGAGGGTAACAGGGACTAAACAAACTAAACAAATGCTTAGAAAGGTAAGAAGATGTCTGTGGTGGTCAGGCAAGAGAGCTTTGATCGAATAGAAAGATGTGAGACCAGAATTCACAAGTCACAAGTCAGACCTCCATTTAATGACTATGGAACTGCTGTTTAGGCATTGGGAATGGTTTGTAACTGATACTTTCACTGCAGAAACAGGAAATACCTTGCAGTAGAGGATTACTACTCCAGATTCAGATTGGAAACATTAGCTTGGATTTAGTTTATGTTGCCAAAGCATACACTACTTCAAGAATATTGTTCCTACAAAATACTGGAAGAGAACTTAAGAGTTTATTGTTTATTAGGAATTGTGTCTATTATTTTTGTGTTTCTTGTTTCTTCTGTGATCATTTTATGATGTACAGACACAGGTAAGAATTCCGATGTATCAACATCTAACACAATAACACACTTTTTTTGTTTTGCAGAGGTCCAGTTAGTTACATTTCAAGTCACACACCTAAATAAGTGAAGTTCTGAACTCAGAAAGTGGTACAAGGTTGGTAAATTTAATGGGAACATTGGTGTGAAAAGGGAAATTAATAGCCTGCAATTAATAATCAAGTAGAACAAAAAACAGAAAATGCAGATATCCCCTAGGGCCAGTGTTAGGACCTACTGTACTATGTCTTTTTATTTTAGAATTAACCCTTTATGAAGGACCTCATTAACCTACATACATCATGTCATTATAGCAAAAGCATGAAAAAATATAGTACATCTTAAATGAAGCATGAAAATCTTCTTGGAAACTCCCATTTTGTCTGTTTTTATTGCAATGTGTGTGACTTTTATTTTGAAAATTGAATGAGTTCTGGAAGACTATTTCTTCCTTAAAGGCTATGCAAAGCTGACAGTAAAGGTCTAAATAATTACAGACTAAAGATTTATTCCTTATTCACTTGGTTTATAAACTCCCATCAGACTGGATGAATATTTTTTTAAAAAAATGTCTAAACAGACATTCAGTGATTCAGTGATGTCTTTATTTTTGTAAGTGACATTGATGAGCTGCCAATTGTATCCTTGTTGAATCTCTACATTGAAACTACATGTTCATTTGTTTCCTGAAATTACCTTAATAATGATTGAAAGGTGAGACTGCAGGAATGACAAGCTTCTCCTAAAACTCTTAATTCCACTGAATGTGCTGTGGTCTCATTGCGTAGGATTTACATTAATATCCAAGGTTTTCCATTCTCTTCAGGAAATATAACATCTCCAATCAAAGCTGGAGTAAAGCTCCATATTAATCTTACCAGTGCTAGCACTTATCCCTCAACAGACATGAAAAAATAATTAATCAGATTTAGAAAGACATCCTGGAATTAATGTTTGAAGCCTACAAAATCCTTGAAGATATTTTTTTCTGATTTGTTAGTTTTTGTTCCTGTCTGTGGCTCCATTAATGTGATAGAAGAGAAAGAGTCTCTCTAATGAAATTCAACTACTCTCTTTAATGCGTTCAACTAATTACAGGCCTTGTAAAAATCACAACTGTAAATTTGTAATTAGTAATTGACATTAATATACAAACATACAGTGCCTATAGACTGCTTGGTACTTATCCATCTTTTATCAGAAAACCACTTGTCCTAGTGTGGGTTAGAGCACTGAGAGAAAGCCCACACAAACACGTAAAGAACATACAGAGAGTTTTGCTTTTGACCTATTATTAAACATTGTTAAATAAGACAGTTTACGTCTATATTACCCTTTGTATTATCCTGCGATGTGCATCCATTCAACAACATGCCAACACATACTTTAAAAGTAATCCATGTATTAAAATAATCATATTACTCTTCAATTTTTACATTGAAACATATAATGTCTGTTGCAGAATTTGAAGACATGCCTTCCAATCCATGTTCACAGTAAAAATGGGAATGATTGGAGTTGGATGATTAAGATGAGTATAACAGTAACAGTTAATAATTCAAACTGTCATTTAGACAAAAAAAAGAAACATTAAAATCATAACTGGCTATTCAAGGTTAATTACCATGTGGAAACATGTTATTCACCATTATTACCAGAAACATTTTTACTCCAATTATCCTTTTGTTTTCACACCCATTTGCTGATTTTTGCATGTTAAAAAATAAAACACTATTATTGATGTAGATCAATAACTGTGCGTGTTTTTTTTCCCCCAGAGTTTACTAACAGATTGTTGTAACGAACAGTTCTTTCCTGACCCTATGCGGACGACACAATCCAGAATCGTGAGGAAACACTGGGAAAAAGTCATGCAGGAATACGGGGATAAAAACAGGGGGGCGTGTCCAAAGTGCAATGGCGCACGGGGGAGGTGTGGCCGAGGCAAACAATCCAAAGTAATCCAGAAGGGGAATCCAAAAAACACAAGAATAAGCCCATAACCAGGTGATCCATCCAACAAGGAGTTAAAACACGAACCGGGTCGGAACCGGCGGACAGGGAACGGGACCAGGTGCTTCCAGGTCCCGGACTCACACGGTGCGGAAACCAGATGCAGAGCCCGGATGAATGTCAGCGCCTGGCTTTTAAGGTGGGCTGGGAACAGGGGTCAGGTGCACAGAATTAAATCCAAACTGAAAGAGCCGGAGCGCCCTTAAGGAGGAGGGACTACAATCGTGACAATTGTAAGGTCTGATTTATGTACATGTTTGGTATAACAACAATTACCCTTTTATACAAGGGTATGCTTCACAGAATACATAAAGATCTCAGGAGCAGAAGAGTTATAGCTGCTAAAGCAATCACTTCAAAATAAAAGGCAATAATTGTAGCAGTCCATCATTATCAACCATCGTTCTATCATTTCAATACCAGCTCTTTGTATTAAAATGCCACCATGATACATAATAAAAAGGCTATCTAAGAAAAAGTACATTCAGGTAGTTGCAAGTTTACTTGTAATTATGCCTGCATTCAGAATTTAAGACTTCAGTTCACAGGCATTGAAATAAATGCAGAGAATAATGCACATAGTTTCTACTCAGTATTCAGCAGGGCTTTCAGCACTGGTGAATGGACCTTTGACCTTAGCCTGCTCTAGATTCCAGCAAAAATTGGATCTGGATCTTACAGCTTACTTCTCAGTCCATAATAATTCAACATTTAAGTCTTCTCACAAACCCTGTTCAGTTTCTTCATTTGTACTGTAGGTTCCACAAAAATGGCTAGCATAGGCTAATGCAAGTCAGGATTAAGTTGTCAACCTACAACAATGAGACTGTGCTTGGTAATCCCTTCAAGGTCTTTAGCCGCATCTAGTCAATTACAAAGTGTTCCGATTAATTAACACTAAATGTAGAGGACATAAATGGGAGATAAAAAGACTTACAATAGGGGACACTATAATCTGTTGACTCATATGTCAGCAAACAGAGCCACTTTTAGATTCCTTTTGATTGTGAAAAAAGTGTCATACTTAAATAAAATAATTTATACATATTTGGAATCTGGTAATGTATGGTAACTCCCTAAACAGAATATGAGCTGCAATTTGCTGCAAAGCATAATGTTCATGTTCAGTTCTTAAAAATATCTGTAATAGGAAATTAATTGCTTTTCCTGAAACAATAAAGACTATAATCAGTCAGTTGTTTATCATCAATGTGTTTCTTTTAAATAAATTTGTGCAGTGGTGGACTCTGACCTCTTAATTTTATTGATAGCAATATTATCTAATTGTATAAAATGTGCACAATACTGGTGCGTGACACTCATGCCCTTTTTTACTATTATTAATTTATTTGACTGACACTTTTAGGCAAAATAACTTATATTTGCATCAGTTTATAGGGTTGGATATTTAACAGTAGCAATTTGGATAAAGTACCTTACTCAAGACTACAGCAGCAGTATCTCTGTGAGATCTGAGAACAAAACCTTTCAAACACAAGCCCCGAACCCTAGATACTGCTCCACACTGATGTTCCTTGAGCTGATAGAATTCTTTTTATTTTCTAGTAAAAAAAATAATTTGTTCTATCCTATCCTCGCTAATTAATCTATCCCATTTTTTGAAGCAGAATCACAATGTCAGACTTCTTCAGGGAATTAAATTGTAGTATTGTTCAGTAAATTAGTAATACTAATACTAAGATAATACTAAGATATTATGCAACAAACATCTTTATATTTTTTACTACCTTAAGGTTAGAAAGTATAAAATAAGAATTTTTTTTTAGCCTGGGTGCAAAATCATACTAAAGTATTAAAAATAAAACAAATGCTATTGGTTCAACTTCTTTTTTTGCTTTTATGTTTCAGTACATGCTTTTTCATTAACACTTTATAGCCAGATGCTTAAAAGTTTCTAAACGCTTCCAAAATGTTCATGAAAAAATAAAGATATCAATAAAATGTTAGAAAAACATAAGTGCAGACTTGTTTTAGTGAACTTTTTGTGCTCAGAAAGCTTCCTCATTTGATACTGTACATGTTACTACAAATAAAAGGGGGCAGATCATCAACTATTGAATAGTCTGTGTCTCAGTTTATGTACAGAAATATATAAAATGAATTTCAATCTTCCTGTAAAAATCATCCCACAGGCCTTTTGCATGCAACACGTGAGCACTAAGAGTTCAATCTTTAAAAATATTTTGGTTAAAACTGTTGTGCAACACATCCTAGCTGAATTAGAGCCTAAGTAAAAATTCAGAGGAGGCTATTTGACCTATCTGGCACATTTGACTGCTATTAACTACCGGATCAAACAGCCATGGCCAGCTTCTTGTTGAAAGAATCCCAGGAAATCTTCTTTGGCAATACGACTCAAAATGTGTTTCATATCCCCACAAACCTTCATTTAATGCCATTCCTCCTGTTTTGAACCCTAAATGAACACCCCACTTGTGTCCATGGGTATGTTTTGAACTGTTGGTCCTGAAAAGATCTTCTGGGCTGAATATATCTTTGCTTTTCACTATCAATATTAATGTGTTCTCAAACAAGCAGCACATGTTCTAATCAGGTGTGGCTGTGAGTCCAATCTGGGTTATGAACCAGAAGGTTTTGGACTCATTTGTTTGTAATATTTCTTACATGCCAAAACAATGTTATCATCTAGTCTGATCAGAGAAGCTAAGCAAAGCTGGTCCTCAACATTACTGAGATAGAAGACCACTAAGGGAATCCAGGTTGCTGCTGTATGAAGTGTTGGTGGACAAGTGGCAGAATTTTGTCTGAACTACAATTTCCAAACCATTGCCCCAGTATGGTGGCAGGGGACACTATGTTGTAGGGCGTGCTATTCCTTAGGTGAAATATTAAATCGAGGTCCTGACTGCTTGTTCTTAAAGATTTCCTTGCACTGTTAAAAAATGTAAGAGTGCTACCTGTCATGCCCTGCACTCTCCCTCGCAAACGCCTTTACTGTACATTCCCAAACCCACTGTTTCATGATCTCATTCCTAACTGAACCCATCACATTCTCACAGGCACCAGATTCCACAGATTCTCACTCCTGAAACAATTATCCAACCATGTCCCTCTCCCTTCACTATTTAAAGTTCCCTCATGCACCAAACCATGCTCATTATTGAGAAGCCTCCTTTAGTGTTCTCTAGTGTGCGTTTTTGTCTAGTTGGATTTCCTGTTTTTAACTTAACTTAACTTTTCCCTTTTCGATCTCGTCTCTTGGATTTTGCCTTTTGGATTGTCCTCTCGGTTTGTCTCAGCTCTTTCTGGTTAACTGATCTCTAGCTTCTCCTATCGACCTTCCTTCTGGATTACAATTTTGGATTGTTTGTCTTCACATCCCGCAGAATTCACAGCTACACACAGGATTCTCTGAAAACTACCTGCTGATTCCTTGATACTACCTACACTTATCCCGGCTAAATCACTCTGAGCTTGAATATGACTTACCAAAAGTTGCCCCTACAACTGGTGGAGCAGTTTCTCCCTTCTCCTCCTGAGCTGTTGTGTAATGGGACTGCTGGTAAATAATGGCTGCTGCATGTCACTGTAGTAGGTGCTGCACTTACTGTAAGTAGTGAATACAGTGGAACCCTCTGTTGAATGTAAACCGTTTGGATCCGGTGGGATAATAAGCATTATATAAAAGCAATCAATAATTTAATTAGTAATAATTTTGCTGCAGGATCTTAACAGGTATTCAACAGCTTGGCTGGGCAGTTTGTTCCAGACTCTCACACCCTATTATGTAGACAAGTGCCTCAGTATTCTATGTTCTAAATTTCCATTTATATTCCAGTGTCCTTGTTGCTTGGGTGATTTCATCAATACCTTTCAAAATTTTGAAGGAAATACTTCACAAATTGCTTTATTAAAGATTAAAGGTATTCTGTTGCCTTAACCTCCTGGTCCAAAATTTCTTTGAGACTATAAATTATTCTGGTTGAGCTATTTGAGATCTTTAACAGGGATCTATACCTTACCTGTAGTCAAACACTATATAATGTTTGAATTGAAGTCTTGGCAGGACATTTAACTTTACTTACCTAAATTTAATTTTCTATGGTCCTTGAATAAAGTCCTTGAATGGAGTTCAGGTCCTGTTATATCTTGTCTGCTGCTTACAGAGTGTTAGCCACTTATACCAGTTTTAGTATCAGGTGCAAATTTAACTAGTTCATTTGAAATACCACAATCTAAATCATTGATACAGTATGAATCAGGAAAAGCAGTAGTTTTTTTTAGTTTTGTTATTTAAAACACGTTATCATTAATATTTTGTTTTACTCTCATAAAATAACTAAAAAAGTATTTTTGCTTTCCTTTTGTTGATAAGAAAATCATTGTATTACTGTATATCATATTTTTTAAAATGCAATAGTTCTGGCCTAATGAGCTGATGTGATTCGAATATGGAAATTACTTTAATTATTAATTAATTAATTAATTATCTTATGCTCATCAAAGTAAAATATAGTCTTTGGGGTAAATGATCATTGAAACAACAATGGAAAGGAGAAACATTCAAGACTTTATTAGTGAACTTGTAACTAGACACTTAATCCTACTACAGAGGCAATTTGTTAACTGAAACAGTCTGTCAGGTTGTAAACTTCCAAAGAACACCTACTATGTGTGATTTTGAAGAAAGGTCTAAACTGCCAAGGGTTTCTTCTTTTCTTTATTTATACAGTATATTTAATTTTAATTAGACCCCCAAAGAATAGATAGAAAAGGTTAATTAAAATATCAACTTGAAAAGCTTGTACAATGAACTCTGAGTTGTTGAAAAGCCCATTGAGACTCATGATGCAAACTAAACAGAAAATCACAGACTCACATTGTATTAATCTCTCAAAAGCACAATGCCCTTTTTTCATCTTAGCTAGATGCACATAACAGACATCCTGTAGTTATATTAAACATACTGTAAATGATGTGCAAGCTTTTATATCAGGTTTATAAAAAAGAAAGATTAAAAAAACATAATGGAAGGAGAATTTGATATTAATAACAGCAGTTTTTGTACAGCTCTAGTCATACCAAAGCACTTCAACTGTAGGAAGGGACCTACAGTATTTCAGCCATCACTGAAGTGCAGCGCATACCTGTTTTTCCTTAGAAGTCTTCAATTTCACTATAGCACAAGCAAATTAAAATAATTGTCTGGCAGTGGTGCAACATAATCAGTTTTTGCAGAACATTTCACTGACATTATATTGCAGATATATCCCATAGAATCATTCATTATGATGATTAACATTTGCCATCATCAAGGTTGGTCACGGGGATCTACTATGAAGGGCAAAGGATAATGTGAATGGTCACCACTGGAAGCAAAACAAGCTGTATATCTGTGCCACATACTTTTCACCATGTTGCAGATTCTGTCATGTAGGATTCTGTCCTATTGCTCTTAGAAAGCCTGGAACTGCACGTGCCTGTTCACTAAGCCCTTAGTATCCCTGGATTCCACAATTCGTTGCAACCCATCCCAAAAATGTTTGACGGCGGTCAAGTCTTATGAGGAGTGCAATTACAGCAAAATCTCATAAGTCGTTGTCATATGAGTAGCATGAGACCTGATAGACTGTTGCCACATCAGGATAAAGCCCATGTGAAAGGTAGCAGTTGAGGTCCTGAGACATGATCAATATAATGTAGCTGTGTGCAGTCAGGTTGCTACACAAGCTCTGTGCAGACACTCCTGTCCAGACCCAGACGTACCCAAATTCTCCTTTGATTGACCTGTTGTACACAACAATTATCATACGTTTATAATAAAAATATTTTTTCTTATTTTCACTAGACTCTGCAAAAATCTGTATAATGTACCTTATTTTTCTAAAATTATGCATGCATAAATAGAGTATGTTGGTTTTGATGCTCAGTGTATATTCAGTAAACATTTGTTTGACCAGAAGTTGTTTTGCTATGACATGCACTAACATGTTTACTGCCAATCAAAGAAAAGAATATGACAAGATCATAGACAGATAAACTGCTGACTGTGAATTAAGGTAAGATTGGTTTTGTTGGGCTATTGGGTTAGTTTCTTCACCTTATCGTCATGATTTCAGTAAAAACAGTATGTTAATTATGTACCTGTGTATGAGGATATAATCATTGTTTTCAGCAAGACTGAACTCAAATATGAAATAAATGCATCTGCTCTGCTGACCTAACAAGAGAAATGAACAATTGTATGGAGATGCTCACAGTATACCTTGAAAAACTCTGGTAAAATTCAGTCTTCATAAAGAGATACTTCCTGCAAATAAGGGTACTGTGTACCCTTGATAAAATGGTATGACCTGCATTTCTACAATATGAAACAGACAGCAGCTCAAATAAAAAAAAGAGAATAAAATGAAATAAAGATCAAAATTGTTTAATAATGTATTTTATACAGTATATTCACCGGAAAAGAGGAAATATTTGCTTTACTCACAAAATCATATAAGTAAGCTTAAAAATGGGCAAAAATCAGCTGTAACAGTTATGGGGAACCTCAGACCTTATTCTTAAAATATGAACTAAACATCACTCCTTCTGTATCTCTCCTCTTTTGATTCCTCATATTTCTATTAAACTTAATTCCACTTTTCTCTCCCCCTCCTCATCTGCCAGTGTCACCTTGATCTCTGCTTCTCCTGCTCTCAACATGTCTCTCCTCTGACTGAAAGAAATGTGATTTGCATTTCCTTCTTGGTACTAAGTGCAGGTCATGCCCTTCTCTTTCTCTTTCTGGTGTGTTCAGATCCCAGCTCTCTCCCAGCTTTAGTGCTGCAACTTTGTCTTGGCTGATTTCTCTGCTTCTGCTATCCGCCCTCTATAGTTCATCTAAAAACTACCTTTCTGTTCACCTTGTAATACTGTAATGGTACTGTACTGTATATACAGTAAGTTCTTTTTTGAACAACTGTGCTAGTTGTCCATTTTACCTGTAGCATAGGTTTTTTTCAGAAAGTACAAAATGACATATATACAGTAACAATAGGAACAAGTAATACTTTAGGTTTATTCCATGCTGAAAAAAAGAAGAAAGAGAACACAACGTTTCGGCCGTGGAGCCTTCTTCAGGTGTCACAGGTTCAGGTTCTCTTTCTTCTTTTTTTCAGCATGGAATAAACCTATTACTTGTTCCTTTGTAGCCTACGCATGCTGACGCAGCTACCCACCTGAACATATATAACAATAGTTTGGAAACATAAGGTGAAGTGCAGAGATACAGTACATCTGTGTCATAAGCTCACATTCCTCATAAATGCAAATGTTTTTATTAGCTTTTATAGCATCCCACAATATTACAGCAGCCCAGTTTGTTTTTCTCTGCCAATCAGTTACTGCAGCTTTAATTTTCACCTCATTTTAAAAGGACTGACAGCAGTGAAAAGGGTGACTAAAGCTACCATTTTCAATAATGACAGTGCTTTTAGCACTTTTAGTAAAAGACCTCGCGTGGCAGTTCTGCATTTCTCAAACACTAATGTGTTTCCATGCAACATGAATTTATATTTCCCAATAGAATGTAGTAATAGTTCAGTGTATTGAAACAATTAAAATTAGGATAAGAACAAGATAACGTCCTGAGACTGATAAAGAGGTAAAATACTTGAAAACATAATGTATAGTATAATGGGTATATATCTTTTTAGGAAGGAATCTAAATTGTTAAATGATGTTTATAGCAGAAAGGGGGAAGGTTAGGTCCTATCCTCACACACGTCCACTCGCCTACATAATCTACATAAGTCTTGCACCAAGGTCTTCCTTTCACGTATCTCTCTCACATTCCCATCACCTCCTCATCTACACACTTGCAGCAGACTCCCAGGTTCACTCCTCTTCATACTGAGAGATCGCTGCCATTTCTTCAGCTAGGGAAGTCACTCCAAATATTCTATCCAGAATTTGTCCCTCCGTCACATTCATTTTGCCACTTTGATAATATAGTTTTTCAGAAGTCTTGGAAATAGTTGTTTATTGTACACAACAATACATTTTCAAGTGGTTTTAACAAATACTACATGTAATTAACAGAAAGAAAAATATACTGTAACAGAAGAAAATATCTTTAAGGGGTTATGTGTTTCTTATTTGAATGTATATTGTATTCATTTGTGCACCATGACAGGGAAATTAATGTTCCTAATAAAAAGTTATTTCACACTTGAAGTGCCAGCAATATGTCTTCAGATAATGAACTTCCAAACAAAAGGTCTGATTTAAAAGTGTTGTTCCCAAGTATTTTAGATGTTTATTCGCCATCATAACATTTTCCTTATACATTATTGTGTGTTGGATGTATTTCTAGAAATCTGACTTAATTCATGCTAAGAAAGGAAAAATAAAGTAAAATCTCTGCCTTGTATGCCATATAATGCACATAATACCATGCAATAGAACTCGACTAGGGTGTGTAAAATAACATATTTAATTTACAATAAACTCTCATATGTTTTATATGCATCATTTAAATAATTTATAAACCAAGATTACCTTCTGGTCAAGCATTATTACACTGGAAATATATTAGTCCTATATATTAATGATTCTGCTATGTGTGCCAACTGTCCTTAAGCAATCTCATGCTGACTTAAGCCACTCTAATGATTAAAGTCCATACCTTTCCATCCAGAGGTAGTTATCCTCCTCAATCATCAGGGCAGTTACAAGCTTTATAGATAGTTGACTGAAAGCCTCCATGTCTGGTAAAGAAAGGATCTGTCAAGAAGTTGGCAAAAGTACCCACACACTAATGACTTTTAGCTGACAAATGCCTGACACTGAGCAACACAAGCAGCTCGGCAATGATCTGGTCAAGATGATGGACTCAACAGTGAAGTTAAAAGGCAGTTATGGCCTCTGTGTGCTGACAGCATGATAGAACCACAGCCGCCAAATAATAGGTATCTCTTTCAGCCATTTAGAGCAGTTTGAAAAGATAAAATGGACAAAAACAAAAGAGGAAATAAATTACCTGAAACAGTTGTCCACGTTGCTGCCAGCTGACATCAGCAAATCTCTGTGGCTCAACCACAGTTAAGGCAATCACTCAAAGCAGACTGCAAAGCTGCAGAACACATTGTATGGGCCTGCAAAAGAAAATTTTAACATTCCCTTTTCTCTTCTAGACATTTTCTTTTATTAAATATTGTATATACAATACATATTGATTTTAAACTGTTGGGATGTTATTTTTGCAAGTAGACATAGGAATTAGTGGCAACAATAACATGAATTAAGGACATATGTCGGGACAGCTACTGTAAGTGTCAAATTGTCACCACAGCCAGCACCTATATCACCCTGCAACTCACAACTGGCAGCCCAGTGAAGTTAACCAGGATTGAGAATGGGCAGTACCTTCCTGTGAAAGCTAAGATTTGCTGGAAGATGTGTTAGTGGGACCAGTGGTGAGCGCCCAACCTGTGGTCTGTGTGAGTCCTAATACCCGTATAGTGATGGGGACACTTTACCATAAAAAGGTAAAACCAAGGTCCTGACTCCCTGTGTTTGTTAAAAATCCTAGAGTGTTTCTCAAAAAAAGTATGGCTGTCACCTCGATGTCCTGGCCAAATTTCCCCCCTGGACTTTACCAAACATAGCCTCCTAATAATCCTCATCTATGAACTGGCTTCATCAATCTGGTCTCCTCGCCACCGATAGCTGATGTGTGGTGACCAGACTGGAGCACTTTGGCTGCCATCACATCATCTAGTTGGGGGCTTCACATTGGTGGTGGTGCAGGAGAGTCCCCATTCTTTTTGTAAAGTGCTTTGAGTGGAGTGCCCAGAAAAGTGCTATATAAGTGTAAGATTATTATTATTATTTAAACTTATACTCAACCCTTTGTTCTACACACATATATAATTATTTTTTACATTGATCTTTAAGGAAACAGAACTTGGTTTTAAGAATTGTCCACTAGGGACAACAACATCCAAGACTTGAATGCTTCCCGGTCATAGGAATAGGAGGTTTGAAAACCATTCAGATGGAGTAAACCAAGGGGTAGCGGAAAGGTGGAGATGAACTGGGACGGGAAGCTTAAGATGAATGCAATGGAGGCATTTGTGTTCATTGTACAGTATATAGCAATTTTTGGAATTGTGATCCTCTTTTTACAGATCAACACAGCAGATTCATTCCAAGAAAGGAGCAATATCAAACAGACAATGTGAAAAATGTGTCCTCATTATCTGTTCTGCGTGGTCCTAGGGGTTGTAAATATGAACCAAGACATGAACAAACAACAGGAGTGGGGAGCTGCTTTAGAGTGTGTGGTTGCAAAGGAACAATTACAGTAAAGACTAATTCCACACTGTAATATAGAAATAAGCACAACATTCAACTCAACAGCTGGAATGTTGTATTTCTCCTCTCTATTTGTCAGTACGGAATTAAACTTTACTGGTTCCTTTGCACAAAAAAAACCCAAAAGGCTTTTTCAAATCGGGTGGGTATAAATTCTTTTTTTTTAGAAAAACAAAAAAAAGAGAAATTAGCTCCAGACATAGTATGTTTCTATTTATCACAACATTAACATCAACTGTGCTGTCTTTACTTAGGAAGACAAGACAGCTTTGTGATCACCATTTTATTTCTCACACCTCAATCTTCCTCTGTCTTGGCTATGCCAATTGAATCAAATATTGGCTGAATGAACAAACAACCAAAGCTACTTCTAACTTATTCCTTAAACGTGCTTAAAAATAGCTTTGCTATTTTACCCTCCCACAGTAGGTCATCAACTACTTGGTTTGACATGACCTTTGCTCCTCCACAAACAGCTTCTGTTCAAGGAGTGTATGGCCAATTAAGTTTAAACATCATACATATAATTCTAGTGGAAAAGCAGTTAACATATGGTGAAAGGGAGCTCCTGCATAGAGGTCGCCTGACCTCCATTTTCTTGTGTAATTCAAATTACCACATTGTCTGGGGAACTACTGCATGATTGACTTGAAACTTGGCAGGGGGCATCAAACTAAAACATGCTCCAGATTCGTACCTCAAACGTTACAATGACATGTTTTACACCCACAACAGGTCGTCACCTTCTTGGCAAAACATGCTGCCACTAACTGCTCTTCTTCAATCACTCAAATGATCTCCAAACCTCTCTTATAATTCTAGATTCCTCTTATTTAAATCACACAGTTCATAAAAAGACACTTAAAGTGGGCAGGGATTTGCCTAGAATACAGTCTTTCTTCTTTTCAGTTCACATTCCCTTAAAACACACATTCGCGTTCACATACAGTTAAAAGCGGCAATTACAGGACAGCAGAAGGATCTTTGGGTCAATTGCAACAAACTTGTATGGAACTGCCGGCTAACAACAGGATCATCCCCACTTAGTACGTATGCTGCTGTCTGTTTATTACAATTAACCCCATGTGTCTGCAGAATGGGTGGGAGACTGAATGACCAACACATCATCCTGCAGTGAAGTATGTGCCATGTATTACCAACACATGAACAATTCAAGAACTGTTAAAGAAGAACTGCAGTCCCAATTTCTCAGACCAGTTCTTAAATCTGGGTAACAAAATAAATTATTTGAATGTGTGGAAAAATTGTACAGATTTCGAATAAAGCACAAAATTGTGAACTTGGTGAAAGTACTGCAAGTCCCATGCGGTCACAAACCCCTGGTCTCGCCACGGGCCAGACCATGAGTTCCCACGAATTGCGATGTGAAGAAGCCCCTTCCTGCTCACTTGTTACTGTAATGACTAATGTCATGCAAATTCTGAGCAAACAAGTACAGGTTGTGCAGTAGACAATTCACCGCAGAAATGTTCCAACATGATCTGCATGCAAAGTTAACAAGTAAGTAGTATTTGTTGGCAAAATCATATCGAACTCAAGAGTAATATTTCTATTGGATTAAAAGAAAGCCTGCTTCTTTACAATGTACAGTAACAAGGCCATTTCACATCACTGGAAGTTGCCTTGTTCTGAATCACAGAATTTGGCGGTGTGCATAACTGGACATTTTATCTATTTTGTGATGTAAATTGGAGATTTTACAAGTTACTGTATACATTTTACTTTTTTGTGGTTTGAAACACACTCATCAGTGCTGAGACTTTCTAACCCCGACACATAAAAGTAGCGTGACAGTTCCCCTTTAAGAGGATAGGGAAGCAGACACAAAATGGAAAAAAACACCATACCCTGTAAAAACACTGTCCATTGTACTGTATCTATAAAACACAGCCCCCGAGCCACTGCTCTACTCCCCCTTCTGTCTCTCAGTGGCATGTTAAAACTCACACACAACTTAAATATTGATATGCATTTAAATAAACAGAAAACTAAAAGCAGTCTTGAAGGATTCCAAGTAATGCCATACAGTTGTTAATAATCAGTAGTTCCCTAATTAATATGGAAAAGAGGAGTTATTCAAATAACTTTATTGGGGGTAATTTAACTGGCAGAGCAAAAAAACAACCCATCTACTGTATAAGGACAGTTCTATCACAGCCTCCCACCCTTTCCCCTTTAATATACTGCATGATATGTAATATCATAAATTATATATTTGATGTGCGATATAAAGTAGTTTACATTTTGCAAAAATTAAATGGTTAAGTAGCCTTCGCCATTTATCCAAGAACACCATTTCACCACACATAGCACTATGTTTGGAGTTAATTGGCAAAACTGTCCTTTGCTTTGAACAGAAGAAGCTTGTGTAGAGGCCACATTTTGCCCGGCAGATGATGACCTGCGGTGGGTAGGAAAATTATCAAAGAAATTTATGAAATGCAGATCACAAGAATCTGGTGTAAGGAATCCCCAATGAAGAGATATGTGGATCCTGTGCAGATGCAGGAGGAGGTAGGTGTCGCGGCAGGCGAACAATCCGGAACATCAGGCGAGATCGTGGTCAAAAGGGAGAAAGGTGGTTCGAAATCCAGGAAGTACAAATAGAGGCAAACAATCCGAATCGATAGGCGAGGTCCAAGGTCGAGAGGCAAAAGGGGAGTCCAGTATCCAGAAGAATGCGAGGTTCAGAATAAACGCCAGGTAGAGCTCTCAAAGAGTACACTCAATACCGAGCAGCAAGAAGCGGGTTTGAATGGCTTAAGTACTGCTGCCTGCCGCACGGTAGGGCGTCTGGTGCTGAGGTAACACATGTGGCGGCGCTTGTAATTATCGCCCCGCTACTGGCGCTGGTTAGCTCTGTTGTGGGCTGGTCTGGGCAGGTTGGCGGTCGTGACATCTGGTTTCTGCATATACATCATTTTTACATATAGTTTTGTGCTTTTATTAAATCCCGAAAAAGCCTTTGATTAGCACTGCAAGGAATTTTTGTGGTTAGTTCTAGATTATATGGGTCTACAACCAGGAATTAAGCATATAGTTATGATTTAACCCAAACTTTTCAGTAATGGTATTAATGGGAAACAAATCTCCCAACTTGGATTTTCTAGGGACATTTGACAAGAATCCCCATTTTAGGTGTTTTTTTGCTTTATTGTTGGCTATTAAACTAGTCATGTATACAGTATATAATGTCTAACTCTATTTTTGTTAACAATACTCATCATTATATATCACTCTATGCTGATGCAGACCTGTCACATGTAGACAGTGTCTCCTAATGTAACTATCTATGATGATATCAGTGCATTGTGTATAAAATTAATTGGTCTAAGTCTATATTACTGCCATTACATTTCTCAAACTATTCCTGTCAGTAAGTGGCCAGGTGGCTCCTGGGGTTACTGTGCCACTAAGAGCTGGAAGAGTATGAGGAATACCGCTACTCTTCTGGCTAATTGTGCTGATGTAGTGTCATGACCCAGACTCTAACCTGCGATCCTAGAGCTCAGCCTGCACTTGGATGTGCACCATGAGCCACTTGGGAGGTCCCTATTCAGCAATTGAGCTCAAAATTAGACTTGACCTGTGGTGAACAGAAAAGGTCATGAATACTCATGCAGTGAGACTGTGGAGTCTGGAGCATGAGATTACTATGCTACAGGACCACTAGCACTGTAACTATTTCCATATAGTGAGTTTGCCAAAGGGAAATGAGTGTGGTGATCCAGTTAAATACCTGGAAAAAGAAATCTCTCAGTACTTGCAAATTTGGCACAGGACTGGAGTGGTGGAGGACACACAAGGTTTATGAAGACTTGAACAGATGGACTCGTTCTGCCAATTTGCTTAAAGCTTGCATCTCCATAATAAAAAATAATGTGCTTCCTCACTTTTTTAACTCTATCATTCCTTTCTCCATATGACAGTTCCTACAATGTTATCAAAAGCGGAGCCTAGCTCAGCCAAATGTAACATTTTATTGCTACTCCTTTGCTTTACAAAATTTTGTCTAGTTTCATTCTAATTCTCTTTTGTCTTGTCATCTACTTGAAAAACGTCTGTGCTCACTGTGCTCATTTTCAAGATGTGATTTTTACTCCTGTTCCCATTGAGGCATTGTCAATTTAATTTGGACCATAATTACACAATTAAAACTCTCCTATTTTCAATAATTATAAACTCCTTATATGTTACCCCCCTTTCTCTGCTTCACTTCTTCCTCAGTTCTAGTAGTTTTTTTTAAAGAGTAATGAGTAATCTTCTTTCATTCTTGGACAGTTTAAACCATTGTAGTGTTGATACAAGTTGCCTGGCTCTTTCCTCACTTGTAATGTGTGTCTGATAATTACGGCATTCCGCTGAGGGACAAGATTGTTTGTCACTCAATAGACAATCATCATCCAGACTTCAGGGGCAGAGGAAATTCCCATTTAACTATTATGGGCTTATACAAGCCCTTACCGACGAGCATTACTATTTGGAATTGACTGTTACTATCAACATAGGGGAAAATACAAAATTGGCATATTTTTTAATTTTCTTTGGTTTATTTTTTGCATAGAGACTGGAACTAGGAAAACAAAAGAATCTTAATTGATTGATTGTAATAAAACAGATCATAGCAATAGAAGTCAGTTAAGCATATTCTTTCATTAAGGAGACATACAGTAACAACGTCATCTACAAGCCTTGAGCACCCTGGACAGTTCCCTAAATACACGATATGATGTTATACATGATCATCAAGATGTCCTAAGCAAGTAATGAACTTTTTTAATGGCACAAAATGTCTGCTTTGTAATTACCTAACAACTTATAATATTACTATTTAGAGTTTTGTGTACTTTTGAAAAAAAAAACACACTGAAGAAGATAGCAGATCTCTTTACACTGGTTTGAAAAGGGTTACATAGCTTTCAGGAGCCAAGTATAGGGCACTTCACAAATTAGAAATATTGTCCTATTAGCATAGTAATGTTGCATTAGGTAGACAGAGAAATTAATTGAATCCTCTTAACTCATAAAAATTAAATGCATTTTGTTGCATGGTCCAATTAAAAAAAGCATTTGCCTCAAACTATGTACAAATATAGGATAATTACATTTAAATTAAATGAAACAGGAACACACTGTGAAATACTGTTGTCGTCAACATCATCATTATTACATCATTACATTTAAGAAACAAATTGCACTTTTCACAAAATAACAAAAACAACTCCCCTGAGTCAGCATGTTCTGTCTTTGTTGCTTTGGTCAACATACATGAAAGGCCAGTAGCTTGCTCACAGCTAGTTAGCTATGTTCATGTTCAAAAGTTAAAAAAAGAGAGAATAGAATCTTTAAGCTCAAGATGTTTTTTTTCTTTCAATGTAAAAACACGGTACATAAAAATAATATTAATCTGTCATTTTATCTTAGAATAATTTCATAAACAATCTCTGTTTTTATTTACCATAATTTGGTTTGCTTGATGTATTCCTGAAAGAAATTCATATTGCTGACAGTATGATGTCTTTGGTGTTAGAAACCACCATATTTTTTTACTAGCCACCTAATTGGTTCATTCCTTCACAAACTCTTCACAAAGCTTGAGCTTCAACTATATTAAAAGAAGTGTATATTATCTACAGATTTATAGAATTTAAGAATCAAGAAATCAATGAGAGGTTACATTTTTATCTTAAATATACAGTAATTACCGCATATGCCAAATATCACACACTAAGTATATCTTTCAACCATTTTCTTCTGTTTTGCATATTCCAACAAGAATGCTACTTGAACAGAAAGAATTCAAGTGAACACATTTGGCATTCATTGTACACACCAAAAGGCCTATGGGCAGTTTGATGAGTCAGTAAACAACATCAACGCCACATCCGTTATATTTCATTGTTGTGTTCAAATAATTTAATGAAGCTTGGAACAAGGCAAAAGCTTCATGAATTTGTCTTATTTAAAATGACAGTGGATATAAAATTTGATGGGTATACAAACAGACGCATGTTGTGCAAATATCCAGAATTGAAACTCTATCTTTGGTTGTCACATTATTCTGCTTTAAATATAACTCAAATGCTAAAATTGATTTTATGTTTACAACATGATCATTGATTTCTGTCATATTTTATTATCTGATTACTTATTAGGCTGCAAGATCAAGATGACATGGTGGGTCACACTGTCACATCACAACTCCAGAGTTCTGGGTCTGAATTTGGCTCTGCTGGCGTGGAATTTGTATGTTCGCCCTATGCTCTCAGGGGTTTTCACCGGGTCCTCCTATTAAAGTCATACAGTCTAAACACTGTTACAGTGACACCCACTCAGAATGTGTCCACTTCTTACACTGCCTGCTAGAGGGAGAGAAACAGTAATCAACGATCAGGAACAGCCGCATTGAAGAAACATCCCCAAATTGCTTCTTGTACAGAAGGGGACACTACTGATCCTACTCATGGATAGTGAGACCAAGCACCTTCGAGAGGCATTTCTCTCAAAGTAACTATGTATTGAAATGATCTCGGGAAGTACAGTCTTCAAAATGTCCAAGGACATGATGCCCAGTGTCACGCAGGGGCTGACTGCGGAGGATAGGGATCCAATGCAGTGCCCTAGGTAGGGTTGGCGCTAGACGTAGGCGTAGTCGAAGTAAACAGGCAGGGGTCCGAGTCCGGGAAGGCGTAGTAGAGGCGTAGGCACAGAATCGGTAGGCGAAGGCGTAATCGAGGAAGCAGGCTGGGGTCGGAGTCCGGAAGGCGTAGAAGAGGTGTCGGAGTGGATTCGGAAGGCGGAGGCGTAATCGAAGAGACAGGGGTCAGGATTCAAGAGAGCGTTCTAGAGGCGAAGGTACAGAATCGAGTGGCAAAGAGGTAGTTGGAAAAAGCAGGGTCAAGCTCCAGGGGAGAATCCGTAGTAAGGTGAAGGCGTAGTTAGTAGGTAAGCTCAGGGAGAGAATCTCAATCGTGAGCACTGACCGGGGGACTGATGAGGGTTTAAGTAGAGGACTGATTGACGAGTGCATGTTTGGTAAGGGGAGAGCTCGTGGGAATGCAGGAGTGTTTGCCTGCGTGAGGGAGATTCGTGACACCCAGTTTGATGGCTGTCACTTAATTGTCTCACATGTGAGTGAATGTACACATTCCCTGTGAACATCCCTGTGCCATTCCATCCAGGGTGTACTCCTGGATTGTGTCCTGTACCTCTGACTCACCACAATCCGCTAGGTTATAGCAATTTTTAGCAGGGGACAGACACTTCTTTTAAATTACCATACTTTTACTTTGAACTATCCCTGGAGAACAGGGGTGTTTTTAACAACCAGTTTCACATAGCTCCCTTTCTCTCTCTCTTTGCCTGCTTTAAAATGTTGCATAATCCATGATCAGGAAGATATTAATGGATCTTTGGCCAGAAAGCCATAAGGATAATGGTTGGATTTTTTCATCAAAGATGTTTTTCACAACAAGGTTAAGACTAGACAAAACACAGCTAAAGACTTAATGACTCAACAACCTGCTGTGCAGCACATCACTAGATGACTTTAATGTTCCTGTTAAAAAATCCCACACAGCAGGAAACCAAGTTCTTTGTCATACAGAATACTAATCATATGGATCCTGTGACATACTTAACCAGCTATCTTTCTCTTATGCATAAGCCCAATAATGTTCCAATATGTCTCCAAATTCTTTTTAACAAGCATGATGGTATGTTTCTGGATCCTACTGAACCATGAATTATCCAACATGGTGATGTTGGGGAGGGAGCTTATGTTCTGATGTAATGTATACTGATTCACCTTAGGTATGGGAAAGGCATCTCGTATACTGTTTTCAATACCATCTGTGACAGATGCTAACCCATCTGTCATTTTAAATGCTTGCTTTGCCTTCTGTGCTTTGACAAACACAATATTGAAAAATATATATAATTTTTAATTTTCTGAACAGCTAACAGGCATTTTCATACTGAAAACAAAATCATAAAGCAAATGATATACTGCACATTGTCCATTAAACATATGTTTTACTTCTAAAAAACAGACTTATAATTAATAAAAAAGTTAACCATATACTGTACACATTTTTCCAACTGCAGATACGTAGACCAATAAAGAAAATTAATGAAAAAGGAAAACGTCAAATTGATGCAAAACATAATCTATATAACTCAATGGTGCAGTCCTGTCATACTGTAACATGCAGGTAATCCTTTCTTTTTGTGGCTTAAAACCACGTTTGTTATTTTTCCATTCGATTTTTAAACAGTTGAGCTTTTTTGGGCTGTGACATTTTTTGAAAGAGAGAACTCGGAACGATACCAACCATTCAACTGAAAGCATTTTAATCGTACATACAGTATCACACTTCCCCATGAGTTTAGCGTACTCAGTTCACCAGCACACCTCTTAGGCACATCAACACTTAGGAACAGGTAATAGGTTTATTCCATGCTGAAAAGAGAAGAAAGAAAACACAACATATAGGCCGTAGAGCCTTCTTCAGGTGTGAGAAAGACAGGGCAGTAAGCAAAGGTAATGTAGCATAGGAGAACAAAAATTGGGAGAGAGGAGGAGTGAGAGGTGGAAGCAAGGAACAGACAGAGTGGTCAATCAGGTAGTGTGAAGTCAGGATAGGTGAAGAGAGGTGTGAAATGAAACCTACAATGAATAGAGAGACTTTAGAAGAAAATTACAGTAGTCTGTCGTTGAGAGAAGGGGAAAGGCGTGATCCTAGCTGCAGGATAATTTTACTTTCTGTAGTCTTTCTGATGTGGGAGTTCGGAAAAATATCTTTGAGAACACAGACAGAGAAATTAGTGTGATCATGGCTGTCAGAGGTGAAATGAGAAACAATAGGTTTGGAGAAATCTTTAATCTTCACAGCCTTAACATGTTCTCTGAAGCGGTCTCCTTCCTGTTTTCCCAATGTAGATGGCTGGGCATTTACTGCAAGAGATACAGTAAACAAGGTTGCTGGAGGTACAAGATATCATCTAAATAATCCAGAATTGTCGTGAGGAGCATTTAATGATTGTGGTGTTAGATATGTACTTGCAGGTGATATTACGATCTCTGTTGCAAGGGAAAGTTCCTGGTGTGGATGGTTGCTGAGGGCGGTCAAGGGAGCTATGAACAAGAATGTTACGCAGATTAGGTGGTTGGTGATATGAGATGATGGGGTCATCAGAAAAGAGGTCCCCAATGGACGGATCATCCTGTAGGATGGAAAGGTTGTCATTAATAGTCCTGGGGATAAAAAGTGTGTTGGGGTGGTAGGGAAGCACCAAAGGAATGCCGTTGTTACTGCGTGAGTTCCCGCACGAGTTGACGGTCCGAGGGGTGTTTTTGGCTTGGGCAAGGGCCCTGTCAATAACACTGCTAGGGTATCCTCTCTTGATGAAAAAAGAGTACATTCTGAGGGCTTGGTTCTGGAAAGCGATGTCTTCACTACTTGTTCCTTTGCAGCCTTCGCGTGCTGACTTAGCTACCCACCTGAAATACATCAACACTTCTACTCTTCCGGGATTTACATAGTCTGATTCAGAAGGTCAATCCCCGCAAAAAGAAAATGGCACGCATGCTATAATTTTCTGACTCCTGGTATAAGGAAACATAAATGGTCTTTCACTGATTTGATCTCTCTTGAGACAGAACTGTTAATTTTCTATAAATTACCCACAATATCTAACTCACATTTCACTGCGCTACCTATGAAATAGGAATCTGAAAATATATTAAAACAACATCAAAATTTGCCAAAATATATTAACTTTGAACTAAAATCTAATCAATTATTTAAACACAACAAAAATATTGGACATATTCTTCACCCCCAAACTGTGATTTCATTTCTCTTTTCCATTCTAAATTTTTTAACTTGCTAGATTTGCACGGACCAACTATTTTACTTCTAAGCAAAACAAAGTTTTGAAAACTATCCTATTTTCGTGACATTAGTCTACTTGGACTTCAGAAAATGGATCTTTTCTTTAATGGACATACATATTGGAGGTTATGTTTGCCCGCTCTTACTAAAGTTCACTTTTTTGACCCGTAAAAACATCCATACTGTATTTAATTATTTTAGCAAGTGATGTAGCTCCTCTTAACAGCACGTGGCACAAGAATGTATGAGTCCATCACAGCAAGTGATAAAAAAATGGTAACTTGAAGGGCCGCTGAAGTACTAAGGCACAGTTTAAAAGCTTTCTTTTTCGTCCCATGGCCAAAAGCAAATGCTTTTTATAGAGGTTTAAAAGATATCAGTTCTCTCTCCATTGGGCGTTAAATCTAAATGCCCTTTTTCAAGAAAGCTTTGGAACCAAATCAAAGCTACTGGGCATTGAGGGTTATTTAACTACAATCCATGAAAAAGCATGGAGCTCAAGCGTCAACGGACAAAATAATTGCTGTGCTAATCGCTTGGAAGTAAGGCCTTTACTAAACCCCAAAAGAGCCTAGCAGCCGGTCAAATTGACCCTATTTTAAAAATAAATAGCAAAAATAATGTACATACTGTACACACTTTTGGTAAGTGCTCCACTTAAATCCATATATTGAAAAAAGTCTGTGTGTATGTCAAGAAGAGTTATTGTATTCAAGTTGGATACAGCACAGCTTTAAAAATACAATAAAAAAAAGTTTAAAATAATGATTGCAGATCCCCTTTTAAATAAAAGTGAAGCTTTTTTTTACATGAATGTTTTCAGAAATGTGCATGAGAAATGGGAGTCTTCTGCATAACAATTATGCACTGCACCTAATTGTGCATATGTAGCTTCAGATAAGTGAATGGGTTATGAAATGGAAAAAAAAAACAGTTAGAAACAGTGCATTGGTAAAGGAGAATTCTAATTGCATTGAAAACTATTTATTATTTCAATGAATTCATGATTTCCTACAGTTTATCCAACTTAGAACATTTATTCCTGTTTGGTACTTGATGTGTGATTAGATTCAGTCGGTTGTTAATGGAACAACTCTTACAGTTTGTCCCTGTATGTCATTCTTATACACTTCACCTTCACTCACTTCCCTGCTCTGTTGTTCCATGATGTCAGATAGCTCCAGTGGTACAATGAACATACTGTAGGAAAATAAGAAAGTTTTCATTTTTTTCCAGACAAGTTTCATTTGTTTTTCAGCCTTTTCCTGAAATAAGCCAGGATATTGGTCTATTGACTCCACTACATAGCTGGGTAGCCACAAACCTGGAAGAATGCCTTCTTTTATGTTACCACTTCCCCTTAGCTTCTATTTATCTTGTCTTTGTGTTTCACTGTTAATTCTGAAGAACACCAATGGGTTGACTGTGTCAATGTTCTTGGGGATCAGTGGGGATCTCATTTCTTTCAGTCTGCTTAGAAACTTCCTCTGAGCCAGGGAGTGTATTTGTTCACTCTTCTCTCTACTCTTTTCACAGCAACAATATCATTTAATAATATCACCAAAATTGTGCACAATATTCTAAATGAAGCCTTACTATTGTATTGCACATTTTTAAGAAAATTGTATTTAAATTATTTTTTTTTAATTGCTTGCCCTTAATGTCTGGAGGCTTAAAATGGCATGTAAGCACTTCATCTTCCCAATGTTTGCTTCGTTTTGAATTTTATCTTAATCTTTTGAAGTTCCTTTGCAGCTCCTACACTGTTTGCTAATCCTCCTAGTTTGGTAGCATCTAGATCTAGAATCTAGATCAAATCCCTGTGGTATTCAAATAATTACATTTCCCCAACTGGAGCATTTACCCCTTATCTGTATTGTTTACTATTAGCAAGTTCTTAATCCAAATACATGCATTTCCTTGAATGCCGACCAGCTCTAATTTGAGAATAAATATTTTTAATGTAGGATATTATCAAAAGCCTTGTGAAGACCTAGATATATTATATGATTTGCTCTGTATGCATTACTCCTGCTGTTCGTTAAAACAACTCTGACAAGTTAATTAATCAAGGGCAACCTTTTCTAAATGGATTTGTTTAGTTATTGTCTACAACAAGAAACTCCCAATCAATGTGGCAAATAAAGTTGTGTTTTTGCTTATTCTTTGTGTACCAGTTATCATAATTCTCACATGCAGATGATTAAGTAATGGTTTCTTAAATTCACAGGTCTTTTAAAAGTGTACATTTTATAGAATGAATCCTCAAAGAAACCAAAGGATGACAT
The DNA here is from genome assembly GCF_055471065.1 of Atractosteus spatula. Lineage (NCBI taxonomy): Eukaryota > Metazoa > Chordata > Actinopteri > Semionotiformes > Lepisosteidae > Atractosteus > Atractosteus spatula. The sequence continues at coordinate 10,892,408 of NC_142708.1, read as the reverse complement.
CATTAAACAGGTTTAAACCCACTAAAAAGCTCCCAACAACATATTCCTTTCTTTGTCAAGACTCTAGACAAGAATACAGCTTGTGGTAAAAGTGCCCAGCAGAGTGCATCAGGGAGTATTTTTAGGTTTGACATTAAAATACACTTTTATTCATAATTATAAGTACTCTCCTCAGCAGACAAAGGCAACTTTCACTCTAGCTGCTTTTAACTGTGACAGATAATTCTCTATAATCTACGGTATTTAGTCCTGGCTAGATGTGCAAGAAGTGATGAAGAATTGTGTATTACTCAAATCAGAATCGACAGAAGGAGAGTATATGAAATTCTTGGTTATCTGATATGATCTAAGTAATCATTTATTCTGATCTGCAGGTTAAGAAAATCTGCATGTAAAGTATTTCTTTTAAGCATGGAAGCCTAATAAAACTAACTGCAATAGCTTCAAAGCATTGCTACAATGGTAAATATATATATAATGAATACACAAAACCAAGTGTGAGCTAATAAGCATGGCTGAAACAGTCTGTGGCTACAGTGCATTGGTTTATTGTATATCTTTAAGCATGAAATTGCTTTATAATTACTATCTGATAAGGCTAACAGCATTTAAATTAATTATCCAAAGGAATACCTACTATAGTGCTTAAAAAACACTCGGTACCCTGTCTTTTAAACTATGATTAATCTTTATCAAGTTCAAGTTCAAGTTTATTGTCATTATACTCATACACAGGTATATGGTATAACAAATTGCCATTTAGCTAGCTCTCAGATGGTAAGTACTCCAAAAAAACAACAATACAATTGTATAAGAAAAGAAAGACAGTCACAATAGGCAATGTGCAAAACAACAACAGGCAATGTGCAACACAACAACACATAATGTACAAAACAACAAGAGTAAACAGGTAATGTGTAAAACAACATCATATGTGCAAAATCATACATCAACAGAATGAAATAAAGGATAGAAAATTACCCTTAAGGAGTGAACTTCTTGACATGTGAGATAGAGGTACAGTAGATTTCAATGTGTGTTTGAGTTTTGATAAAGTGAGAAGGCAGTGTAAGGGTTCAGATCATGGGTGAGAGAGGCTGGGAGTTTAATAGTTTGATAGTGCGGGGGTAAAAACTGTCTCTGAGTCTGGTAGTCAGGGCCCGAATGGTCCGGTACCGTTTTCCAGATGGTAGAGGGTCAAGCAGTCTGTAGCTGTGGTGTGTGGGGTCTTTGATGATGCTTAAAGCTTTCCTCAAGCCCCGTCTGTCATAAATGTCCTGTATGGATGGGAGGGCAACCCCAGTGATGGACTGGGAAGTTTTCACCACTCGCTATAGGGATTTGCAGTTCGCAATACTGCAGTTGCCATACCACACTGTGATGCAACCTGTCAGTATGCTTTCTGTAGCACATCTGTAAAGGTTAGTGAGGATCTGGGCACATATCTTAGCCTTCTTCAACTGTCTTAGGAAGTACAGGCGCTATTGCGCTTTCTTAATCAGACAAGTGGCATTGAGAGAATTTGTGAGGTCCTCGGTGATATGGACACCAAGGAATTTGAATTTACTGACCCTTTCCACTTCAGTCCAATTGATGTGGATAGGGGCATGGCCGTTTTGCAGTTTTCTGAAATCAACGATCAGCTTCTTCGTTTTGCTGACATTGAGGGTGAGGTTATTGTCTTCACACCACTTTGTAAGGAAATTGACCTCCTCTGTAGGCCCTCTCATCATTGTCTGTGATCAGACCTACAACTGTGGTGTCATCGGCAAACTTGATGATGGAGTTAATGTTATGTTATGTTATGTTCGCCTTACTGTTGTGGGTGTAGAGGGAGTAGAGCAATGGATTAAGCACACACCCCTGGGGGACCCCAGTGTTCAGTGTTAGTGTGCTGGAGGTGTGGTTTCCAAGCCTGACAGCCTGGGTTCTATCCCAGAAAGTCCCAAATCCAGTTGCAGAGGGTGATGTCTAGAACCAGTGCACTGAGTTTCTTGACTAGTTTCTCTGGAATGATGGTGTTAAAAGCTGAGCTGGAGTCGATGAACAGTAATCTTGCATATGTGTTCTTTTTATGCAGATGGGATAAATTTCTAATGGATCACAGATATTCTCAATTTTTTTCCATTCTGGGCTTTCACCCTCTGAAAGAAAGAACATGACTGTCACAGTCTCGTCCTTCAAAAGTTTAGAAGTGTAGATGGGATACAGAAATAATGACAGCACAGCCAGAATTGCTAAAAAAGTGCAAAGTGTTTATTGTGAGGAACACACCTGAAAAAACCAATGTGAGAAATACAAACTAACCAAAGGAGGGGGTGGGGGGGGGGGGACACAAAACTATAGTACAAGAATATATAAAGTCATTGATTTTAAAAAAGAGACTGTTGTAGGCAGCTCCTACTCTATACTGCTACCCAGTTCCTCCTATCTCCCCTCTCCTATCTTGAGGACCTCCTTTTCTAATTAAAACTCCCCCCCAGAAGATTCCACTACAAAAAGCAAAAAGGAATTGTACAAAATAATATTCAGAATTCTGCTATACACCTTTCTTCAATAAATACATAATTTAACAATCAACATACTATTAACAAAAATAGAACGTCATTACTGCTTTTATGTACATTTTTGAGAAAATACTACCCCCTTTTAATGGTATGTTCTTATAAATCGATCCACGCATGCGCAAGACCGGAACAGGCACTCCTCAGCCAGTCCATGTTGCCACGCCAAGGTTTGGGTCCTACAGGTTGTGGGAGAAACCAGTTTGCCGACGAGAAAACAAATCAAGGCGTTTTTTAGAAACGCGTGAGTTAAAAACCAATTTAAAAGTATACATTTAGTTTATTTCACTTATAAAACAAAGAAAATGGGTGTTTGGTTTGAGTTAGTATTTAATTTAACGACCTTACTTTACCCTAAGTGTGCACCCACAGAGAAAGCAAAGCTATCCCCGTAATTCCAGACTAGTTAAGGTTTGTTTATGTTTGAAAACAATGTTATCATCTGTTTAAATAGAGAATTGTTTGCATATGTGAATGTGTGTGTGTATGTGTGGATACAGTCTCCAGTCACAATGACAAAGTTGTTTACCAGTTTAAGAAAAAGCAGGATACAATGAATACAAGAATGTTTCTTTGGTTTTAGAATTGATAAAAATAAATCCTTTTTCTATATAAAACTGGTGGCAAATATCAACATTACAATGATTTAATAGAAAAGTATTTGTTGGCCAGTTTACCTGAGTAATGATTGAAGTGTACAGCAGTGATGAACAACTCCAGCTTTGTAGGGCTGCATTATGGGATTTTATCCACCTCTATCATAATGACCTGATTAAGCTACCCATTACCCATCCAGGTGGATGCTGCACATTGGAGGTGGTGGAGGGGAGTCCCCATTACCTGTAAAGCACTTTGAGTGGAGTGTCCAGAAAAGCACTATATAAGTGTAAGCAATTATTATTATTATTATTATTTTTAATGAAAGTTTGGGAGGAATGAAGGCAGCCGCGCTCATTCGACACAGCTGCTGCAATTCTCACTAATTCTGACGTAAGCAACCGGTCTCCATAAATATCAAACGTCACTCTCTCCTCTTCCTCGTTCGTTTTCTGCATGGTTTGTCTTCGCCTAGCTCGAATCCGTGCTCCCTTCTCATGGATCTACAAATCCGCCGCTCCGACGAAGACCTTTTTGCAGCGCAGGAGACTCTCCCACCCTTCTCGTCCAGTCCACCCCCCACAGCTCCCCTCACCTCCGTCTCATCGCCTCCTTCAGCCGCCGTGCCACATCAGCGCCGCTCATCTCCCAGCCAGTCCTCACAAGATCCAACTCCTCGCCGAAGACTGCGTTCCGCCGTCGTAGTCCCTCTCTCATTACAAACCCAGCCTCCCCGTTCCTCCACGGCAAAATCTCCAAATAACCCCCGCTTCTCTCGAGGATGTCCCTGCCGCCGCGCTTCACGCACATCGGTTCCCCCTTCTCCTGGATCATCCCTCGCGACTTCCAACCGGACCGTAGCAAGCCTCCAGAGGATACTTCGAAAACATGGCGTCCATTTTAAAAGAAAAGCTTCCAAAAAAAAAAAAAAAAAAGCTTGTTTTCCCTGTACTTAACCGCAGTCTACACAAGGAAACATCAACTCCCCAGCTTCCCCCGGCGCCCTCTGATGACATCACCCGCGCTGCCGCCACTCATCCCAACGTGAGGACCCCGAGGCCGCCCGCGCCTCTGCCTGTCGCATCTTCCGTCTTGTCTTGTCTTGTCTCGTCTTGTCTTGTCCTGATATGTCCGTGTCTGTCTCTTCCCCCAAGCAATCCATCCCTCTGCTGAACAACTGCACCCAGCCTCCTGCCCTAATCTCCTTGCTGCTGAGTCTAAGGCCCCAGGCTCACGCCCCCCCCTTCTCCGCTTAATCTAATTTCTGCACTCTCCTCTGTCTCTACCTCCGGCGTCCAACACGGCTCAAGCTCCGCCAGCTTGGTGCCTTCGGCCCCGGTTTCTTTTCTTTCGGCCCCTGCTGCTGTCTCCACGGCCCGAAGGCCAGCTAGTAAACGACCCCCAGCTCAGCCAGCAGGCGGCCCTTACCCTCCCCCACCCCCTGGCGTCCAAGACGACTCAGCAGCCTCCTCAGTCCTTAACGCAGCCTTCGCCCCTGCTTCATTTCCTCAACAGTCTTCGGCTTCCATATCCCAAGCCACAGATCCGTCAAACCCCTCCTACCACAATCTGCTTTCCGCTCTTCCTCCCTCCTCATCTTCTCCCTTCCCCGGTGTCCAACACGGCATCCGTCATCCCATGCCTTCGGCCCTGGATTCCAATCTCCCCTTTACTAAGGACTTTCCTCTCCGAACAGCCGTTCCTCTCCCAGCTCCTCCTAACGCACTAAAGTTTAGTCCTCCTCCCATTCCCTTTTCACTCCGGCAGCAAATTCTGAGGCGGACGTCAATCTAGCTCACCTTCTCTCTTCCTCCACTTGCAACTCCGATTCTAGAACAGTCGACCGCGGCTCGATTTCCGTTACTCTCAAATCTTCTGACCCTCACTCTGCTTCAGTCCTTCGAATTTTCGACTTCTGCTTGGCTTTCAGCATTTTCCACGACATCACGTGCTCCGCCTTTCCCCAACGTCGTCAGGAACTCGACGATTACACGCACAGCATCCCCGATCTATCTGTCCTCTTCAAGGGCTCCCTGTTCTACGATTACCATAAGCAGTTCTTGGCCGAGGCCGCTGCCCGCCTACTCCAATGGAACCAGCACACCTACTGGGGAGCCCTCGACATTGAGCTTTACTGCCGCACTTTCACCGGTGTCCAAGCTCTTTCCTGCGACTTCTGTTCCTCTTGGACACATTCATCAAATCTTTGCCCAGATACCGTCCGCAAGCCCAACCCTGACTCCGCCCCTTCTCCCCCACAGCATCTATTCTCCCGCCAGGTCTTCTTCAAACCTTCCCGGTCCAAAGATGTTCGCGGTCGCCCCATCGTGATGATCAGAGGCCAACAAATTTCCAACATCTTCAATTCCTCTACACGTACCTCCCCCCTTCGTCGCTTCCTTCACATTTCCAGCTTCTGCGGCGAAGCTAATGCTCGCTCTGCCTGCCCCCGCCGGCCCTTCCATGCTCGCTCCACCTTCAGCGTTCCCAAAAGACTACTGGCTTTTCCGTCTACCCCAATCGATATCCCCGCTCTTGCTTTCGGCCTGCTCCGTCACCCCGACCCCTCTTCCACCCACATCTTACTCGATGGCCTTTCCTTCGGATTCTCACCAGGCCCGTGCACACTTCCTTCTTCCTCCGTCTTTGCAAAAATTTGCAATCTGCCACCGCCGATCCCCACTCCGTTGATTCCTTGCTAGCATCCAAAGTCGAGAACGGTTTCACGATTGGCCCACTTGACTCTTCCCCATTCCCTGCATACCACATCGATCCCATTGGTATAGCGGTCCGTCCGGGCTCGCCAAGGCCAACATCTCCAGTGCCGTTAAAGTTATGCCTCCCGACCCAGACCTCTGGCACCTCTTCGGAGTTCATTGGCGGTTCATTCTTCGCAGTCCGCCTTACCTTCGGACGTAGGAGAAGCCCAAAACATTTTCGGTACCTTAGCTGAAGCTCTTGGCTGGATCCCCTCGAATAACTATGAGCTTCCTTTTCTCGTCCACCTTCTCAACAATTTCCTTACTATAGACTTTCCTCACACCCCACCTGCAAGAGCCTCCACCACACTTCTTTCCGGTTTTAGGAAACTAGGGGTACCCCTTGCCATGGAGAAAACAACTGGCCCCTCTCATAATCCAATTCCTCGGGATCACCCTCAATTCCATCAATTTCTCCGCTTCCCTGCCTCGCGACAAAATCGACAAGATCCAGATGTATATCTCTATCTATTCTTCCGCCAATTTTGCACAAAGAGGGAACTTCTCTCTCCGCTCGGCCACCTCAATTACGCCATGCGTATCATTTCTCAAGGACGGTCTACCTTCTCGACCTCGCCTCACCACGTAAGCCCTTCAGCCAACTGCAAATCCGAGCTCAGGCTTTGGCAGCTTCTCTTGGCCAACTTGAATGGCATCTCTTTCCTTCGATGACCTCCTCTCTGACACTGAGGATATCCAGCTTTTCACAGACGCAGCCCCCTCAGTCGGTTTCGGAGGCTATTACAAAGGCCAATGGTTTGCGGCCCCTTGGCCTCCTGATTTCTCTCCAATCCCTCTCGCCAACCAGTCATCGGCCTTGTTAGAAATATTTCCAATTGTCGTTGCTGCTTCTCTTTGGGGCCACAATTGGAAACAAAAACCGTCCTCATCCATTCGGCCATCCATGCAGTAGTTCATATAATCAACAAAGGAAGGTCTTCATCCCAATCCATCATGAAATTCCTCTGCCGCCTTAAACGGATTTCTCTCACACATCAATTCATCCGCGTAGCTGCTCACATTCCAGGCCACCTTAATGAGATAGCTGACTCTCTCTCTCGCTTTCAATTCAGGAACTTGGCACCAGATGCAAGACTGAACCCGTGCACAGTACCTCCCTATTCGGAACTCACGTTCCTCTGAATCATCCTTTCCATCGCTATCTCCAGCTGGCCCAGCAAACTATCCTCTTAGGGATCGCCCCTCGAACTCTCAATTCTTACTGCACTGCCTGGAAGGGCTTCCAATCCTTCCACCTCTCCGCGAACAAGATTCCGTTCTTTTGACATTCTCACCGTATCATCCTTCGTTTGCTATCGTAGAAACTCACTCAAGGTACGAGCATCCACCGCCAAAGTATACCTGTGCGGCATCCACTCCTTTTCGGCACGATCTGTCCATCCGTTATCCACCCTCAAATTACTCTCCTTAAAGGCTTTCAGTGGCTTGAAAAAACCACTTCCGAATCTACGCGCACCACTTACCTCAGACATCCTTGAATCCCGCATCTACGTCGTCAGGTCAGGTTACCACTCGCCCCGGGTCGACCGCCCTCTTGAATCTTTATTCTCGTTAGCCTTCTTTATCTTCCTAAGGTGCTCCGAAATTACCGCTAATTCCACATCCTTCGATCCTTCTTCTCAACCCTGCTTATCCAACATCTCCATCTTATCTTCCGAGACACTGACCTTCTATCTCGAGAAAAGCAAAACCAACCAACTCGGATCCGCCACTCTCTTCTATTATTTCAAACTCTGTTCCTACATAAGCCCTTTCGAGCCTCTATCCCATTACGCACATTTTCGCACCGCCGCCGGAGCTTCGCCTACTGTCCCTCTGTTCGCAAACGAGACGGGCCGTATCACGATACCCTCCTAAACAATTCTCCGGATCAGGGGCCGCATCCTCCGCCGCTCGCTAAGGCATACCCGAGTATCTCATCAAGCAACTCGGCCGTCGATCCTCTGAGGCTTACCATGCATACATTAAAACTAACCCCGGTATCCTCAAGCAGGCACTTTCTCTCCTCAGCTGAATTGGCCCAATAATCTTTTGTTTTTGTTTTTTCTGCACTGGTGACTGGGGGTCCCGCTTGGTTCTTTTGGGGGGTCCTATCCTCCCCGTCCGACGGCCGGGAGGTTGGCCCTCAGCCAAGCGGGTTACGCCAAATCTCCACATCACAATAAACGATTCTAATTTCTCCCAAGCTTTCGGCTGCTGTCATTCCTCGTGAAATTGAGTTTTTAATGAAAGTTCGGGAGGAATGAAGGCAGCCGCGTTCATTCGACACAGCTGCTGCAATTCTCACTAATTCTGACGTAAGCAACCGGTCTCCATAAATATCAAACGTCACTCTCTTCTCTTCCTCGTTCGTTTTCTGCATCCCTCCTCCACCCCCTCTCCACCTTTGCAGCTACCCCATTGGTCGTATGGGGGTCCTATCCTCCCCGTCCGACGGCCGGGAGGTTGGCCCTCAGCCAAGCGGGTTACGCCAAATCTCCACATCACAATAAACGATTCTAATTTCTCCCAAGCTTTCGGCTGCTGTCATTCCTCGTGAATTATTATTATTATTATTATTATTATTATTATTATTATTAATATTATTATTATTAGCTTAAATGGACTAATCTAAAACTTTTCAAAGCTGTTTAGTTGTGAGATGTGCACTTGTAGCATAGGTCAGTGGTTCTCAATTCTAGTCCCAGAGGATCTCTGTGTCTGGTAGTTTTTGTTCCAACTGTGCCCTTAATCACCAGTGCTAATTGGTGCCTGTAACTAATCTTCTTGCTGGTTTTGACATTTATCCATAATCAGTCCTTGCTTTCAAAAAATCCTTGACAGAAGAATGAAACTGCATCAGACAGCTCACACAGTGAGTCAATGTGTCACGTTCGCAATCCCCTCCTCTTAAGGGCGCTCCAGCCCTTTCTCGTTCTGACTCATTCCCCGCACCTGTTCCTTATTCCAGCCCCTTTTCAGTTCCACCTTTATAAGCCAGACGCTCACTTCAATTGAGACTCTGCATTGGTTTCCATATTGTGTGAGCCAGGGACCTGGTTGCGCCTATGCCTGTTCCTGTTCCCCTTGCCGGTTCTGACCTGGTTCCTGTTTTTAATCCTTTGTCTTGGATGGATCACCTGGCCATGGACTTTTGCCTGTATTTTGGATTCGCCTATGGACTTATTCTTTGGATTGTTTGCCTCGGCCACACCTTCCCCGTACGCCAGTGCACTAAGGAAACACCCCCTGTCTTCATTCCCGTCTCCTCACTACTTCAGATTGTGTCGTCCGCATAGGGTCTGGAAAGAACTGTTTTGTGACAAATGTTGTTCCTTCTGCTCTAGATCAGCTGGTTACATTTCAACTAGCACTTCTGAATGAGGGCAGGTCTGAAAATCACTAATTAGCAAAGGGCTTTATAACAATTTCAAATCTCATTCAGCTCTTTAAGAGCTGAAAAGCAAATTACAAAAATAAAGCCCCCAAAACCTAGAAGACATTGCTTTAAAACTGAGGCTTGAGTGCGGGGGAAAAAAACCTTGACAGATCGATTACTGGCAGTAATTAGCAATGGTGATTAAGGCCCCAGTTGAAACAAAAACCAGCAGATGCAGGCATCCTCCAAGACCAGGTTTGAGAATCACTGGTGTACAGAAATAAATGGCAGCTTTTTCCCTGTCATGCAAGATGAATGATACTCCTTGCAAGGTTGTTGAATTTTGAGTGATGTTTGAATCCGTTTCACCTATGGTATGAAAGAAACTTCATAGGAATTCCTAAATTGGCAGTGTATTGCTAGATTTGGGAAGGTTGGGGCTGGGTTATCAGCAGGAGCTGTGTTTTTTGTCATTTGGCACTATAGCTCTGATGTTGGTCTTTCAGACATAATGAAATACGTGGCTGTGAACCTGATGACTTCAGGGATGTGTTGTCTCTTTTAGACTGTTGTGTGGTTGCTGTAGTGAGCCAGAGACAATAACAACTTGTATTTAAAGGGTACACAGAATTATTCATTTAAAACCTAATTGTTATTGCTTAAATACTATTTTCCACTGAAACTGATCACTGTCTCAGTTTCACTGGTCCTTGTGTCAAATGTTGCTACTGTAGGTGAGTTGAGAACAAATTGCATCACCACATCTGTTATATTAATTCTACGTCAGAATTTTAGTTTTCTTTAAGTTGTGATTTTATTAACGTTAAGTTGAGAGCTCATCACAGAAACAGAATTGAATCTAAATAGACTTGTTAGCAGTATATCTCTGGGGAAATATTTGAGACAAGGATAGCTGAGAAAAATGATAATCTAAACACTGTAGTTTACACAGTCACAGAATCCCATACTGCATATGCAGTTACCAATTTAACACACTCTTCCTACATATTGTCACACCCGACATCCCTCCCTAGAGGGGGCTCCACTGCTCTCATGATTGTCCGTGTGATTAAGCTCTCCAGGTGTACCCTTTTAGCGTTATTATTTAAAGACCAGCTCCTCCAGTCTTCGGGGCTCATCATTAGGGTAAGATGTCGCGAGGCCCGCCTAGCACCAGGAAACCCTACGTCTGTCTCCTGAGGGCATAGGCCTCATCCCCGACACCTCCCGCTTCCTGAGCCCGGGGTCTGGAGGATCTTGCCCCGTCACCCTTGGACCTCCATGTTTTGTTTGTCCATGTGCTCCCCCTCCCAGGGATTTTAACTTTGTCGCGTCCCAGGATGGATTCCTCGTTGATGGACTCTCGGACTGTGCTTTGACCTGCCCTTGGACCCGTTTGGATTTGGATGCCGTTTTGTCTTCCCTGTACACTGTCTCATGGACTGTCACTATTATTTTGTGCACTATTAAACCCCTATGTGTTCCCTTTTACCACGCCTCCTGTTTTCTCCAGCTCTTACCGCATCGCATAGGGTCTTCTACAAGATCTGACACGGATTTCAGTCCGTGTTCGTGACACATATGATCATTTGTTTTTTTTCCTTTAGGAGAAAGGGATATTAAATGCATCATTATTTTATTGAATAAATAAATCATAAATCATTTTATATCAATGTAATATTTTCTTAGTAAATGCTGTATATATTTAATGTCTCATATTTAATAGATTATTGAATTTCACTGAAAACTGGTTATTTTCCTCTTTAGGGTATAAATAGCTTTTGCAGAATTCTTTGATATTCTAGGAATACATGTGTTATATTGTGTAGAAATAATATAATTGTATCAGGTAGTAACTGGTGGTTTTATAAATTTTACAAATTATAGTTAAAAACATGGCCTGTAGTTTTGATTGTTATCATATTCCCAAGATAACTCATTGTGGCATAACTCCCAGGCATTTCTCGAGAAGAGTAGGGAGTTAGCCTGGTGTCCAGGCCAAATTTTCCCCCTCGGCCCTTAACGTGGCCTCCAACTTGTCCGCATGTATGATTGGCTTGCACTTGTCCTGAGATGGACTGACTGCTGGTGTACCCTGCATTGCGCTCGTTGCTTGCTGGTTGGCTTCACCACGACCCTCACCAGGAAAAAGAAGCTGAAATATGTTTTTTAAATCTTAAAAAATAAAAAAATACTGAAAAGGTTCTGATGTTAAGATGTAAATATTTACTGATTCTTGTTTTTATCAGAATTTGCTGGCTATACTAAACAGTAGTTCTGAGACAATTTTAAAATAAAAGAAAATAGCAAGTCAGCAGACATCCATGAACATTTTTTTGTATTAATAAACCTTGTGAGCGTCTTTATTTAAAGACTGTTTTCTGTTTTGTCAAATAAAACCCTGCTGTAGTATGATTAGATGTCCATCCTTGATTCTATATGTAGTATAAATTTCCTTGGAAAACTTTATCTAACAAAACAATCATTTTTCAGCTCATTTTAAATGGATACAGTTTAATGTGGACATAAACAGAAAGAACAGAGACCAATAAACTGGTAAGAGTGTGCCTTCTCTCCGTAACCTTCACACCTTAAATCAAAATAACAAGCCTGATGCATGGTGCAGGCAGAACAATAATAATGGGGTTTAGGTGCTCCTTAGGTCTTCAGCACACTACTAAAATATTTAGCTTTCTGTTGCAATACAGTCAGTTTCTCAAATTCATTACTTGCTTGCTTATCTCAATAATACACAATGGTTTCATTATAACTCCCAAGACAGCTAGTTGAAGGATTTCAATAAGACATACCCTGAAAAGCCAGGGATATACAGGTATACATATGCTGCATGTGAGCTTTTTTTAAATATCGTGGTAAAAACATAAACAGAATTATTTTAGTAAATGTGTCCTAAGCCTGCATAAATGCCTTGTTATAAAATATCAGTTTTATATTACAGAATTATGTGATATACTTTTAACCTAAGCTAATATCCAGTTCAGATGTGCCTCTTCTACATCAAGCATGCAAATAATTGGCTTTTTCCACCTTCCACCTCGCCATCGAGATGAGCCTTCTTTTAATCAGCAGTATTTAGCAAAGTATTGAGACAAAGGGGATTGTGTTTAGGCCTGCAGGTTTGGCACCTCTGATCTCTAGTTTGGTATTGATATGAGGTCAGTCAGCCCCTTCTAATTCTTTCCGAGATGTCAATCCATTCGGGTGACGAGGTGGCACAGTGGTTTGCATTGCTGCTTTATAGCTCTGGTACCCTGGGTTCAATTCCTGGGGTGCTAGCTGTGTGCAGTTTGTGCGTTCACCCTGTGCTCATGTGGGCTTTCTCCCACTGTCCACAAACTTACTGGCAGGTTAACTGGTTTGTAGAAAGTGTATGTTTCTGCGTGCTCCCCAATAGACTGGTGTCTTGTCCAGGGTGTATCCTGCCTTTCCATTACTTGCTGGGATAGGCTCCAATTCCCCCTTGAACCTGTGTTGGATAAAGCAATTAGCAAATTGATGGATGTAAATCATTGAGTTTTCATTTAACTTCTTTAAGGCAGAAATTCACAATTATTGGCACACAAGACAACATTTGATGTATGATTTAACCTTGACAATGCAAAAGCAGGTTTTTCTCATGAAAACATCTGCACATTAGTAGCGGTGGAGGGGAGTCCCAATTTCCTGTAAGGCACTTTGAGTGGAGTGTATGAAATAATAATAATTATTATGATAAGCTACCAAAGAGGCCAGGTGGTCTAAATGACCTCCTCACGTTCGTTACCTTTCTCATATTCTTATCTGCAGCAGTAGTCGTGATGTTAGCACTCTGAATTTCAAGCTATGCATTTGGAATGTCCATTCTTTATTAAGCTGATCATGATTCCAAGGGGATTATATTTTATAAGGAAAACCAGATACGTTATCTCTCCTTATTTGTAGTTCATGTCACCTACAGCCCAACAACTGCTAGATCTTGTTGAGAATACTGCAAGACCACAAAACACAAAATATCTGAACAAAGAAAGGATAAAGAGAGAGAGAAAAATTTTGGAGTGTGACCTGTCCTCATGGCATGTTTGCTACACTACTGAGGAAAGAGGGTGACATCTAATCTGTACACAGATGGCATTTTGTGATTAAAACATAAGTCTGTGAAGTGTTGTCTTTCATTTAGTCTCCAGCAATAAACATAAACATTTTGGAATCTTCTGATTTGCATTTGTGTCATCAGTTCAGAACACACAAACAAATTAAATAAACGTTTAGACCTATTGAGATCAATGCCATTATATTATTTTAACAGTAAGCTTTAAAGTAAAGCTTTTTTTTCTATGGCAAAAAACTCATTATGTGCTTTATTTACCACTTCAGTAATCTTTGCCAAACTTTTTAATGCTTTGTGTGTATCGTGGGAATATTTCTGGCAAAGGTACTGTTTCTTCTTTCAGCAATAAGGCAAAAGGAGTTCAAACACTGCATAAACTGTCACAACAGGAAAGTTCAATTTTTGTCAACAAATTCTTTTGATTTAAGAATCATTTGGATTTTTCTGCAGAATTTGGATTAAAAAAATTAAAATAGAAAAAATCCCTTATAAATCGGATATGTGATGTGCGTTCTAAAGAGTACTAATGGAGTTTATAACAGAAGTCTAGGAGAAAGAAAAGATTCTAATCTCACACACTTCCCCTCACCTACATATATAAATCTTACTCTTAGGACCTCCCTTCCTATATTTCTCTCCCATCCGTTGTGCTACCCTATCTACACTAGCTGAATCACAACAATGAGGGGTCTTTGGGCTGCGTAATCCTCATGGCTTGACTGCCATTACCTCAGTTAGGTGTGTCATGCCAAATAAGCTCTACATATTTTGTACCTCGTTTTATATATTTTGTTGCCTTCATTAGGATCTAGCCAAACTATTGAATTGAATGTATTGTTTTTATCTTGTAGGGTAATTTAATTGCCAGAGTACAGTAGTATAGGGATTTGTATTAGGACTATTGTTCTTTCTGATTTAAATAAATAATTTAGATTCTGCTGCTATTCACATTCACAGATGATACTGAAATAGGAGGATCAGCAAACACATCAAATTCTTCAAAGAAAGATTTAAAAATGTCTTAACAAAATTCAAGACTGGACAAAGACGTTGCTGATAATTATTGTAGACAATGACATAATGTTACAATCAGCTTGAAAATGGCAGAGAAAAACCTCTGGACATCTTCAGACTAAATAGTGAAACTCAAATCAGAGATCACAGATGAATGCTAGGAGGAATTAATTTTAAAACAGAAAAAAATAGGAGGTACTATTTTATACAAATAGTTGTAGGAGTATGGATCAAGCAAACTAGTCATGCTGTCAAAGCCAATTCTATTGATTCTTTCAAGAGATAGTTGGATGGACTAAAAAAAATCTAGTCTGCAAAAAATATGTTATATTCTACAGTAGTTAAAAATAATGATGTAAATACAATGTAGTATAAAAAATAATTAATATTAATTAATTAATCTTTTTTATTTCATATAATGGCTTATATGAAAGAGCTTCACAGCATATGGATCTTGCTGTTTTCTGATACTTTTAAAACGTTTGTGTCTGTTTCTCTTTTTTAAAAAAGCAGTCATATACATGTGCTGTTGAACAGAAACCAAAACCTAATGTTTCAATAAATGATGTCTGAAGAGAAGTAATTAACAGATTTTGGGGGACATTCTTCTCTGGTACACTGAAGAAAAATGGCTACCATACAAATAAAGGAGGTTATTTTTGGGTCTACTCCAGCAGAACTAATTTAAAATCCTTCCTGGATGTCTTTGGCCTCTCATTATTGACTCTAACACTCCTGAATTTATTGCCGGATGACTGGTAGATTGGATAGAATGGTGCATTATATTCATCCTGGGAGACCTGAACAGCATGAACACAAAAAGCTGCTGTCAGAGTAGTACAGGGGGGGGGGGGGAGGTGTGTGGGAGAGGGATGTAGGTCTAGCTCAGACAGGGCCTCTATCCCAGTCATGGCTCCTCCTGCTGTCTGCTCCTTAGAGAGCTCCTGTGTAAATGGAATTGAAACCCTCACCTACGCTGCACTATTGGCTTCCACCTAGATGAGCAGCCTGGCTATGTAAATCAGTTCACCCAAGTGTTACAAAGCCCCAGCAAGTCATTTTCCTGTAATAATTAGTGGATTGGCTTTTCAAGGTCAAGAACAGCAAGTTAATCTTGGGAGTACTGGCACAGCAGTGCTGCCTACAGTCCCCTGTCTGGTCTTCTCTTTCCCCAGGCCTTCTATTTTAATTGGGAATAGTCGTCAGATATGTGATGCTGTTGGCAGGAATACTGCTCAGAAACAGAGCTGTGAGTGAATGTCAGTAATTAGCACCCTTTCTTACTGTTGGGTGGATTTGCATCTGGTTTGCTCTTATTATTTAACAAGCTGTATGTGTTTACTGGTTTACTGGATGAGCGCTTGTCTGGCTATACCATGGTAAAATGCATTTAAAACAGAAAATGTTCTGTGACTTCACTATTATACCCCATTTAGGCATTGTGAGGACATTTATTGTATTTCAGCTGTTCATAATTCAAAGAAATAGAAAACAAAAATGCCAACAATTGCAGTGGAATTACAATTTGATTCTATATGGTCAAGTCACACAATGCTATTCAACATTCAAATGTAAAGCAGCTTTCCTTTTAATTAAAAACCTAAAAAAATGAAGAGTACCAGTGCATTAGTAAAAGAAAACATTCCAATCTTTCCTTAATAAATGCATAAAGGAAACATTCAGCTATCCATTTTCTAACTTCTTCCTGTTCAGGGTTGGTGGGGAGCTGAAGTTTATTCCGGCAAGCAATGGGCGTAAGGAAGGATACACCCTGGATGGGAAGCTAGTCCATTGCAGGCCACACACAGACCCAAACACACTATCACACAAGAGACAGTTTTCCCAGAAGCCAGTTAACCTCCCAGCATGTCTTTGGACTGTAGGACAAAACCAAAACACCCAGAGGAAACCCACACAAACACAGGGAGAACATAGTAACTCCATACAGATAGCACCACAGGAATTTAACCCAGGGCTTACTACTGCACCGCCATGTCAATAAAGGAAGCATTTACTCATTTATTGTGTTTGTTTATTTCACATTTAGGAACACATCCTGATGTCTGTTTTATACTATATCCATACTAGTTCCAAAGCCTTAGTTTAAAATATTTACAAAGTGGAATATGTCCTGCCTTCATGGAGTTATTTATCAGAAATTCAAGAGAAAGGCAAATTGTAATATAACACTTGCACTTTACTGCCCACACATCCTTTCTAGCTCCATTCTCTCAACCCCAGCTGCATCCTTGCAGCTGCCTCCCTGGTTCATTCCACATAAGTGATGGGTGTGTGACAGTGTTCATTTCCTCAACCAGGCAAATTAACTTCAAAGAATTAAGTATGTTACTCCTTTATATTCATCAGCACATTTTGTCTTTAATAGAATTTCACCGAACTACTGAAATGTATAATAGTGTCTCCTGCAGACATTTGTTTTTATTCCTTCTTTGTATAAAACAAAAATGTCTCTGCTTCAATTAGGTTTTAAAATGTTCTGTGTTGTATGTGTTAATTTAGGCTTATTCCAAATTCCCACTAATTAAGAAATGTGTGAGCCTTATATAAATTTACAGAGATAAGAGATCTGAAAAACCCAGATTTAATAAACCAAACATCTAAACTTATAATAATAATTAGGTTTCATTAAAAGACTTGAACAAACTTCAGTTCTGGTTTATCTTGGAAAAAACATTTTGGAAAAGTACAAATAAATGAAGATGAGAAAAGTTAATTTGAAAATTTAAAATCTCAAATGGGACAGACAATTTTAACTTAATTACATCCACCAATATAAAAACGAGGGCCAGAGATTCAGCACAAGCAGTTGCCTAACTACTATTAAGGTAATCTGGACAGATCTAGATTAAGAGATAATTTAAACTTTATTCAACATTTTTTTTGTTGTTTATAAAAAAACAATTTTAATAGCAGTCCTAAGCAGGGTCAATTAAACATTAGTTTATATACTGTATAGTAGTACCTCTTTTAAGTGAAACAGCTCTTACAAATACACTAAAACAGGACTTAGATTTACTTTCAGCATGGGAAATGAAAATGAACAGAACTCCTTGAGATCATGTCTAATGGGGAAGCTGCTTTGCTTATTTGTAAAGGAAAAGAGAGCCATGACACTCCTCTCTCTTCACTCCTCTCTGGTATTGAATCTGCCAACAATTTCCAAAATCTTCAGGATGGCTGCTTTGCTTTTAATAACAAATTAGGCAATATATATATATATATGCATGTATTTACATGTTTGAATGCATGTAAAACTTCCATTTATTCCTTTCACTTACTTTAAAGACACCTTTTCCTTTGGTACACTTAGGACTGATACATAATTGAAGCACTGTAAGATGTGACAATGAAAACTCACAATAACTTTCATGAGCATAAAGCACTGCTTTGAACTTAAAAAAAATATTCTCTGATTTGAGCTGTTCCTCCTGTATGTGCTGGCCTTACTTTCATTTTGTTAGCTATTGCTGCATTGTTACTGTAGATTTATTACATGTTGTACAAGAACAAGTAACCTTTTTATATGTGTTAGAAGTCATTGTGGATAAGGGGATCTGATAAACAAATAAAGAACAAAAATTAGACCAATAATTACATTTTTAGGAGGCAACATCAGAAAAAATTAATAACTTTGTGGATTACTTTTAACAGAAAAGAGTTTCTCAAAAAATACTCTGAAGACTCCTGTTATTACTTCAGTTGTCAGTCCTGGTGAATTCTGTAATTACCGAGTGCAGTATTCACAGATAGGTTAATTAAATCCAACAAGACTACTGACAGACTGTCTGTGGCAGCATTAGCATCACTAATTTTTGCTCTGTGTTTCTGGATGTTTTGGCCACATTAACCCATTTTCTACTCCACCTGCATGTCAATTTGTGTTTATTTGACCATCATGTATAATATTTTTATAATTTTTCTAAAAGGATAGAAAATGACATAGCTAAACCAGGTTTAGTTATACTATACATGTTCTGTTTCTTTTGCAAAAGACATTTATACAAAAAAATGTGCCTGTTTTTTTCTTATTCTCTGTTGTAATCCTGATAACTAATATGGTTGCTGAATAAGTGCAATAAAAATGAGCAGATAGCAGCAGGAGACAACTGTAACTCACATTGTTTTTGTGGGGTCATATGTAATAGTGCCTGACTTGAGCACTATATTCTGCACTAAACTGGGAAGCCAGTTTAATGTAGTCTTGTACTCTTTTATGGGAACCGGACTGCACACCCCATTAAACATCATTAGGATGAGCCTGAAAGAAAGAAAAAAAAACAAGAAGTAAATGTTAATCTGCAGCAAGAGCTGGGTATGTTTACAGCCAAATAACTTGTCCTCTTTGTAAAATGGTTTTACAAAGAATGCATTAACAGTTGTAACAGCTTTGCAGTGCAGCAGAAATGGCTGATAAGCATTTTACAAAACTAATGTGTCTTTCTGAAAAAGAAATGCACAGAAACACTAAATTCATTTGATTCAGCACCAATTACTAAATGTTTCATAAATTACAGAAAGATTATTACACTGGAACAAAAGCTGAATGTAAAAATAATACATATAAGGTACCTTGTAAAAGTATACATACACTGCCTAAAGTATGGTGTCCCATTTTCTGAAATTTCAAAATAATAATAATAATAATAATTGCTTACACTTATATAGCGCTTTTCTGGACACTCCACTCAAAGCGCTTTACAGGTGATACATGCAACTTTTTTAAACTTATTAAAGAAATAAAATACTCAAATAGAAGATTTCTAAGTGGAGATATTTTGCAGTAAATGGCAGCAAAAGTCACATCTGAAATATATCGATTGCATAAGAATTCAGACCCATGTATGCAATATTGATTGTATAATAAAATTTGTATTTCGCAATTACATCTGCAAGACTTGTAGGTTATCCTGGTGCAACTTTTCTTGGCACTTTTCTTGTCATTCTTCTTGGCACATTTGCTCAACTGTTTGCGCAAGTTGCTTGTGAAACAGTTATGGACAGCAGTTTTCAGGTCAATATGTTGTTGAAGTTGATACCCTGAGTTCTTTCAAGAAATGGGGTAAATGGGCTAAAGACCTACTCTCATTTATTGCCTTTATGATGTTGTTACCGGTATGTCACACAATATTTCGTACATTTACTGTATATGATATATACATATCGTACATAAATTTTGAGTTTTGCACAAAATATTGCACTCATCTTTTACAGAATTTCTTAGTACATTCGTTTAAAATGAAAAAATGCAGCTACATCTGAAAGAGTCTATAATATTTATCAAAAATCATGCTTTGATATCATGTACACATTGGAATCTTTTTGTAACTGTCACCGTGTGCTTCCTTAAAATCTCTGATGACATTTGATTCAATTTCCTTGAACAGGGTCTGCCATAAACAACTCAGAGACCTGTTCTTGAAATACTCCTTAGATGTATTCAAACAAATTTAAAAGATGATTTGTTTAAAACTGATTGTTTAATTTTTCCTACATTGTTACATTAAAACTTGTATCATGATGGTAACTATCGATTTTGACCTTGTTCACAATGTAATAGTACTGTGAAGTGTGATTGTTTTACAGTAATCATCATCTTTATGCAAGAAATATGTAAAAGAGAAATATTGAATATACTACACAGAGTATAATTTATATGATCACATGTCATTGTGGAAAAGCATGTCTTGCTTAACCTGAAAGACAAAATAAAGAATATCTGAACATTGTAGTTCTCTAACTTATCTAGTAGCTTCTCACTTTGTTAAAATGAATCATGCCGTCTCCTCTCTCAGATACAGTATGTGGGCTTTGAAAAGGTCTACATCTCCAGATAAAAGCAGGGAGGCGTTCAAGATTTCTCATCTTAATGCTTAAGAACCGTATGGATTGAACAAGGAATTTGATTTCAAGCCTTTTTTATAAACCAAGTTTGACTAGTTTTAAAATGGAATTTTTAAACAAAAGGTCTATATTTGAAAAATATAACAATTATTTGAATAAATATTGCTTTTTGTTACATTGGTATTCAGATGATAATTCTTAATTGTATTTATGGCCTGATGGATTTATTAATTGTATTACTATTCATTTTTAAAAAATATGTTTGCCCTAATATTAAACGCCACCAAGGCATTAAGGAATACCATCTTATTTATGATCTTTATCTAGCCAAAGATGTCCTGGTGATGGCATGTGTATGCTGAAATTTTGACAAGCATTAATAAATAAATTATTTTGGAGAGTGTATATCCAGTTGATTTTGACACTTCTATCTATCAAATGTCTGTGGAGATCTGCAGTTTTACTCAAACTCTAGTACCATCTGAAGATACAGTTATTATGTTCATTCTATCATTGCTGGCTGAAGATACAGTATGTCGCCAAACTCTTGTTATGGCAGCTGTGTTCTATCCAGAAATCATTTAATCCATAATATACATTATACAAACGCATTAGGATCTGAGATTTATTGCAGTCAGTTCAAAGACACAACAGTTCACAATCAGTTCAAAGATACAACAATAGACACTCAAGTGTGAAAATGTTGGACATTTTGTGTTTTAATAAGGCAACATACACAGTTTATAAAATTCCCCTCAATTACAGTACTTCTTGTGGTTATGTGTTCCTTTTGTTTGCGCCAAACTTTGCGCCTTTTGTTTGATTAAGAGTTTGTTCACTTTTCTAATGTTCATAATTTAACATTTAAAAATAAAATATCAGAATAATTTGCCTTAAAAGGTCTCAGATGGTTTGCTTAGTGTACTGTATGCTTACACATCATAAACTGATTTCTTTGAAGAAAGGTTAAAAAACTGCCAATAAATAAATTGCATAAAAATAAAACTGTAAATAAGCATATGCTGATATCAAAACCTTGTTTATCACTTTTTTATTTACCAGTCTTTAATTGAGAGTCCC
The DNA here is from genome assembly GCF_055471065.1 of Atractosteus spatula. Taxonomy (NCBI): domain Eukaryota; kingdom Metazoa; phylum Chordata; class Actinopteri; order Semionotiformes; family Lepisosteidae; genus Atractosteus; species Atractosteus spatula. Next base: position 10,871,045 of record NC_142708.1, on the reverse strand, counting down.
AAAAGCCCACATTTAATTAAAAGTTCTCAAAGATGCATAGAAGAACAAGGAAGATCAATGCACAACTGCAGACAATAAAAAGGATCTACAAAACCTTGCATGGTAAAATAAGAATTAAGATAGATTACTGTAAAAGAAGATAATAAAACAGCACTAATGAAATCACAGAAGATAAGGAAGTTTGCAAACAAGAGGAGGCCTTTCAGCTTCATTTGATAGATTAATAGCTAAGTGAATAAAAAACATCTTCCAATTGTTCCTTAAAAGAGCCTAATATTTGGGCCTCAACCACCTGGAAGAGAAGCTTGTTCCAAGAACCCATAACTCTTGGTAGAAAGATATATTTCCTATTCTCCATCTTAAATGAATCCCCTTTTAGCTTCCTTGTTTCCTCGGTGAATGTGAAACAGACCCCTGGGTTAATGCTATCTATATGTCTTTCAATTGTTTGGATCAATATTCTTAGTCCCAGATTGAGAAGATGTAGCACTTTTAACCATTCCATACTGTATATGACAATCCCTTGAGATCAGAAATGATTTTTGTCTGTGTGTTTTGACCTCTTCCTAAAACTGTGACTAATTAAAGTTATATACATTCACTGTATATGCCTTTTTGTTTGTTGACCCAAACTGAACATAGTTTGATGATGTCTTCCTATCCATTAATTTTAATATCCAGTACAGGTTTGTGATAAGCCATTACTTAACCCAGCAGATACATTATCCTGAGCTTTGTAACAGCAGTTGCATGTCACCATTCTGCTGTCATTTTCCACAATGTCAGACCAGTGATTCCACAGCTTTTCTGTTACCTAAGTTTGACATAGGCCAATTTTATTCACCTGCAACATTTAAACATACACATACATTTTCCTGCAAATATAGCGGGAAACTTGAAGACCGGTGTTCCCTGGAAGTTGCATAGTTTATGCAAAGACACATCCAAAAGACATGCCTGATAGCATTCTCTCTTAAAATATTTTGAAGTCAAAACCAAATAATTCCCCTGTGGACAACCTTAGGACATAGTTCTCATTATTGTCTCCATTTGAACAAATTAAGATTTCAAATGGAAAAAGTGAATAGAGCATTTAGACAAAGTTATGAGGCAATGCAATGACCCTAGACTGCAGAATACAGTCCACCCTTAATATCATAATATTCTCTAAGACACAAAAAGCTACTTTCACTCTCCAAAGAGTACAAAGAGCAGCAGATATGCACATTTAAAAATGAAAGATATGTTAAATACAACGTGAATCAATCACCTTGTAAAAGAAAGAAAAGGCACTGATATTTATAAATCCCTGAGAGGGGTCCATTCTTCCATCTTCCATTAGGAACAGCAAGCTGAGCTTTCAAATTAAGAATGTAGAAATTGGTGGACATACTGTACAATATCGAATGAATTGTTAACCAGGTAGTTTCATTTTTATTACTACTGTTCTTGGATAAATACAAAATAATGCAAATATGCAACATGAGGTCAGATCCTGGACTGTCTTAGGCACACTGTTGTCACGGGAGCCAGATCGGCCTCCTGTGGAGTGCGCGGTAAAGACCCTACAGTATGCGTGACAGTATGATCCGGAAAAGGCTGGGGACGGACAGCAGAGAAAAACACACAAGGGTATATTTGGTGCAGACAGTGAGCGGTGACAGCTTGTGATCCGGTGCATGGGGGAATAAATAAAGGCAACCAAGTTAATGACTATAAAGCATTAGAAACAAAGTGATGCAAATAGAAATAATTTTTGCCTAGGATTCTGTCACTTAGAGTAACAAATGCAACACCTTCAGTAGATGTTACTGCGTGCATTATTTCCAGTGTTCTCAGCAAAAGATTTAGAAGAAGATCTTTTAATTATAAGTGCTTAATTGTGTGTTGCTCTGACAGGTTGCATTACATAAAAAATACATCATGTAAAATATATATTTTGGTGCTGTGAATGTTCCGAAGATCTGGTCCAATGTAAATAGTTTGTCATCTGTCAGAGTGAATAAAACTAAAATCATGAGAAGGAATGATGTTGGTGACGGATGATATGCCGGCAGATGATTGATGCTTAATTTAGGTCTCTGAACCACACAGCTGGCAACCTGTAAAATGGATGGGGACCTGTGAATGTGAAATGGGATTTGCAGTTTTAAAAAATCCTGAGAACCTTTGAAAGAGCATAAAGCATCCAGCTGTGCTTTGAATCCTGCAGCACCTTGTTCTCAAAAAATTGGAAATGTAATCAAATGTGTGCAAGAAAATGATAATTCCAGGTCCATGAGCCTACAAGAACACTATTTAGTAACACAATATCCTGTATTGTGAGACACAAAATTAAAACAAAATCTTCAGTTGAAAATGCCTTTGAATATTTTCCAGATATGTGAGATATTAACAACTAATAGAGTGACATGATGCACTTATGTATTGTGTCAGATATTCCTGTAACATGTACTTAAAAAAACAAGGAATAAAAAGTAAACGAAGAACATATACAGTATAGAGATTTTATTCATTTTTTAAATTTATTGTTAAGAAACCACTCACAAAATTGAAATCCTGTGCTACTGCAATAGCAAATAGGTTTCATAGTTTCTCTTTTGTATGTAACAGGAGAACATGGTGTCATACTGAGCCCTTCCTAGGACTTTTTTGTCAGCAATGTTCAAAATTACTTTCATGATCTCTGCAAAATGGATGGATAGACTTCATGACAGAGGTGTAAACGCAATCCAGCAATTCTTCCTAGAGATAGCACACTCAGTGCTCTTGTTATATTTGTATGCTGAGAGTGCAGTGAAATGAAAGTCGCACGATGAAGGGTTGCAGTGAACTAGGGCTGACCTTCGTTCTTTACTCAAATTTTCCAGTCAGCGCTGGGCTTCTCCTGCAGTCTTGACTCATTCAGAAGTGTGTGATTTGGCTCAGACAGCTCCAATACGTGAAGCTCCATGGGGACAGAGATGTTATTTCTTACTTGCTTCAGTGCAACTTCTATCAGTTTGACCCTCTCTGTAGCTGAGAGGCTCTGTCTGGGCTATCAGATAGGTACAGTATATCTGGACAGCTCAGTGAAATAAAGATAAATATCTAAAAATATTGTGTATGTAAATGTACCAATGTATGTATACAGAGACGGATTTTAATTGATGTAAACAAATGAGGGAAAATACATCAAAGAAAGTAAAAACAATAACCTCTGCTTACAGAGCAATTAAAACAGCAAAGTGTAAGATCAAAAGCACAACACTAGCTCACTACATAATTATCTGAAATTTTAGGATCTCAAAAAATGTAAGAAATAAAAAAAAAACATTGGATTCTCTTCCACTAAAAATGCAAGTAAAGTAAATAAGTTAACAAAACACAGATTCACTATAATTATATTGTTACAAATGGGGCTGGGCTGATATTTTAAAACAATGACAAAAATTGTTACAAATGGGGGGTTGCAAAATTGGTGAAAATCTGTACTTGACTAACTGGTTTAGTCAATAAGTGAAATAATTATTCATAACCCCCAGCTTGTACGTGATTTCTAACAATATACCCGAGGGGCTGGTATAACTAGAGGCTGGTATAACTAAACTCTTAACATGCCTAGAGAGGCCACACAAGAGATGAGCTGCCTTCTAATTAAATACAAAGCAATCTGCATTTAAATCTCTCTCTCTGCACCATGGGTGCCACAAAATAAATGGGAGCCTATATCCCTATCCATAAAAATGCACCCTAATCAGGAAAGACATTTCTAACTGAGGTACCCAAGTTCCCTAAAAACACAGAATAGCATGCTATCTCTAACAAATACTTAGCTCCAGTTAGGTTTGGTTTGGATGATCAAGAAGTAGGTGCTCTCGCCTGGCACAAGTGCTTCAGGTCTCCTCTTTGTTTCTCTTTCTTTTTTCTTAACGTTAACTTTTTCTGTGTCTTTATGCTCCTGCTTTCTGCTGTCTGCTCCTTGCCAATCATTAATCCACAACTTAACTCGCCTAGGTATACTAAGATAAACATTCCTATTGTTTCTGCTCATGGGACCCTCCCCCCAGATCTCAGCAAACATCCTCTCTGCTTTGAAGTTAGAAGTGTTTACTCTTCCCAGTGTCACAGACATTATCTAAAATCTAAGAGACACTTCTCAGTCACCCAAAACTTTAACAATATAATATGATATATGCACATAATATATTAATATATAATACACACAGAGTATACTGTAGTATTTACTATAATAAAGTAGTACTAATAACCAGAAAAACCTGACTCTTAGCCTTCATCCCTCTGATCTTAATACCCTTTGTTATAAGAACATAATCAATTGTCTAGAGTTATAAACTGAGGGTAAGAAGAGTGTTAACTCATGTTAATGTTAGAATAAGATGTGAAAACTTGACCAAGTTTTCATACAAAAAGGATTCAAATGAAAAGGAAAGAAGATGAATGGATGCTTTTAACACTCCAGGAGATGTATTACAAGAAGACAGGTGATGGGGAAAGGGAGGAAGCAATTTTGGCTAAGCATGCCTGTGGCTCTTGTAGATGTCCATTTCTAAATGAACATGGACAGCCTTTTTCCACCATTAGCACTACTGAAATGGGGGAAGTCTCAGCATGCTGTATGAACAGTTAAGTGAGCAGACTTCAAAAAGATGTGAACTTGGCCTAAAATGGTTTCTTCTCAAATTTCTAAATACTAATGATTTCCATGAGGACAAATTGCAAAATTTGACACATTTACATAATGCTGATCCAGTGATGGTTCAGACTATGCTGTGCTCGTTTAGGGGTAGTCATTAAGATAATTGTCGGGAAAACTACCTGAAGATAACATAGGGAACAAGACAAGGGCTGAGAGAAAGGTGAAAATGAACCTTCCTGCAGAGGGAGCCATTCATGTCCATAATACTGCAAAGTTTTTTGTCTCATAAAGTTCATTGCAGGGTAATATTACATGGATGTGTGGAAGTAATAATGACAATAACAAAAAACACATTGTATAAATAATTATATGAAACAAGAACTGTGAATTGTCATAAGAATGCTATGCATGCATAATACAATGATGTACAGAAACATTACAGAAAGATCAGCGTCAGGAAACCCTGATATAAACAAGTATAATGGTGAATTATATTTTAAAAATGTAAGCGTGAATGTGAACATAGCCTGAAAACTTATGATCATTTACAAAACATGGATGAGAATTAGACAATCAAACAATTAGACAATTTCAATGTATCTTTTTCTTTAGAATTTCTCATCTTTAAGACATTGCAAAATTGTTGTCTTTCTGGTGTACTGTTCATAAGAGAAAGCATGACAATTAATTGTATTTAAATACAATATGGAAATATTCCATATAGAATATGGAGGAAAAGCTATTTCGAATACCAAGGTTCCAAAGAATGTAAAGCCATATGGCCTTGTCTATTGAGATATACAGAAAGCACATCTGACAGTTCAGAAACCTCATTTGTAACTTTAGAAATAAAATATGGGGGATAAAAAGCATCTCATCTTCTGAGCTCCTGTCCAACTATTTATGCTAAACTTGACCATTATAAGATGCAAATTGTATTGTGTTGGACACGTTATGCACAAGCATCTGCCAAAAAGGGAAAATATTTAATATCTCATGAACTGATAACAACTTGGCAAAAAATGGCCATTAGGAGATGCAAATGGAGCATCACAATTCTAAGTTGGCAGTAGTTCCCAACATAATTAACTGATCAAAACTGCAAGACATACTGTTGTTCGATGGAAATGGAGACACAAAAATGACTGTCATTTCTGCACCCACTGAGTTACAAATTTATCTAATGGGACATGGATTAATAAAGCTGTTTTACTTAGAAAAGATTTTCAAGCATGTTACTTTTTCACATTTTGCATTTGTTGAAAACAGTTGTTCATCAAAATAATAAATCTCTTACAGAAAATCCCACTGTATGAAAATAGTTTGATATTGTATTGTGGAAATTAGTGGGGCACTCTTCAACTTGGGCTCTGGTTTTTCCATAAGTTCAAAGTCACATACTGTGCTAGGAGAACCAGAACCCTGGACATTGTTGATGGTACCACTTTGAAAACATACTGTAACTGTAAACCTGTAGGTGTTCTGATTTTGTGTACCACTGATTAAATCCAGCAGACAGAATCTTTGTCTCTTACCAAGACTCTGGTACCAAGCTCACTGTTTCCTCATACAAATTCTGATTAAGGGATTATATACAGTACCTTTAACACAAGAACAAATAAGCAATAAGCAATAAGCAATAAGCAAGTCAACTCTTAATTTTGACAGAGAAGAGTTGTCATCTAAAATTAGTTAGTTATACTCACTAATAAGAACAACAACATATCTGTGATGACAAGCCTATTGAAGTCATCTTTTTTATAAGGAATGAACCACAGAGCTGCTGCAAGAGTAAAGATGAGGTAGAGGGATGTGAAATGAAACTTGTAAAAAAGTAAGCTAAAAATACATTTTTTTCTAAGACACCTCCCAAACTTTTGTTTAAATTACACATTTAAATCACACTTAACTATAAAAAATAACTCTGTTCTATTTTTAAATATTAAATATACTTTTATGTTCTACTATATTTTCTACATTATATTCATTTTTATGTATGAAAAATATTCCCGTGAGTTATTTTGGAATTACTATAATAGCATGAAGCTTTGCTAATGATGATATAGAATTTATGTCTTTTAAAACATTCCTTCATTTGATGAGGCACACTAAGTGCGTCACATTAGTTAATTAAACTGATAATGCACACACTATATTAGCAATATAATCATTCCTTGATATTACTGTCATGTGACAATTTAAAATGTTTTAGCATCAATAACAAAACAATGTGCCTAAGAGAGCCATTTATACTTTTTAGTCTTGATTGAAATTTTATTTCGTACTTGTTTTAAAATATTTTCTACCCAACCCACATCACACTGAGAATTGATTTTACTTATTTTAAAATACTAAACACAATTCTTTATGTCTCTGCATAGCATACAGTCTTTACTTGTTTAGTTCCAGGGTGAAATGACTACACAGTTTTTTTTCCCTTAGGATGGAACTCCCATTATTATTAGTGTTCCATATGCCAGTTACAGATGCAGCCATTCAAATTGCGCGGTACAAACCTGTACTGCATGCAACTCACTAAGTCATACCGCGTCGTACCGCGGTACGTGATTGGCTGGCCAAAATGACCGACGAGGCACTCGTGGTGCGTTGGTCGGTAGTGGAAAGATTTAATCATTTAATCTCTTTACTGTGAACGTTTTAATCTGCTTAGTATTGAATATTTATATGGAATTTTACAACTAAAGGGAAAGTTTAGTAGCTGAGCATGAAAAGAAGAGGAGCATAACGCATCTGAAGGTCATAAACGATATTAATTTAGGAACATAAACATATTATGTAAACCGTACTGTATATGGCTGGTATTGGTAGTTTAAAGAAAAAATACACACCAGTATTCCATTTCTCCCTTAACATTTTAAGCATCAAAGTCTTACATTTGGTTATTTCGGAAATATTTTTACGTGTTCCTTCTGACCATATTACTGTACGTTTATATACTTTGTGAGAAAAGTGATAGTTTTAAGCTTTTCTGCAAATACGCTCGTTATCGGAGTAAACAAAAGCATACTTTTAGAATTTGATTAATAGGGAATATAATATGAAATCGCATATCTAAAGAAATTAATAACGATATAATAAAAGAAGGAAAATGCTGTTTAACATATCCTTCCATTTAAAACTTGGGTAATTTATTTCAAGAGCTCCTTGCATAAATCAATGTATTAACTCTAGGTTTGTATAATTGAAAAGCATGTTTTTCTAGCTGTTTCTCACTTTCCACTCACTGGTAACAAAACTATAGAGTATTATAGAGTATTATCCTATTCACACTTTCATCCGTCATAATATGGCGTTGGGTATATAAATATTTTTATAGTTGCTTCCTTTCTTTGCTAAGATGTTAGCACTGCTTTATATCCTCAGATTGCAGCAGGGAATTTCCCTCTCACCCATGAGATTGGTGATATGAATTTTGCTTTTTAGCCAGGGTTAGAAATTAATGTTGTGAATTAGGATAGAGATCATATTTAAACAATTATTACCCATACAGGTACACATATTTGCTTTTTTTAACCATACCCTTAACCCTAACCCTAACCCTAACACCTAACCCTACTGAGGAATAGCAACATGTAGCTGGCACCTGGTAATTGCCAGAGTAACAAAAGATTTTGGCCCCTCCACTAGTAGGGGCCAGAACAGAACTGGTGCCCAAGGAGTAGGGGAGTCAGGATCAGTCTTCACTCATTCCAAGTAAATTAACTCTCTAATGTCCCTATTCTTGTGCCAGATGGTCACATCTGGTCACATCACATCAGAAAGAGCTTTGTTTCCTTTGAAAAATGCTGTGAATTGGTCATTAAATCTGCATGCTTTTCAGACCAGTAAAAGGTTAGTCTCAAACAATCAAAACAGTTAAATTCCAATTGTTAAGCATTTTTCATCTCAATTAAAATTTGCTTAAAGCAGACAGATTATTGAAGAAGAAGAATTTCCAAGAGCTTTTATCAAAGGTTTTGATAATCCTATTTTTTGGTTTGGGGAATATTTTGAATGTGAGGACTGAAAAGCTCCTGAGACGCATTGCGAGACTGCAGGCAACATTCTATGGTTCTTGTAACCCTAACCCTACGCTGGCCTTCTTCTGGTGATTTTGTTTTATTATTATTAACCACAAATCTGTCCATTTCGACTAAAGTCTACATTCACTACAATATTAGAAAACAGTGTGGACTGAAAAGCTCCTGAGACGCATTGCGAGACTGCAGGCAACATTCTATGGTTCTTGTAACCCTAACCCTACGCTGGCCTAAAATGCATGCTGAATTTTCCTACAGAAGATAGTTAACTGAAGAAGATGAAGTTCAAAGAGCTTTTAAAAACTCTTTTGAGTGTTTGAGAGTCATATTGTTTGGTTTGAGGAATATTTTGAATTCTGATGAGTGGAGGGCTTCAGAGACACCTTGCAAAATTGCTCTGTTGAAACCACAGCTAGGCTTAGTGTTAACATTCCAACACTACATAGACACTTTTTACACTCATTTCTGGATTTTGGGTTCCAGGTAAACTTTAGGATGAGTGGTATTTTGCTCCTATCTGTAACTTTTTTTTTTGGAGATATTTGGCAGCTTATATTTTAAATTGCACCATTCAGTAGCTGTGCTCCAAAAATGAGTCAGATGAAAAACTCTCTTAGTTTTGTCATTTAATATGCAACTAGATGTATAACTGAAGTCAAGATTTAATGCTTCTTGTATTCCAAACCCGACACTGGCCTGAAATGCACGCTCATTTTTACAGCATTTTTCAGCTGATTGAAAAATTGGCAAAAGAAGATACATAAAAAGCAGGATCATCTAAGAAGGAACCCCCTATAACAACTACATTTGTTATTGCTGGGACCAAATTATTCCCAAACAAATGCAGCCCTACATTCTTAGGGATATAAAGAAGTCCAAAATTGGAACTTGAAATCCCACACAAAAGCAGTTCGGGTCAACAACCAAAAATATAACCTTCATGTCTCCTCCAAACATAATCCCACGTCAGTCGACACTGGAATGAGAGGGCGGGGGACTCAGAGCTGGGGGGGGGGGGGGGCTACCGAAGTGGTACCAACCGTAAAGGGCTACTGAGGTCCAGCAACATGTAACTGGCTTCTGGTGATTGTCAGACTAACACAAGATGTTGCTTTGTAAGTAGTAGGGGCCTGAACAGAACTGGTGCCAAAATAGTAGGGGCGCCTGGACCGGTCCTCACTAAATTTCCCCCATAGCCCAGGTATTCCTAACCGTCAGCAACAGCAATAGGGTTAGGGCAACAGCTCCGCGAGTGTGCGGGCACTTTGGCAGACGAGGATCACAGAGTTCTCATACTTCTGATAGGCGTGCAAAGCGCACTGGAGCCCTATCCTTTTCAAATGGAGGAAGGCATGAACTCTGTCCTCAACCCTACACCAAATCTTAACGAAACCTGGTCACACGTGGTAAATACACATCTTAATCAGTCTAAACTGGAATGAAACAGGACGGGCGAGATGAGACCCAAAACCTGTCAACCAGTGTCCTAGACCAGGGGTTCCCAACCTTTTTTGTCAGATGAACCCCTTCAACCTCAATTATTTGCCTCAAGTACCCCCTTGAGATTTCAACTAAATCAAACCTTTCCAAAAATGTAGATAAATGCTACAGCAACCCTCTTAACATGCTCATTTTGTAAAATATGAATTTTTGTTGCTTTGTTGTTTTTCTTATTCTTATTATTACATTGTTATTTATTAATAGGACTATTTAACAATTTAAAACAAGCATTTAAAGCTCACTCAATGGCTCATTTACACTGGCATAGACCAGCTGCTGTTTTAAATTGGCTAACTTTTCCTTAAAATATTCAGCTGGTTTTGTGGCCAGGTGTGCATGATTTGTTTCCAAGGGTCTTTTCAAGAAAGCTGGTTTCATACTTTCATTTCAAAGCTGCTCCAAACAAATCACACATTTAGGCACATTGAGATTTAGCCTCGTCACTGTTGGTGAATCGAAATTTAAATACTCCTTGCTGCCTTGCTGTACTTACTGAGCTTATCCCGGTTTTGGTGCTTTTAGGTGACTTGGGCCTTCTTCTGGTGATTTTTTTTTATTATTATTAACCACAAATCTGTCCATTTTGACTAAAGTCTACATTCACTACAATATTAGAAAACACAAACATACTAAGGGAGAACAAAATCATAACTGTGTACAGAAAACACAAAAACCATCAGGAATATTTAGTCCAAAACAAACTAAAACCTGTACAACACAGATCACATACTCCAGGAGCCGAACATTTCAAACAGAAAACAACGATCCACCATTCAAAACCAAGAAATCTTCCAGTTGCAAAGGGCACTCTCACTCTTCCTACAGCACGCACTGGAAGTGCTGGAAGCCATGGGACTGGAGAGCAACCCCAACTGGACAGACACAGAAAGAAAGAAAAAAGAAAGGGAGAGGATAAAAACAGTTTCCATAAGGAAATATCAGTCAGTCAACAACAGTCATTAGAAGGAGAGTGCAGCCGTTTTCCCAGATGGTCCCCTATTAGAAAAAATCTGAGAAAAAGAGCTTAGTTCCAATATCCTAAAACTAATCCGAACCCTTACTATGACCCTGACCCTCCTAAAAACAAAGGATTGTGTGAATGCTAACCCTAACCTTAGCTGGGGCATCAACTGAGCAGTTCAGCAATCTGTCTATGAAGCCCTTCAGTCATCGGAATTGGACATTTTAACGGAATAAAATTGTATGATTGAGAAAGAATTTAAACCATTGAGGAAAGCTCTTTCAAATTTATTACATTAGTTGGTGTTTTTTTCCAGCTTTTAATCTGACCGTCTCAGTTTTGTGATCGAATAACTGAATGGTGCAACGCGCCATCCAATCAGCCAGGAGTTTCTGAAAAAAAAATTTCAGATAGGGGCAAAAAATCATTTGTTCTAAAGCTGTCTTGGGCCTAAAACTCCGGCGCTGAGCATGAAAATTGATTAAGCAGTGTGTGAATGCTAACCCTAACCCTAGCTGGGGCATCAACTGAGCAGTTCAGCAATCTGTCTATGAAGCCCTCCAGTCATCGGAAATGGACATTTTAACGGAATAAAATTGTATGATTGAGAAACAATTTAAACCACTGAGGAAAGCTCTTTCAAATTTATTACATTAGATAATGTTTTTTTCCAACTTTTGATCCGACCATCTCTGTTCTGCGATCCAATTACCGAACGGGGCACAACGCCATACAGTCCGCCAAGAGTTTCTGGGAAGAAAAATTCAGATAGGATAAAAAAATCTGAATAAAGCTCCATTGGCATGCTGCAGGCAGCCATGTCATGTGCCAGCAGTGCCAGGTGCTATGGAATAAGCCACTCCACTGTTCCCTGACTGCAGAGAAGGTTTTAAGCAGGAAAATGACCGTCCAAGATCCGGTCGCCCTCGAGTGACCACACCAGAGCAGGTCTGATATATCAGGACAGTGAGGCTCCATGTTTGCTTAGAGCAAGGCGACCTGTCAGAGGCCCTCTGCTCACACCTCCTAGACGTCACACCCGACTGGCTTGGGCCAGACAGAGGCTGCGATGGACTCGTCAGCAGTGGCATCAGGTCCTCTTCATGGATGAGTCACTCTTTAGGCTGTTCCACGCAGACAGGAGGGCCAGAGTGTGGAGGAGGAGGTGTTTAGTTTCTTTTTTCCATCAGTATACATTACAGGTATACTGAAATCTCAGAAAAATAAACATACAGATAGGAGCAATTTATCCATTGCCCTAAAGTTCATTTGGGCTCCGAAATCCATCACTAAGTGTAAGAAACATCTATGTGGTGTGGGAATGCTAACCCTAAACCTAGTTGGAGTTACATGTCAGTATTTCTGCAATCTGTCTCTGGAGCCCTCCTGTCATCAAAGGTGAAATGTTCCGCAACCAAAGAATGAGTCTCAAACAATCAAAATTGTTGTTCCACAACTAGCATACACCACTATGTGGCATGGGTATTTGGAAAAATAGCAAAGGTATGCTACTAATACTTAATGAGGAAAATCCAAGACACTTAGAAAGGTGGGTGCATTCTTCCTTTCTCTGGAGGCTCATTCATTCTGTGGGAATCAAGAGAAAAGAAGCTTGATGTCGGAAAAACCTAACCTCAACCACATTTCTTGCACCATAAATAGTCTCCATTAATAATTGTTTTAGCATACTTTTTAAGTTCTTCTTTGTAACTTATTTGGGTTTTTCTTTTTGTAATTTTAAATGTGATTTTCTGTGATTCAGAAGATTCTTGCAAACAAATGCCCTGAACACAATTCATCAATTATCAACATGGTAGCTAAATACCACGTTTCTGTATATGATCTTAGAATATTTAGTAGTAGCACAACCTCCAGAAGGAACTGTACCTTGAAAAACGACCCTATTCAAATTTGAAGATTGCCGGGAAGGCCAGTTTGGAAGCACCTAGATGCTGTGCTAATATTTTTTTACAATGTTTAGAAACTCCATTCCTTTCAAAGCATTCATCCAAAGCTCACTGAATTAAAGAATGTCAGCCATTGATGCTCCCCACTTCCCTGGTTAGTATCCACAAGCTTGTGAGCTAATCATTCCAAGCACGTTAAAAACAATCTAGCCAATGGAGTTATGGAGATTTATAGTTAGTTATTTTGACAGTGCTGATTTTCTTCAGTGAATCTGTGGAACATGGGAAGGGAAATGCAGACATGCAGACTCTGGTAAATTCTCTGGTACCCTTTTGAGACTTTTGAGTCACTTCTGAAGGAATTTCATGATCAAGAAAGCTTGCTGATCTAAATGAAAGGTGACTGTAGCACAGGGAAAACTGGCTTGCCTCAAGGGGCTCAAATGAAAATGTATATAAGTACTCCAGGGGGAGAACGAAAAATAATCAAAGATAGCCTCAGGACCTGCTGCTCTGTCACTCTGCATTTTCATTAAAGCATAGTTTCAGAAATTTAATGGAAATGTTTTTAAACACTTCAGTTAAAATACATGTACTCCCCCATATTGCTTTTGAGTTTTCAAGTTTTTCACATTTTTTAATTCAGCGATTCCAAACTCACTTGACTTCCTGATACACCAGTACCAGTTCATTCATAAAACTGAGTGGGGGTCTGTCTTTTCTGTGATGTGAATCCTAAATTGTTCCCAACCTGACATGCACATCTTAAATAAATTATAGTACTGGGATACAGCAGTATAAGGTATATTAAACTTAAAGTACTATCAGTATTTTAACACTGGGAGCTGCGATGAAATTGACTTGAGGAGCTGCAGCCTGTCACCTCTTTTATTCTCATGTACTGACTAGGATTAATTGAGGTTTTAGTTTTCACATACTTACTAAAAATGCACTTAAAAGTGAATATTTCTTAGTTTAAAACAATGGGCATAGAAATGGAGAGTGTTATCAGTGATCTTAAATTTAAAGTCTATTTTGAAAAACAGAAAGGCTCTCTCAGTGTCTGTTCCGAAGAAAAGATGTTTTACTGCTTTCTATGCAGCATTCCCTCAAAATGAGATGTATAGATGTGTAGTATAACTGTTGTTATCTGAGAAAAGGTGTGCAAGCTACTGTATAAAGCCCTGATGGTGGAAAACAAGCCTGTTTTCATTACTGAATCTCCAATTTGCACTACCATTGAAATTGAGCTGTTTTTTTCCCCCGATTTTAGATTAGTTGGCTTAAACTAATTCTTATAACAAATTATCATGACTTTGATTACTGTTTAAACGTATTGCTTATTTTCATCGTTCAATTTGTAATCTCCCAAGAATTCGAGCTAAATATAGTGCCACAAAGACAACTGAATGCCTTTCCAGGAAGCATAAAATGTTTTTTTTTTTATCATCAATGAAGCTAAAGATGTTGTAGCTCAAGGAGAACAGGACTCCAAGGACAAGTAAGTGACCATATACTGATAAAAATCCTCTTTTCTGACACTGGTAATTTTATGTATCTTTGACTTGTTAATTGCTTCTCAACAATATGAGCCAAGTGATCTGCACTTTGATTAACATCTCAGGCGCAAAACACCACTTTCTAAATAAAATATTGTCTTAAGGAATAACTACGGAACACAAATTAGTGAATATAATCATTTAATTATTCCACTGTGATGCAAGAATGTACAGGTAGTTTCTCTCTGAAGGTATAAAAATCTTCTTAAATAAGCAGTTTCGTGTTCTGAAATTATTAATCTGTTACAAACCCTGACGACAACAAATCCCTTAGAGCCAACAAAAAAAATAAAAATAAAAATAAAGTTAGCAATACAAATCCAGCAGATTGCAACCTGACATAAGAAATGTTTTCAAAATTTCAAAGTATTGCTCAATAATCTTTAAAAAAGAATATTTAAATCCATAATTTGGACACAAAATAAACATTGTTCTGAAATTATATATATAGATATGTACATAAAAACATTATAGTCAAAAAGGCATTGGTTTAATCTATTTATTAGAAAGCTGTTAGAATGTACGTGGGTCCTTTCTGCTTCTGCAGACTGATGACTGATCTCTGTTTTGTCTTCAGTTTTTTGGGGAACCTGCTTCTGGTGCAAAAATAAGAGTCTGTAGAATCTGAAAAAAAAAATAAACATAAATTACCATGTAAGCAAAGACCTGTACTATACAAATCAATTTTGTTACATGCTAAGATTAATTTAATTTTTATTTAACAGGTTAAAAACGTTTTGAAATCATGCCCCAGTACTTTCCTCTGGCGGTTGACACAAGGCTTTTCTTTAAAATTAATGAGAACGCTTTATAAGCATAGCATTTGCCAAAGGCAAAGTCTATTTATTACACAGGAATTCACAAGAAGGAAGTAAAAATATGCACAACAAAATAAATTTTAAAGGAATTGCTTTAGAAAGTACAACTTTATCATAAAGTGCAAGAAACCATTTTAATTGCAGGTAGATTTACTGTATTAATAATAATGAGAACAATTATTCAAATTTAAGAAGCACAAAGCAAATTATAATAACTGATGTTATTGCTGTTTTTGTTAATAATATTTCCTTCTCATCCTGAAAATTCCAAAAGCACTTTAGATGTAGAAGAGGGCATTCTTCAAACACTGAGGTCCAGCAGCCACCTAGGTGACATACAGCAGACATTATGTACCAGCAACTCCACCGCATAGCACATCATGCAGAGAAATGAGAAACTGCTCCAGTTGAACTACAGAGAATAATCTAGCCTGGCAACGGAGCAAACGCTCTTATGAGCAGCATCATGGGATCCAAACAGTGGGTGACCAAATAGTCAGAACTCCAGCTTCCCATCTGAAGGACAGCACTCCTAAGTAAGTGTACCTTATCTTTATACTGGAGGATTAGAAATTCTGTTCTCTACTTCATAGAGTTCATAGCGGACGTTTGGGAGGAAGGATACATCCTAATCACAAACTGTTCTGTTTGCCTTTCTGTATATCTCTCTCGTACCCCCCCCCCCCCACCCCCCATCTTCACATCTACACTCTTGCAGCAGCTTCCTGGCTCAATCCTCGCAATAGTGAGGGCAGGTTCCCCCCCTATTGCCCTCATTCCATCAGCTTGGCAATTGCTCTATTAATATTTTGTCCCTAAATGGCACATTCATTAGGATCTAACCAAACTTCTGATTTGAAAATCTGTCTAATTGTTCTAAAATGAATTCTGAGACATTATTGTACAAATAGTTGTGGTTTATAGGCACAATCTCACTTTTCAGCTTTGCAGTTATCTGATTATATACTGTTTGTATTATATATATGAAAGAATAAAGCAAATTGCTTTGACTATTGGGTTGCTGTTGGATTAGTCAGTTTCCCCTCTATCAAAGTCAATATTATTTGAAGAAACTCAGGTTTTAGGTATTATTACTAACATGTGCTCCACAAACCAAACTAAAAAAAAAAAAGCAGGGATCCTTAGCCCTGAGCAGCTATTTCAGATAAAAATAGAATATACCACTAAACGTGGGGAGCAGGAACACTTTTAAAATATTTTAATAATAAAAAATGTTTACACAGTTTAAACATGTTAAATTCATAGTGTAGCATTTATGGAACAATTCATGCAGGCAACAATGAGACATTTAGATAGCACATGCACTCTTTATTATAGGCCTACATCTGTTACCAGGCAACAGAGACCAAAAACCGCTTCAAATATCTTCAACACACAAGGGCAGCAAAGGGAACACGTACACAACTTTAGGGTGGATACGGGTCTTGAGAAGAAGACAGGGGTAAATGTCAACCAACCAAGTACAATTTCCTACAAAAACAATATTTTCATAGCTAAGGTTAGCTAGCTGTCAGCCTGGGAGCCCTAACACTATCTCCCGACAGTACCCCAACAGTGGTTCCCAGCCTACACTGCGATACATTCTAATTATCCGGGTGTGCTTCCGCCAAGACACCAGGCGAGGGCGCTACAATAATAAATAAACCTTGAAAAAAAGTTCACCACCTAAAATTTTATCACCAGCATGCCTCTTAGACACATTCGTGTCACCTTGTCCACTCATATTTACAACAATGCAGCAGATTTAGTGAAAATCACACGAGAATTTAGGAGCACTTCCAAAACAAAGCACGTGGGACAACTGAGCATCATGTGTATTCCTCCCCGGACCACCGCGTTCAGTTGTGTTACTCCACCATGCAAAACGTAAACATGCCGTAGATGAAACCGCATATAAGCCAACATGAGTTTTGCGTTATACAGGCATCTGTCCCCTACTTACCAAATGGCGTATGAGCCAATTCTCGCTTTGGAAACTAGCGTAATAGCAGAGATCAGTGTATTTAGTTTCACATACTGGATGGGTCCCACTTGTCAAAAGAATAGAAATTGTGCTGTTTTAAGCATCCCAAAATACCACCAGAGTCTCTAAGGGTCTGTCTGGAAGCTGGTTTTATCAACTATTTTATAAAGCTGCATAGTGTGAAATCCTTGTCATGCACAAGCCCATCAAATTCAGGAAAGCCAGGCATTTCCTGGACAGATAAATCTGAGGTCTCCTTAAGGTATGTAAGGAAGGTTACAAACAGTGGGAGGCTATCTAGTCATGTTTCTAGTCGAGAGCTGATCTGAGGATCTCTTTCAGCTGTTACTTGAAAAAAGACAGGATATCAGCTTCATACCAGAATTCACAACCCTTTGTGTGAAAAAAGTGCCTCCTGCTCTTAAATGCACTTGTCCATAAGGGTCTATCTAAAGCTCAATATTCACCACCCTTTTTGAGTTTCAAAAACAATTACATAACAACCAAAAACAGGACAGAAGGACATGCCTCATAGGGTCACAATATTTGTTATCACATTACTAGGAACACAGCAAAAAATTCACTAAGGAATTTTGATGGGGAAAAAGTGTAACGTACCTTTAAAACCACTTGGAACATCGAGGTAATAAAAAAAACAAAGGTTGTTTTTGTGTGTACTTGAATAAAACATATATTTAATGTTTTCAGTGGCAGGTGCTTAGAGAGAGAAAAATAAGCAGATTGTAAAGTCACTATGTTAAGTAGTGACTGTTGGAATGCCAAAGAACAGTGAGTGTAAATATCCAAAAAACAAAAGTCTAATCGTAAAACCCTCCCCATTTCCATTAACAGTTGGTGAAAGTTCAGATTAGTTTATGTAACGTCTCACAAAACATCTCTCATCTCAGCTGCTTTTGTTATACTTCTTGGATCTGTTGAGCTTCTAAATGGTATCGCCCCATGTACTGAATCAACAGATAAATAGAAAACAGATTCCCAAATTTAAAATTCAGTAGTATCAGATCATTTAAAAACCCATTCACAAAAACCTGTGAATAGGGTTAAATATGACATTCAAATTCAGAACGTTAAGGTGATCTGACAGCGTCAAGCATGCAGATACCTGTGGCATCTTCTGTGGGATAACAAAATTCACCTATATGCCAGATCCCATGAAGCAAACATTTTCAAAGAATATGGTGGTAATGTATCCACTAGCATGACTTTTATATGCTTAGAGACTATTACTAAAAACACTTTGAAGAAGCAACAGAGATGCATGAATGTCACTGGTTAAGGAATTCAACTAATGGGTTAGGTAGAATACAAGACCCTGTGAAAGTACTAGGATATGGGATAAAATGGGTGGTTTGGAGATTATGTCTGTATAATTAGCCTAAAGAGGGAGTTTTGAGAGATACAGTTACAGGAATTAATAACACAAAAATACAAAATTAATGGTTTTAATCTAATCAGCTGCTGGGTCCACTAATGTGTTTTTCTGTGTTCAAGTATTTTTTAAATATAGTTAATTGCTCCCTGAACTAACAGTAATGCATCTGAATCTGTAATTGCTCAAGAATTAATGGAATCCTTCACTGAAACACAAGAATATTAAAGAATTAAAGAATATTTTAAGATTGCTCTGACAATTTCTCAAGCTACCCATGAGGACAGTTTAAACTTATTTTAAAACAACCCGTGTATAATGTCTAATTAGACAATAATGACCAATCCAAAGTCTATGAATCTGTAAAATCCTTTTGCCCTGAAGCAATTAAGTCATTGAACAAACAAGGGTCATATACATAAAAAAAATTTAATTAACTTTAATGGACACTTTTCACTACCTAACAGGTCTACATTCCCCCCCGAGACAAAAGGAATGACCTAAATTGTAAGGCCCCCACCTATTTTCTGCCAATTCCACAAAACAACAACAACAATAATAACAATAACAATAATCATCATCAATAAAGCTCCTTTCCAAACCCAAGGACACTGCAATAATATTCCAAGTAAAATGTCCCAGTTTTTGCTGCCCCTATTTTGGGCAATAAAAAAAAAGATGGTGGGTGAAGCTGTGACTCTGGGAGAATGTCAGAATGTCACTGAAATTGCAGCAAAAAAATCTGTTTTTTTGCAAGATAGTCAACAGTGTACCCACAGGTAAGAGCAGGATGTATGAAAAGGTCTGTGTCAGACTGTGTAGTCCATGCAGCATGCATCTGAACAGAAAATCCTTCATTCTGATTACAGAATGGCCCTGTCGTTACCTTGATTAGCCTGACACTGGATTAAAATATGAGCAAAAGATTATAATGCCTACAGTTGAATGCTGGAATTATGTTTTTAAATGGCTATTTATCAGCAATGCAGCTGGCTAGCATTATTTGCTGGCAGGTTATATTTCCCCATAGATTACAGACTGCAAAAGTATTATTCACATAGTAGGAGACACACTGGGCTGTGTGTGGGGAAAAATGTCTTTCTAAATGTTTTCAAATCTTTCCCTTGTAACTCTTTTTCTTGAAGTAAAGTTTACCAAGGGGAATGACTTTGGCACAGGGCCATGAAATAACACCTACAGGAGCTGTGCCAAAAGGGCAGGTTTTAGGATGATCAGAGAAGGATATTACTGGCTACCTTCTGGCACTGGTTTGTTTGTTTGTTTGTTTTCTTAATTTACAGGGTTACAGTTACAGCCTAACTTTCTAAAAATATAAGATATAATCATTAATTTTTCTCTTCTAAATGCAACAAACTGAAGTCCTCTATGACAATGAGGTATTGCTCACTTTAGAGACTGAAACCTGCAGCCACACTATGTACAGTAGGTGATCAGAAAGGCATAGCTGGTAAAGTAGAAACCAGGTAGCTTTTCAGCCTGGTTTTACTTGATCAATTACTTTATGCTAAATAAAGGACTACTGATAGACTTTTTAACTTTTTGTTTGCAACAAAACAAAGGACCACTGAAGGGCAATGAGAACAGGAATAAAAATGAAAAGTGTAGAAATCTGCATTTACTTGCAAAACCGGTATAAAACTGGGGAAAATGGTCAAAGTAATCAGTCTTTCCTTTGATCTTGGATTAATTTGCAATCTTTTCAGGGAGACAAGAATTTTTTTGTTCAGCAGAAACTTTTAAGCAAGGCCCTTAAAATTTCACAGTCAAAGTAGGGTGACCAACTCACCTAGCATTCAGGTGGAAACCTCATGATGTCAATCAAGCCCCTCCACTGAAACTGATCTGAAGAATAATTAAAAGTAATCAACACACATGCTTCTAGCTAATTATAAAATTTGCCCAGAGAGAGAATGAAAAGAGAATGAAAATTATAATCATACTACAATAGATGTATTAAGTAAAAAATCAAGAGGTTGATAATTAAATCTAAAGTGATAAAAAGAACAAAACTAATCAATATATAACAAAGAATGAAATCATTAATTAAATTTAAATAATTTTAACATACAATGTTTCTATCTTACCTCCTCTAATCTCCTTGAAGAAAATAATGAAAATGAAACAAACAACAAAACTACTTTAACCTAGGGCTGAGCTATATGGCCTAAAATTTATATCACGGTATAATTTTAATTTTGGACAGTAACAATATATGTCACAATATATAATTTTTTCTCAATTTCAATAGAACATGCTTTAAAGGGAGTACAAGACTTGGATAGTAAGCTTTTATTGCCTGGAGTTAACTATTGGGTTATTATTAACTGTTGGTTAGCTACTGCGCGGTTCCTTGAATATTTTTGAAATTTCACATTGAACTGAAGTAGAACATTTTAGGAACATTTTTGTTTTGCAGAACTGAAACAATACAATAAACTTACGAACATGAATTAAATAAATATGTAATACTTCAAATAATATTCTTATAAACTTAAAGATGTAATGCGTCTTAAAACAAAACAGTTTGCAGATTTCTGCTACCGTTTTCTGCTCATGGTCCGACTTTTTAAATCCGAACCATTTCCAAACAACCGACGAAGCCCCCTTCTTTTCAACAATTGCGTCGCTTGTTCCCGTCTGGCTAACGCCGCCTCTCTCCATTTCTCCGCGTATTTGTGTTTGCAGACGGGCACACGGAACACGTGCGTTTGTTTTCACGGAACACGTGCGTTTGTTTTCACGGAAAAGGGAAGACGACGACGACGCGGGTTTTTATTTGCTGCAATGACCTCAGATGCGTCATAAACCGGACATCTGAACCAACGGAGATCAATAATTCTGAACCTATCAGTTTTCCAAATATCAGCAAGATGAAGATTTTCAGAATTATGTAATTGGAGCTAAAATACGGCAGAATTTTAAACTTTAAACTGGTCAATAGCAAAATTTGTTTTGCAACGATGCTGGCAGCACAATCTATGTGAACATCAAAATCCATTCTCTACCGGTATAAACGATATAGCCAAAACCATACCGTGGCACATATTTCTACCGGTATACCGTCTATATTGGTTATACCGCCCACCTCTACTTTAACCTAATGCTAGATTTAAATTATTTCCTCAGTAAACATACTGAGTTGGAAACCTATTTTAAAAAAATCGTATAATCAGAATACTGAAAAATTCTTAAAAGTTATTTTATTAGATTTAATATCTGGGTGTAGAGCTACAATCTTCATAAACTAGTACTAATTCTAGTGAAATATGTACAATTCAAAAACAAAATTTTGCATGACTACATTACACTTCAAGGCTCTTGAAGCAGGTATGAGATTATACGATATAAAAAAGATACACTTCTGCTAAATTAATGTACATGTATGCAGAGTACAGCACAAAACCCCAAATAACTATTACTGAGGAATTCACGTAACTCTTTATAATAATTTATAACTACATACAACATAGTAATACATACAAGAGCTGACGACCAATTTTGACAAACAATAGTGTAAAGCATATTTAGATAGGATTTCTTTTCTTATGAAATATCAGCCTTGTAGGATATTCTGAAATAGCTTTAACTGCCCTTATTATGGGGCGTTTCATAATCGGTCAATGTGTTGCTTACTTGTATAGTTTTCATATTAGTTTCAATTGTGGTTACATGACTGACATCTAGATTTCCCACTAAACTAAATGTACATGTTCATTCTGGAGAGCCATAATTATAAGTCAACACTGATTAACAATTTCTGCCTCTCCACTTTTTCTCATGTGCAAGAAAACACACTCAACAGAACAAAAGAGATTTTTGAATGAGTATCAGTTCTGAATCACCAAACGGTTCAAGCAGCCCACTGTAGCATAAGCCGACAACTTATAACTCTTCTGACACCTGGCCAATAGAAAAACAGTGTACTTTTAACTGTAATTAGGACTCTGGTGCATCATGGGATAAAAAAAGGTTCATGAGCACGTAATTACTGTTTTCCTATGAGCCTGTAACTGTGCAATGTTCTCCTACTTTAGCTGTGGGAGAACACAATCTGGAAGCGTGCATCCCGTCAAATGCAATCTCACGTATGACACATTCATTTTCAACTTAGGACGATGAACGTGTCTGAACTGAGAATGTGTCTGAATGAAAGCTGTTTTGGAAGCAAAACAAATTAATTTCTTTCAAAAAATAGACTGACACAAACCTGTTTCACCATATGTTTGGGGACACAAAAATTGAGACATTTTGAAGGATATTTATTGCAGAGCAGAAGAAAAAGACGGAGGAAGCCAAAATGATGCATTTAGGCAAGGGAAAGACAGTAATATGTGATTTTGCATCATATTCAAGGAGAAAAAGTCAAGATAATAACTTTGACATTTTAAAGGCTTAATACCTACATTGAACTGCTCTTGTACACTAAAGGTTTTCTAAAGGGGAAACTGCACAACAGATCATGATTTCCTGGGCACCAGAAGGTTCATTTTAATGACTGTTAGAAAATCCAGTTTCAAAATGGAGTTTAGCTTGTCCGTCTATTTTTGAATTATGCAAATGTAAAATTATCTATACACCCTTTAGACTGAAAGTTCAAGCATGCGGAAGGCAGAAAGAGGAGGCAACTTCTATAAACCATGTAGGTTTTTAAATATGTATAAAATCTTCAGCAAAAGCCCTGCAAAACCCTGGCTTTTTGACAGGACATTTTGACCCCTATCTTTTAAGACAAATGTTAAATATTTTATGGTAGGCTTTATTAAGGCAGCCCAAGGTGCAATACTCATCGTGTCCAGGAAACCAATTTGAACGGAGATTTTGGCTCACCTCAGCATGCAACTTTCAATTGGAGCAAACTGCCTCATGACATCCCAGATCTGCTTACGGATATGAAGGCAAGCTTCACTCTACAAGATTCTAAAAACCTTTTGTCTACTGCGTAAAAAAAAAAAATCAAGTCAAACACTTCCAACTGCCTAACACATCAGAGTGGCAATTTTCACAGCACTGTCGACTTTATCCCTGTGGTGTCCCTCACCTTCTCCGGGTCCTATGTGTTGGCTTTGTTCTCTATGCTCATGTCCTGTGTCGATTCAGCGGCCCGCGCCAAACCGTCTGCCATGAGTGCTTCCTCCAGCTTCTTCCGTACCTGCTGCACCCTCTCCTCTTGTTTTCTATAATCAAAGCACAGGTCCCTCCATGACTCTCGGTGTCCAGGTGTGCCCCACACATTGGGCACAGCTACACGTACATGGATTCTCCAAGATGTGCAGGTCTTATATGTCCCATAAAAGCAAAAACGTCTATGACATGATGAATGGACATGGGTCCACACAACTTAAACATTGCAAAACTGCACCGTTTCAAAATATTTAAATACACACACACATATGTAGAATATTTAAAGCTGTGAATGATCTAGCAAATCAAACAAAGGTAGCATTCTTGCAATATGATAAGTTTCAGTAAAATCTTTTTTAAAAAAGTTTTTTTTATAAAGGCCTTTAATAAAGAAATGTAAGGGCTCTTTATAAAGAATTCTGCTTCTTTAAAAGTTTTAAATATGATCCCCCTCAGACCTCTGCCCTGTTTTTTCTGTGTAGGGTTGGGGAGAGCTTTCCATCTTATAGTTACCTGTCTTCATCTCCTGTCATACCCTGAGTAATTACAGAAGAGGGTGTTTCTCGCAAAAGTGTAAAAAGTTAAATCACTGGTCATTAATATGTACTGATACTGTATGAATCAGTGGGTAGGAAAAAAAAATCAAACTACAACTGCTCACGCAATGACATATTTGCTATGTCTACACATCAATCAACCTCCCCCACTTCAAAAAGTATTTACATAAAACCTAAATCTACAAGAGTCTGGGTGCGTCTGGCTGCTCAGTTGTGATGTTTGGGAGTGGACTTTTAACATGCAATGTGTAACAGAAAAGGTTTAAGTTTTAGTATCATTAGTCTCAAAATACAGCCTAAAGTCAACTTCTGATACTTCAAATTCAGTCTGAATGCCTGACATGTTAAAATATTTATATCTTAACTCTTCAATACATTTCTATAAAAAGAAAATTGACATTCTCCCTAAATAGATAAACTGTAAGTTGATTTTAAGTGCATATTTTATTAGCTCATGCAATTATATTCCTTTACCTTTTGGAATACAAAATACGTTTTAAAAAAATTCACAGCTTAGGAACTACACCAGATCTTTATTTTCCATATTATCAAAAGACTAAAGCTGAAGTATACAATTTCAGGTTTTGCTAAATATTTTTTCGGAAAATCCAAAGAATAAAAAATGGAAAAAAACAGCTACATATCTTGTTAACGGACTCTGAGCACCCGTGGCTAATGAGGCTGCATTTCTGTTAACAAGTCTGTAAACTATGCTATGTACATTTCTGTTAACAAGTCTGTAAACCATGCTATGTACATTTCTGTTAACAAGTTTGAACGAACCAGGGATTTTGGCAAGCAAGGACATTATATTTCCCCAAAAAATATTATTTCTTCTCATAATGGATGCTTGATATATTCAGCAATGAGGCACTATGACTACGGTTCTAGTGCCTTCTAGTGGAACATCAAATTAGTACTTTCCTACTCTTCACCTCAGAGTAAATTTCGCTACAGAAAAGTATACGGTTCCTATAATTAACACATTCTGCATAACATTCACATGGCTCATGCCATCTTTATTACATAACACATCTCCTTGAACTGCTCTAAAATGAACTGCAGAATATACTGCAATATTATTGAAAGTATTTGAACAAAATATATAAACATTTCAGAATTCAAAAAACATACTGTGTTTTTTTTTTAATCCAAACCCTCTGGTAAGGAGTCCAGAGGCCTAAACACTATTTCATTCTTCTGCCCACTGTGAGTGCCCACTGCTGCCCCCTGTGTTACTGTGAGTCAAAGAACAGTGCATGCCTTGAGAGAAAAACAACTTGGGGGTTGAAAGGTCACTATGAAACTATACTATAGTCACTTATGTGAGTTTTTAAAAGCATGATACCCAAATATGAGCACTGAAGCACTTTTTCTAGGAAACGATATTCAGTGGAAATGAAATACGTAATATAAATCTACTGCACAGCCCAATTAACAAGTGCCCAAGATATAAATCAGAGAGCAGAGAAAGAGGTCTAATAGCACTGGTTTGGGTTCTGAGTCACTTTCAGATTCTTCACAGAAAATCCGTTGAGGTTTCATTTGTTAAAGGATTTGAAATCAATTCCTCCGGATCTTAAGAATCAAAGCACAGTCTCCATATAAAACAAACCTGAGAGGTTAAAAACACTGTTTTATCCTTCACCACAGCTGTGGAAAACAGGACCAGCTTTATCTTTGTATTTTATTCTCTTGTTATTTTTTAAGCTACAACGAAGCACCGTCTGTTGAGTTCAAAGGACGTTCATCAGTGTTTACAGCAAAAAAAAAAACATACATAGCATTAAATTTACAATTTCACACTCAGAGCAGCTGAGAACCATTTCTGAAATATCATTCCTTAAAGTAATTTAAACCATAGACTGAAAATAAAAGTAATCTTGGCTTACAGTATAAAGAGCATAAAGCACATAGTGACTGTTTTGCAGTAAATGACTCCAATATTGGACAGTACTTTTTTCTCATTATAAAGAGAAATTTGAAGATCCTGCACTACCACTTTTACAAGGCAACAGACATAAAGTCTATATTTGATCTTGGAGCAATTCATATAACACGAGAAAACCTCATTAATGGCACAATAACCACAAATCACTAAAGACCAAGAAATGGCAGGAAAAATATTAAAATAGATAAGTGTCAAACCTACGTAAAAGTCGAAACCAGTCATATGTGGAAAAGCTACAGAACCAGTCATATTTTGAAATAAAAATGAGATTTCAGACCTGAAAACAATTCTAAATCATCCCCATGTTATCATGCAGCTCATAACATCATCGTAAATATTTTAATTAAAGAAATATTATTGTGGGAAATAGGTGAAACCCCAGGTGAACTGCAGTGCTGTGGTTCTATCACAATGGGTAGAAGCTACTTTAATTTGCCAAATGTTGCCACTTCTGGAACCCTGGTCACACTCGGGTGATGACATACCCCTGACATGCAACCTGGGCTACAGAGCTCAATGTGCTCCCACAAGGATCGTTCCCATAACAGATTAATTATGATCTGGAAACGCCTTGAGCATTGATTTTCAAGGTTTACGGACTTACTTCCAACGCTCACACATTGCATGCAGCACTGCTAATTTTGTTGAAATATAAACAGGTGCTCATATCAGTCATGAATATCCAAATTACCAGCCTGTAGACAAATTTAAAGACCTGGATGTCAGACTTCCTGGGGGGGTCCATGGTTAAATGGTATTTTATTAAAATTCTGTCTCTGTGGGAGTTGTGCTGCTTAACATAAAAAATGAATTATAATCCACAGAGGATTTGAAATGAATCCATGAGGAATGTCAGGAGCAGGTATGCACAGATTAATATTTCTAAATGTTAGACAGGAGTGATTATGACATGGCTAATTCTAATCTATACTAAAGTACTTTCATGTCACTGTATCTGATGCAATGTTGCTCAGAGGTAACCACTTGTGCTGGCAGGGTCCACTGTAGTACAAGACTGCCTCTAGTACATAAAAGTACATGATCTTCATTTTACTCCAATCCAATTATATAATGTGTATGAGATACTGTACCCCGAAGAATGGGACTAGGCAGGACTCCCTTTGAACAGAAGATGGTAATTTCAAGTCAAGTTAATTCGTGTAAATGTGGAAGCCACCTAAGGTACAGGAAATTCTCACAAATCAAGAGTGCAGATTTTCAACTCAGATCATCTGGAAACTTCTAATAGCACACTGGGTAACGTGGGAAAAATTAGATCATTTTAGCCAGATAGCAATGATGAACAACATGAGGCCTTTGCTGTTTTTCTCATCTTTTGGGGGCTTACCGGATGTCATCATCTGTGACAATAAAGGCTTTGCAGAGGGGCTGCGATGTGTTTAGCCACACAGCTGGGTTCTTCTCTACAGCATTACACGTCTGGCCTGTTATTGGGGAGGAACTTGTGTGCAGAGCGCTGGCTATGGCAGACAGAAGTGTCTCGTCTGTTGTGTCTGGACCAACTCCTGAAAACACAAAGGCACATCCTTCAAAACTCCTGAAAACTCAAAGGCACATCCTTCAAAACTCCTGAAAACTCAAAGGCACATCTTTCAATACTGTCACAGGTCTTAAATGCCATAGGGTTGCACATTTAGTAACGTTTTGTCTGCCTTTAATTAGGGAACTATTTGGACGGATTTGAAGCCAAATATTCAAAAAAGTATTTTTAAAAAATATTTTCTGAATTTCATTGCGAATAGAGCTCTTTAAATTAGTCAACAACATTTCTGATTTTTTATTTTATTTTATGCACAGATCTGACAGACTTAATGGCACTTGAAACCATTTTAGATGACTAACTTAAAACATAACAAAAATAAGTAACGACCACGTTGTGCTACTGTTGTTTCATAAAGGAATCTGAGTATTACTGACCTAACCCAACGACCTGAGAAATTCATAATACTGAATTATACAGAGGGAATGAGGTAAGGAAAAAATCATACCTTGTAGACCCTTTGGAAGCTCCATGGTTTTCAGAACCTCTTCTGTTACATCACATGACCGCAAGCCTTTCAACCTCTTTTCCCAGAAAAGCTAAAACAAATAAGCACAAATATTGGAAAAGTATATTTCAGAAAGCTTTTGAGATACACAATACAGACAACTTTATATAGAGTACAACAAACTACTACAAGCAAAGTAACATTTATTTGTACACATTAAAGACAAAAAACAAATGGTTCTTGTTTCAACAATTAATGAAAAATGCATTAAGTGTTTATCTACAACCTCTCAAAACTGCATACTGAAGCAGAAGCTTCAGAATGCTAAATGTCTTGTGCTGGACCCCAGAAAATAGTTATACAAAACATTACCATCAAAAAATACTATAAAACGAAATATAAAAATAAGTAATGTTTGGTAGCTAAGAAGCATCATGGGAATTTTTTGCTGCACTGATTTACCAATCATATTGTACCTCATCCTAATTGAGGGTGGTATTTTGTACAACAGAGTAGATATGTTGAAGAAGAGTTTATGATACTAATAGACTTAGGTCCTCCACTGCATCTAACATTCAGTTTTCAATACATCTTCGTACCATCAGCACTTTTATTCTTTTATTGAATCAACTGTCAGAGTTAATGGTTTGGCGAAACTAGGAGAGAACTAGTCCACAAATACTAACATTTAGTTAATGGATGATGCTAACAATGGACTTTTCAAATCAGAAACCGAATAAGTACAGAGAGTCCAGGGAAGAGATCAATGTTGTTCATTCTACCTGACTGCAATCCTAAGATTCACTCTGCAATCCTGAACAGATAACTTTAAAATACAGTACAAAACATTAAAATACTGTACAAAATTAAAGTGTGATGGTTAATGTCATTTCCTTCTTTTACTGAGAAAACTACATATTTAACTTGCACAATATATTCATTTATGGTATTTGTATATGAAATACATTAGTTTCTTTGTACATTTAAGAGTGACAAAACTGGTTTCTATCACACATTATGACCTCCTTATAAATGTCTGTAATATACATTTTAAAGAGAAAATGTTATTTGTTTAGGGGTACAAAGATATTAGGAGAGACCATTCACTGATATTGATTCCAGTATAATTGTTGTTTTGAAGCTTTTACAATAAATATAAAAAACAAAATATTCAATACAGAAGTTCACTAGGAAACATGTACCCTCCCCAGGTATACAGAGTCCTTAATAATATAATTGGCCATCTCACTTCTACATCTAAGTCTAAAGGTAAAAGTTCTCAAAAACATGAGAAGATAGTAATTGGTTCAGGGATGCAAAGACATTAGTGAATCTATGGATTGGACTGCAGAAAAATGCGCAAAGCTAATTAGACAAAAAATGGCGGAAGACTAGTAGAGTGGGACGGTGGCAGAGCGGTTTGCGTTCCTGCCTCACAGAGCTGGGGCCCTGAGCTCAGGTCTGGACCTGGGATGCTATCTGTGTAGAATTTGCTCTCCCTGTTTGTGCAGGATGCTCTGGTTATCTCTAACAGGCCAAAGACATACTGTAAGGTTAATTGGTAACTGGGGAAAATGGGCCCTGGTGTGCATGTGTCTGTGTGTAGCCTGCGATGGGCTGGCACCCTGTCCATTGTGCCCTGCCTTGTGCCTCTTGCTTGCCAGGAAAGGCTCTGGCTCCCCTACAACCCTAAATAGGATGAATTCAGGTTACAAAATGGATGGACTAGTAAGCAGTCTTAATCTCAGAAAAAGCAGGCTGCATTATATTAATACTTTCTTTATCTAGAAATTTCCCTGCTTTCATCACAGATTGGTGGGACCTACTGATAAATTCATTGCCAAATATTTATTAGGAATTAGTGCAAATCAAAGTAAAGCAGACAAATTTATCAAAATCCCTGTTCCAAAATAAAAATGAGCGAGTAAACACCTAAGCTTGTAGCCAACACCTAAGGTTGTAGCCAACTAGTTTCTAATCCAGAATGAAGCTCTGGTTAATGTTCCATATGTCATAAATTTCTCATATAAATCAAGGAATAAAATATGGCAAGGAGTCATTATTTTTTCTCATTTAGTAGCACACAGTGAAAGATAGCCAATATGTTTTTGTGGTCTAATCCAATTAATTTTTTTTTTGTTTTACAGTCTTCCTGAGAGGCTCACTCAGTAAAAACCTTTCTGAAGAGTGCAGGAATGGAAAGGGCGTGTTCAAAAAAGCGTAGTACCATGTGCCAACTAAGGTCCGTCAGGGGCCTCTCTAGATGTAAAAAGTCTGGTAGAGATGTACCAGAAGATGTGTCAGTGAATCCATCTGCAGTATGTTTGACAACAACAACCCCCTGTATATCACTAGGTGCCTTTGTCATGGTGCATTAGCAGTAACAGCTGTGTCCAGCCTCTGGATGATACTCATACAGTGCATTCAGGACAGGTACTGCAGAAGGAAGTGACTCCTGCACCATAAGGAACAGACACAGAAAAAAGGCTTACAGAAAAAGATACTGGGTATCTGAACCTGGTTGCCTGAAAAAGGAAATGCACAGGAAATCTGCCAAAAATATATATCTAACAAAATTAACAAGATACACACAAAAAGTTGCAAAGAGTCTGATCAGAAGAATACTACAGAGATGTGCTGCTGGAAGATAAGATGCCAAAACACAGGTCTTGATGACTTTCTGAAATATATGGCCTATGAAAACACAGCACAATGTTCTTTGGGCTGATGCTTGTATATCTGAGCTGTCTGGATCCAATTGCTGTGCACTTGTTTACTGAAAAAACATTCAGAGCTTGAAGAGCAGATGCCTTTGTGTCAAGAACTGAACTTGAAGGTCTATGATGCTTTAAGGTTCAATAACGTTTTTTTATCTTCAGTTCACACTTCATTAACTACTTCAGTAATTCAGGTTGATACGCTGCACGGGAGGAGATGATGGGGCAGAATTTCATTTTCCAAACAGATATTGACTGCATGTTTATCTCCAAAAACCACTTTCTTTTCTTCTGAAATTGTTTCATGTAAGATGAGCTTCCAAAAATGAATGACTGAGTAGGAGACTGAAAACAAAAATAAAACATAAAAACATCAAAATTCTAATTATTGACTGTATTGCTGAAATAGAACACTACAAACACACTTGTAATCCTGAATTCTTTTGTTTTGAATCTAAAAGTTTACAATGCTTTGTAACAGATTCTCTTATCAAAAACTGAATACATCTGTGTAGACAGGGACAAACCCCTGCACTGCTGTCTCCAACCCATTTCAGCAACTTAGGTGTTGTCAGATTCTAAAATGTTTGTTTAGAATCCTTACTTTGCTAAGTGAAATCAAGTTTCCTTGAATCTACTTAAAGAATATTCTATGAGTACTGAATGCAGCAATTCTTCAATAAAGGAATGAAATATTTCACTAAAGCCTATTAAGCAAATAAAATGCCTGACTCTATAAAGCATGATGCATGAAAAATTAAGTAATGATCTGTTCACTAATAATTTATAAGTTTCATATAGCTAATGATTCATTTAAATCATGAGATTTTATGCAAGCTTTCATCTTGCCTTTTGGTTCAGAAAAACATGCTCTAGCAGCTCTACATTCTCTCTCTTTCCTAGCGTTAATCCCGCATCAGCAGGGTCCGCTTGTCGGCACACCAGTCTCCATTTGGTGGTTTGAACCAAATCTTTGAGCTGACGTTGCCATTAACTGCGACTGAGAATACTTCCAACCGGCGCGTCACTCCACCTGCCGTCGGAGTGGGAGAACAAAGTAATGTAGCCAATTCATAGAGGGGGATTATTAGGAGACATGGGAAATTTGGCCAGGACACCAGGGTTACACCCCTACTCTTTTCAAGAAACACCCTGGGATGTTTAATGACCACAGAGAGTCAGGACCTCGGTTTTACGTCTCATCCGAAGAACGGCGCTTATTTTACAGTATAGTGTCCCCGTCACTATACTGGGGCATTAGGACCCACCTGGACCGCAGGGTGAGCGCCCCCTGCTGGCCTTACTAACACCTCTTCCAGCAGCAACCTTAGTTTTTCCCAGGAGGTCTCCCATCCAGGTACTGACCAGGCTCACACCTGCTTCTAGCAGCTCTACATTATCCAACCTAAATAATAATAATAATAATTTAATAATAAAATTACTATTATTTCTGTTTAAATAGAACACACAAAGGCAAAAACCTACTGCCTACCTCATGTTTCACTTTTAATAGATAATTTAAAATTATTTCTAGCATGCTTAACATTTTTTTAGTTCTGTTTCTATTAAAAGAAAGACTTCACCTTCCAGAATGACAGAAGGAAGGAAAAAATTAATGTAAAGCAGTTTTACATTCTTGCTCCTAACAATGTAGCACAGCTTGAATTCTTAAAAGTAGAAAAGTATTTTAGAAAAGATATTATGCATTTCAAGTATCATTAAAGCAATACTCTATTTACATCATACAAAAACATGGAGTAAGATTTAACACTAACCAAACTTAATAAGAAGGAGGCATTAACACTGAATCAGTGTAAGTAAAACACAAATTAAATTATCTTAGATCTTGAATTACTATACTATGATACATGAAAAGAAAGGACCTTCTTCTGAATTCAGGGTGCTCAGTGCTACAGCCACACTCAGCAGCTTATCCTAGATCTATAGGCTATGCTTGTATGAGCATCAAAAGAACAAATAAAAAAATCGACAGGGTTAATATTTTTCTATCATAAAAGGAAATAAAGGCAGGGAGATGGCTCAGTGGAGTTTGCTCAAAGAGATACCATTTATTTTTAATCTCTGGTTTTCATCTTTCTCCGTTCACAAACACGCCCCCACCAGGTTTTCAGATATCTGAATTAACATTATCTGAAAGAACATGATTTTGCACAGATGTCAGGCCACTCTTCCATTCTTCCTGTTAAATTCTCTTTACACCTTCTTTCATCTGCTCCCAGAGACAATTAGAACAACATGATCTTCCCCTGCATAAGTGTTATTTACTCCATCAAATGAATTAATGATTTAGTCTATATTATCACCGTTTCCACTGTTAGCCAGTAAGGGTACTGCATCTGTTACCACTGTGAAGGTTTGGCTCTCCAGGCCCAGGAGTGAATACCACAGCAACTAACTGCATGTTTGACCCATTAGCTCACAGATGGACAGCTCCAGGCCTTAAGAGACATAATTCTGCAGATGTTATAAGTACTTTTAAATTAGCAACTGATTAATACCTAGATAAACAGGTGAGCCGGCTACTTATTGAAGCAATTCAATTAAGTAGTTGTGATCAGAGGGGAATGAAAACCAATGATCTCTAAAATATTTTTAAAAATGAATAAAATGATAAACAGTTTTTGCTCTCTGCTAACAGACACCTTTTGTTTTTTCTTTGTAATTTCTTGGAAACTTCTAACTCACAGTTAGGAAAACCCAACCTTGTTTTAAGAAATTACTTAACTGAATGTGTTCCTATAAGGTCGGTGGCAGTTAATTACTAGTGCACAGGCCCCGAAACAGGCTGCTATGATTTTTGGGGCTTTTTTTCTGGATGGAAAAGGCTGTTGACCTCCATGGACTGGTGTGTGGCCATGAGGAAACGGGGAGATTTCTCAGTCTATTTGTGACACCATACCACAGTGCTCAGGTTTAAGCTAGGCATTATCACAAGGATTAGGAATGGGTCAGACACCATGACATTTCACAGACAACTTTGCTTCAATTAGAATTTCTTAGGACTGATAACAGAAAAATACAACATGCTACATAGAAACATTTTATAGGTTTGTCTTGCTGCTGTGGTATAGTTCTGCAACCTACACAACTATCAAAAGCAATTATCTTTCCATCAAGGTCAATAAAATCAACATCATTGTAAACAACTATCAAATAAGCATGTTAACAGTTAACCAACGGCTGCCATTACACACAGAGGGATAAAAGAATAATTAATTAATGCCCCTTGTCTATTTCTCTGTCTCTTCTGCAACTCATAAAATTAATAAAACAGGAGACGGTGTGCAATATTATTGTAGCTTGACAGTTCTTGATGCTAACATTTAAAACAATGTTACAATGTTTTATTTTGGTGATACCAAATTAGGCCTTGTAACCACAGTAATTCGGGGTTGGGATTAATAGCCTAAAAAACACTTTAATCAACAGTTTTGTTAAAGGTAATTGCACTTGGGTAGCGTAATAAGTTTACTTTATGCCTGGTAAAAATGAATTTGTCTCTCTTTAAATCTTTTATGATTTAAACATGCATACCATATAAAAATAAAAAATAACATAAAATACGAAAGATTACAAACAAAAGGAGGCAATCTGTCCAGTCTGACTTGTTTGGCGGTTAGTATCTAATCGATCCAAGTGTCTCATCCAGGCATTTTTTTATAGAAGTATCAGCTTCAACAGACAGGCTGGGTGGCTTGTTGTAGTCTTCCACAATACTTTGCATCACAGCACATCTTATCTAATTCCCACAGACCCCATGCAATCCCTTTAAATCTGCATTCATAGTTGCATTCTATCTAACCAGTAAGAAAGACCTCTGTAAACACCTATACACTCATAGGTTTTCCTCGGTGTAAACTACGCACAAGTGCACTTGCATCTCACAGCAGGACTCGCCTCTTTACACTACAGGTTTTAGAATGACGGAATAAGCAACTGGGGCATGTTGCTGAAGCTGAAACCCTGGCTTCTTTCAAGAAGTGGTTGGATGGGATTTTTGGATCAAAGGGCTGCCTAAATGAGCTAGATGAGTTGATTAGCCTCCTCACATTTGTAAAGTTTCTGACATGGAACTCTTTAAACAGCCGTCTAAAACTTAGCAGCAAGATTTACTGGCAGACAGGTTTCATGCACTGAAGTGCTGGTGAATACTGAACAGGCTCCAGATAGCAAAGTTGTTAGATAAAGCTAGCACACCTGCCTACAATCAGACAACCACTGGTTGTCATCCAAATTATAGATGACAGGAGACTGAGTGTACAGAATCATGCACCTCTATGTCAGTTACAGAACACTGTTTGATAGGCACACAAAATGTGCTGCATTACATGTGAAAGGATTCAAACAATGAGAATCTCAATCTTGCACCTCGGTGAGTGACAATGCCTCTCGGCATATAAAGTCAGCAAAAAAAAATCCTCTAATTGGAGGATTCATTGGATATAGCACTGCACTCTCATCATTCTTTTTAAAACTGCACAGAAAGTGTCACACAAGTAGCATACAAGAACATATGGAATGAGCGTTTTAAAAAATGAATAAAAAATACAAGTGCACTGATGTAAAATACAGCACTATAGTAGCATCTATTCTTCTTTGGATTAAAACAACAAATTCAGAGTTAGATTTTCTAATAAATTACAATGTGCTGAGGGAAGGCATTTTGTTTTCTAATGTAAAAATGTATTTCTTGATAAAGTCACTTTCTTATTGGCTCCATAATTTCCCCATGTATCTTGACCAAGGTTTCTATGCAACACTACACTTGGGTCTTTTACCAGCCCTACAAATCCAGATGCAGCTTTAAATGAAGTTTGATTTAATAATTCTCTGCTAAATCAGTTTTGGATCTAATACACATATAAAATAGGTCTAAAATACCTGTATAATTTCACTTTTTATTCTATCAGATAAAGCAAAAAAATCTAATGACACTGGTTAAACTCCCAGAAGTTTCCTTTCCTTGCTTTAAAAGCATACATATGCAATTAAGCTATATGAATGCACCTTGATTAATGTTTGCAAAGATGTAACTGAATTTTAAGCAGCATTATTAATCTTTAATGTGCCACAATTATCCACACAAGAAGCAAAGGTCAACAATTAGTGTAGATCTATTACTAGCATTATATAGATGATACTGAGTACTCATTACATAAATTATTTCAAATACATCAATTGCTTTAAGTTTATTTTACTCTGAATAAAATATACATTGAGCATCAAAAAACTTTTGAAAAGTTGATCATTCATGACTGAATGTCCTCAATAGTGAGAAAGCTAATTATTGATGAGGGAAGAGGTGATTTAGCCTGTCGAAATCCAAGTCTGGTGAAATCAGAAAAGAAAACTCAAGGAACTAATATGCACTGTCACGGACGTCCAAAGGGACTAACCGTGGGGAGCAGGAGAGCGGAAAAAGACCCATATGCGTAGCGCCGAGACGGGAAAAATAGTGCAAAGAGTTCGGGAATGCCGTATAGAAACCTATGCCCTCAGGGAGCGGACGTGGGGCGCCCTGGTGCTAGGCGGGTCTCAGGACATCCGAAAGTCAATGCTGAGCGAGGACAGAGTGCAAGACCCGGAAATATATAGCCCAAGGGAAAGAGAGGGACCGGAAGGACAGCAGACCGGGAACTAGGGACAGGACAGAGAAGGAGCGCCCTCTGGCTGCAGAGGGCGTGACATGCACTGCCTATGAAGAGAACAATGTTTGTATGTCATTAGTATGTTGGAAAGAGAACTACATCAACACTCTAACTGGGTCATTCAAAGCGGCAATACCAAGGTATTACAGCCAAACCTACATTGTCAGTGAAAAGCCACAATCTGGAGAATCACAAGTCTTTCTCCCTCACCATTAGTGAAGAGAAGGTCTAAGCGTGATAGTCTGCACAGAAGATTCTTGTCTGACGCTGAAGTAGTAAAAGCTACTAAAAACAGGAATTATAAGATAAGATCAAGTTATTGGCCATATACAATTTCTTGTATCAGGAATTTGTCTTTTCGCAGACCCTAACTTACTCTCAAGGAGACACACAGACAGGGAGAGAAGCTTGGGGTCAGAGCGCAGGGTCAGCCATTTATACGGCGCCCCTGGAGCAGTTGGGGTTAAGGGCATTTTTGCCCAGGCCCCAACGGAGTAGGATTCCTCTGTCAGCCGCGGGATACTAACCAGCAACCTTCCAGCCACAGGCGCAGGTCCTTAGCCACAGAGCCACCGCACCGCCCCATGGTAAGTAAGCTGAGGAGAGGTTGCATAAAGTTCTGTATAATGAAGTGGTTAGAAATAATACTCTTGAAGTAAGACATTTATGACACTCGGGACTGACTGAAGAACTAAATTAAATAAGAGACTAATCAAGAAAGTACCAAAGACAAGATAAAGATAAAAATCAGCACAGTGTTCCCCCATAACCAGGGTTTTGAACCATGGTTCTAGGTGCTGAAGCACTCCACTTGCAGAGGGTCACGGCAACCTGACTGCATGGTGCAACATTCATCCAAGAGCCTTGTTCACTGCCTTTCCAGTAGACCCATCCTGATGAGACAACATTCCAGGAGGGGCAAGTCATGCCTTCCTGCTGTTGTAACAATGACTTTCTTGGGAGAACGGAGCCTAACTGTTGTGCCATGGATATCCCACTCACCGCACATGCACATCTGTAGGATAAGCTGGGATGATATTAAGCTTCTAGGGCTCTGGCTCTAATGTACAGGAACATGACTGGACAGGCTCTATGAGAGGAATGGGACAGAATCCCACAAGATCTGTAACTTGAATCTGAATGTGTCGCCGACGTAAAGCTTGTATAGCTTCCAGCTGTGGACAGTAATGCAACAAGCTTATCACAGCAGACTCCCTGTTGATTAACACTGCTGATAACAAATATTAATCAGCATAATGATACATAATACATATGTTCAGTTAAATGTTAGTTCAGCTACTACAGAGTTCAATCTTTTCTCAATCTTGTGAATTTTATCATTTAATTGGATTCTTAGCATACATATTATCACTGTTACAACCAAAAATGTGATAGATGAAGAAATGAAAATGCTGGAACAACATTAGGGAAAACATTCATTTCAACACTGGCCGCCTCTTGGGTTACATGGAAAAAAGGCTGCTCCATATGCACTTTAAAGGATATTGATTGTTGAGATTGTTCTCGCAACCAAAACATGTAAAAGGAAGTTTCCAGTCGGCAGGAGGTAACAGTCTTGAAAGCTACTGACTAGAAGAAAGGCTCAGTGAAGGACTAAGAAAACTGACAAGAGCAGCTACAGGCCAAGTGCAGTCTGCCAGTTCCCAGCTGTGTAGCACTAAGAACAAGACAAAAAAAAAACCTTCAGAATTTAGACTACGGTTGACTTTAAAATACAAGCTTCTTTGTTTAAACTGCTATACGACCTAGTAAGAGCATGGCAAATCCAAACAAAGACATGCAAATATATATTAAAAAATCGATAGCATTTAAAAACAAATTAAAAATGTACAAGTAGGAAATCACTTTTATTTCCAACCATCTATTCACACATTGCAGTGTTTCAGCAATGCCAATTTAAATGGGAACTGCAGTCCCAATTTCTCAGGCCGGCTATTAAAGCTCAGTAATAAAATGATTGACAGCATCACAAAATTTTACAAATTTCAAATTAAGTGTAAAATAATGGACTTTGTGAAAGTACTGTATGGTTGCCATGTTGTCAGAGGCAGACAAAAATTTGCCAGTCTCGCCAAAAAGCTGGGCGACAGCTCGAATTGTGACGTGAAAACAGCCCTTCCTGCTCACTAGTCACTGCAAGCAAATAAGAAACATGGTCTCCCCTAACATTAATCCTTTCTTATCTTTTTGAACCCGCTGATATATTTCTAACAGTGTCTCACTGTCAAAAGTCTGTCTGTTTCAGAACATAGTAGTCGCACACAAAACAAGGGTCAGATCAGCAGAAAGTCAAACTGTTTCCTTTTCCAAGGGATATTCAACTAGACCAAAGATGAGTAATAAAGATGGGCACTGATGTCACTGGATGTTTTCTTGCCTCGTTCTGAAACATATACAATGACAGCAACATGGTGCTACGCATACATTTGTGATGTAAATTGGAGGTTGTACACATTACTGTATACTTGGTAGATTCATTGTGGTATGAAATGCACTCATCATTGCTGATTCATGATAACCCTGAAATGTATAACCCTAAGAAACAGCTGCGCAGGTCCCCTTTGAATGCAATAATGAAACTATTAGGCTGCTGAAATCCCTTTACTTCCCTAAAACATGAAACATTATTTATCAATCTACAAATAAAAATGTAATGTAAGAAACAGACACAAAGAATCACCAACATACAGCAGTCCTTGTTTGTCTTCCACAGACTGTAAACACCATGGTCATGATTGAAAGTAAATTCAAGGTTCAAAAACTCCATTAGGAGGATGGTAGATGTTTTTCATAAACAACAATATCCTCTCTTGCCAAAATATGTTATGTTACTGGCACACAACACCACATAAAATTAGCTACTGGAATGTGTCAAACTTGTAAACTACTGTCTACGACATAAGCTTTCACAATCACAATAAGAAGACCTCTGTGCTGGAAACTAGATCTATCTTATTTCCCACAGTGTTTATAAAACAGCCACTATACTAAAGTATCATAAAATCAAATGTCAAGTGGGAGCAATTCAGTTCTTCTTTTGGAGTTACAGAAACGGTTACTGTGAAATCATTTCTGAGCAGGAATATTGTGATGCTTGACAGAGAACAGTTTTGCTGAGACCCTTCCACTACAGTTCAACTTGACAACAAATCACAAATTGCTGACAATGAATCATAATGGGTCAACTGCAAAAACTTGAAAGCAGAGAAAAGGGAATGATCTTCGGTCAGTATAGACTTCCACACTAAACTCGTTTGCTAAGGAAACACCATTTGTAATGAACCTGGCTTCTGGAATTAGCCCTCAGATCCATTCTGAAAACATTCGCAGTTGCTATGAGCTCAGAGCAACAGCTAATAGCCTGTAGAGGATACTGAAGTATATGTAACACTTGCTGTAGAATATGAATATTAATAGCACACTTAGTTATGCATAGTTTTAACACATCTAAAAGTCCCAGAATGTAGCAGCTTGTTACCAAACCAATATTTACACTGAGTGATTATTTTAAGCACCCTTCAATGGGGCATATATTGTAAATGTCAAATAAGTATTACAAATACAATACAATGGGCTTATCTCACATGCTACAAAGGTGTAATTAGTTTTACATCCAAAAATGCACATCTAGCCTATAGTATACAAGTACATAATGAGATATATATTGAGGAAAGCAAACAGAAATTAATTTTGGTACTGAAAAGGCTGGTGTATGTTGCGGAGAATTGCACTTTGCCACAGTGATGTTGATGGTTCTTATTGGACTGATATGCAAGCCACAGAAGAGACAAGCAAAAGGTGGTTTTCGCATTCCATGCATACTGCCAGCCTATCTAAGGTTATCTAAGACAGGCCCTCGCACTTGAAGAAGGCTTCACAGCCGACACGTTGTGTTTTCTCCCATCTCTTTTCAGCATGGAATAAACCTATTACTTGTGCCTATCTCAGGTTATGGTCATGACAATAAAGAAAATATTTATTGATGTGAACAGGATCATTTCTTTGCCTGCATTAGTGATGGGGATGAGAGTATAGACAACAGCTACATTGCTAATACAGTAGAGTATTCCTTTGTAGCAGTTTGTATGCTTCAAATATCAACGAGGACTGAAGCCAATGTAATACACCAAAAGTTCAAATTCAAACCAACAGCAGCTGTTTCAGGGCTTAGGCTTATTGGTCTTGCCGTGGGTATATTACATATTGTTACATCCCCCCTTACGAAGCAGTTTTTAATTAAAAAATGTATGCTTAAATATTAAAACATTAACATTTGCCTACATATATAAACAATATACTATATATGTGTATAAAAAACAAACTGATGATTTAGTATTTCAGAGTACATTGTAAAATAAGAACTCCTAAGCACCACAAAATAAAATATTCGCGTACTGGTACACGTGATTCAAATATTCTGATTCGGAATTACTCCGTTACTATTTGGTAGAACAATAACAATGCTTAATCCCTAGCACAGTATACACTATATAAATGAGATATATAAATTTATAAATCTCCAACTTTGTTTTTGTTTTCTTTTACGATTGAGCAGACAATTGCGGATGATCCAAAGAAATTACGACTGTGCTACCTACCATCAGCTTCGTAGGTTTGCTACAGTTGCAGGTTCACTGCAATTAACCTAATACTTAATCCCTTAATCCCTTGAAATAAATTACTTCCCTCTAAGCAAACCTTAAACAGAAAATCAAAACTTTACAAACGGAACTTAAAGAAATACAGAAGTTTCAGTATACTCAATTTAATCTCAGACTGTAAAAAACCTTGCAAGGCAATGGAAGTTTGAAAGAACCAGTGGACTTTAAAAAAGGCAGTGTCCGCAGGTTAGAAAATGGAATGATGGCAAAAGGCAGTGGAAATTCTCAATAGACACCAAATATTGTGTGCACTAGTAACAGTATTTGGTTCAAAGGAAACCAAAAAAACAGCTAGTCATGAATCTTGACTTTCTAAAGCCAAAGAACTAGGGAATCTAAGCCTTGATAGATGGCTCTGAATGTAGCAGAATATTTGCATGTGTGTGAAACATAAAATGTAGCACTAAATATTGTTTGTGTATCACTGAAATGCAAACTACCTATCTTACACAATGTCACTAGCAAATCACATAAAGCAACGAAGTTGGTTTCTTCTGAGCTTTGGAAATCTGTCTACTTCTCCGATGAGAACAGTAATTAACAGCCCTTAGACAGTAAATGTGAAAGAAGCACCATCCAGCATAGGTGTAGTCATTGACTTAATTCCTGGCCATCACAGTCTATCAGTTGCTGGCAAACAGACCGTCTGGTCTGTAAAAATATACAATGCAATTTGAGCAACTACATGGTCACAGCTGGTTGTCTGCAAAGGTAGTGTAACATCTGTTATAAATTACAGTTTCCTAGGAGCAACATCTTCTCTATGCCAATGCCCATCTGTCCAAAGAGAGCAGTATTTCTTTTCATCGCCCCTGTGACACAAAAACACAAAAAGAGTAACAACACTGGTCTGGCCAACAACTGTACATAAACCCTTTTTAAGGACTTGTGGGCTACATCCAACTAATTCCTGCAAAAACCTACCATGACAGTCATTTTCCAGGACTACAAAATACAAAATCTGTGCAAGGTAAAAGTCACAAATATGCAGCCTACAGCTGCTGACCTCATTCCACACAATGTGCTGGGATGCTCCCTACCTTGCGCAAAGGACAGGGTAACACTACAAAGTATTCAACCAAGACAGGCAGCAATACAATTAGTTTCAAAATACACAGATGTCCTTAAAAAAACCATTAACTTGTACTTAAATGCTTATTCACTCAACCAGTCAAGGAAAGAAAAAACAGCTTACCAGTCACAGAACAAGGTACTATTTGTAGTCTCATTGTAATTACCTTTCCAGCCTCGTTATCTTTACAGGGTGGCCGTACAGCTGCAAGATTCCAATTACAGCTTTATAATACAATTAGCACTCAGAAACAGAAAGCAGCTAATCGATTCCAAGAACTGCTCACTGTTCCCTCTTATTAAAAGTTATCTTCTGTTGGCTTTTTTTCAGGTTGAGGTCAACAGCAGGAAATGTTTCACCAAAGGACTATTTGTGTGAGCTTGGCAGCCTCTGCTGGC
Organism: Atractosteus spatula; assembly: GCF_055471065.1. Lineage (NCBI taxonomy): Eukaryota > Metazoa > Chordata > Actinopteri > Semionotiformes > Lepisosteidae > Atractosteus > Atractosteus spatula. Next base: position 10,828,050 of record NC_142708.1, on the reverse strand, counting down.
AAACTTCTGTAATAGCACTCTGAACATGTAGGTTAGAAGATGTCTTTCAACACCTGCCTCAAGTAAACTCAAGTAATATTTTGCATTTCGAGTTTCATTCATGATGGTGCAGTTAGGTAATGACCACATTATGCAACACATTACATAGTACTACTTGCTCCCAAAACAATAACCATTCTGCTGTGTGTGATGTTAATAGGATAAGGTACCCCTTTCATTCAAATTGATTTTGCCAGCTTTTTTAGGGTATTTTTAGGCTACTTGACAGATGCATTATCATTCATATAGGACTCTAAAACCTTTCAATATCCATGCTGTCAAGAGCATAGTGGGCTTTATTATTCTCTAGAGAAAAAATCATAAAGTTACATTAACCTTTCTAACAGAATGAGGTAGACAATCTGCATAATCATATATCTAAAGTATATATTCAAGAGAAAGATTGAATGCAAAGTAAAACCTTAGTCCAATAGTTGTTTATTAGAAGGAGCAGTAGGTAGATTCAAAGTATGGTCTTTGGTGTGCAAGTGTGTCCTTGTCCATTGTTTGCATGTGATAGATCCAAAAATCAAGAGTCAAGGTGTTATTGAATTATTTATTGACAGATGATTCTTAAAATGCTTAGACATCAAGACATTTAGATTCAATTTTGTATTATGTTACAACACCTATATATGTAATTTGACAATTCTCCTGAAAATCATAATTTTTCCTTACAACATAAAGTGTGATTCTTGGCCTTATTATAGATATACTGTAAGTACCTGTTCATGACAAATTAAGTTTAGCACGAAGTTTAAACTGTGAAATCAAATTCAGACAAAAGGTCACAGTACACAGACAGTAAAATGATGATTAAATTATGATTGAAGAGTTCAATTGAAAGGTTTTCACATTATAGATCAAAAACAAAAAAGATAAAGTACTTGTGAATATAACATATACTACTACATACAAGCATTTCAAAATATGACAAAGGATGAGTCATTGCAATCCCATTTCACTTCATAGGAATAAAAAATATTATTGTAATGAGGATCTATGAAGCTATTATACATAGTAAAATTACTAGCTGCCTAGCCAGTGAAGAAAGGCACTGATTAAAGAGACTTCCTGTATTGCAGTGTGTACGATTTCCTCTGTTCTAAGCCTGCTACCACAAAGAAAACTAATCATGTTCTCTGCAGGCCCCTAAAAATGAACTCTCATTTACCCTGAAAGGACAAAAGATATAAGAGAGGTTCTAAAGACATTTGCAAGAAAAACCTTAGAAGATTTAAGAATAGAAATGCGCAGGTCTTACCTGTCGTGGTTGTTCAGTTGCTCTCTGAGGGTCTGACTTCACTTTGTTACTTGGGTGATTCACGACTTTGGTCACCGGCTGTTTGAAAATGGAGGCCGTCTGTCTGATAGGAAGTGCGGTGTTTAAGTCTGGCTTTCCCTAGAAAGAAAACAGAAACTCTATATAGACCGGTATTTTAGAAAGTAAAAACAACTCAGAAATTAAAATGAGCAGGTAAATGAAAAGTTAAATCGTATTGACTACTCTGCATCATTTCACTGTTTTGAAATGCATTCCAGTGGTTTACCAGATTAATACTGCTTTGGACAGTCACAATCCTCAGGCTGCTACGTGAGCTACAGTTGCACCACGTGCTGGATCACATAATCAGTGACAGGCCTACTTTGGACACCATCTTCTGGGGGTCCAAATCAGATGAAATGAGATCCAATCTACAGGGAAGACATTCCAGAGATGGAGTGTGCTTCTTCATGTCAATGGTCACATGAGTTTCCAGACGAACAAAGTACCTTGTCACATACCCTTTTAGAACCTAAAAGACAGTCTTTGACTGACATTTGCCAGTGCTCATGACATCCAGCAGGTGGGGCAATTGTAGCTCATACAGCATCCCATATTCTTTCTGCCAGAATGGCATCATGAAACGTCTGAGTCACTAAAATGCATGTTCCCTCAAACAGGAGGACTACAGCAGAGAAGTGCAGTCCAATAAATTATGACTAGTCAATTATTCATTGATGAATCACTCTGCATTAAAAATGCATCAGATGCTATTGGTTCCAATACTCATTTGTTGCTCCTATACCATTTCTTCCAGGATTTTCATATTTTCTGTGATTAATTACACATTGATTCTTGTTGAAAACCCAGTTGGCAGAGCTTTTATTCCACTTAGACTACATGGAGAATAAAAGGCTCAACCTGAACGCCGTGGAACACATAAATATATCCCAGCACATTCTCTCATTCAGACTGCATTCTTTTCTGATGTTCTCTCTATTAAAGCTGTCACAATATAAAATAGAACTCACAAAAATATGGACTTGCTCATGTGTTAGTATCATGAAAAAGAAGAAATAAATCATGCTTCAATCCCTGAGAAACCTTTGGAATTTGTCTTAACGTAGAAGTAAAGCACCATGGCTTTGTTAATAACATTTAAAAAAATCCAGAAGAGGATCAACATAAAAGCAGCAAGAGTGCAAGATAAGTAAATGACTAATATAGCCTAGATTTAGACTATGCTTTGAGAGCTTGATCCCAGAGGGAAAGCTGCAATCAAACAGCAATCAGTCACCTTTGATTCAGAAAATAAAACCCTTGTACGCTTTTGACTAGAACAGGAAGCCAATGTCTACATCAAGAAATAAGATGGTCATAAAGTAAGACAATAAGGTGGAATAAAGACATTAAATGGCTTTTCACTCCAACTAGTGCATTCCACCTTTTATTGCTTTTAGTGCTATAAAATTAGGCCATATAACTAGGAAACGTAATCACAGCTGATCTAACCCTTGGCAGAAGATGCTGGCAAAAACCTACACAGCATTCTAAACACACATCTTCCTGCTCACAATGACATTGGACATGTTCAGAAGGAAAAAATCAGTACATTATTAAAAGTCTATTATCCATAGGTTCTACTGCCCAGAACAGAAATCTGTGGATATACTGAAGTCTTGGTAAATGAATTAGTCAGATAAACCCACCCCAAGATGCATTCTGTAATAATACTGCAGTGAAAGCCCCACCATCTTTTGAGCTGAGGACTTTGCTCTGCCACGCTATCGAGAAAATGACAAGTACCACAAAATGGACGACATCGTGTCTCACAAGTTAAAAAAAACATTACAATATATTAGCGAATATATACTCTAACATTACACTGGTACTGTTACAGAAAAACACTTGTTCTGAACGATGCAAAAGCAACACGCCCACCAACTGTTATGGCAAAATGAAACATTTATGGATTAATAATGTGACAGATTATAAAATTGGTCACGACCTATGTTTTTTTTTAATCAAACAGGTTAGTTTTTAACCACGCTCCAGTTTTTTTTGCATTCTACAGTTCTTTCATTCTACAAACATCTGAGGCATCTGATTTAACTGGGCCGCCGGATGCTGCAATACGGGCAGGACTTTATGGGGTTAACGCGCCAAACCCCATGGAGTAGGAGGGGAAAGTTCCTCTTTGCTAATGTCAGCTGTTACGACATATGGGCAGCAACAGTAGTGCGGCAAAGGCAAAAAACTGCCTCCCTGCTGCGCTGAGCCGCCCTGATGCGTCAAAGCACAATACAAAATGGTAAAGGCGTTGTTATGCTGTCACACTACACTGCTCCTGAGCCTTTCACACTCCAAGTGAAGAAAACGGCCCCCACTCAAATGTCTGCTTCAGTTAGACCCAAAAGCTCCCCTTCACTGACTGTAGACCAGACCTCTATAATGCTTCAGCTCAGCAGATTCAGCACCAGTACTGTGATCTTAACCTCTATAAGAGTGTTTCCCTATATAGTAGATAAAGAATAAACTTACTTTAAGATACGTATGTAGGCAGCTTCACGCATGTATGCATTCCCATTCCAGAAACATTCCTAGGATCCCACAAGGTTGTTTAAAACTCTTTGATTCTATCTTAGTGTTACGATATATATAACGTTAGAATATAGAATAGAACAGGATGGCTGTTTATTCCATAAAAATTATTGAAATGTAATGGCTGCAGAAGAACTTGTAATCTGTCCATTATATCTCTCCCTAAATGGAGAAATGAAGGCCAAGCAACTTGAGCAACTTGCTAATTAACCTAACTAGGTTTGCAATGCTAATCACAAGTTGTCAGAAGTCTGTATTTAGGCCTTGAAGAGAGCACAAGATTCTTGCTGGTCATTTGCAGCTGAATCTTTGGTTTGAGAGTCAGATGGTTTTCAACCTCCAAGTACATAATGCAAAATCTTACAGCCAAAACATTTTAATTTTTTAAAACCCCATTAGGTTATTTTTTGAAAAAAATAAACTTTAATGTTAGATAAGCATAAAAAATGTGTTTATTATATTTCATTTTTTAAGGGTTAATCTCCCTCAGAAACATTTTTGGTGACAGCATTGGTTTCTAGGAAATTTAAGCTAAACCCTCTCTAAGGAACCATCAGAATGAGTGTCTTAAACCACAATAAGTCATATTTTCCTGTTTTCCCACAACAAAAGCCTTTTTTCATGAAAACTCTCTCAGGGCATGGCTATCTAGTAAAACCCTGCAGTCAATGTAAATACTTCCCCAGACAGATGTGGGATATTGAGAGAAAAACTGATACCACAACCTATAACCGATACCAAGCTGCTAAGTATTCTGATCACTAGTATCCTACTTCCAAAGCAAAAGGATGAGTCTTCATTTTCCTGCAAGCTGCTGTGAACAGGAACCTCTGCTGAAGACCTGCATTGCATGCTGCATTCTTCAGATTTTATCTCGCCCCCTTTCTGAGCAGCCAGACCAGCCAGATATTGTCACACTGGAGAAGCTAAGCAGAGCTGAGCCTACCCTGCATTTGCATGAGGAACACCCAAGGGCCAGTGCACCAGTACTGTTAGCAGTGATCCAAGCATGAAATTAGGGAGAGGGAGAAACAATAAACACATAAAACTTGAATGATTCGAATACATTATTTTATTGTTAGTCACCTCTTCAAAAAAAAAATCACCAGTAACAAAATTAACAAAGGAAAAAGGGGTTTAACATGACAATACAGCTTACAAAATGTACATAGTTACTGTAAGAGGCAGCTATTTTATGTATATAAATTAAGGGGTAATGAAATGTGTCTTTCTTTTCATTGTTCACAGAACAGCATTTCTTTACAATAAATGGAGTCTGTAACATACTATGAGTGTAAGTTGTAAGATCTTTTCATTAAGCACAACAGTAGTTATAATTGAACCCTATTTATTCAAATAAAGAAACCTGTTTAGTTGACGTATTTGGCAAACATAACTTAGGTGGCACAACTCGCAAGATTTAAAATGTCAGCTTTATACTACAGCATTATGTTTTACCAGTATGGATGCCCAGATAAGATTGACAACAGGACTGTGTTCCTGGTACAGAGCTTTATTATTTCCCTACTACTTGGAAATCCACCATTTTCTCTCAGCACGTCTGACATACCGGTAAAAGTGCCCTATCTCTTGTAGGGTTATTCATTTGTAAGTATGGCAGTACGTTATTTCAAAATCGATATCCTCCTTTTCATTTTTCTAATGATTTCCATATACTTCAGGATACATGCTGGAGAGGACACCAGTCCATCAAAGGGCACACACATATACCAACATGCACACACTCATACCAGGGCCAATTTTCCCAGAAGCCAGTTAACCTACCAATATGGCTTTGGACTATGGGAGGAAACCAGAGCACCTCGGGGGAATCCATACAAACCACAAAAAGAACACCCCAGGAATTGAACCCAGGGCCCCATTGCTTTGAGGTAGCAATGGTTAATGCCACCACACCACCCTCCATGTGCTTCCTTCCCATAACAAATGTTCATATTTTATGTATAGTGTGAAAAAAAATTTGCCAATCATTGTTTTGTTGATATAAAATTACACAAGGATTAAAATGCTTAAAAGACATGATTAGAGCCAAAGTTTTATAGATGTCTAATATTAACACCTCTCAGACAAACCTAAAATTGCACCTACAGTTGCAAAACAGAAAAGGTCATGAAATAAAACCTACAATCTCTGTGCCTTACATTGCATTACAACACAATACAATTTTCTTAATGTTTAAGGTCTCTTCAACATCAAACATATGTAGGTCTGCCATTGCACGGTTTTCTGTTTGCCAAAAAAGAAGGAAAGATTAACATTAATCAGAAATACACTCGTTTGTTACAATATTTTGGAAACAAGTCTAAATGCATCTTACAACATAATCTTGTTACAGAAGGTAGAAGAAGGGGAAAAAACAACAAATTACTGAGCATGATGATTTAATGGCATTTCAATTGATCTTTTAGCGCAATAATGCTGAGCATATGGTTTGTTCGTAGTAGATTATGTAATCTTTAATGGCCTGAGAAGTTCATAGGTCTGGTGTAGTAGGCTATACAAGATAACACACTGCACTTACTTTCAAAACTGGGTGAATGATAATGTTAATCAAGAGGTCACCTCCTCTTTCACTTTCAGCCTCTTGTTTAACATTTAACTTCATCTGAAATTCAGATATGAAGAGTCTGAATAAAACTTAGCTTAAGTGGTTTGTATTGGTTGTGAAGAAATTAAGCCACTAGCTAAAAATAATTTTCCTGAAAACTGATAACTTTCTGCTTATTGTATTTTATTGATGATTTTAATTTGCAATAGAAAACACAAAGAAAAAAGGAACACGGTAGCTAGTACTTTTGAAGCTTGTTATGTTTATTAATATAGATGGAACTGTTTCTGAGTAGAGGCACCAGAATATTTTATTATGGAGGTCCACACAGGTAGCTTACAAGGCAGCAGATATTTTTCAAAGATAATACTAACCCTTAAATGCTCCTAGAATTGTGTTTTTGCTTAAGTTTTTCCTTTTGCATAGTATAACCCTCTCATGGTAACTCTGATGATCGTAACTCAAACGCAAAACTTGGCTATATCACTGTACCACCCATAACTGTAAAACTACTGAAGTTAAGCAGGTGTGACCCTGGCCAGTACATGGATGGGAGACCTCCTGGGAAAGCTAAGGTTGAAGAGGTATTAGTGGGACCAGTATGGAGGCACTCACCCTGCGCTCCGTGTGGGTCCTTATGCCCCAGTATAGTAATGAAGACACTAAACTGTAAAAGGGTACCATCCTTTTACGATGAGACGTAAACCAAGGTCCTGACTCTCCGTGGTTATTTAAAATCTCAGAGCGTTTCTCAAAGTGGAGGGGTGCTACCCTGATGACCTGGCCAAATTTGCCTCTGGCTTTTACCAATCATGACCTCCTAATTATCCTCATCTATGAACTGACTTAATTTCTCTGTGTGTGGGGAGCGTACTAGTGCACTCTGGCTGCTGTCACATCATCCAGGTGGGGGCTACACACTGGTGGCGATGGAAGGGAATCCCCATTACCTGTAAAGTGCTTTGAGTGGATAGAAAAAAAAATTGTTTGTTTTTTTTTAGTAGAATGATGCAGTCAATGAAGCATTGGTAAGGCTAAAGTATCAGTAAAGATTTCAACAACATCTGTTCAGCTTGATCCAGACTCCCACAACCTTATGTATAGAGAAGTGCCTCCTGTTCCAAATGAAAACTGTTTCTAAAGAAGAATACTGTCATACTACATTAAAATCTGTAATACTTAAGCCTGTTCTATATTAAAGTACAATTTTTTTCCTCACCCTGGCACATTCTGGTTTCTTCCTTAATAAATAACAGAGTACTTAATATGTTAGCCATTTCCCTTGTTTAAAAGTTTTTTAATCACTGAGACACTTCATCCTTTACCTTTCTTTTGTCATTGTAACACTGAAAAACATTTAATTTTTTTAGCCTTTGTTGCAATATTCATTTTCATCTCTCTTTCTTAATATACTTTTTACCTGTGCTGACAATTCACCATCTTAAAGATTTTTTAATAAGTATGTTCTTTCTCCATATATTTTTGTCTTCACTGATTAAATAATAAGCCACCACTCTAGGCTTTTGTTGCTTGATTTTAATTCATCTGTAGTCTGCTTTCCTGAAATTATAAACCTTTGTTTTGTACTCTACCTGCATTTTTTTCAAAATATATTTCAGAGCACAAAATACTGTATCCCAGTTCCCTAATGGTTTGCTGACCTCCATTTACCCCTAGTGTTTTCAGTTCAGCCACTCCCTCAAGTGAGTGCTCTGCAAAATGAGTAAGAAAGCAATTGTTACCCATGACAAACATTTCAGTTTCAGCTTCTGCCATCACTGTCTTTCCCAGTCTGGAAAAATGTAAGTTAAAATTTCCCGTGATATCCAATTCTTAACCTACACACCCATTCCTAATTCCCAAATATAAGAATGTATTATAATTAACATCAGAATTAGAATCAAAATAGAATTTGGTCTGGAAAGCCCAAAATTTTCAACTCTGGGATTTCTTTTTAAAGTCTGATCATTGCAGACTGAGATTTTCAATTCCTGTAGCTCAGAGGTATCCAATGCTTGTCCTAAAAGACTGTTGGTTTTCAATCCAACATGGATCTTAACGAGCTAAACAGGACCAATTTAATAGCTTCCCTTAGCTCTTCATGTGTTACTGCTTTAAGGAGACCTTGAAAACCGGCAGACACGGCAGCCCTCCAGGACCAGGACTGGACATCCTTGGATTAGGTAACCTTCCTGTTCCTAAAAACTCAGAACACTTTGGACAATTTAGGATCATGTAAATAAATGAATCTCACCCTTCTACATCTGAAACCCATCATTTGGACCTCATAATTCAAAACAAAAGTATTGAAACAATTAAAAAGATACTTTTTTTGAAAATGTATTTATATGTTAAAAAGAACCAAAAAATGTACTTTATGCAGAATAAAACAAAGAGACCATTAATGCTTCTTGCATTCACTATTGATCACACTGAACTAGATCACAATAACATCACATCACTTTATTAGCCCCATACAATTTCTTGCATTAGGAATTCATCTTTTCGCATACCCCAGCTTGCTCTCCATAAGACACACAGACAGGGAGAGAAGCTTGGGGTCAGAGTGCAGGGTCAGCCATTGTACGACTCCCCTGGAGCAGTTGGGGTTAAGGGCCTTGCTCAGGGGCCCAACGGAGTAGGATTCCTCTGCCGGCTGCGGGATTTGAACCAGCAACCTTCCAGCCACAGATCCTTAGCCGCAGAGCCACCACTCCGCCCTCCATATAATACCCTGCTTTATCTCTTATGTCTTTTACAAGTTTATTGGATAACTACAGATGGCTAACATTAAAAATACCATCTAAAAAAAACAAGCATCAAGCCATTTACTCATTTCCGATTCTAGAGAGTTTCGAACTAAAAAATAGCTACATATAGAGAACTACCAGTTATCGACAAAAAAACAAAGAGGGCTTCAAAATTCCAATAGTTCACATTCCAGATCAATGGATCCAATAGGAAAACATGAAAAGAATTAAAAAACTGGATTGCAAGGTTTGGCTTTACACGTGTAACTGACAAAAGGTTCATTAGTGTGGGAGGATTTGAAACATGAAACAAAACTCATTTTGCATTGAAAAAAAAATGTGTGCATATTGGATTCCTGGAATGCCAATGTGTGATGGATACCATAAGGAGCTGTATGAAGTACAAAACAGTCAAAACATTAAGACGATATTTAGGAAGAGCCCCTTGTGACTTAATCGATACAGAAAAAAAAAAAATAAAAGTCATTTAAGGAGCAAGTTGACCCATCAAGTTGTTTGGACACTGCTGGAGCCTAATCTATTTCATTAGCCAATGATCAATACAGTTCCCCTAATGTGTCACCACATGGCAAAAACCTACTGTAGTTGCATGGACTTCAGTAGGTCTGGGAAGTCTTGGCTTGCCATATACAAAATAAACTCTGAACTGCCAGTATCTGTATGCTTGAGGAGCTGTCAGTAAGAGAGTGTGGCTCAAATATAGATAAAAATATATATAAAAAGAAATAATAATGAATTAATGTTATGGAGATTTAACTGCCAGTATCTGTATGCTTGACGAGCTGTCAGTAAGATAGTGTGGCTCAAATATAGATAAAAATATATATAAAAAGAAATAATAATGAATTAATGTTATGGAGATTTATTTTAATGGTACTGGCTTTTGATATTGTTGACTTCTGAAAAATACACCTTCAGCACAAAAAGCAAGAGTTAAAGAATGCCAATTTGAAAAGACCTTCACATTCTCAAGACCTCCCTCTAAGAGACTTCCACCCCCTGTTTTCCAGTCAGAAGGAGCATATGGATGGTAAACGCTTAGAGAACAAGACTGTGCAGGGAAATCTGAAAGGAATGGGTGAAAAGCACTTTCCAAACAGAGCACAATCTTCAAGATTCTTGAGCACAATCTTGCTAAAAGCCATATACTTCAAATTGGAGCACCTGTTCTGTTTTCCTCAGAGTATTTCTCAATTTAAAAAACCAAAAAACAAATCTGAAGATTTAGTAACACAATGTTTTATTTATTTGTATGAATAATGCATGGTCCTTAGACAATTCTGTAATTTTCGTCATTTTGGTTGATGCTGAAAGACAATTTTCCTCTTCAGCTTGTAGCAGTGCACACATTTAACCTTAGTTTGAACATTTTATAAGCAGAGGAGAAACAGAGTTCTAACATTTGGCTTAATTTCATTTCTGTTAAAAAAAAAACTTCCAAGTGTCCAATAAACTCAGTGTTACCACTATTACCACTAAAATTCTAAAGACAAAAATAAGTCCTTTCATTTTTACTATAAAACGTTAAAATAGTAATTCGTTAAGTCCTTCAGAGCTGAGTAAGTTTTTTATTTGTTATGGGACTTATGTAAAATGACAAAGTATGCAAGAAGGCAGACTGATAAAGTAGCAAAGCAGACTGATAAACTACTTTCTGCTTATGACTAGAAGATACTGGTCACTTAATATCAACAAGAAAATCAAGGCATAACACCCTTAAAAGGCTATTGTCCAATCTCCTTAGCATGATCTCCTTTATACATTTTTAGCATGTATTATTCTTGTGTGTTTGCTCCTATTTTATTATTGTGCACTGAAATTAAAAAATGATAAAGACTACCAGATGATAATTAATTACCTTTGTAAACTATATTTTTTCATGTGTAGTGAGTATAAAGGGCCAAAACCATTGTATAAGTCTAACAGACACCCTCAAGCAGAAAATTAACTATGAAATTTTAATAAGCAAGTCTGAGAAAATTAACATTTATTGTCATTCTTATTACCCGAAAGAGTAATACAGTTTAGAGTTAAAAATAAACAAAGTGTAAAAAAGTAAATTAAGGTAAGATAATATAAAGACTAAATACAGTTTTTCAGTTTTACAGACTCTTTTAATATACTTTTCTTCCATCTAACAACAAAATAAGGGGTTGCTGGGCTGTTAACCAGTAATATTTCTTAAGTTGTAGGTGTTACTTTCTTGAACAATGTTTCAAGTTAATTGGCAAAAACAAACAGGAAAGTCTGAGACATTAATAATAATAATTATTATTATAATAATTGCTTACACTTTCACGACACTCACACTGGATGATGTGACGGCAGCCATAGTGTGTCAGAACACTCCCAGGCATCAGCTAAAACTCAATCTCCACATCTTCCCCTATCACCTGTGCTTTTAAAATTAAGAAACTGCATGGAATGTTTTCAAATATTTGGAAAGAACCAAAAAGATGATCCGATCTAACCGGTCAAAGTATCCTCCACAACACAACTAATACATGCAGTACCCCAAACAGCATGGTGGAGTTACTGTTCATATGTAAACACGCTGTATAATGCATGATTATTAAACAAAATTTTCACTGGTGATGAACAATAACAATAACAGTGGCACATTGTTGGAATAATTACAAACCTAAAGGCTCGTCTTGGATTTTGTTAGTGGAAAACAGTTGTTGACTATGTCGTTACTTAAGTCCAATCTTTCAAAAGCCAGTACATTTTGGAACCATCACCATATAAGGAGGTGAAAGCCACCTGTTTCTGGTTATATTATGTTCACCGAAGAAATTTACTGTACTAGGGATTGGTTTAGAAAATCATAACTAGTCAGGTGTCCAGAGAAACAAAAATACTACCCACAGAGATAAACAGCCTTTCCTCTTTCAAGAAGGGCAAGGCTGCAGCTGGCCATTCACAGACCAGTAGCTAAAAGGAAGTAGATAACCGAAGCATGACTTATTTGTGAACAGCACGTCTGCGGCATACAGTACTGATCGAAAGATGGCTCACTTTTATACCACTGCTTCGAGTGAGGTTGAACATGGAAATGTCATCACAAATGGGAACATCGCAGTAATATGCAATACCTTAACCCCCATGTCCCCAGTACACACCTAGTTTAAACTGCTAAATGAGAGCCGACTCTGCACCTCAAGGTGATGTGCGCAAAACAAGTATTTGTTTTTGTTTTGATTCACCAACCGGATTTCAGTAACCGATGCTATGCACAAGGTTCTTACAGGATGTATTGCATTTCCTTGGTTTGCACTTGCAATCAAAAATTTACAATCCAGTGCCAATAGAGAAAGAAAAAACTGCAAAACAGAGGTCATTATTATTTCATGCTAAAATACACTGAAAAGGAAAGATAATTAGCAGCTATAATACTATATGATACTAGAATATAGGTCATATATAGACACTAGAGTTTAGTTTTCAAATTCAAAGAGCTTTTTTGGCATGACTGATGAATTACAGTGCTTCCAAACTAATGATTACTTGGGTGTCAAGGTCTAAGCAGGGTTTTCTGTTGTTGAAAATGTAACTGGAATTACAGAGTGTCCCAGAAATGGGGATTTTTAGTTTGGCCAAATGAATAAAAAGGGGCTAAAACAGAACAAAAAGCTGAAAGACCCTCCACGAGCTAGAATCTGACAACCTGCCATCAGCGAATCACTAGAATTAAAAACCCATCATGCTGTGCTTTTTCTTTTACTGATAAACATCTGATGTTAATATGTGATCAGAGATAAACCTACAATATTGAGCATAATATTTCTAATAGAAATATCCAAATATCTTGCACATCATTCCTTAAGAAATGTATTGCTTTCTTCATGCCTGCTGCCCCCTCCATCACAGGACCTCAGGCCGTGAATTAAGATGTACCTGGAGAGAGCAGACAGGCAACAAACGAGCTAAATGGATTGTATTTTTCCTTGGTAAAACACCTAGGCAACATTCCTGAAGAAAGTGCAATTGGAAAAAAGAGAATCTGTTTAGTTGTGACCAAAGCATCTTTATACAAGCAGACTGAAGCTTGATGAACAAAAAAAATTTAACAGCCTTAAGAACTGTGCGTCATGGACTATGTATAAGGCTGAAAATACAGATAAAATATAAAAATCACACTCAGAATATAATACATCAGAATTTATACAGAACAGGCATGAATACTGAAGATCTCAATACTGTAACACCAGCTATTTATTTTAATAATTATACCTTCACAGGAAATTAACTTGGAACTGATAAGCAAATACTGTATATGGATGGTTGGCTCATGAGGTGAAATTATGTGTAGTATCCAGGGTTCAGAGACCAGTGACTAGGCACATCCTGGGTAAGGCCATTACAAGAATTACAGAATACCCCGGGACAGCATCTGAAACCTAGTGTAAACCATGTATGACATATACACAGCTTGCATCACTTCCTCTAGTGATCATATACACGTTGCTAGCTTGAGATTTACACAGTAGACTCCCCGTTGATGATGAATGCTAAATCAACTTTAGACAACCTACAGTAGCCTATGTCTGTTCATAAGATGCCAGAGTATCTCCCAAACATGAGACTCATTTTCCCCAATAATAACCACAACAAATGCATGTTACATTTCTTTTGATGCTCTAGATATATATACACACAAACATACACAGTACACCAAAAATATTTTAGAAAAGCATCAAAAGGTTTTTAACCACAATGATGAATTCTCCAACGCTGAACAATCAACCATTTTCAGCAGATTATGAGAATGTATATCATTCCTGTATGAAATGCTGGAGTTTGTCACTTTTTTCCATCCCTCTTCTCATGAATATAAAAATAACAAATAGGCTGATAAGGCATGAGCTTCTGAACTTGCCAATACATAATTTATATTTGCACGTTAAAATGTCACCTAGTCTCTGGCTTAACATCCCTACACTCAGGGAATGTGACTGGCTAGCATATTAGAAAGTTGAAATAGCTAGAGTATTTGAGGTTCATCTATCCACCATTATGGGAGATTAGGAGTGCTATCAATTGGCAGGAAGCAATAGTGTCTAGAGCCCCCTGATGGATTGTTTCCTGTCACCTGTGAGATTGCTTCCTGATTGCAGTTATACTGAAACACTTCAGAAATACAACAGAGTCGGCTGGTATTCAGGACTAGACTGAATGTCCCCAGGACTTCACATGTATTTTCCCATTAGCCGCAGTAAGGATGAAGTTAAAGCATGGAGACAAGAAAATTTACAAGAAAAAGCACAAGAGGTGCACCGAGGTGTGCTTTAAGAGAACACTACCATTTCCGTGACACCATTGTGTCACTTCATGACACAATGTGTGCAAGATGGAACTGGCTTGCTGTTGGTGATGGTATTCTCACTACACAGTGGAAAGACAAAAATATTGCCAGATATGGCGTGCTGTCAATCATTACAGATCACTTCTTTCTGCTTCATCCTGGTATCAAAATCAATGCATTGTGCAGCACGATCATCCAATCTTAATCCAATCAAGAATGTGCCCATACCTTAAAATGTTATCAGTCACCTTTGCCTGCAGACTTTGGCAACTGCTTTACAGATTCAATAGAGGGGCATCCCTGCTAATCAGATATTACTGTTGCACTTTCTATATCTGTACTTTCTACAGGTGTCAGTCTAATGTTAAGATATGTACGCAAAAAGTTAAAATATAGCAAAAAGGCAAGGTTAGGCTCATAGCCAATATCAGCTTCACAAAGTTTGTGACTTCTGATTGTTGACAGTGATTAAATCAAGCTTTTGATTGTAGCAAGAAAGTATTCAAAAACAAAGTCAACTGAACTGACGTCTTCAGAATCAGCTGTGAAACAGGGGTTTAGAACAAGCTACCCCAGCCATGCTGCTGAAGCTGATACTCTCACTTCCTTCATAAAACATCTAGACAAGATTCCCACATAACTTAACTACAAGCAGCTATTTAGCCCTTCTTATGTTCTTGACTACAATAACACTAGTAGATAAAATAATGTCAATCTTGGATTCTGAATTCAAGGATTAAATCAAAGAGAACTATAATCCCCTACTATCCACCTTTAGCCCTCTAAGGCACATGTATGCCCAGCAGGTGTCCAATCCAGTAATTCTTTAATTAGATATCTCTATTATCAAAACCCATAGACTAAGATTTCTGTTTTAAACAAATGTGAATTTGTAGCTTATAGGCAACTACAAGGCCAGTGAGTAAATAATAAAGGCTCACTTTGTACAGCAGCCTGCAAAGTGTCTCTTTGGTTAAAAACATGGGGCTCTCTGAAACCAAGAGTAATCTTGCCATGCGAGCAGTGAGACTAATGGTCCAGGGGGTTATTTTATACTACACAGTACCTTGGTTTGACTGAGGTTATCATTGCGTAGCCTCTGCTTGTTCTTCTGTAGCTTGCTGGGCATCATCTTGCCAGTGCGGAAATCAAAGCAGCCGAGGTCGACTGTGTTCCCCAGGTACCGAGACAGTTGGGGCTTGCTCCTGAACTTCTTGCCAGTAGGACTGGAATAAAAACACAAGCAGGTGTGTCAACACCCTCGGGGCCACGACGAGTACCAGCATCCTGAGTGATAACATAGACTCTCAGTACAGCAGCTAACGTCTACGGCCAAAAGCACAAGGATTCTTTGACCCATGATAACCAAGTGCTTTCTTTTAAAGGTGAAATATTAATCTATCGTACAGTAATTTACAGAGAAGGGGGAAAATCGCAAAAGACCCTAAAAAAGAAACGTAAAGTGCGGGAAATGAGAACAATTGATATTTTGGGGTATACGAACACTTCACACCAGCAATTCAGCAAAGATAAAAAAATATCTAGTTCATTATTTCCCTTCGTCATAGTTATTAACACCCTTTTCTGTTAAAAGACCATGCTGTGACTGCTAAATTGCTATGCAACAATATTCTGTCTGTTGAAAAAGAACCACACAACTTTCAGGCTTTCAGAACAGCCTAAAACTGACACACTTCCCCAGTTACACACGTAAAAGGGTTAAAAAAACTCTGACCTGCTAATACAACAAATTTGTAATGGTTTAAAGGTGAACTTGTTTCTAGCGTTGTTTAAACATCAATATAATACACAGGCAAAAGGTGGTTTTACAGACATAAAATGGAGGATTTTATGTGTCCAAACTGACTAAATGAATGATATGCATAGCACCACAGAAACATCACAGGAGCAAGGGGTTAAAAGTAAAATATATTTTGCCTCCTTACTTAAACTGCACTAGACAAAAACAGCATTTACAAATAAATGCTCAGTATAGCTCCTGAAAGTTCCCCCGGTGAATGAAGATAGCAATGTTTGAGACCTGCATAACTGAAAGGAACATGTGAAAAATTAAATTTAAAAAAACACAAAAAGTGGCTTGTTAGTATAGCTGACAATCTCAAAAGCTGCATCTTGGCCACTGAGCTATTTTGCACCAGAATTCCTCAACAACAACAAAAAAACATGTGGACACTTTGAGAAACAGAGAAAAATGTACCATATAAAAAATATGGAGCATGAATTAATCACTTTTTTCCTTTATCTTACATACTTTTCTAAAATGAAACAAGCTGATGAAAAACATCAGTATTTTACTACTACTACTACTTTACTAGTATTTGATATAGTGTGTTACTCTACAGCCATACACAAAGCTTCTTAAAGGGGGAAGCCAATGGACCAAAGATACCTGACTTCTACTGAATAGCCCATGACCTGTCTACTAGAGATCAGCACTATTTCAAGAAGGCTTGCATGTTAAAAAATTGTAAAAAAAAAATATAAGCTTTGTGGGTTTTAAGAGGGATTCTCTGATTTTACTGAAGCGACTGATATCTGTTCTTTCAAACCACAGAAATCTGTTCTATGGGACTGTATTTCATAAGAAATCCTAAAAATTATCCTAGCTAAAATCAAGAGAAATGAGCTATAAACTATACTGTCATAAGGCTAATTCAAATCAGAATTGCATTAGTCAATCATACTCTAAGGAGTAGGCTAAAAACAATGTAATTATGCACATGGTCAGCACTGACATTGTATGTCTTGTACAACAATATCACACAGAGAACAAGCTGCAGCTCATTGAAACACAGACAATACAGCTCTCAGACATCCCCTCTTCTTTTAATAATACATCTTTAGTGTTTCATCTGTCAGACTTCTAGACCAAGAACAGCATTGTTTTTACTTTTTGCAGTTAACACTGACAATTATTCTAACACCTTCCTATAGCTCACAAAGTTCAAAGTGTAGGGTTTTTTTTCACTGTACAAATTTGCTTAAATGGTCTGAAAAGTGGGCGTTTATTCCAGTATATTTAAGAGAACTCTCCTTCAAAAAAAACTTTAGAAGGGAAAAGGTTAATGCTCTTCCAAAAATGCAAATCATACATACATCCTCTGTAGGCAATGAATTTTACTGACCAACAGAAGCACTGAAATGAATGTGCAAAAAACTTCAAAAGGATGTTGGCCAGTGCGGTGTCTGCCCATGACTCAGCACACAATGCAGGAAGAGCGTGATGTTTCATAGCCATTGGTTAGCTGACTCAAAAATGAAAAAACTGACTAGGCTCACAGTAAGCCTTTTGACATGGCTATCTTCAACTGAGTAGTCAGTTGCACAGCGAAACCACCTTCTGAAAACTTTAAATGACAGCCACAACTACCTCTACATCAAACCTCAGCTAAATAAATTGCACTAGTTCAGGGAGTGCGTGTAAGCCAGTACGTCTGTTTTCTTTTTACAGTATATCTGTGAACACCCTAGAAGAGAATGAGGGCTAAACCAGATAGTCTGTACCTCCAAAGAACCAGCACAAGATTTCAAGTGTCTGAAGCCCCTATTTTTCTCTCCACTTCACTTCTAAGAGACTAAGGGGAGTCAAAACTCTGGTTTTGAAGGATTCAATGCTTTGAGATTTTGTTCCACCGTGACCTCTTATCCATGTGTTAGAAAACTATGTTTCTCGATTGACCATTTTTTCCTGGTCTTCAACCACTGATTGATTAAAAGAGATCTAAAGTGTATGGGATCAGATATTATGCAATACATCAGTACCTTAGCACATTTTCTACATTTTAAAATATGCATATTAAATTACTTAACCGATTCCGATTACAGAAACAAAAAATATTTTTCTTCATTTTCCCCAGTTGGCAAAAGTTCACACCACATTTGTATGGTCTGGAAAAGTGGTTATAATAGCCAGCATTAAATTTAACAAAGATCCACATATCCACTATCCTATGGTCCCATCCAGGATGCACAGGGAGCAAGGGAGGACTGAGTGCACACTGGAGAAGATACCAATCCATCGCAGGGCCATCAAGACAAAAGGAGAAATTCGGATGAGCTTGTCATATTTACACAGTTCCTGCATATTTTAGAGAGGTGGGACAAAACCAGAAAAGGCCAGTAAAAACACAAGGAGAATATCCTAAAGCCGAACCGACATACAACCAAGAATGAAGCCCAGGACCCTGGAGCTGAGTCACCAGGCCACTGTGCTGCAAATTTTACTAAACACTTCAAAATTAATATTTAGGCGGAATTACATTTGTGCTGTTTTTATGCTGTATTCAGAAAAGCAAAAGGTTATCACTCTTTAAACCACAGTTTAGAATATTAAGAACTGTAAATAAAAACTAGGGTCACCCGTGATGATAACTATAGAGTCCAATAGTTTGATTTGGATTAAGCATTCCAGAAACAAGCTAATTTGGTTCATTAGAGAGATGTTATCATTTCAAACAAAGAATCATTTTTTCAAGGAAAGATGTTCTGCAACTGTTTAGGATTAAATACAAAATCATAACAAAATCAGAAAAAGAAAGTCTTAAAAGGGCACTTTTTCTGACCACAGCTAGCAGCAATAGTCTTATCCCTCAGGCACCATGTGTATAAATTAAAATGAAACAAAAAAGTCTGAAAGGGGATGCACTTCTTGAGAATTCTTTGTGCGTGGTATAAAAAGACAGTTTCATGTGCTAAAATGGGATTTCTCAGTAGTTGCTCTGTACCCAGACTAAAATCATGCTATGCTGTGCTGTGCTCTCCTCAGGGAGACACGTTTCATAAGGAACTGAAAACCAAGTGCGTCCTCTTTTGCAGTTCCAGTAAGCCAGCAGGCTCTGCTGGTGTGAAGTCAGTGAAGGCGCGACGAAAGGGCGTGGGCTTGATGAGACCTGTGGTTTCGGAAGGGGGGGAGAAGGGGGGGGCGGAGAGCGCTGCTCATTCGTCAGCATACGAGACGTTAACCCCCTCACCACCGCACAGACAGAAAGACCTCCACTTACTTACAGCAGGAGAACAACTATCTTGTATCACTGGTTTCTTAATTATTCATTTGTCCCCCATTTAAGCTTGAAGCCACTGGTACAGTACCACAGAGTGTGCGGTCACAGAGGCATAGAAAGACATGGTTGAGCCCGTGTCTATCACAATAGCTCAACAGCACAGGCAAGCTACAGATTATTCAAAGTCATCGGGACAGTTTTTCTCCACTTAAAAGTCTGCTTCTCTCTGATACAGCGGTCAGGTTTACATTTTTATTTTCTTATCATGCAAAGCTCACTATGACTCAGAAGGAGTGCCAGAAATGGCTGTTTAATGACATCACCACACCTTAGAAAACAAAACGTCAGCATGAAGGATACGAGAAAGAAAGCATAAAAAAGAAAACCTATTTCAAATGGAATGATGCACAGAACACATTCCGACACCCACCTTCTGGGAAATTCTATTTCCTAAAGCAGTGTATCTGTTTTTATCTTAAGCACGTTAGCAACTAGCAAACGTAACACATGGGTTTAGGCCAATTGTGCTAAAAGTGTTTGTTTAATTAAATTCAGGTTCATAATACATGAAAATCTAATGATATTAATTAATGATAAAATTAATGATGGTGATCTATATATTAGTTCTGAAATCATTATGCTCACTGAACAATTTCACATATCCTAAAAACCAAATAATTAAAGCATAAGCATTGACCTGAGACCTTCAACCTACAAGTACAGCTAAGATTGTTTTATAGTATAAAAATATCAATTTACATCAATTTCCCTTCGGGATCAATAAAGTCTTATCTCTATCTATCTAGTATACAGTCTGTTGTGGGACTAAGGGACTACTTCCACAGTCTGAAACTCTATATAATAAATGTTTAGTAAAACTGCAAAACCATACATATAGCAAACATTTGATATCACAAAGTTGAAATGCGACATGATTTACCTGGCCTTGTTTCCAAATGCTCATTACCAGTTAGGCTTTTTAGCTATTAAGGAACAAGTAATAGGTTTATTCCATGCTGAAAAAAAGAAGAAAGAAAACACAACGTTTCGGCCGTGGGGCCTTCTTCACACCACATAATAGGAAAGGTGTATATATATATAGATGTACATCTGAGGGGCAGGTATCCCCAGATAAGTCAAAGAAACAGCAGTTAGCTACTGCTAAGTTAGCTTTAAATTCTTTCCTCCCTGGAAACAGCTGAAAGAATGAATTAAATGGATATACTCCTGAACAGTATTCAGAGGACTACCAGTGAATATTGATCTTATTAATCCTGGCAATTGTCACACTGTCACCCTCCACCTCCCCACCATTAACACCTATATAGAACAAACCTGTGCCCTCCAACTGAAATTTAATTTGCATTTGAAGTCTAGGACACCAAAACCCCATCTGAATGGGAGTTTTTAAATGCAGACGGCTTTCAAATTGCTGGTGTGGGTGTCGATGTTGCAGGCAGAACAATCCCAAAGCAATTACAGGGTGCCAAGCATGCAGGGGGAGGAGAACCTGACTCACAACCTGATTCATGACTTTAAAATCCCAGTGGCTGTTTGAAAAAAAAACACTGCTTTGACTCAGCAAATGAGAACAAACAATATCCTTTACCCCTTTGCTTCCCTTCCAGGCAAAAGTTAATGCTCTGTCTTTCAAGGAAAAGCCAAGTCCAGCCACCACCCCCAATGGCTAGGAGCAACCAAGTTTACAGGAAAGGCTGTGATTCAGGCAGAGAGGAGTTTTTCCAATAGAATGTTCATACTTCGGTCGGAATCTTGATTGAAAGATCATTCAACATATTTATTTATTTTCAAAATGAGATTCTTTTTAAAGCCCCTTTTGCATTATAATAAAAAGGTGTTAAAAAGGACACTTTTCACAGCACTCTCTGCTCCATGTAAATCTAGTACCATAGCATATAATCTAAAAACAACAGCTAATTTTTGCAATTTTGCTACTACTAGTATACTACTATAAATGTAAGGAATTACTATTATTACAAAGCATGCAAGAGGGGGTGGAATGGGCTCCTCTTATGTGTAATGTTTTGCGTGTGCTGATATGCAAGATTACAAAGATTTATCGAACACATACACTCCAACCATAAACCAATATAAGTATAATTAAACTTCCAATTAATTTAAGGGGAACAAAGCAGGGTTTAGCTTAAATCAAAACCATTTGCTCCGTCTGCCTGTCCCAGCAGGAGTCCAGTTTTCCACTGGTTAGAGACAGAAAACTCTGGAAAACAGAACGCTGCCATCAAGCGCCACATTTGAAATCTGTGATTTAGCCTTTGCCTCAGTGTCTAACTAGGCTATACAGGGTACTTGAGCACATACTATTAAAGTCAGTAGAAGGAAAAAGAAAATCTGTATTTAAGAATTTGAGGGATAAAAGTAGATGTATCCAAAAGCGAGACTTCGAAAATTCCCATATCTAGCCGGTGACCATGTATGATAACCAAGACTTGAAAAGGACAAGAACTACATATTCTTTTTAAGTAATAAACATACATTGCCTTGTAACAGAAGATGTGCAGGGAAATGTCATACCAGTATCCATTAAAAATATTTTACATTATTTCACAATGTGAGTACCAATTGACCATCCTCCTGCTAAGTTTGCAGCACACAAGTCACCAATTAAAATGGAACAAGTTCCTTTAAAACCTTGAAGCGGTATGACAAATAAGGCATAACCGAAAGCAGCAGCGCTCTTTCAGTACAACATGGGATCCCGTTTCCCAAAGAAGAATTTTAGGCAATTGATTCCAAAATATAGTCTATTTTGGTTGTATAAGGAAGTAACATTGGGGACATATGAGAAAAGACTCAGTGCAAAGCAGCTCTGCATGTACATACGAGTTCACCATTTTGACCTGGAACACTTGCAGTCAGTTTCAGTCAAACTGATGAGTCATGTCGGAAGCAGACGACCAGCCTTTGGAAAGCCAGGGTGGTCATTTTGAATTCACGTAAATGTCGTGTTGATGAAGCAGACGTTTTCCACAGTCTCCAGCGGAAAGCACATGCATCACTTTGAAACGGAAGGAACTACCTTGGATCGGTTACAGCAAGTGGATAAAAAAACTAGGAGAAACCAGCCAGGAAATGGGCTTGTCCAGCTTAATTTGATCCGCAGTGTGAAAAGTCAACGTCATGTGGTCAGAGATTCCCAGCCTGGCCTGGCCTCCTGTTATTTACAATAGTTCCCAAAAGAAATGGGGGAAAGCATGGAAGTGAGTACTGGCACAGGATCATTTTACAAGGCTTCCCCATAAGAGCACCTTAAACAAACTAAGCACCCCTCCCCCGTATCTAATCAAAATGAATAGTTAGTTTGGGGCGGGGGGGGGACTAAATAACTAATCTTAAAACTATAGGAGATATCACATATGGGTGCCTCAAAACTGTTCTTTAAAAGATTTTTTCAAATCTGACAACAGATGAGGAAATAAATTGGTCTGCAATTAAGACGCGCAACAGAGTCTCCCGGTATTTTGTGGTCATTTCAGACAAAATTGGAAACAAGCTAGATGAACACATTCTTCAGGAACCGGATTCCGCTTAACACCCTGGTGGTATCAAATCTGATTTTATTCAACTGCCACCACCAACATTCTGGCATAATCAAAGTACAATCCCGCAGTCTTGAGAATGCAAATGTCTGAAGAACTGAGTAATGAGTAAACTGTGGCTTTAAAAACCCCTTGAACATTTATCTGAGAAACACCACTGTCAAAGCACTGAAGTACTATATAGGTGAAATTAGAAATGTGTTTCAAATCCTTTCTTGTTTTGTCATGAAAGCAGCACAAAACAGCTAGCTGAACACAGGATGTGAACAGACACCAAAAATACACATCAGTGAGTCTGCACCTCAGCCTAGCCCTCACTATCACACAGATCTGCACATAACAGCACTTCCCGCGTTCTGTGAACGTGGTATTTGAATAATAATGAAAGCAATTTTCACAGAGCTGAAAGCACAGCCCACTGTCCCAGGGCGAGGGCACCGACGACAGAGAGAACGACAATCACAGTCAAAAACATAAGCGCCTGGCATTCAAACAATAGAAGGTGGGCTTTCGGTTTTCTTAAAAGACACTTCAAAGAAGACCCTTTCTCTACAATGAAGACCTAAAAGGAAACTGAGAGCTAATTCAAGGCTATTTCGCCGCAGACTGATCTGGGTTTAAATGGAAATATTGATATATGAAACCGTTAGACAGTCAAAAAGAAAGTTTTGCTTATTTTCCAGCCTGGCGATTAAAAAATAAAAATTAAGAGCTTAAAGAATTATTCACTTTTTTTTTTACTGGATATTCCGAAAAATGGATTTGCATACTTTAGAGTTTGTTACTACAGATGAATAGTTTTGTAAATAAAAGTCATTTCATCAAAAAGGCTATTGTCTACTGTATGAACAAAATGATGTTAAAATGAGCAATGCTCCCCAAATGGCAGTAACACCATCACACCCTAAAGATTTCTTAATGTGGAACGCACACAGATACGCAACATTTAAAAAAAAAACTTCAATGTCTCAACACCTGTTTAAGAGCACACCTGGAATGTGACGCATATCAACCTGCCTGAAAAAAAACTAATCTCTGGACCACAACTTCACAGAAATTTTCAAGTAAATATGACAATACAAAACAGATAACCAAATGGAAAAAATATATATATTTTCCTGTGTCCTGTGGTTTGTTTTTAAATTATGAAAAGTGCTGACCACAAGGACAAATATTTTCTTCACTAGGTGCTACAAAGTTTTCCCTTGTATTTGATTCCATAGATAATCATGTCGCAAAAGTCTCAAATGATTTCTTAGATGATTTACAAATACGGACTTCGGCTTAGAGAACTCATAAATGGAAATGATTGTTGATCAAGAGTATACAATTTGCAAAGGTTCATAGTCAATATTATTAATTTGCTTTACAACTATTACTGTTAAACCAAAAAGCTAGTATATCTTCCAACGAGAGAAAAGTTTACATTCATACTTTTGAGAAGAATAATTTACAGTTATGTAGAAAGGCTACTTTATAACTGTGAAAGAAATAATTTCTAGTGTGGAAGAAAAACCTCTTTGTTTAGCATGCCACTCTGTTTTATAGCCAGATCTGGTGTATTAAAAACACCCAGCTGTATAAATGGGTGCAGAGGTAAATTGCTTTGGATAAAAGAGTCACTCAAACAAAAAACTATAACTGCAAATTAAAAATGCCTATTAAGGCCTTGGGCTAACTCGGTTTATCATCAACGGGATTATACTCCGCAGAACTGTAGGATGGTAAAACTTGAGACTGGGACCTACATTATCGGCAAAACGCTATTCATATTTTCAACACCTTCAACTGCGGACTGCTAGAGTGTTAATCACATCTGGGTCCTAAATATTGTGTTTCTCAAGTAGAACACAAACAATCCGTGCACTGTGTATTTTAATCTTAAAATGACTGCAATTAAAGATAATTAAAGTTTTATTTTAAAAAAGCTAGTACCAAAACAAGAAAAACGGCCCTAATTTAAAATACACATCTTCTAAAGTAACTCCAATTATGAGTATGGCATAACTGGAAGGACAGAACAGAGTAACAGTTAAAAGTTAAAACATTTAAAAGTTCTGAGGCCAGTTCCAAAACATTTTTATTCAGTTAACATTGTCTTACATTCGTCTAACAGAACATGTTAGAAACACTCATATCCAAAATATTAACAATAGCATGGTTAAATTATTTTAGAGGCCTGTTCTCTCTGCTCTTTTAAAATTGTGTACCATCATCTATTTTATTTTGTCAATTTAATTCAAAAAGTTCAGTTTTGTTTAGTTCAAAATCTTAACGCTATTTCAAATGTTCAGAAATCATAACTATTTCATAAAGAACAATTCTATCGAGGTTTTCGATGAAACAATTAGAATAAAGGTAAAACCTATATCCTGAATGCATGTGAGCACTTTGATTTCAGCTTCACTCAAGAGCACATCATACGAAATAGTCTGTGCCCCTTAAGCATCATCTAATTTATTTCAGACAGCACTGAATGTATCATATAATTTAAAATAGTGGTACTCAGAATAAAAACTAACATTAAGACCAACTCCACCTTGTGTTGCTTTGAAAATAATTCTTTACAATGATATAATCTTAACTCAGAGCATGGCAAATGTGAAGCCCACTGACCTGCAGAGTGCACTCCCACTATTTTTTTTAATATATCTAGCATGATATAAGGTGTATTGCTAAATGCATGAGATTTTAAAACACAGCATTAGTTAAGTGTGATATTGTACTGTATATACATGTCTGCCGGACAGTGTCAAGTTAGGAACAAATAAGGAACAAATCAAAGTTTACCAGGAATACTGCACAAGAAAGTAGATGGGCAACCAAAGACACTGGGCTGTCCAAATTGATTCCTGTACGACAACCTATTTGGTCTCATGTTCAGTGTAGTGGCAAAGTACAGTTGGACAGTTGAAAATTTACGGAATCAGAGCTCACTTTTTAAGACTAGTGATGAAAAGGGGGCAGAGGCAAAGTACACAAAAGCCATCACTTCAACAACAGGCAAATAATAGGGAACACAGGGCCTCTTAACTACTTTTAATTAATAATTTTGGTCAAGCTTATTATGTAAGGGCAGAAAGGCTGTCAACCTTCTGCTTGACAGACAAGGCTACTAGGCTACCAAGCTACCAAGCGAACGTCTGTGTATATCAATTGAAAGCTTGTCATAAAGTAACCAAAAGCACACGATAGTGAGGTGTACTATCAGGAAGCCAAGAGAAAACGCATATATGTTGATACAATAACAGTACACAAGATAAACAAAAAAAATCAAGAAGTAAAAAAAAAGTTACTTCGTGGCAAATAAGAATTGTATGTGTATACGTATGTTATGCTTTTTTTTCCCCCCCATCACCTTCCTCCAAAAACAGTTAACCCAGCATAAACGTTTGACCGAGCAATCCTTCAGCCACTGTCCAAAGCACAGAGTTAAGCCTCTTAGTTACAGTAATAGCAGAAGAGCGGAGTTCCAGGAATACTTCGTTTTCTGTACAGGGGTAACAAGGTTGCAGCTGCTGACGATAAGCCAAAGTTGTTACGTAGCTAAATAAGACAGCAACAACCTCATCCACTTCAGCACAGTTTATGAAGTTAGCGAGATACCGGCGAGCCCGTAAATGTCAGATAATGAATACGTCCTGCACTGTATGGGGTGGTTGGGAGTAAAGACAGTAAATCGTGTTATTTTAAAACTGTAGCAGGCGTCTGCGGTACATCCAGTCACGTAAGAGAAGGACCGAGAACATTAGCTGGGTTCGGTGACACTTGGGGCTGTACAGCTTCAGCCTTTTCTCTTTTATCTCCGAGTCTGACATTAAGAGAAATAAGATGCCCCAAAGTTAAAAATGAGGGAACTCGTCTACCTGGGCACGGCTAATGCCACTGGCAGATTTACCTGTAGTAGTAGACATCGCTCTTGCCAGCGCTAAGCCCCGACTTCCGGATCACTTCTTCTTTCTTCCAACCCGGTGGCAGAGCCGGGCAGTCCATCCTCTTCCTCTCCATGATCATTTAGTACACTTAAAAAGGGTATCACCCAAGCCACCGCTTGTTAAAACAGGAGAGAGTTGGCGACACAAGTCCGACGGAACACGGGGCGCAGAAAAAACATGCGAAGAGTGAAATGAAAGTTACAAAAAAAACCGATACAGTCTAACTTCTGAAACGTTGACCTCCCACGAATTACGCCCAGGGTTCCTGTCTGGCTTGCCCTAGGTATTATAACTCCCGATTAGCAAGCACTCTCAGCAGCGGCACCTCCAGCGCTCAGCGGCGTGACGCTCTGAAATTTCAGCACTTCCCACAGACTCACAGCGCCTGGCAACCGCACTGGCTCGGCGCAGCTCCGCCTCTCCACAGCTAGGCCTCTCATAGGCTTCCCTCGAAGTTCTTAATTATTAAAACTGTTGTGTATTGTTACACCCCCCCAAAAAAATGATTTCGCCTTTTCATGAGATTTTATAGATATTGTGATGTAATTCAGTGTTTTAAATACTGCTGATGTTTTATTTACTTGGGTCACTGTTTCTAGTCCACTCGTGTGGCAGAGGCCGACTGTGATTCATCAGAAGCAGTACTACAAGAGCCAGGGCTAAATACACGATACGTAGTGATGCTTTGATTTTTTTTTTAAAGTTCAAGTTCTTGTTGCTTGTTTCTTTACAATTTGTAAGATTCCGTTGTGCCTTAATTGTCTTTAAATTTAACGCAAGCCGCGGAGCGCCTTAGATACATCAATAAAAAGCAATAATGTTTTTTTCCTGCATGTCTTTCACAAAGACATTGGTTAAAATAACTATACAGGTATCATAAATTCAAAACAGATACTTAAAACTGGAAATTGTTTTTAATCAGACATAGGGTGTTATCCCACTGAATACGACTAGTCCCTTTTTCTGGGCAATGTTATGGTTGTCCGCAATTTGAGTGTAATGTTAATGAGGGAAGCACATGCTTGAGTGCAGAGACGTACAGTGCTGTGAGTTCGTCTCACGTTTGGATTTCCAAGTGAATGTAAAGCCATGGAATACTTGAATCCCGATGACGATTCCTTATTTTGCGATGAGGAAGAGGATGACGATGATTGGACGTGTAGGGATCCAGCCGAACAGGGCTCTTCTACTACGTCCGGGGGGGTTATTTCTTCAATCCTTCCAGGTACAGGTGAGGAAAATACCTTTTACAGTATTCATTTGTACCCAAATTCTGAGCATGAAATTGCGGTTCTTTATTTTGAGAATAAAACAGAATAAAAAAATTGGTCGTATGCTTATTGTGGATAAAAAAACTGAATTGTACTCGTTATTTTCTTTAAATAGTTCCAATTTACAATTGTATTTAACATTAGCATTAGATCGAAATTATGCAGTATTTGCAAGAATAAGAGTAAAACATCTAAAACGTCTCTATGCACTGAGTCAACAACTTGAGAGATGGTGAACGTGCCCTCGATTTGGAATTCCTCAGGCACAAAGTTTTTGGTGTACACCGTGATGCTTTTCAGAACAAACCGCTGCAAAGATCCTCCGTTCAAAAGGTACACATCCGAAAGCTATAAAGGTTTTAAAGGTGATATTTTATATTATACTTCCATGTAGCTGTGGAAATGTTCCGTTAACGTGCAATGGCAAAAAAGAGCAAAGCATTTAGGAATGCAATGATTGCAGGAAAATAGGATTGCGTAAAAACAGTTTTCAAAGCCCCTTATTGTATATTATTAATTTTAATCCTCTCTCCTCCGGCTGCTTATTATTTTTAATTTAGCGTTTGTTTCACCGCACCTCGCAGTAAACACCTTTTTAAATCTTGTTTGTTGTTTCTAAAGGAGTTTTAGAGAAATCTGTAAAAGCTGTAGAAATATAGGAGTGTCTTTAAAAAATAACATAAGTGTTTATCATTTAATTGATCCAATCGTCATTCTCATTGCTGTGATCGAAGAAAAATATTCCATTATGTGTTTCAGGAGCCCAGGAAAGGTTGTTTCCTGTAGGGCAGCGTCACCGGAGGGTCATTCTTCATTTTGATCTGGACTGTTTCTATGCTCAAGTAGAAATGATCCGTAATCCAGAGCTACGACACAAGCCTTTAGGTAATTAATAATCAGATTTTTAAAAAGATGAAAATATTGCTTTTTGTGTCAAAGTGCTGTGGAAGAAGAGAGTAACCATTTTAAAAAATGTCTTATTATTGTTTAACCACTCTGTCGTTCCCCTGTTATGGCTAGGAGGATACAACAGGTTTTAGGTTAAGACAATGCTTACCAAGAAGGGCTACAAAAAATAAAGATTGATTAAACTTGATTGAGATGGAGCTAGAAAATTTCCCTGACCTAAAAATCCACGTTCATTGCCAATTTACTCTCAGGGTGCTGAAGAAAAAATCTGCTCTAGTGGTAACGTGGTACTACTTGAGAGGAGCTGTAGGACTATCACCATGTCAGCTGGAGTCTTGCATCATGTGCAGTTGTTTCATCATATGATTTTGAAAGGCTGATAAAACCTTTCAGACGGCTTCAGCAGGTTTTAGCAAACAGGGCTACATTGGAAAGCCAGCAAGACATGTAAACTAAATCTCTTGTCTTGGTCTTAAATGATGAAACAATTGGCAAGTTTTGCATCATGGGGTACAACTCAGTTCGTCAGGTAGAAATGTCATTTCGGTGTCTTCATTTTTTCTTCATGTGCTTAAATTTTGACCCTGAAATGGTGCCCTTTCAAAAACGCACAACTATTGGTGTGCTACGCAGTTATTGGATACGACACGTTAGGGTTCTTGCGAGACTAAAGTAGTGAACACGCACTTTGAACTTTGACTCAGGCTGGGATCTACATTGCTGTTTCAAGTGTGGACAGTGTTTGACATCGCTTTCCAAAGAGCTGACCCATCGCTGGGTTGGGCTTCAAACAGTTACAGTTAACTTAGCCTACAGTACCACAGCTGCCCGTCAGGTATTCGAGATGTGACTCGGGGTTTGCCGAAAGAATACAAGTGAGCAAGGTGGAAATTGTTGGCATTTGCTAAGTGACGTTCCTCTTATATTTAGGCATCCAACAGAAGAATGTTGTTGTCACAAGTAACTATGTGGCCAGAGAGCGGGGTGTGAACAAGCTGATGTTTGTAACAGATGCCAAAGAGAAGTGTCCCCAGCTGGTTCTAGTCAGTGGGGAGGATCTCACACACTACAGGGAGATGTCATACAAGGTCACAGGTAATCTTCACTTCCTCTCATTAAAATGATTTACAAGGTTACACAACAGCCATATCAGGCCAAAGCCGTGCCATCTTTTACTATAGCAGGCTGAATATATTTCTTACAGTTCTGTGCTATTATTATTATTTTTATTATTATTATTATTATTATATAAGAATGCTGTACATATTGATAAAGAAACAGACAAAAAAGGTACAATAAAAATTAATCAAATAATAAAAATTACTAGAAAAAATTAAAGAGGAACATACAGGATATAATGTAGGGCCATCAGACATAGGCCCAGGTCAAGACGTGAGTTTAGATTTGAAGAGAGTTGTATCCTGGGTACAGTGAGAAAATGCCCAGCCTCAAATAGACGGAATGAGTGTAAACTGGAACCTTAAAAGTCACGTATTGAATACGTGTCCATATAGTCAGCCAGTGTAGAGACTTAAGTACAGGAGTGATATCCTGCCAAGGGTTGGTATGAAGTCAGTCTGCAGAGTTTGGGACATATTGCAACTGACTGAGAAAAACGTACTTACAATATCACTCAGTGCAGCAACAGGAGAGAGTTATAATATCAGGAAATGCATAAAATAGTGATCCAATCTTTTCTGAGATTTTATAGTAAATAAAAATTAAAGTAAAAGCAAAATACAAAACTCATGTTTTAAAATTTGTGGACAACCCTTCATAGTCATTTAAATTACTATTTATACTCATTACTAATGAGTTTCATTATTACAGTCTGATGCTATTTGATGATGTGTTTATTCTTTTAATGGGTGTATTGAAGCCTCCAGATGTCATAGTAGCTTCTGATTTTCTGGCTTACTGATTCAGGGAAGTATTTCTTGTTACCTGTGATTTCCAGCAAATACTTGAATTCTTCGTACAATTACAATTCAGATTCTTATGCTGAAATTCCTCTTTGGAGAATCCTGAATTTACCAAGTCAGCACAAGACAGGCGAGCTCAAATGAAAATAGTTAAGTGCACTGCAGTGGCACTATCTTTTTATTCATGCTTGAAAGATGCTTTTTATTGAGATTAAGGAAGGTCAAGTGTTTTGCTCAGATGCCCTTTCATAACACAAA
Source organism: Atractosteus spatula (assembly GCF_055471065.1). Taxonomy (NCBI): domain Eukaryota; kingdom Metazoa; phylum Chordata; class Actinopteri; order Semionotiformes; family Lepisosteidae; genus Atractosteus; species Atractosteus spatula. Next base: position 10,796,607 of record NC_142708.1, on the reverse strand, counting down.
ACTCTCCTGTCCTGTCAGTGGCCGTTTGATGATACAATTCAAGTCAAGTAAGTGTTCAAGTGCTAAGGCAGCAATCTCTATGTCTGTTGGCTATGTAGTTGTGCTAATTATACACTACTATATCGGTATCCTTACCTTTATAGGTCCAGTTAGCCATATAAAGTCTGGTTGCTGAAGTATAATAAAAAAAGTTGCTGTTGGCTTAGATTTGCAGAGAAATTAGAACATACTGTTTGTTTTGAGTGCATTTTAATTCACAAATCATATATATTAACATTACCTCAGATCTTTGACATGTTTGATTGTCATCGACTGAATCAGAGACTGACACCACACACAACTTGATTTAAATAAATAAATGTCATCTGTCAACCTTGATTTCTTAAATTATCTATATGTTTCCAGGATATCTAAAATGTTATGGACTTTTTTTCCTTTTTTTCTTCAGAACTGTTGGAGGGCTATAGCTCATTAGTGGAGCGTCTTGGGTTTGATGAAAACTTTGTGGACATTACAGAAGTGGTAGAGAAGAAACTTAGACAGGCATCCGTATCTCCAGATTTGACAGTGAATGGTAACATATACAACAAACAGCGTAAGTCAACGTTTTTCAGACTATCCTGCATGTCTCAATTGATTTTAGTATTTAATTGGTGTACAGAATCATAATTTATGTCCTTTCCAGCTTGTCTTTGTTTGTCTTTAATTTTATTTGAAGTAGATTGGTAAACAACATAACCTTCAACATCATTTTATCCAGCAAGCTGATTATAATGACACCATGCCGTCTACAGGGATGTTTGTTGTGGCCTTGCATACCACAGTCTTAAAGTTAAGACTAGTTATATTTTTAAAAAATACCTCCCGCTTTCAATAATATTATTTGTGGAATCTAATCTGAAAAGAATTAATTGAATGAACTTTAACATTCCACATTGAATTGTGGTCAAACAACGAATAACGTTAGTAGAATTTGCTGAACAGCTGATAATAGGTCATGTGAACACTTTGTGAAGCAGGAAAAAAAACCCAAGAATACTTCTACATTCCTCCATACTGACAGGAACATCTCCTATAATATGAAATGACAGACATCTTCAGAAGTGGTAGCCACCAGTTATACAAACAGTTTAATAACTTCTTCAACAGACAGGTGTTGGTTGCTAGTTTGGAGCCAAAAAAGATTCTCGTATATTTCTGATTTGGTTGTTTAAAAACCACCCATCCATTTTTCTTTATCAGTACGGGACCACAGGGGAGCTAGAGACAATCCAGCAAGTAACAAGCACAAGGCAGGATACACCCTAGACAGGACACCAGTCCATCACAGGGAACAATCAGACAGCAGCACGTACACTCACAACAATTTTTACCCGACAGAAGTTAACCTACTAATATGTCTTTGAACTGTGGCAAAAAACTGGAGCATCCAGGGGAAACCCATGCAAACACAGGGAGGATTTACAAGTCCACACAGATAGGAATTGATCCCAGGGCTCCAGTGCCACAAGGCAGCAATGCTACCCACTGCACCACCATGTCACCCCAATTTAGAAACCAGATCAGAAAAATCACACATGCTCTGGCTATTTGAAATTCTAACCTGAGCTTTCAGAAATGTAGAACTGAGAAAAAACGTTCTTTATCTACCACATAAACAACACACAAAGGGAAGACCAGGTCAGCCAAGAAAAAGCATGTGCTGTTAATGTCAATAAATATGAGAGCTGTGAAGCAAAACTTGAAAACAACTGTCAGTAAAATCAACACAATCAGAGTCCACGGGTGACCATATTAAAAGCCACGGTCAGCAGAAGATAGACAGCAGAATTACAAAAGCCACGCTTTAAAATGCAGCCCTCTCTTTAACACCAAGAACAAAAAAAAAAGCCAGTTTAGCATTTTCTCAAGTACAAAGATGAGCCAGAAGAATTTTGGAACAATTTTTAATGGAGATGAGGGACCCAGATTACCAAAATGATGGTGAGGTTAAAGTGCGACAGTACAAAGAAAAAAACTGCAGATGCTCCAGAGAACACCACCTCATCTGTGAAGCATGGCCGAGATAATGTGAGGGGCCTTGGAACACAAGGCACGCCTCTAGAACCCATCTTTAATGATACTGTAACTAATGACGACAGTAGCAGCATGAATTCGGAAGTTTAGAGAAACATTTTGTCTGCCTGTGTAGAAGAAAATGCTTCCCTACTCATTGGGTTGCGCTTCACTAAGCAGTGTGATGCCCGTGCATGCATTTTACTTGCTGAAGAGAAAAAATAAAGTCAGATCGTCTCTAGAATAGGCACAAATTCAATGAGGCTGCAGCATTGGCTTTGCAAGGCATCACAGATTTTTACACAGTTTGGTGAGATTAATGGGTCGCAGACTTCATAAAGTTATTACCTCAAAGGACTATGTCACTGGCTGCTGACATTTACACTCTGAAATGCACTTAAATAGATGAGTCTTGAAACTAGGTGCCTTGGGTGGTCCCTCAATATCACTAGGTTAAAAAAAGTATATGTTTTTTGTTCTAATATCATCAAATGAATACACGAAATGATCTCTTATATTGATTATTATATTTCATCTGGATTACATGGTGTATCTCAGTATTCTGGCAAGTGTAGTGAAGAATGGTTTGCAATGGTAAGAGGAAAAGGGTATAGGTGCCTGACTCACTGTTTTCTTTGTCTAGCTCTAAATCCAAGCGTAGAGGACCACATCAGGCTGGCTGTAGGATCTCAGATTGCAGCAGAGGTCAGACTTGCCATTCACAGCAAACTGGGACTTACAGGTTGTGCTGGAATTGCAACAAGTAAACTACTGGCCAAACTGGTGTGTGGAACCTTCAAGCCCAACCAGCAAACCACACTGCTGCCAGAAAGCACGTCACACTTGATGAGCAGCCTGGGCCATTTTAGTAAGGTTCCTGGTAAGAAATGGAAACTTCAGTATGTTTTAATGTACAGCAAAGAGAATGGGTTTAAATTAAAGGGCAGAAAAAGTTTAGGACAAATGGTTCCCGTTATAAGTCACACCCCTGTGTGTCGTTTCGGATTTGTCTTTTGCGGAATTGAGGAACTTGACCTCAGAATTCCCAGCACTCAACGTCATTTTTCCAGGCACCATAATCCAACAGTGTATGTGGTTTGTTGATTATTTTGTTCTTTCAATGGAAAAAAAAATATTGTGAAGAGCAAAGTTAAAAAAAAAAACCTCTTAATCTCTCTAAATTCTGGTCCACCTCAATTGATCCTTATAGGATTAACCTCCTTCTTTAAAAACACATGGGCAAAGTTTTCACTCTTACTGTCCTCATCCCTCCATATTTACATATGGAAAATTCTACAAAAAAACATTGTTACTCACAGTTCTCTAAATGGTGGGGCCATTTATCAGGGACCCCTGTATACAAACAGTGCTATTTGTACATCTTTATATGATCCACCTCAACTAAAACAATTAGCAATTTTCTAAAAACCTTTTGCCCATTATCTGCACCACACCTGTATGAGTCTTGCCAGATTTTTATAACCACCCTGGGTAACACTTGAATTAATATATTGGCCCACTGTTTCTCTGGGGCTCTTATGCTAGTTGCTTGGTATCTGGGGCTAGGAATGATTAGATCAGTTAAAAGATGTTGAACCCATGTACTAGCAAAATGGTTCTTTTTTGGTTGTATGAAATATTTCCATTTGTCTTCCGACCTAAATCAATTAAATTTCAAAATTGTAATGTGGTGTCTTCATGCTAAGTGTGACCTGAATTTCGAGGTTAACGTTTTATTTCATTAAAGTATTTTGAAACCCAAGACCAGTGACTCTAAACCTGCTACTTAGCTATACCTTAATTAAAAAAATCAAGGTTGTGCTGGTATTGCAACAAGCAACTACCAGCCAAACCAGTGTGTGGAACCATCAAGCCCAATCGGCAAATCATACCACTACCAGAATGCACATCACACTCAATTCAAGAATAAGAATCCAAGCATCTTAATTCAGATCGATAGGTTTAGCTTGTCTGCGATTGTTGTTGTTTTCTGTTGGTTTTTTTGGATGGAAAGGAGGAGAGCACTGTGAGACTGCAGGTGACTGTTGTCATCTCCTGGCATTGCAGGAGTGGGGTATCGGACAGCTCAGAAGCTGCAAGCCCTGGGGCTCCGCAGCCTGGAGGACCTGCAGCTGTTTCCCCTGACCGAACTGGAGAAAGAGTTTGGAGCTGCCACAGCCAAGCGAATCCACAGCCTGAGCCATGGTATTGATGAGGCTCCTGTCACCCCCACAGGCCCCCCGCAGGTATGTATGTCAGCATTGTCAAGAGATGTACATATCCTTGGGGACTAGTGTACAATGGTACCTCCGTGCTGTCAGCTGGTTCCAGTGGTCAGAGAATAAAAATTACGCCGGCCCGGGTCATTATAACGTGGTTCCTATAGAGATACGTTCACAACATTGTAAGACTAGCTTGGTAAATGCTTCCTTGGGTGTCACCTTTAAGCATAGTACAATACTAGTTCAAGTAGGGAGCTGCGTCAGCATGCGTAGGCTGCAAAGGAACAAGTTAAGGTTTATTCTATGCTGAAAAAAAAGAAAAACGCAACGTTTTGGCTCTGGCACCCGAAGAAGGCTCCACAACCAAAACGTTGTTTCCTTTCTTCTGTTTTCAGCATGGAATAAACCTTTTCTAGTCCAATCAAAGTACAGTACAAGTATAGCACAGTACTTTTCTAGTACAAACCTTTTTCTAGTACAATACTAGAACAGTTCCATAAAATATACTATGAAACAAAACACATATAGTCTAGTATTGTACATTTAAACTTTAAATTTACATAAATCCTTTGTTGATTTACATGTACAAATGAGACTTTATGTATTTTTTTGGAGCTTTGCCAGTTTTTTGTTGATTGCTGACGTCTTTCCTCTGTTCCACGGAAAGGGATGTAGAGGAGCTCTGACTGCTTTTTTTCCACCAGAGAAGCTCTCGCCGGTAGTCTGCTTCACCTTTCTCGTCCTCTCAGAAAGCAGCTGTATATAAACAGCGAATCTGCAGATCTGCATCGATGTGCGAGAGAGTCTGAATTACTTTCCCCAGATCTCTATAACATTTTTTTAGCAATTATATGACAGGGAATATGTATAATCTTGCTTTATACTATTTGTATTTGTAATGTACAGTATATGTAAAGTACAGTAATTTTTTTTATTACAGCATATATTTTATTTTTTTAAATGGATACTTCTTCCTAAAGGATTACCCAAAACTCCAGCTAGCACAGCACTAGTCCCTTATACTCATAGCATTAACGAAACGTAAGTATACATAAGTATACACTAAAGCTTTTTCCTTTTCTCAGAGTTCCTCAGATTTTGTCAGTTATGCAGTGAGAGTGAGGACTTTCTCTTTATTGACAGAAAACAGATAATAAATTAAGTCAATAGGTATCACTTCTGAATGTTGATAGTTACATATGTATTTCTTCAATTTCAGTCTCTAAGTGATGAAGACTCCTTCAAGAAAGTCTCCTCGGAATCTGAGGTTTCAAAGAAAATTGAGGATCTTTTGGTTAGCCTACTAGAAAGGTATTTGCAGTTTTAATGGAAAACTCAAGATCATCCAGTCAATTATTGAATATGAAAATAAGTAATTGACAGAAAATCATTTGTGATCTCTGTCCGTGTGTTAAGAGACTGAGTAAGCTGTTTTACATTAGATCATCCTACTTTCTGTCCAACTCACCATTTTTGCGCAGTAGTACTGCTTGTAATATGTATGTAAGTAATGCATATTCTTATAATATTCTTGGCCAAAACTCCACTTTTATCTTCTGATATTGATGCCATTACCCACATATCCACACAAGTTTAGTGTTTATTTATATTTTGTTCTTGCCAAATGTCCTAGTGGATAGCGTGCAGACTGCTGTCTTTGCCTAATTCAGGTACAGAACTGGCAAATGTAATTTGATCATTACTTGCTATTCTGCCAATGTGCCTCAGTCCTGTCCTTTGGTGACCTACTTCATTCTTATCATTGGACACGAGTTTCCTGTCAAACGGCCAAGCTGTATAGAAACCATATATTTCTTTCATGATGTACACTTATGTCTCTTTGAGGCCATAATTATTTTTTAGATTAATTTAAGTATTTTAGGGATTTTAAACCATATTCAAGAATGAATTAAATACTCCTTCATAGACCTCTTGGTTGGTTCATCAAAACTTCAAACAAACACATATACAGAAAAAGATGTATTTGACAAAAACCAGGAAGACAAATGCTGTAGGCCTAAGTATTATTTTTCAGTGAACTATAAGGCTTTTAGATGTGTATATATATAGAATTGCAAAGGAACAAGTAATAGGTTTATTCCATGCTGAAAAAAAGAAGAAAGAGAACACAACGTTTCGGCCGTGGAGCCTTCTTCAGGTGTGAGAGAGACAGGGCCCTGTCTCTCTCACACCTGAAGAAGGCTCCACGGCCGAAACGTTGTCTTCTCTTTCTTCTTTTTTTCAGCATGGAATAAACCTATTACTTGTTCCTTTGCAGCCTACGCATGCTGACGCAGCTACCCACCTGAACATATATAGAATTGTATTAACATACAGTATATAGTTAAGAGAATTCATTTAGCAAGTCTGAATAGCAATCAACTATTGCTGTCTTGCTGGCATTTTGCATCAGTTTCACCCATTATTTCACACATATCACTCTCGAAGGACTAATTCAGCTTTCACAAAGAATTGAGATGAGAGAGAGTAAAATCCAAGACAAGCCAGCTGTTGCAGGTTTTAAATGGGAAGCATGAAAGAGTGTGTATGATATGGACTTTATTGCATTTTAAAGGATTGAGATCCAATCTGATCATTATATTGATAACAATGAAAAAGAAGCAGCAAGAAAAGTCAGTGTTTCAGATTACAGAGTGCAGACCACAATCAGTCTACAGATAGGGAGCAGCCCCTGCCTCTTCAGTCAAGAGGGTCCAAGACAGAAAGAGAAAAAGACCATAATGAGTTTTGAAGACCATAATGAGTTTTGAAGTCCATGAGCAATCCTATAGTAGACTTCACAACCCAATAAGAATGTTAAAATAAAAATGAGAACATTTTGCTCTATGAATCACCATAATGTTCTACAACCCTACATTAATTTTTCAGGATCTTTCCAGTTGTTCTTTGTGCTGTTCTGTAATGTAATATAGAACTAAAGGAGACTCCCCAATTCTTTCTTTAACATTGGTTCTGCAGTTTGGGTTAACCAATACATACAAAAGCCTGTTTATTAATTTTTCATTTTTCTATGTGCACAGACAGTGCATTTCAAGCCTTTCTTTGGAAGGAGAAACTTGTCATTTTCATATCTGCGACTGAAAAACACAGATGTCAAGTTGAATTCAGGCATATTTTATAAAATATATCCGTTTTGCTGTTCATTTGCACAGCAGAAATGTGGACCTTCAGAAATGACTCACTGACTCATGTGAGTGAAGACGTCCGCATCTTTCTGTCATTTCAGGATGTACAAAGACGGAAGGCAGCCTCGCACCCTTCGTCTCACCATAAGGCGCTTTACAACCACTAATAAATGGTTCAGCCGGGAGAGTCGTCAGTGTCCCATTCCAAACCACATCAGACAGAAAATTGCCACAGGTACAGTCATCATTCATCTAATTGCACCTCATCTTGGCCAACCAAAAAAAAACAAAGAGCCTGTGCTCCCATGACTCTATTACCTGAATCAGATATAGCACAGTAATTGCAGACATTTCCATACTGTTTGGAGTTTACACAATGAAGCTGCTAAACCAAGTGCCTTTATTACTTGTGTATGAGTTTTTTGTAGTTATTTTTTATTTACCGAGAAAAGCCTTGTAAAGCCACTTTCCTGTTTTGTTTCCTTTAATGTTGTTGCAACAGGAAGTGCCGATGTTGTAGCTCCTCTGGTTGACCTAGCCGTGAAGCTGTTTCGTAAAATGATCGACACAAAGACAGCGTTTCACCTCACATTAATAAACGTGTGCTTCAGTAACTTACAGTCTGCCTGTACGTCCAACAAAGGCTCAATAGGATTCTTTTTTGCACACAAGACTGAAGGGAAACCCAATCACAGCTTTGACAGCAAGGTAATATAAGTCAGTTCATAGTACTATTTTAGTTCTTTATTTATTTTGTTAGAATAAAAAAGTAAAAAAGTATTACAGTACTTTATTGGCTTCAACCAGTAATACGCAAAGTCTACAGATTGGTTCAGGACAATATATATGTAATAGTTCCAAGAGTTTGTGGTTCACAGTATTTGTTAGGGACTAAGGATAGTACATCATTAGATAAAGACCAAGACTGAAGTAGACAATGGTATCTTTGCCTTGTGTCATCCAACTGCTATCTAATCTGCAGTTTCTTACTATCTTCACTTTCTTACTACTGAAGTAAACAGCATGCTCTTCACTTTCTTACTTCTGAAATAAGCCAAAAAGTGTAAAAATCACACAAATCAAAGAAGAAGCAAAACTTCTTAAAAAGAAGTGTATGTTTAGTTAGCAGTCAACATAAATATTTTCAGTTTTAAAAAGTTTTGTTTTCCACACAGTAAAAATCAGTCCATAGAGTAGTTTCAAGTAATCCTAACAATAATAAACTATTATTTTTTGTACTTCAGTCCAGCAGTAAAGTGTTTGCTGTGTTTTCCTGCAGATCGAGTCATGTATTAGAGGCCAGAGGTCAGATGTGACAGTGAATACCCTGAAAAAAGCATGTGCCAGTGAGAGTGCTGTAACTGGAGAGGAGTCACAACAAGCCCAGCAGAAGCAGAGCAGGCCTGGACTGGTTAAAAACTTCCAGCCACCCCTTGGGGTCGACCCTGAGGTTTTCAGACAGCTGCCTGAAGAAATCCAGAGGGAAATAATGTCTAGCACATCTCCTGCCCCATGTTTAGGTGCTTCCAGGGAAAAGAAAGTGCCTGTCACGAAGAGCAGCCACAAATGTGAATTATCATTTACCCTGCAGCTACCACAAAGGAAAACCTCCCTTGGATCTTCTGAATGTAAATCTGCAGACTCCCCTGGTTCACATGAGGAAAAGAAGAAAAGTCAAACTGGCTTTGTTCAGCCCAGCCCACAGCTAGCTCATGAATCCAGCACCTCCTCCTTTTCCGTCTGTGAGGACGTGGATCCAGAAAGCCCAATGGACTGTGATCCGGTGAAGCAGACAGCTGAGTTCCCTTCTAATGTGGACCCCAAGGTGTTCTCCGAGCTGCCTGCAGAGCTACAGAGGGAGTTATTAACAGAGTGGAAGCAGCAAAGACCAGTCTCTAAAATCCACATCAATAAATATCTAGCAAAATCCAAAGACACAAAACCTACTACAGCTAAAAGCACTCAGACGAACAACTTATTGAAATACTTCAAGCAGAGCTGAACTCACAGGTGTATTACGGACTGTGCAGAGTATTGTATATATATTGTACATTTAAAGTAACAAATCTTGTTCTCTAATCTGGCTTGATGTCCTGGACAAGATTAAATGGTTTGGAATGTGATAATCGACTGGTATAGAAGACCTGTCAGATAATGCAGGGAATTGAAGTGTCTCAATACAAATATAAATATAATAATCTAATTTAACTAGGCATTCAAGTGATAGAAATGCCATAGAATTGTAAAAACACTAAGCATACATAAACAATTTTACTGCTTGTGTGGGTGTTCTAAATAGTGTTTCATAGCTAAAATTGTAACATAATTGCACTATGTATCTCTGTGGTATACATTTGTATATGTAATTTGCAAAAGGGGGCAGCCATATAACTATGCAATAACATTTTTGGTAAATTCTAGTTCGGTTTTTTAAGCTACTATACTTAATAAAGATATTTGAGATTTAAAAAATACAAGTTTTCTACTAGACCTTGAGTGCTGTTTGATCATTGATCCCACTAATAATAAACGGGCCTGTTGTGTAGGGTCCAGCAGCATGCTTGTCCATGGCAGGATCTGTCTGAGGATACATATGCATTTGTTGATTTCTAATGGGAAAAACACAGAATGTGAATTTTCTTCACACGCTGCGTTTCTAGCTTGCAGGAAAAGGAATAATGCATGGAGAGAATTCTTCCACACCCTCAACTACCCCCCGCCCCGTTGTGGGGTGGAGATAAGGACAGTTGCCAACGAGAAGACCCATTTGGCCCATCTGGCCTGTGTGCTTGTTACTTATCGATCCGAGGATCTCGTCCAGCTGTTTTGTGAAAGGAACCAGGGAACTGGCTTCAACAATATGGCTGACTGGGTAGCTTGTTCCAACCAGGACCCATGAATGATGTACAGTGAGTTTGGTGTAAAGTTATAAATTCCAGTCTTAATTCATTGAACATTATTACCATCACTATCGGTAAGCTTCTGTTTTACTTCTTACAGTTTGAAATGAATGTGTACAGTATATAACTTTCAATATCTTTCTGAAAATCAGTTTTGATTTTTTTTGAGGAGTCTCAGATAAATTTATGTAATACTCTTCAGCATTTCCTTTGTGTTTCCGACGGCGAGTATGAAAAAGAATTATAATTTTGTTTTATAAGGTTCATTTCTTGGAAACAAATGTGTGAAGACTTCTGAAAAAAGTAAGTCAAATTTAAAACGTAATGGTCTTTTAACTGCAGCATCTGATTCATATTGTGATCCTGTTTTTTTAATACATTCAATCCAAAGCTGTATCTTTTTGATCATAAAATATATTTATTGCACAGCATTAAAATGGTACTTATGCTTCAAATAAAAAAGAACCAGAGAATACATAAAAGGCAGTAACATGATATCATGTAAAAGTGCAAAAATACAAAGGAAACAAGAAGATACGGTTATTTTAAAATTAAAACACCATGTTTTAATTTAAATTAGCATTATCGTTGAGACCCTTTTTTCTATTTTCTTTAATCAGGATGTAGACTGGATATAAAATACTAAAATACTCAGGGAAATACACTATCCCAAACTCTTTTAGTGTGTAGGCTTGTATATACTGTCAAATACTTAATGATTATTGCTTTTTAAAATGTCATGATACTTGTTTACAATATGGACTTACCAACAAGTTGACCCAAAAAAGAATCCCACAGCTATCAAATCACCTATGGTATCAAGGAAAGACATTGAATTTAAATGAATTCATAATTTGCTTATTTGAAAACAGCCCTTTTCCCTTTGTTGCAGAAGTAAAGACATCATTCTGGACACAGACAATTCACTGTCAACGACAGCAAATATAAAAAGTTGATTCATTTCATTTGAAAGAAGAAATACCCATCATATGGAATAGGAATGCATCTGCAGAACAAATGAAATCACTCCAGATCATAAATACTATTTTCAGATAAGTTGGACTTCAAAAGGAAGGTTATTTGTTCACTCTAATGCACTTTCATTGTCTTTTATCATCAGCTCAGGGTCTTTATTCCAGTGCGTGTGTCATTGATCAAGTTGATAAGGTTGTTTGGTAAAGCGGACTCCACAATGGACTGTGGCAGCATCCCTCCCAGGTCTGGTTGAATGAACACAACTAGTTTGGAATGGCCTGGACTCCTAAGAATGCAAAGACATGTATAAGGAATCATAACAGACATCATAGAATTTCCCATCTTCAGTGTAATGGACCTATCGGGTAAATACAAAAACAGTCATTTTTCCATGAAACAGAAATGGAAAAACACAGAAAGGAATTAAGTTATTAAATCTGGAAACACGCCATGCGGTTTTCAAAGTTAAAAGTAACACATACTAGCATTAGACACGTTTTTATTGCTGTGCTATCTCTTTTTATAATGGCATGTTATTTATGTGCTCACACAACATGATGAAAGGACAAACTGACAGAAATCAGGACTGACTAAGACCTCAAGAAGCATTATCAGTATTTAAATTTGAAACACTTTGCTCTGTAAGTAGTATTTAAAGAATAGTTTCAATACTCCAGTTTTCATAGCACTTTCAGTATAATGTCCAGTGAATTTCTACTTAATCATGCTTACAGATAAACAGAATTTGACTTTATAAATGATGTAGTTCTTTGTCCTTAAAATGATACCCACTAAAGAAATACGTTCAACAGGGAAACTGGATCACAAGCCTACTGACAGAAAAAAATGTTTTGTTTTATGATTTGAAAGAGCAGGCACAGTGAACATAATTAAAGAGTGACAATACTACACTGTGTACATGCACTCAAAACATGATTTTAACATGCACTTAAAAAAAACAGCCACTGAATGAGGAGTATGTTTTGATAAACCTATAAACAGCTTACCTATGAAAAACAAATGTGATGCACGGGGAAACTATAATAATATGTCAATTTTTATGCATGGAAGAAAAGCACTCTGTTTTATATCTGGTAATAAGGTTTGAAACTCTTCTACACTGTTGGAAACTAAGGTAGAAACTAAGGTTTCTACTATGTACATAAAAAAAGCACCTGAGTGTTTTCCAAACACAGAAGTATAAAAACAAGAAAGGGCAGAAGCAAGACATATTTACTTCGGTAGTGGTGTGCACACATATCCACAAGGGTTGTTGTGTCCTCTGATGTGAGCAGGAGAAGGAGGGCACTGTGCGTAATCAACACTAACAGCTGAAAACAAAAGCACGGGTCAAGGAATTATTACAGTATCTATACACAAGACATGGCCTTTTCATGGAAAGAACTGAGACTTGAGAGAACTAATTCCTGCTGTGTCTTATGAGGTTTGGCTTAAATATGGTCATTGTCTGACCACGGTTTATTTGATAGGGGTTTGTAAAAGCCTGTAGTGCAGAAAAAGTTCATTTCAAAGCAAGCACTTCTTGCACTGCACTGTTTTATTTTTTTCAATCTGTTAAATTCGGCAAATAAATAGTAACTGTGCATTAAAATTTGCAGAAATCAAGTTTTATGTTTGTTCACTGCAGAGGTTGTGTTAATAATAATAATTGCTTACACTTATATAGCGCTTTTCTGGACAGTCCACTCAAAGCGCTTTACAGGTAATGGGGACTCCCTTCCACCACCACCAATGTGCAGCATCCACCAGAACACTCACCACACATCAGCTATCAGTGGGGAGGAGAGCAGAGTAATGAAGCCAATTCATAGATGGGGATTATTAGGAGGCCATGATTGGTAAGGGCCAATGGGAAATTTGGCCAGGACGCCGGGGTTACACCCCTACTCTTTTCGAGAAGCGCATCCGAAGGACGGCGCCCATTTTACAGTATAGTGTCTCCATCACTATACTGGGGCATTAGGACCCACATGGACCACAGGGTGAGCGCCCCCTGCTGTCCCCACTAACACCTCTTCCAGCAGCAACCTTAGTTTTTCCCAGGAGGTCTCCCATCCAGGTACTGACCAGGCTCATACCTGCTGAGCTTCAGTAGGTTGCCAGTCGTGAGTTGCAGAGTGATATGGCTGCTGGCAACTTTTTTTTAACTTATTTTCACTTGGAAAATCAACAAAACATGTAATTTGGCCAGGGGTGTCCAAACTTTTGCATACAATGGCTACTTTCAAGGGGTTTATTGTAAATAACAACAGTTTCATTGATTTATCTGTTTAAATAAAGGTTTAAAATATAACTACTAAACTATTTTTGTATAAAAAACCTGGGAATGCTGAAAACCTTCTATCCACTACCATCTTATTCTGAAAAGGTCACACCCAGCATTACAAAAAGTAAGAGTATCTAAGAAGCTTTAGCGTTACAGGCCAAGTATCTAACTTGGAGATCAAACAACAGTCATGCAAAAAGATGATTGTTTACTCTTACTTAGAGGAATTACAATTGCAAGAAATGTGGATTGAAACCAAGAGCATTACTCACGTTTCTAATGCCTTTATGTATACTTGTATCTTAAAACAGCAGCAGGGAGGACTGTGCATTGTATGGCTTGTTTAAAGCAATCAGAGACACATTATGAATAGTTAACTTTTAAGGCAGTTATCGTTTAAAAGATTCCTATAAACTACTTACAGTTGGTTGTTATAATTCCTTCTTCATATCTTTTCACGCTTATGAGATCAACAAAGTCCCGGGAGGAAATCAGACCCATTCCATAACTGTGGGTTACTGTGTGACAAATTGCAGTGTTCTGTAAGAAATGAATTATGTCAGTAAGGCACACAGAGAGAACAACATGGTTTAGCCAAAGACGTCTAAGAATAGATTGTGTATTGACAAATAATTATTTTAATGTTTCTATAATTTATAAAGTATATGACAATGAGTTATTGGGACACCAACATTTAGAATCTTGGATTATTACAGTTAATCCTATGAGTGCATCAAAGGGTGGACCATCATTTGCCATCAGGGGTGTTCACTGTCTAGCCTTGCAGGATGTTTGAGCCAGACAGCCCATCAGTATCGGTAATAGAAGATAATCTGGAAGACTACACATCATGACTCCTCACCAAGATAAATAAGTGGGTAGGTCCATGTGTGATTTTCTGGGCATTAGTTTGTAGTTCCTACAAGATTCCACTTGCAGTGACTGATGACAACCTCACTGCACAGCTCTCCACTGATCCAGTGACCTCACTTGTTTCTGTTTTTGTGAGCTCCTGATAGGACGTCACTCCAGTATGCCAGTCTACTTTCTAATGCTCCTTGTGTAATAACAATGGCTTTGTTTGTGAGACAGGAATATGACACTATGGTGCGGATGCCCTATTCGCTAGCCTTGAGCATCACTGAGCACTTGTAGGGTGAGGTGGGATGATGTACGGTATCTAGGGCACCATGACCAGTGAACAGATTTCCAGGCTCTGTGAGACGAAAGGGACAGAATCCCGCAAGACAAGCCAGCCCCTACAACCTGGTGCAAAGCATGTGCTGCAGATGACAGCTTATGTTGCTTCCAATGGTATTAACATACAGGCTAGTCAGAAGATTGAATCGACCTACTATATGTCATATCGGTTCAATAACACAGGCTACAAAAATGATTTGTCATTTTTCTGATTATCACTGGGAATTTTTTGCAGTTATAATCGCATTTCTTTTGATGCTCTTAATATATACACTATAGTTTTTTTCAGCATTCACAATCTTTACCTCATCAATTCTCTCTAAGAGTGTGTAAGACTTTAGTGCTTTATCCCAGAGTATCCTGTATTCTGGTAGATACATGAAGGGAATGATGTTATCAGGAGTATCCTCTACTATACCCTCAGCACGGTACCTGTAATCAGACATAAAATGTGCAGAACAATTCAGCCATTCTGACAAAGTAAACTCTTAATGTACAGTGAATATGTGATCACCTAGACTGTTGACTGAACCTATCTTTCACAAATGATTTTAAGAAAAATAAGGGACTGCCAATTTTTGATTGTCTATAACAGCATAATCTGTCTGGTGCAGAAGCAGATACAGTAATATTTCCTTTGTATTAAGGTGTACATTTCTAGACATGTAACCCTGTACTTCTTGCAGCATTGTTTAAACACACTGAAACATTTTAGCATGAAACCAGACAATTAGCACACACAACAGATCTTACCAATGTAGTGTTTGTGTGTGTGTGTGGGGGGGGGGGAGTTAACTAGGCCATTAAAAGAAAAATGTTTCTTCTAATTCCCCAAAATACTCCATCTATCTGTCCCTAATAAACAAGCAGTTTTAAAAATACTTGGGATAATACACCCTCTACACCTGGCTATCCTCTGCATACTATAAACCTGAGAGTGATCCTTCCCATGTGAAAATGGACCTTAAAGATTCACCCGAAAAACTTACAATTTTCCTCTGTATTCACTGGAAGGCTTCCACGACACTATGACATTCCTCTGTAACAGCACAGTTAGACGATACTGCTCAGTGATAACATCAGAACATCTTAAGAAAACTACAGTGAAATTGATAAATAATAGAAAACTAATAATAACTTAACTGCAGGAAACCTAAAATTACCATTCTAAAAGCTGTCATTTACAGGCATATGCAGAACAGATTATGCAGTGAGGTTTCTGAACAAATTTGATGCATATCATGTTTAGTCTGATCGTCACTCCGCAGCTTACACTGACGAGACAAAAGTCCCTTCTATGATATAATGTTAAAGGAACATTTTAGCTCAGCAAATCAGACTTTTTATAGTGTCATTGTTTCAGTACCATTGTCTGTCATCACCAATATTCATTGTTTTCAAAACAAATTCCACCTGAATTTATATTGCCATTGAATGTAACATGGAATCCTTACTGAATTTTTTGCCACTGTCCAACCAGACACATCTTGATTGTATGACCATATCTTCTGGGCAAGTTCTTCTGCTGACTGATGGTAACCCATTCCTTAATATGAAAAAAGATCAAACATATTAAAAATACCTGCTGCGATTTGCTACCACCTATCGTTTTGAAGCTATTCATGGCTTTTAGTGCTTGTGTTTTACACTGCTGTCGAAAACAAAATTAAAATCACATATAAAAAAACCTACTGAGCAACGTATAGCGTGTTTAAGTTATCTGAATTCGACCCACAGCCAAATGTTTCGAGACAGTTCAATTTACATGAACAAAAATGGAAAAACAGACACAAGAGTATCAGTATTATCACAATTAATCAGTTCTTATATTTCATATAATTACCTGGACTTTTGACTCTTACAACGCAAAAAGCCAAGGGTTTTCCTACAAATTGCTCTTGTACTTAATGTTTTACCTCGATGAGTAACGTAAAATGTACAACTAAACAAACTCTACTACTCCATACTGTCCCCGTGGCCAACCAGACACAGGTCATATGTCTACGTGGAAATGCAGAGGAAAAATCGATCATTGTCCCTGTTTTCGTTCTTTTTTAATCTGAGCACATAAAATAGGAATCTAATTTCTGTTATATACCTAATATGTGTTTATTTTAAATAGACTACCTTGTACAATATTTGTATCTATATTTCACCAAACCTAGCTAATTCGCGTAAATCCATTAAATAAATTAAATAAGGTTAATCATAAAGCTCATGCAATGCGTTATTAATACATTGTCCGTTTTCTCTCTCGTGTACAATTAATTCAGGTTACCGAATCTCAATTATTATAAATTTAGAAATAATACACCAATAACTATACAAGCTAAAGCAGTTCTCAAATTCACATCCCATTATTTTTATTTTACCTATATCGTTATAAGTGATCTTTTAAAGCAGTATCTATGAAAACTAATGGAACATTTTTAGTTGGCCTGACATTTCCAGAATGGACTTTTTCTGCCTGAAATCGACGCGATAGGTAGTCGATTTCCTAGGGTGGCGGAAGAATGCGTTTACATCAGTTAGAGGAGTGTGCGAGAGGGGATAATGTATTTTGAAATCTGATTTTTAAAATTGAGGTAAAACGACTCCGTTTTAATCAAAGAAGTTTTTATATATTAAATATATATAAAAGTATGTATTAAACATATTTTGCGTTTCTTTGATTTTTTTTATGATCGGAAGCATTTCAACAGCCTGTCTGAAGCTGCTGTATGGTTCTTCTAAACTGTTGACGCGGAAACTATGGAAATGCATATGTAAATACTGTGTTTAAATGCTTTTTTTTTGCTAATGTGTAGTCCATGTCTTTTGTGCCAGTGAAAACAGCATTACCTAAACTGCACTATATCAAGACGACATTCTTTAACTTAACAAATTGCAGAATTTAATAAAGGCACCGTACTTGCCTTTGAGCTTCCACAAGATATTTTACAAAAATTAAGTTGCCGTGATAGTACAAAAAAGTTTCTTCATAAACCAGTTCACAGTAAAAAGGGTTGTGTGGTGGAGTTTTTCCCTGTGGTTCTCATTAAAAATCTAAGTCTCTTAAGGTTAGCACTGGCTGACCTGTCCTAACCCTAAGAAAAACAATCAGCATTTGAACCCAATGTGTATATGAATACAGTGTTGTTTTTTTTAAAGGCTGGGATAACATGAGAAGCTCTTTGAGAGCTCCGCAGATAGGATGAGTGTGGCTGACAGCCTCTACTCCCCCGAATCCACTGTCACATCACTGCTGGCAAGCTCAGGATACCTGAGGAGCTCTCTGCACACAGACTCCTCCCATCCCTCCATCACGTACAAAGACAGGCGGTATGGGTCGGCCACAGAGGCCTTGGACGCCTACATTAAAGACTTCGAGAGGAGCCAGGGCACTGCGGATCAGGCCAGAGAGGAACTGCAGCTGAACAAGGACGCTGTCAGCCATGTTTTGTCAAGACCAAGGTTCAGGAACAAGGATGGTAAGCTGGAATGCGATTGTTTTCTTTCAAGTTTGAAGTGTTTGTGCATCGAAAAATAGAGATGTAATATTTGAACTTCCTATCTCCTTTCGCTTCAGTGTGACTTTTGCCAGGTCATCTATCAAAGGGATTTTTAAATAAAATATAGACTAGCATTGACAAACACAAGGCAGAAAAAGGCTTTAGGAAAATGTTTTTGGAAAATGTGAAAAATGTGGGCAACAACATATTCATTTTCTTGTTGTGTTGGGGAAAAAGACTGAAATGAAGTTCTTGATCCTATTAAGTCTGAACTGTTTTTTTAGACTTCTGTTGTAGCAACTGTTCTCTGTGTTCTTTCTCTTCAGTTCTTAAAGAGAAGCTGTCAGAAAAGGAGCTGGATTTTCTGGATCTTCCCATCGACAGTCGTCGCACCAGAGACCCAGACCTTCTCAGTCTCACCACAGATGACCTCCTGGTCCTCCCCCCAGATGGCTCACTGCCGATTACCCGGACCTCAGTATTTTTGTCACGATCTGGACGACAGCATCCAGATGCCTTTTCCCATTCTAGGTCCAGTGTGAGATCCTGCACTGACCCTAGTCACACATCAAGGACATCTAATGGGGTCTTAGTGAAGGACACTTACATGCACCAGAAGAAGGCTGCAAGAAATCAAGAGCTTCGGGACCTTCTGTGTACACAGTCAGGTCACAGAACTACTAGATATGAGAAGCACAAACCATTCCTCTCAACTCATCTTTCCTTTGAGAAAAAGAAGCTCAACACCAACTCTGCCCATAATTATCCCAGGTGGCTGACTAGCCAGAGGTCAGAAATGGATTTTTCAGGGATTACTAGTGTCCCAGACATGAAATACCCTGCGTGGTTGAAGGACTGTGACCTTGCTTCGGACCTGAGTGGCAATGATGAAGCTGTGAAAGAGGTCAGGCAGAGTCTCTGTCATACGCAGAGGCCCACCACCCAGCCCAAAATCCCATCTTGGCTTGAAGAGTTGGAAGCTTCTTATTATGAACTACACCAAAATACAGATGACCGTCTGAGGGCAACCAGTGAGTCTGTGCGACGAATTGGACTACAGAAGAATGACTGTACTGTCTTTAAGGAAGAGGCAGGTCAGAATTCACTGCCTGAATTGAGGGAAGCATTTGCTGGACATCTGGCTTCTGGAGAGATAAGAAGAATTGCCAATTATGATGAGCCCTTCAGAGGTACAGTAAGAGAAAGTTAATTTACAGCAGCTCATGTGAGAATTTTTCTTTCAGAGAATAGTTCATTGGGCTTTTTTTTTTGCTAAAGGACACCCAGATACTGGAAGCAGGATACATATATTAAAATAAGGCTGAAATAAAAGTTCGCTTATTTACACAGTGTTCGTTTTTATATAATTCTTTAAACTGCTTATAACTCTTGTAATAAAAGTCCAGTTGAGCTTTTTTGTTGTTGTTTTTTTTCAGATGACAAGATAGAGTTACTTATCCAGAAAGCTGAGAAGGCTCTGGCATCCCCATCTCTGGGGCTGAGCCGTTCTGAGAAAGAACATGGAAGTCCACAGACTGAAGAGGTGCTGGATGCAGATCGCTCCTGGGATAATCCCCCCGTCTCTTTGTTAGTGTGTCTTCCATTGTATTCAGATAGTATTTATCATTGATTTATTCTTATGGAATCTTAAGTCTACTGAATGAACTCTTTTGCAAAACAGAGAGAAATAGACTATACAATGCGGCCCTATGTGAAGCAGTGTGGAGTAGCAGTTAAGTGCTCTCGACTTGTAATTGAAAGGTTGTTGGTTACAATCCTGCCTCGTACTCTGCTGTTGTACCCTTGAGCAAGGTACCCCACAGGGATTGCACCAATATAGTGCCATTTTAAATAAGTGCTATCCAAGTGTCATTGTAAATTTTTCCTCAACTGACTTGTGAGGATAAATAAAGATTTGTTATTATTGAAGTAGTACACAGAGCTACTCAGTAACAAAAAGAGCAAGATGAGCCAAATGGTCTCGTCTTGTTTGAAGTCCTTCATATATTTCATTGTTCTGTGTTCATCGATCACAGCTTTCTCTCTTCTTTGTCAGTTTTTCAATCAAGTTCAGATTGACGATATCACTAGTAATAGTGCAGAGATTTTCAAAGATACAGTTGGAAATAAGAAATACCATGTATTTTAGCACTGTAATTAATGTCTAACCATTTAAATATATACAAATGGATCTTCATGCTAAATCTGCAAGATACTTTTATACAAGTCTAGATTCCTGCAAAAAAGCACCCCCTGTTGTTAATATGTGCCATTGAAAACTGAGCTGTATTCTTTCCTCTTCTTATAGTAAGACTCCAGTGCCAGTAGGGGAGGCTGAAGAACTTCTAAATCCTACTGAAACAGCAAGAAGCAAGCTCATGGATAACTATATGTCTGACTGCAGAGAGGTTTGTCAAAATATACATCTAAAGATAAATATAGGGAATTGAACCTTCATCAATTTCCCTACGGGATTAATAAAGTATTATCTATCTCTATCTATCTATCTCTACCTAATTTTCCCATTACAACATTAGTATGCTTAACCTTAAGCAAGGTTGGAAGTTACTAGGTCTCTTTTACTAAGGTTCTCATGTATTTTTATTATCTAATATGGTGAATTTATTCTATATAAAATGAGTAACAAAGTAATTCCATTTATATAGTCAGAAAACACTTTCTTGTTGTTTTGGTTGGTATCCATAAATGGGGATATTGCTGATAAAGGAAAAGGCAGGACATTTGCAACTGACATCTTGCAACTGATGACTTTTTAACAGATTTTTCTCCGGTTCAAGATGAATGAATGACAAAACAGAAAGTCCACGGATTATAATGGAGAAAGAATGCCCATAGTCTATAATGGAACAGAAATTAAAACAGCTCAAATGCTATAATCCCTAACTCAGAGTGAATCAAATGTAAAGAAAGAGTCAAAATCAGGATAAGGTGTGCCTCGAAAATAATTATATTTTGGGGAATATAAGTATCGTGTGTTGAAATTTGCAAAAGACAAGCAGCAAAACAAGAAAGAAATGGAGAAACATTGCTTGTTGACTTTGGAATGCAAAGCAGCCAATCAGCTGATAAAGAGGAGTGGCAATTAGCAGCTCTGACAGGAGTCACATTGTCACGTTGCTGTAGATCTTCCCCAAAATTAGAAACAAGTACAAAACATTGTCTACAAAGAAACAGCACAGAAAACAGCACATTTCCTCAGCCTGGATGAATTAGCTGTGCATTGGAAAGACTCTTTATGGAACATTACACTCTACCCAGATCTGCTTGTTTCATTTGGCCATCCTGCTCTCATGAGTGAGGCTCAAGCCCTCATTGACATGAGTAAAAATGATCTCTCTCTTCCACAAAATATGATACCACCTTTAATCTTGATGATTACTACTTATCACCTTATGTGATTTGCAATGAATCTTTAATTGGTGATCCAGTGTTTTCTGTTGCAATTTTTTTTTGCATTAAATAAATTCAAAAGATATCATGGAAATTCTGAGAGAGAAATTTTGCAGCAACTAGATGGTGACCAAGTACATGCCATACCTTTAGTTACTGACAGAGATAGAGGACATTTGTAGAAATTCAGCAAACTTATTCACAACTTTTACAAAATCTTATAATTTCAGATGAAGAAAATTGGATCAAGCATGGTGATTTAAAGGATGACACAAAAGTGTTAAAAGATCACGTAAAGTGATTCATCAACAGCTCTTCATTGTCTTCTTTTCAAGAATTGTATAGCACTTTTTTGTCATTTTAGCTTTCAGCAGTACTTTGACAAATAACTTAAGAGGTTCCGCATGCTATTTCAGCATGTTGCAAAATGTGTTACTAAGAAATGTGTTTGCTTCCAAAACAACATTGGAGCTTCCAACAATATCAGTGAAAGCACACACAAAGTCAAACTGGAAGAGCCTGTCTGTTGACAGCATGGTGCTGGCAATGTTTTACATGCAAACGTACTACATTCTACACTCATCAGTTTAGCACATATTTCTTTTTTTCTGGTTTTCCTGGCCCGTCATTGTGTAGAAAAGAAATGTCATTCCTTGTTATTGAATATTCACTAGAAAATGTATTTTTTGGTTTTAAGATTTGAGGCAGGGATCATAATCTTTGATCTGTTTTTTTTTCTTTTTGCTCCATTACAGTCTTTGAGCATTCCTTGTCCACTGTATTCCATTTTGTTATTTGTTTTAGTCTGTCCCCCCAAAAAGAGAGGTGGCCCATTTGGTAGTTAGTAAGTAATTTATTCAGGGATCTCATCCAGCCCTTTCTTTGAAGAAGCCAAAGTTGAAATCCGCTTTTAAGATGATCATCATCATCTTAATACATGTTCGAAGAGCTTTCTCAGAGAGAGACAAAATATTTTCCATTAGTTGTAATAATAACACGGATAACAGTTTAATGCATCGTACAGTATAGAACGTATTATAAATTAGAAAATTTGAAAGGTTGTATGAGGAACGGGTTATACAGTATTAATACTCCAATTGAACACTAGTACTACAATGTTCAATTCTAAAGTTTTGACTCTACACGAATGATGACCATGGGGCTGGAAGAATCTGATGTTTTATTTCTAATGATCTGTTCTCTAATTAAAGGTTACAGGTTCCTCTTCATCAGGTTACAGCAGCAGGAAGCATCCCGGGCCTGTAGAGGCACTGAAGCACATGCTGTTCAGCTTGCAGGCTGTGGAGCAGCGTGTCAGCCAAGAACACACAGGCCAGCACCAACAGGACAATTCCAAGGTGAGGACCTCTGGGACAAATCAGCGCATTGCATTTCCTTTCTTATAGCAAGATATTCCTTGCTTATAGAAGTGGTGTAAATTTACAGTAAGAGATACCTTCTTTAAACAATCTAAGCACGCTTTGTCATGCTCTGTTAAATCACAGTGCTTTGTACAGTTTATATTTCATATCACCTATTTCATGTTTTTTTTTCATTGGAAAGCCAGTGGTGCAATTGCTGTATCTTACATCAGAGGCTGAAGAAGCTAATCTGAGCATCTCAGTCACACAGATTGCATTCTGTTTGCGTAATTGCATAGCCCTTCTGGGGAGCAGTGTAGTTAGCAAACACTCGTCCTCCAGTCTCCTGCTTCCCTTTTTTTGTTTTCTTCTTTATTTCTAAGTGTTAGCAGTCTACTTAGAAAATTAGTAAATTAATGCAGATTATCCTAGGTGTATGTTGCTGTTGGAATTACATGTCTCCTAAGCCCCATTTGTGTCATGCTGCAGGAGATGGAGCTGTTCTAAGGCTTATATTTCTCTATGCCTTTTCTGGCTTCCTTTTTTTGTATGAGCAGGCAGGAGGATTTTTGTCTGTCACAATATTAAAGTTCCTTTGGTATCAACTGTCAACTGTGAAAATAACCACAAAAGTGAAATCTTTATCTTTATATAGATTAACTCCAAACCAACACTGGAGAATTATGAAACAGCTCTGGGTAGTCAGTCTTTGCAGAGGTAAGAGCTATTTATTCTCTGCGTTTATCATATTTTGATGATATTGTACTGAAAAATATACGATTGCACCATTACTATTTTAGCACATTCTTGCATAAATTCAGATTTTAGTTTAATAGGTTTATATTGTTCTTATATTAGAATCTTAGTGTTCATTCAGGTAATTTTTTTCTTCAATTGCAATATTTTGCGAGTTGTGAATTTGAAATTGCCCCTTTTTTGTTCCTATAAGCCTCAGGACAGTACAAAAAGACTTTTTTATTCCAATCAGGATTTGCTCAGTGAGGGAGAATAAATGTCAGTCATTCCTTACTGTCACTTTCTTCAAGGAGAGGGTTAACTTTGACTTGCACATCAAAAGTCTGGTGTCCCCCAGGGCTCAATACTGGGCCCCTTGCTCTTCAGCATTTACATGTTCCCACTTGGTCAGCTTTTAAGATCACATGGCCTCAGCTTTCATTTTTACGCTGACGATACTCAAATATACATCCATACTGAACCCGACACTGATGTGGCTGTCTCTATTCTATCTAATTGCATCTCTGACATAAAAATTTGGATGACTCAAAACTTCCTTCATCTTAACTGTGACAAGACTGAAGTCATGCTTATTGGTACCCCCCATCAACTTCGTAAAGCCAGTCCTGTAACCCTGTCTGTAGATGGCTCTGTACTTGAGCTTCAATCAAAATTGAAAAACCTTGGGGTTATATTCGATTCTGGCTTAACATTCGACCCACATGTACAGCATACTGTCAAAACATCTTTTTTTCACCTTAGAAATATCGCAAGACTACGCCCTATGCTATCATTAACTGTGGCTGAAAAGCTGATCAACATATTTGTATTCTCTCGAATTGACTACTGCAATGCTCTACTTCCTGGGGTATCTAAATCTACTCTGAACAAGCTGCAGTATGTCCAAAATTCAGCAGCCAGAATCCTGACCAGGTCTAGTGCAAGTGTTCACATTACTCCTATCCTGGAGTCCTTGCACTGGCTTCCGGTCAAATTCCGCATAGACTTTAAAATCCTCATGCTCACCTATAAGGCTTTACATGGCTTGGCACCTCAATACCTGTCTGAACTTTTATCGCCCTACTCCCCACCTCGCAACCTCCGCTCTTCAAATTGTGCCCTCCTTACTGTCCCCTAAGCCCGTCTACATTGTATGGGCGACAGGGCCTTCTCCTGCTATGCCCCCAAGCTCTGGAACTCTTTGCCCAAGGATATTAGAGAGTCACCTTCTCTAAACTCCTTCAAATCCAGACTCAAAACCTTCTTATTCAGAAAAGCCTTTACTTAACTGGTTCCATTCTTCACCCCTCTGCTCTTCTTAATACCACCTTCCACGGTCTCCTCTATTGTTATTGTTGTATTGTTATAATTATAATTGTGTCCTATCTTGTGAAATCTTCTTATTTATTGTTGTAGTCTTCTTATTTATTGTTATTGTTATCCTGTAAAGCGCTTTGAGAAGCCACCTTTAAAGGCGCTATATAAAATAAAGTTTATTATTATTATTATTATTATTATTATTATTATTATTATATAAATGTAAGTAGAGATGACACTGGACCTTTGGAATCCAGTCCTCAAACAAATTAGTCTCATTTATCAGTCTTTGACAACAAACTGTATTGGTGGAACAGACATTCTGTTCTACAGCATAATGATACCTTTGTTGACATCTTTATCATATCTACTGCAGAGAACTGACTTCTCATAACATGACTCCTGAATAAAAAATGTGTGGTTGCAGGGCCTTGTACCATTTGGGAAGACTGAAGAACCTTGTTGATGATATGAAGGAAAAGGAGGAAGACGACGAACTGGTTCAGAATGAGAATCACTTCGACTTTGAGGATACTAAAAAACCTTAAACACTGTCAAAGAGAAAATATATTTTTCAGGAAGTTTTTTGCACTTTTTAACAAACTTTCTATCTTTGCCAGTGTAAGCTTGATATTCAAGAGCTAACAATAAAACTGTATTTTTAGTGATTATATATGTGATTTTTTAAAACTTGATATAAATAAAGTTTGTGCAAAGTGGTGCAGCAGTTAGTATTGCCGTCTGGCAGTATTGTGGTCCTGTGTTCAATTTCTGAACCTTCGGCTGCTATATGCATGGCGATTGTGTTAACGTGGGTTTCCTCTTGGTGCTCCGCTTTTCTCCCACACTTCAAAGACATACTAGTAGGTTAATTGGCTTCTGTGAGAATTTGGCTAAATAAAATTTGTTAGTTTTCAAATTTACTTTGTTTTCATTGTGGGAAGAAAAATGAGAGACACTTGTTTTTGCCTTCATACACCAATCTATACCTTAATTTGGAGTCACCAGATGTTAGACAACTGACCTAATTCCTGCATAATAAAAAAGAAAGCTGCACACAGATCATCCATTTAAACCTTTCTACTATCTGCCAATTTAAGTAACAGTGTTAGTCTCACAACATCTACAGCAAAATTAAATCCATTAAAGCAATAATGCAGCTCTGATTGAAAACAGGCAAATTGCAAAAGTCACTGTGGTAACCCATGGGCAGGAGGTCTAGAGCAGCTAAAGTCGCAGCAGATCTGAGGACTACTCTGGGGATGGTATTTGCTAATGATCTAGCCCAGACTCTGGACTAATGGAGCTCATTCTGCAATCCTTCACTGGTTGAGCAACTCGGGGCAATTTTTAAAATGAACCTATACATTGCCTTTAACAAATTTAACCCCGTATAAGATGTGGAGAATTGTAGCAGGACAGATGTTCTAATCTGTTTTGTATTTAGATATGACAATACAAAATCTAGCATGGAGTAGCTTGAGAGTATTTAGTTACGGCTTGTTATAGTTAAACCTAAGTTGAATCATTAACCTCCTATGAGTTTGACAAAAATGTGTCTCACTAGGTCTGTCAATTGTTTTTCTTTCCCGTTTATGGCCTCTAATTCAGCCACAAGTATTTTTGGGTCAATCAGCAACATTGACACTGGATTGGTGCAGTTTTTGTATGTTCTTCATGGCAGATTTGATAAAGCCCTCTCGGGTTGCTAGGGGATCGTTTATGGACAGCAGTTGAAGTTTTTCCACAGATTTGTAATAAGATTCAAGAACTGAATGGGCCATTCAAGGCTATTCACTTTCTTAAGGGTCAGTGTAGCACTTGGCCTTAAGCTTTATCCTGCTGAAAAGTGAACCTTCATCTCAGTTTTTTAACATACTAAAACGCTTTTTCCTCTAGTATTTGCCTGCTCTTTATTACTGTCCATTACAGGCAGTCTCTATTACACGTCACCTTGTTATACGTAATTGTGCACTAAAAAAGTCACGAATAAATTGAGGAAAGTGACATAAAATTTCCCCGCACTTATGTCATTTTTGAAGACATCAAACACCAGCAATTTTCTTTTTGATTCATGAAATAAGTTGTTCTGGAAATGAAAAAATATTGTAAAGAGCAAAATCACATTCAATGTATATACCTGTGTCTGAACTGTATCTTGGTAATGTGTCCCAAGCTAATTCCATTATTTCTTACAGATATTAATTCCCCTTTGTAAGTAATTTTGCTATAAGTTGCATTATTTAGGAACGTAACATAAATTATTTTTCTCTAGATGGTATGACTTTCTTTTCCTAACCCTGAAATATACTGGATTACTGTATATATTCTAATACGGTATTCCTTCACTCCTATCCATTCCTGCAGAGAGATGCATCCCCATAGCATGTTGCTGCTACCACCCTGCTTGATGGACAGAATAGTTGATGTGCTGTGTTGGGTTTGTCAGGTCATATCATGTCATTTGCCAAACCACTTTATACCATAGGGAGTGTTGGGTTTGTGCCCAGTGTTATCCTTTGCATCAAGACCAAAAAGTTCCAATTTTGTCTTATCTGACCACAAAAACTTGTTTGCAGTATCAATCAAATGCTTAATCGGATTTCAGCAATGGCTTCCTTCTGGCCAGCTTTGTTAAATGATGGATATACTGTATATTTGTCTCACTGCTATTTTTTCCCATCTTAACCATTGAACTCTGTAGATTTTTCAGTTACTTTTGGCCTTAGAGTGGCATCAGCCTGATCTAGGAATTGTCTGGGTGAAATGATCCATCTCCCGCATCTTAATGATTGACTGCACAAAGCTCAAAGGTATATTCATTGTCTTTAATGTTTTTATACCTTGTTCACCGAGTTAGTTTGAAAGATCCTTGGTATTCATAGTTGAATCTTTGCTCGTCAATCACCACCTGAACAAGAAACATCACAGAGACAGGGATTCTTATCATGAATCATGAAAAGTACTATTGCTGCAGGTACTGTAGATAGAGCTCACTCAGTCTTATTACTACTTTGAAGGTAAAGTTTCATTTTGAAGTAGGCACTCTAGAAAGTAATGCAGAAGCAGACTGAAAAAATATTTTATAAACAGCTTGTAAATTCAAGCAAGGCTGTGGCACACATGGAATCTACTGCTATTTGCAATGGTCAAACAAAATCAGTTTTGAACAGTCATTATGTAGCAGGTTTCCAAACACAAATTTCTCAAAACCAACTGTTTGCCATAAAAAGATAACTATCTCTACCAAGGATGAAGGACAGGCCTCATAAACTGGAGGCTGTCAGTGCACATACAGGATTTACTACTCACTGCTCTGATAAGCAGCTTCAAGTGTACAATATAGATTACAGTGACTTATTTCTGCGTTACTTTCTACAGTGCCTGCTTCAAAATGGAACTTTACCTTCAAAGTAATAGCATGAGAGAATGTATTTTTATGAGCAGAAAGGACTTGAATTTTTTGCTAATCATATTAGCTCCCAGCTGCTATAAGAAAGTGACAATTATTTGTGTCCGGCAAACTTACAAAACTGTTCACTACCTTCCTCTCTACAAGCACAGTTATAACTTGAGAAACCACAGTTTTATCTTTGGAAAGAGTCAATCGTCTTAACTTGGCTGAAATTTCCCTTTGTTAGATTAATAATAAAACATTTGCCATTAACTGTACAGCAATTCACACTTTATTTTAATAGTACTTTTCCATAAGTCTTTGGATAGCTTCTATGTGTTACAAATGTAAATATCCAGATTCCAACAAAGTAGAGCAAAACAGTGACACTGTACAGCATTATCTTATTAAATTGGTAGAAGGAAATTTCAGTCATGTCGAGACAGCTGTTTCCAAAGATAAGTTTCATTTTTATTGCACAAGAAATTATTTCTTAAGAGGAAGGCAATTGACAGTTTTGAATTCTTGCTTAAAGGGAAATGAACGTCTCTCTCTGCAATCCTTTGCCGTACTTATAAAAGAAGAATGGAACA
This sequence comes from Atractosteus spatula, assembly GCF_055471065.1. Lineage (NCBI taxonomy): Eukaryota > Metazoa > Chordata > Actinopteri > Semionotiformes > Lepisosteidae > Atractosteus > Atractosteus spatula. The sequence goes on along the minus strand of NC_142708.1, from coordinate 10,767,520 downwards.
TCACAGCTTGCAACACAACAGGATCAGTGGCGCTTGATTCAAAAAGTTTAAGGAGCATGAGTAGATTTTTTTAATCCATTTGCACTTGACTTTTGCACAAATAATTTTTGTCTGCTTTTGAAAAAAACTCTCCATTTGGTCTTAAACAATGAACTTAAACAATTATGAAACCACCAGTGAAAAGGCACGTCTCTACAGCAAGTGCCAGATGGGAGACCAGGAACAAAGACACCAGGTGAGTTTTCAAAGTATCTTCATTGTTGAGGACTAAGGAAAACATGCTTTATTTTTGAATGAAGATAACCAATTGATATCAATGGTTTTCCAATGGTGGCCTATGCTATTTAGTTTTTATATAAACATGCAAAATACAAGACTTTTTAAAAAATTATAAATCAAGAAAATATTCAATTTTTTTGGCAACAATCAACAAGCAATGGTCAAATATCAGACCATAGTGCTTAAGCAAATGTATTTGTGCTAATGTGCCTTATGGCAGAGTTTGTGAAATAGGAGATAGTAATAAAGCTGGAGACATTAGAGGTAGAACATGCATTGAGCTAGGATTAACAGTCTATGCTTGGCAAGATGAGCCATTTACTCTGGTGTCTTTCAGACGAGAGCCTGCACCTCCCTGATGAAGACCTTCTTTGTGTGCCTGCTGGCCTCCTTTGTGACCATAACACTTGGGGTCTCCTTAGTTCTCTTCACCCCTTCTCTGAAGCTTCCCAATAAGGAGAAACTTGAGGAAAGCAGCAAGCTGCTGAGCTCGAATCCTCCAGTTGACCCCAAATTCAAGTACTTGAATCGGATGGAGAAATCAAAGGTATGAGGCTCATGCTGATTTTAATAGGTCTGACACAAATTTCCTCTTCACAAAAAAGTAATGTGTCTATCTTTCATGCTGCATCTTCAGATTTTCAGGTATATTATCCTTGTTTAACCTCTTTATGGTACATTTGTACTGCTCAATTAGACAATGTTCTCGATAGCTCTTTGAATTAGAAGGGGTGTCATTCACGTACAGTGGTATACATGAGAAAGAGATCCGGGTGCCTTGATGTTCTGGAGTGAAATGAAACTGAATTATTAACTGTTTGATTAGGAATGTAATGTCACTTAATTCCTGTACATGTTCTCAGCCTTATTTTGGGAAGAAGTCTCCTTTAAGGGGTTTATCCAGCGCATAAATGATGTTTGTACGTGTAAAAGGGTGAAGCAAATATAGCACAGGTGGTGAGCAAGTCTTAGTTACTAGCTCCGCCAAAGGTGATGCCTAGAACACTAGGCAGCTTAGAATAGAAAAGCAAATTGTCCCTGTGTGTTTCTGTATACTGGTATGAGATAGACTGGCATCCTGTACGGAGTCTTGTCCTGTCTTGTGCACTGTGATCCTGAGAGAGGCTCCATGTTACCACTTACCAGGAATAAACATACCAAATTTACCAGGAATAAGTATAGTTTTGGATGGAGCTAACGAGACTGCCTTTCATTACCAGTATTTCGGAGCTACCTACCACAGAAAAGATGTGTTGGGTTGTAAAACTTACTTTAGCTCTATGTCAATACCATTCTCTACTGAAATAAATCTAGCATAAAAAAATGCTGCTGTGCCCTTCAAAAGTTTTGAAACAGTAAAGTGACTTTATTGTAGACTAGCATAACTGAATGCTGATGACTACACTCCAAAACGTAACCCTCTCATCAGATGATGATCAAGATGAGATTAGGTTTTTTCTTTTTGGAAACAGTTGCAACATTTTACCATTGAATGTTATTGCATCCCTCAACAACTAGCCCTCCATAAACCTCCATAAACCATCCAAACTGACAACAAGGAGAGGTTAATTCTATGTACAATGGAGAGCAGACAGAAGAAAAAATACAACATTTTAGATGTTCAACCTTCTTCTGTTTCTTTTTTACTGTCAACATGAAATTAATCTCTACTTGTTCTTTTTCAACTCGCAGTTTGACGCAGATCCACACTCTCACCACACACTAACTCAGGTTAGGTCATGAAATTTGTAGGCAGCTTTGCATTTTTCCTCTGGTTTTGACATGCTAGTAACATCATTTCACTACACCTTACCTTTCCAACATAGTATACCATTATACATTTCATAAAGATCAAAACAACCAGGTCAGCTGATTAACAATGAGTTTTTTCTCTGTCGTACAAATCTTTAATTTATTTTATTTTTGTCTTTAATAACAGAAATTTGTATCGTCAGGCGGAGTGGTCCAATGGGCAAGGTATCGGAAGAACCCCAAAGACTACGACACCAAAGAAGAGGAGGAGTTTGGCAGCAGTATCAATGCCAATGAAGCTAAAATGACCGCCTCCACTTTGTTGATTAAGCCCAATGGGTGTCGCGTTCCCCATTGGCACTTCAATGCTAATGAGCATGGGTTCCTGGCAACGGTAAAATTGATGTTCGCTATGCTGTGAATATTTCCTTGGAGTTAGCTTTATGCTCCATAGACCCCTTTATACAAACAGTGCCAAAGTATGAAGTATCTAAGACACTAATGGCTTAAGTGATAGTGAATGTGCCAGCTCGTCCATTGATCATAGTCAAATTCTTTGACTGAAGAATAAAACAGAATGTTTATGCTTGCCTTGCTGAGTAAACTGTTGAAGGTTGGATGAAGGTCAACAATACCTTCAGACACTCATAGATGTGTTCTTTAGGTTTTCAAACTTTTAAAGGGTAAAGATTGTATGTTGTGGCATATGTTTGATTTACAGGCCCTCCAAAACCTTCATCATTATCATTTAAATATCTATATATAGTAAAAGGTAAAAGAGCACCTTACAGTGTTGTCTTTGACAACAGTTTTAGAAATTAGTGAATAATAGTTATAGTTGTTTAGCTAGGCCCTTTCATGTGTAGGAAAGCAATAAAAAATAAAAACAGGTCTGTCAAGTCTGTCAACAGTATAATAATAATCATTTGGTCATTTTTCATCATACGCTAATAGCCCAAGAAACAAGTCTTGTCTATTCAGCTATACAATCCAACACTCTGCTCCAAAGGTACACCCAGCATTCAGACTCAATATAGTCAACTGAAAAAAGTGGTACATTGTTAACCTAATATTGTGTTATTCTCTGTTTGTTCCTTAGCATACTGTAAATTTATCTCACCCACTTTAAGATGAGTAATTTTAAGCTGTGAGGAGTGCTCAACATTGGCCTGTTTCACACAAGCACTCAAGGTCAAAGTACTGAATGATTTGGGGGTGTGCATATTAAAACTACATTTTTGTGCATAATCTACTCAGATATTTTGTCAATAATTTTTGAAAGTGTGTGTATGGGGGTGAGGGGGCTGATAGGCAGTTTCTGGTAGGTAAAATGTGTCAATATGAAGGTAAAATAGAATACACTTACAGGAAAAAAAAAGCTCAGCATTAATTAGATTGTATTATAAAATCTGTCATAACATTGTCACAGGAACATACCTTTTCCATACACAATATCACAATATAACAGTCTGCAAAATCCACAGTACAGCTAAAAAAAACTACCATTGCAATGACAATGTATGCATTAACCGGAACAAAAATAGCATTTAGACTTTTGTTTGACTAAGCAGTTGTGCATGAAAAGCTCTTCTCATCTCTAGAGAGGTCGAGCATGGTAGGAATGCAAGTTTTTTCACCGAGTTAGAATGTGTAATGAACCTTGGGACCTCTCTGATCCTGGGTTGACCCACGTTGTTTAAACTGCAGTGTGAAAATGCTTGTCTGACCTACTTGACACCATGTTATGACCTGAATTGAAATGCTAGTGAGAAAAGGGGCTCTATAGCATGGATTTTTCTGCAGTCAGAATGTTCTCACAGCCGTCTTTTGTTCTATTTAGTATTACTATATATAATAGGAGGCATTAAAACCTCAACAAATGTTATCAGATCTAATGCGCATTTGTTGCACTTATAAAAGTGCCTCTTGGTATAGTTTCTAGTTGACTGACATGCAGGATCTGCATGATACTTGCAGAGAAGCTCTTGTTGGCTGTTCTTTAATGTCTGACTTTTCTCAGGGAACAGTATGGATCGGTATCCTGGACTCGGCTCCCTTCTCCGTGACGTCTTACAATGTGACGGCTGGGCAGGTCATCTTCCTCCCCAGGAGCACGCTGCACTGGATGAAGTGTGTGGGGCAGGAGGACTGCTTGTTTGTGCTGTTCTTCACCACTCACGAAGAGGTTGTCACCCGTGACGTAGATGACGTGTTTTATGCCACACCGCAGGATATTGCCGCTCGGTCCCTTAAGGTAAGCATGGTGTTCAACGGTGACTTGGCCAATCTCCCGGGTGTTCTCCCTGCTGAATGAAGGTCGGCACGCGTGTCCATTTCAGATCAATTCTGTACACAGTGGGGGGGTTTAATATATGTTTAAAATGGGCTGAAGAAGTTCAAGTAGGGAGCTGCGTCAGGATGTATAGGCTGCAAAGAAACAGGTAAAGGTTTATTCCATGCTGAAAAGAAAAAGACACACCAGAAGAAGGCTTCACAGCTGAAACATTGTATCTCTTTTCATTTCTTTTTAGCATGGAATAAACCCTTACCTGTTTAAAATTGGGATGACTATGATAACATCTAATCACTCACACTGTGAAGAAGAAATCATGCCTTGTCCTCCAAAATAAATCTTGTAAATGTAAACAAAACAATGTTACAAATTGTAAATGTATTGCATATAAAAATAGATACTGCAAAAAATTGGTTTGTTATCCACCTAGTGGACAATTTGTTTGTCTACTAGGTGTGAAAAATTATAATAATAATTGATTACAATTCTATAGCACTTTTCTGGACACTCCACTCAAAGCACTTTACAGCTAATGGGGACTCCCCTCCCCCACCAATGTATAGCAGCCACCTAGATGATGCAACAGTAGCCATAGTGCACCAGAACACCTGTTTACAGTATAGTGTCCCCATCACTATAGTGGGGCATTAGGACCCACATGGACTACAGGGTGAGCACCCCCTGCTGGCCCCACTAACACCTCTTCCAGCAGCAACCTTGGTTTTTCCCAGGAAGTCTCCCATCCAGGTACTGACCAGGCTCACACTTGCTTAGCTTCAGTGGGTTGCTAGTTGTGAGTTGCAGAGTGATATGGGTGCTAGCCATTCCCAGAGTTTATTTGACATCAGTAAATTTTCTATCCTAGTTTAAAGCATGTTTAAATCTAAACCTTTTGCATTACTTGTGTACATGTAATTTTTATTTGTATTATTATATTATATAATTGATATATAATATAATATTATAATAATTGTATTGTAATATTATCATTGTGTGCTCCTACTGTATGAAAGTCCTGCAAAACTTTGAGTTGCTTTTTTTGATTTCAGCCAGTGGGTGGGGTGGCCTTCATTAGGTCCTTTAAGCAACCTGCAGAGAACCAGGCAGTCAACCTTCCTCCCAATCTCAATGAGCTGGTGAGGAAGGCCAGCTATACACAGTCTAGAGACTTCCTTGTGGCAAGATACTTCTATGACCTGAAAGGTAAAAATCAACTTTTTTTCTTTTAACATTTGGTTAAAAGTTATTTTTTAAATATATAGATCTAGGTTTCCAATTTATCAGCTTTCAGATGGCCATTTAGAATTTCTATCCCACTGGTGTAGCTCACAATCACTAGAATTGAGCAGCAAATGTCCTCCCACCTCATTATCGAGTACAATGTTTTTAATATACAAAGCCTACCAGATTGTGCTGAGATGCTATTGAGCCAATTTGAATATTCTTGAGCTTAATGGAAATTTGCAGAAGTCTATCATAAATTGCATTGTGTAGTGGGAACCACAATTTCAAAAGGTCCTACATTGCATAACCCGACCAGTTAGTGAGCAATGAAAATAATTTAATTTTTCTAGTGGTTTTCAACAGAACAAAAATTTAATCAAATTGATAAGTACTGCCCATCTGAGAGGGAAAATCTGCATTACTGGTCTGAGACCTGGTGTAATTACAACTAAATCGATCAAGCCAACATGTCCAGATATAGTCCTCAAAGGCTGTAATTCAGATTTTAGAGGTTATAAATCACTAGTTCCCTTTAGCAAGATTATCTCAGTTCAAAAGCAAATTACTCAGATGGAATCAAAACCACATTGCCCTCTGTCCCTGAAGAATAGAGTTTTCTATGGTCTTCTCAAAAGCGAGATCTTGGGAAGGGAATATGGTAAAATTATGTTTTATTCTAACAAATGTATTTATAAATTCAACTGGGTTTGAAGATCAAATGGCACTAATTATCCTGTTTGTTGTAGCTTCCAAGCAGTACAGGTATCCAGGTGGAATCATACAGTGGGCAAGATATACTAAAGACCAGACCGGACTTTCTAGAAATGAAATTATATTTGCTAAATCTCTCAATGAGGTAAGACAGGCTTATAATCAGAGTAATTCATCCTTACTGCTTTCCAAGAAATAGTCAAATATTTATGAACAATAAAAAGATATTGCACAATATTCAAAGCTGCATTTGGTGAACACAACTGTATTGGGGAGAGGTAATTCCTCAGAGAATGTAAACAAGGCTTCTATGAACGTGCAAAAAAACTGTAAACTGTAACAGCTTAAGTGCATTTTTTTCTGTTCTGCTAATTTATTACACTTATGTTAACAGTATCTTTTTTTAATTTAATGAGACTACTGTCTCAGACAAAACTGAACATACAATATGAATACAACAGATGGGAGCTGTATGCAACAGGGATTATTCTACATCACTTTATTTTCATTTAATTGTTTGATAATGTGACACTTTTTAACATAAATCTCTCATATACGATATATTTAATTGTGTAAAAATGGAGGAGTTAAAACATACTAATTGCAGTCTATACAAATGAAAAAAAAACTGCAAACTGAGAGTGTGCTTTTTAAATGTGATAAATTATTTCTAATCTGAATCTAATCTAAAAGTCAATGAAAAAAGTGCACCGTTCATCTGCCCACCAACTGCTAACCACCACTATGTTCATGAACTTGTGTATTGAATTTTATTTACAATTATTCTCTCTATAAAATGTTGCTGTAACTGTCAATATGAAATTTAAATTAAATTATCATATTTGAATTAAAATATGATTACATTTAAATCATTAATTATTCACGATGGTCATTTGTCTATGGTATGTAATGGTGAACTGAAGACCAAATTTTACAACGTGTAACCTAGTGTAAAAAAAAAGAGTGCAGAATTTAAGGAAAGGGAGATTTTATTAGATTAATTTACATGAATTGTAACAGTCAAAACTGCTCAGTATGTATTTGAGTAGTGACTAGTACTGTAGTTGCTGTTAAATGATTGTGAAGTGACACAAAGGGTATCCAGTTGACTTCTTGATTGCTGCTCACTCCGAAGTCTCTGAAGTGTCCTTCTTAATTAATCACGCGTGTTACAAGCATCTTCTCTGTAACTCCTTATAATCCATTCTGATATAGGATTACATGTGATCTTCCAGGTTCTATATTTTAGAGTCACTTCCTTCATTTGACCTTACTGCAATGCTTCATTGCCTCTCTAGAAGACATTTGTTTCACTGTAGAGTACAAGAACTCAGCTCAGATGAAGGCAGAGGAGAATATTACAGTGGAAGTAGAATATTCAACTGTCTCATCTTTTAATTTCATGTACTGACTCCCAGCATGAGGACACTGTAACCATTGCTACAATGAGGATCTTCACCAATGGGATGCGGCAACCACACTATCATTTCAATGCCAATGAAATGGGTTATGTGCTTAGTGGCTGTGGGAAGGTAAGTAAGAACTAAGGCAGATGTTGTGAAACTTCCCTTTTGACTTTTAACATCAGCCTGAGACATCAAGCACAGAAGTATTAGATATTTATAAAACAGTTATTTTGAGTATTTGTCTTAATGCCACTTATTGGAGCCACTGCATGTTGTATGTATTTCACAGATCAAATTTGCAGTTGTTTGCTGTATTGCAACTGTTTGCAGTTGTTCTGGAATACGTTTATACAGGCAGAGTTCAATGTCCCAGTCCCCAACAGCCACAGTCTTGCAGCCCTCATAAGCCTTATGGCCACTTTTCCTAAGAACATTAAATATTATTACTAGCATGTTAGCTGATTCAGATAATTGAATCAACTTTGTTCTTGTGTGCATTTCTGCATTCTGCTCTCCACATTCCAAACTCAGTTTTAGTCTATTTATACATATGAAAACAAATATTTCAACTGCAAGTGTAACACGGTTCTAATTATGGTATTGCCACTGACCTCTGCTGTAACTCTACAAAATGACTGACTGCCGATATATAGAATTTCAGTGGTATTTTGAATGAATTTAATTCAGCTTAGTTATCTTATGAAGTTATCTTGGCATATTCTAAATAGGAAAACGCTCTATGTAATTTCCAATTACTTATTGAAATTGTAGTTGGAGATGAGTGTCAGTTATAGAATTATGACTGCAAGGTAATTTGTACTGTGGCTGAAAATATTGATAAATATTAATAAATTGATAAACTACCTCAAATCAAGGGAATAACTACACAAGAGGAACTTAAAATATACAAGACAGATGGTGTTTATTATGGTCTTGAGATCTGGGACAGATAAGTTATCAGAGCATCTTTAGAACATAAATAGTTTAACAAGATATTTAGGAATATTTAAATACCTCTTAATATTTATCCAGAGAACAAGAAAGGCATATATTAGTACTTTGTACATGATGAATGCAAAGATTTTAGGTGTAAAATTTCTCCTATGCAATGTGTTTCCATTGCAGGTTGGTGTCGTTAGCAGGGATGTGGTTAACTTTGACATTGAGAAGGGGGATGTCTTTTTCTTCCCTCACGGCACCCACCATTACATTAAGAGCACATGTGATGAGGACTTGGTCCTGGTCATTGGATACAGCACTGGCAATGAGGTGAGAAGATATTTGATTACTTAAGCGTCTTACATGAACTGTATTGAATTCTATGTGTGGAACCCCCTTGTATATCTTCAGAGTGTGCCTTTAAGGTAATATGGACCAGAGTTTATGTTTTCTAAAAGAAAAAATAATCTGAGTTTCCAGCCTTTTCTCTTTTCAGGTTTATTTTTTACAGTGATGAGCAGAGAGAAATGCAATCCCCTTTCAGTTTGGAAAGTGGTTTCCTTTTTTAGACAGTAGAATTTATCAATAAAACTGAATGTTGATCTCTGGAGTATTGAACTCAACACATCCTTCTCCTAAAACCTACTATTTATCTTTCTCATACCCCTGGGAAGGTGAAAGCTATTGTATCATTCCCTTAGGATCCATACTAAATGGCTTGCAGCTATGCAAGGGTTTAAAAAGCAATGCCCTTGTCACAAAACAGTCTCTGCTTTTGTACGTCAAAACACAAAATAGTATGTCCAATGTTTAGACGTGGCGATTTTGGTCATATATTTTTACAAATAGGAGGATAAGAACATTGTGAAATTACCAGAAAATACTGGAAATCGACCAAGCACGATAATCAATAATTAAAAATAATCATAACCACCACCGAATTGTAAAATATATGCCAAGAATATACGGTACCAAGCAGTTGGTGTAATTACAGTCACCTAAAATCTTTGTTCTCTGCAACAGCTTTGATGAAAAGAGCAATAAATCAGGCACACTCAGTTTGAATCAAATAAATTAAAAGACATACAACACAAAATACAACATACAAATTACTCTACAGTATATACAAACTAGACATATGAGATGCCTACATCCAGACTAACCAGAAAAATCTCCAGACAGCTTCCAAGTCTTCAAAGATCCAACATAACACCTACACAGGCCAAAAACAGTTATAAACCTACCTTCTAAACCAAACAGTTCAATGTAGAGTTAAATCTCTCTATAAAAGGCTACAAGGAGCTACTGGAGGCTACAAAGTGAGCAGGATACCTACAGTATCTCCTTATCCTAAAAATGCATCCACTAATGAGGGAGTCCGTTTGTACCCCTAGGGATTCTTTATACAGGAAATCAGTTTCCTAAAAACAACAGAATGGCAATAAGGTTCAAATACTTAACTCGTATCTGGTGTTAAAGGCTGATTGGACCTCCCATCTGGCATTGTTTCTTCTCTCACTTCGGGTCTTTCTGTCCATCCTCTGTCCAATCTTCTCTCTGCCTTTTATCCTCTGTTCCTTGGTCTGTTGATCACTCTTCATCATTCCCCCAGAACTTAATTAGCCAAGGTAAACCAGAACTGGAAATGTTGACACTAGTTTGCCACCCCCATCTAGCTGTAACATATTAAAAAACATTTTAATAGCCATCTCCTGCAATCCTGTCTTTGGTGGCAAGTATACCCTGATAACAACAAACCCTGTCATAAATTACATTCCCTTTAGTATTGTTATGCTACATGAGTATTCAAAATTGGGAACTGTATGACTTGGTGGGGGATGGACATGTCAGATACAGTGCAAGACAAGAAAAAATTACATTCTTGTATTATTAATATCTTATTTATTATAAGATTATATTGTATTGTCCATGTTATATTACAAAACAAAGGAAAAACTGTTGTACCTGAGCCTGTGTCATATTTACGGTTACATGTGTTAAAAGCACATATTCTTGATATCATTTTACCAAACAGTATTCAGAGGCAGGAAAGTACATTACGCATTATACACACATTGTTAAAAAAATCGTTTATTTTTCCCTTTGTATTGAACTTATATATTGAACTTGTATATTATGTATAGTCAGTATACATAATATACAGTCGGACATATTAGTTGCACTGATATTCATATTTCTCTTGCCATTTTATTGCTGGTTGTAAACTACCTACTGCAGTAGTTCAGGTGGGTAGCTGCGTCAGGTACTGCAGTGTTAATGAAGTGAAAATATTTTTTTAAAATCAACATATGTATAGCACCATGCGGTTTACACGATGCATTTACAGCATAGTACTTTATGACGTCATAGTATTTTTCAGGAAAGAGTTGTAATTTGTAAGAGAATTACACTGGGCTCCACCTACAATATCTTATTTATATGATTGAGTGTGACAATTTTTACAGTACTATCAATTAGTGAATAAGAAAAAGAAATCCTGATGACTAAAAGACTTTTTTTCCTCCTTACCAATACCATAATACTATTTAGATTATTATTCAGAATAGGAGGGCAAGAAATTCTGCTTTTTAAAGTTGTCTCACAATTTCTATACTGCCTACATTCACAACTACTCTACAATTTAGTTGTGATAAATGTCAAAATGTGCTATTTTTTCCCACAGCTGCAAACCTTGGATATGAATATTTACTTCCAGTCCACAGCTGACTTCATCTTAGCCCAGCTTTTCCTGAAGAAACAAGATGAATTCCAGAAAATCCCCACCTTCAAGGATCCCCAGGACATTAACTTGCCATGAAAACTAACTTGCAAAGACCCCTAAAGACGTTGTTTAGAACAATACATTTAAAGTAATAAACAAGAGCAGAAAAGATCAACAGCCATGCAGTTTTGTGTTTTTAATTGCATTTCGAGTGATTTAAAATTAAATTTCCAAGTGTAATTCCAGAAAACCCAGAATGTGATTTGGGTTTTCAAAGCTATGTTAAGAGAGATAAGGAAGTCTACACCTACATTAATAACATGGAATGTTCCCAAATAACAGCACTATTCTGAGTGATAAAAATCTCAAACAGCTAAACGTCACTATAGTACAAGAATAGCAAAATGCCACACTTTAATTAGTCATTTCTACACAGTGCTGTTTTTAGCTTCATCAGATTTATCACTATCATATCAAAGAATGTTTTATTACCTTTTTCGCTATCACAGCTGGATAAGCACAGCCTGTCCTTATAATTCTACATTCATTTTTATTATTCTGTTGCTAATAGTTCAAGCTTTTATTACAGCTGGTGGTGGGCACTAAATGCTTTGCTTATTCCTTGTGTATTTATACTTGTTAAGCAGAGAATATAAGATTAATGAAAGAAAAGGCCTGGTGGTTTTAGAAGCTCAATTACAGGTTGGGCTTTGCAATTCATTATGTTCACTTCTGCTTTTGATAAACAGAAAAATAGTGCTTTGAAACATTTTACCTTGTATCTGCACTTTTCCAGTTGGAATAAAATACTGTATAAATGCGTCACTTGTGCACTTTTTCCACTAAGCAGAAAACGGTACATAACAACATGAACTTCTCTGTCTCTGGGACTGTATGAAGAATTATTCAGACACGATGAACCTGATATAGAACAAACACAAATGCAATTTTTTTTTAAACTATGATTTGGCATTAGTTATTTTTAATTATATACACACCCAAACAGGCACAGACAATTTTTAATGTACTCAGCTTCTGGAAAAAAAGCTGTGCAGCCATTTTCCATTTGAAACACTGGAGGTTCCACAGCAGATGAACGTGGAGGAAGGGCTTGAAGATCAGCTTGCCTTTCACTCACATCAGCCAGTAAGGTGTAGGAAAGCAGTGAGAAGAGCCCCAGATGAGCAATCCCAAGCTTTCCCACTGCCAGTTGTGCACTGCCCTAGGTTTGGATTTACAGCCTTGAAAACACAGAGCACAACCTGTGGTCTGAGTCAGCATCTTTACGCATTAATCCCTGACAGGAGCCCCCAGAATTATGTTTAATGGGTATTATATCAGATTTTACAATGGAACAATGACTTTTATTTCTACTTCCTTAAAGTACTGCAATATACCGTCACCAGACTTTGCAGTCTCTCTTTCAGGTTACTAAAACTTTCAAAAGGAAAACTCCTATGTCTGCTCCTGTGCTTGGCAGATGCTGTCTCATTACAACACTGTTTTGATAACTAATTATTGTTGTTGCTCTGTTTAACACAAAAGATACAACTATTACTAGTCGTGTACCCAATGCATAGACATGGAGATTTTGGCAATATACTGTATTAGTATAAAAGGAGGGTTAAGAAAATGTAGAATCTAGGGCTCTCGTTGCCTACGGTTTTCCTACACTTTACTGGGTGCCCACCGGCTGATGTCAGTGAAAGGCAAACGGATCTAAATTTAATTTTAAGTACCGTTTAACTACCGTTAATAAGGTGTGTTGCCTATAAAACAACTTTGGCTGCACACATTCTGAATATATAATTCTATCATTCATAATCAGAACATAAGAACATAAAGCTGTTCCTAACTAGATCATGTCAGGCATGTCATTTATGTCAATGGCATTCCAAAACCACTTGAAAAACGTCTCTGACACATGCTTCATTGGGATTAATATGATACTGGGGTAGTAATAAACTGGCGGTTTTTAGGATTTCTCCAGGTTCTCCTGTTTCTCTCCGCAATCCAAAGACATGCTTTCCATGTTAAATACTATCTCCAAATTGCCATCCGTATGTGTGTGTAATAAATGCATATAAGCTCTGAACTATAGTCCCGCCTTCAGCCTTATAGATGCCAGGCTTTACTCTGGATCACCAAGACTTTTTAAGGATAAAATGGTAACTTAAAATGTGTAGATGGATGATACTGAAGTGAAAGTTAATTTCATACAGGGGCAACTTAAGCACTAAATTGATATACTAAGAAGTCTAAGCCAAACAATCAGCAATTATACACTTGACACATATTTACAAAAAACTTAAAAGCAGAGAATATAAAGAATACAAATGACGTGGCAATGTACATCAGCTGTTTATTCAGGTGATAAGAACAATGCAATACTGTAACAACTATAATTAGTGAAAACACTGATGGGATCAGAATGGAAGATACTCATGTCTCTCACCTCAGGAGCAGTTTATGGTTAACAAATGCAGCAATTAGGATGAATTGCATTTATCCAGTGTTTTTCTACACAGGAGCACCCGTCACCTGCTAGCATGGTGTGTGGCCACCATCCCTACAAAGCAGAGCAGGCAGAGAAGTGAGAAACTGAATTAAAGAAGAATCTTTTGAAGGCTAGACTGTTCTGTCCCAGAGTCAAATCTAGCTAAGTCAACCTTCTCTTATAGACAGTGAAGGGATCTTTAATGAGTAAGTAATCAGGGCATCTTTTGAACATCTTATCTGAAGGATGACAGCCGTGTACTTCGATCCATCTTCCTGTAATAACATAACTCAGTTTTTTGCTGTTTGCTAGAGATTTTCCTGCTATCCCTCTTAAGCCTCAATTACAGAAGAGATAGGATTTAATGCTAATAAGAGTTTCTTTTTAAGGAATTTCCTACTCTGCAACACCATGCTGGGCCTTAAATCAGCTAGAATTTACTATTTATGACCACGGTCAATAAGATTATCCATATGTTTAAGACTTAAGCTTAAGCTTTGCCCTAACCAAGACTGCAATTAGACCTGGATTTCTTAAAGAATTTTTGAGAGTGTGAAAACAACTTATGCTTAACTCAATTATGCTTAAATTATGCAGCCAGGTAATTTAGTCTAAATTTATGAACGCTGTTAAATGCACACATTAAATATGCACTGAAACTATCCACATTATATACAAAAAGCAAGTTACAATTTGCAAAAGTATACAGCAGGCAGCAAAAAGCAATACTCAGAATGTTTTATAAGGAAACATCAGTCGTCGAGGTATAAAAAAGGCAGCCAAAATGCTACAAGCCATAGCAGGGAGAAAGGGTGCCATTCCCCACTGCTTACGTTCATCTGCTGCTAAGCAGTCTTTAGCTCGATTTCTGTGCCAGCAGTGTACTCAGCTTGATCTTTCCATCCATAGAGGCAGTGAGGCAGGTGCCACAGTCCATGGCAGAGCACCAGTCTACTGTGACCACAGGTGCTTTGTGGCCCCCAAGGGATAGAACACTCCCCAGGCTGCTCTCCCCCTCGTTCAGCTGCGAGAAAACAGACACACATGCTTAAGACTTCCTTCCACGTAGCTATGCAGTCTATGTGGTCATGTGCAAACGAGCCAAGTAGAAACTCCTTCCTTTTCTCTGTGATTCCATAAGGCAGTTTGGCACAGCAGTCCCAAAGGCTGTGCTTTTCTAGATACGGTCTGTGAGCCATGACTGCTCTGTACTTTCAGAGCCAGTACTGGAATATTGATCCACAGTGAGTTAACAGGAATGAAGGCACCTCAAAAGGCCGAAGAAACCTGATGGGCAAGAGTCTTGCTATTTTTGTAATCGAGCAGACTTATATGGTGGAATTCAGAACAGGAGAAACAAACCACAACCTGTCTGGGGTCTTTCTGAAAATATACTACCACCCATCATGCTTCCTCTTGCACTTGGTGACAATTACCAAGAGACAAAGCCTGTCTCTTCACCTCTTCTGATCTTGTACAGACTGGCACTACGTTTGTACCTGAAGATCTGCATCAGATATTTCGAGAACACTTGGCAAAGTCTTTCACACCAGAGACAGTGCGACCCGTGAAATGAAATGATTTTATAAGTCACACTTTCTGAAGAAACATTTCGAAAACCTCTTCAAGGTTTCAATTATATGGCCCTCAGATATAAAATAATATAATATATAAATAATGCACACAGTGCTGGTTTGTGAGTCATAAGGCTCAAAATTTCATTCACTTTCTGATCAGTCGTTGAAACCTAAAACAAATGTGACAAAAACTGAACTGCGTTTTAACCGGAAATGAATAAACATCTAAAGGACGATTTGTGCACAGACTACGTCAGTTGTTTGTCCCTGACAGATGCTCACACAGGTGAGGGTCTTACCCTGTAGATGAGGCCCCCTGTGCTGGAGCAGGTGAGCACGTGGTTTCCCTCTGAATCAAAAGCGAAAAGCCGCCCACGGGGAACCTGCACCTGCTTGTACCCACTGTACCCCGAGAGCACAAAGGGTCCAGTGGCGTCCTGGGGCAGGTTATACTCCGACTGCTTCACGCCACTTCGGTGGATATTCCACTGGATGAACTGAGAGACAAGGGGACAGAGCTGAGATAAGGTTCCGCTTCAGTCTCCCAGTTATCTGATCTGAACAGAAGTAGCAGGAACATCAGCCAGGAAACAGCTGTGCAATAAACACAAGTCTTTAAGTGTGCCTCTCTCACTGTATTCTGATGACTCATAGATGCACAGATCCAAGTTTCAGGGACCTGGTTTTAGTCTGTAGACTGAAGCACTAAAGAATTAAGATTCATATTTCTAATCAGAATACAATCAACTGCTGCAGTTAAATTTATTCATTACGAACAAAACAGTCAACACTCTTTTCCATAGGTATTTTATCCTGGCAGTGGTGGGTAACTTTGGCAGGGAAAAAAAAGGCCCACAGTTTTATCCCCAACATGTCTGAATCAAGCTCCACAGTCTCCTCATGCGTCTATGAATAATAAAACAAATAAGCAGTGTGCTCCCCAGAAATGCTAACCAGGTTTCCACAGAGTAGGGTGGAATTGTCTCCTTGTTGCTTTTAAATCCTTCTTCACTTCAAATCACATAAAGTGGGTGACTAGTTCTCTCTTTGAAAGTTACTCATTCATCAATGTATTATAATAAAAAAAATGTAAGCTTCTTTTACTCAAAAGTTCAAAAGCATATTTTTCCCTGAGTGACAAGACATTTTCTGCCACCACAGCTGTGCCATTTTTACTTGGCAAACTGCACAGTGCAGGAGCAGTAAATAACTGGAATGAAAATGTTATCCATTTCTTGTATACAAATCCAAAACCAGAACTGAATCAAATTCAACGTAAACATACGTTTCAACCCAATCCATTGTGAGAAAACACTACTATATTTTGTGTTTAGAGATATCCAAACACAGGAGTGAATTGTACATATTTCCCTTTTTTACTGGGCTTTAATAGGTCCCTGAATAAACAAGTTGGCTTTACGCAGAAGAGTTGCCTACTCTAAGTCAGCGTACGTCCCCTAGGTGTTCCGTAACCCCTCACACAGTGTGACTATGTGTGTGAAGTTCACATGAGTTAAACTGTACATGGTGAGTTGCTAAAACCCAATAGCTTGAAGTTCACTTCTTGGTTTGCTAGCTTCACTTTAAATTATGACTCATTTGGAAATTTTTTCCTATATCACTAAATCACCTGCTTAAAGTTAATGGAATTTTAAATTGTTTTAATTGACGAAGTACTATTATAATGCACCATCAGCGTCTGGCCAGTTCCTGCCCTTTCATTTTATTCATGCTGAACAGGGAATTAGCACTTCAAACCAACTGAAACAAAGAACAAATCATTACACACGATGCATATAACTGGATAAGACATTTAAAAGACCGAAAAACAGCAGTGAATTTGATTTTAATCAGGCTTGCTCTGCTGCGCGGGGTATTCTCACCTTGCCATCTTCGCCAATGCTGAAGACCGTGTTCTCATCATAGCTGAACTCCACAGAGTACACCTCTCCATCATGGGCCTTCCAGCTCATTGCACTCTCGTACCGCTGCATGTCTGGAGAAATACAGGGGAGTCTCTCTCAGAACTACAGCCACAACAGACAGGGCGACACAGGCCTGCCTTCACCTGAATAGGCTATTGTGCAAAAGCTCAAATACAACACAACCCCCCCAGACCTTCAAATGTAAACTACTTCGTATGCAACTTTATATATCAGGATTTATACATTCAACATTTTTATTTAATTGTATGTAATACTTCAGCAAGGGTGTTTGCATGTTAGCACGGATGTGCTTTAGCAGGGCTACAAATCTGGGGCTTGAATCTGTCATGCAATTCTAAAACTCAGAATGCTCTTCACTTTCTAAAGGGTGCAGATGTTACAATATGAAGTTTAGAGGCAGAAGAACTACTACTTACCAAACAGGCGAATTATGCCATCTGCTGCTCCCGTTACCAGCAGGTTCCCATTGTGGTTAAAGGCTGTACAGTTTATTGCCACTGGCCCAGGCTCAAGTGAAAACTGGAGCTAAAATCAATCCAATTCACAAAATCAATACATAAGGATTCCTTTCCCGAAAGCCCCCGTCTTGATTTCATCAAAGCCACTCCACACAAGTTTGATTTGAAATCTTTAACAATACTAAAAACATTCGCTAGCTTGCAAACTGGCCCAGGCTCAAGAGGAAACTGGAGCCAAAGGAGGATAACTGAAAAACAATACAGGTACTGAAATGAAATGCACAACAATTACGTGTACGATTTCTTCATCTACATTTAAAAACCTTTCTCCAAAGACGTTCTTCAATGACAGAAAACAAGGCTGAATCTCGGTTTTAAAACGTGTTCTTTAAGAATTCAACTTTCAGCTGCGACTGTGTAATGGAAGTGACAGAAGCCAGTCCAGCCCTCCGCCCTGAAGTGGGGAACGGTTTTGAAAGGCCTGGTCAGGCTGCAGTCAGCCCCTCATCACCATCAGGCCAGTACCTGCTGTTTGACGGTCTTGGTGTCCCACAGCAGCAGCTGTCCGGAGACGGCGGCTCTCCCCCCGCTGTCAGGCAGACTTCCCGACCGAGGGCTGTGAGCGGCTGCTGAGCAAACGAACGAGGTCCCACTGGGGCTGCAGGCCAGGGAGAGGATCCTGAACAGCAGGTGATGGAAAGGAGCAGTGAGTATCAGCTGGCTTCTTCTTTAATTAAATCCTAACTTAATGAATGTGCTGCAGCGTCTTCTTTATCACTCCTTTTGGTTGCTGCCCTCACTTTACCGCTTGTTGGGGGTCAGTAATTAGAGGAACAGCACCTGGTGAAAAACCCATTCTTGACAGGAAGGGGGCGTAGGGGATAAGCTCTGTTTCATGTCTCACGCCACTGCTATAGCCTCAGATTAAATAACTGGCCTGTTGTGTGCTCAGAGTAAGGCCATACACACTCTCACTTCATTTCCAAAAATTAGCCATTACGGAGCTGGTGTAAATGTTAAAAAAATACATGTATCCAGTCCTGGGTGCGTCAATAAATGCAAAACGGCACCTCCTGACTTAAAAGCCCACCTTGGATGCAGGTCATCAATTGTCATTTCATACAGGTTCTTCTTGGCTTCTGTGTCATACAGTCGCACTGTCCCTACACCACTTCCCAGCAACAGCTGAAAAAAGTACACACACAGATGACACTGGAAATAAAGTGACTGACAATTAATTACTGTTACTGCCACTCCCAAAAATCTATATGCATAGCTCATTCTCACTTACAATTTAAAATGATGCAGGGTAATTCTCTTTAAAAATGAGGATTTAGAACAAACCATTTTTTACTTTTTAATGTCGGACATTCTGCTACAGCTATACTACATAACAATAAAGTAGTACATGTGAATTCAAATATTATACCATATGTTAAAGAAAATTATAATTCCATCAGTGCTTGTGGCTATAATGAATGAAAACCTGAGCAAAATACAACACCCTGGGCAGAAGTTAAAGAAAATATGTTTTATTCACTACAGTGGAGGTTTTATATTTAAAAAATTAACAACACTATTAATGACATTGATAGATAAATATAAAATTAATAAATAAATTGATAGAGACAGCACACAGTAAAGACTAACATCTGCTGCTATAATGATTCCTCTATATTCCACATATATTTTTATAACTGTTCATATAAACTTGTCTGTACATGGACATGCAGTATATATTCAGGGTTTCCCACTGTAGCATACAGACCAGGCAGGCCTCCTGGACAAAAATTGTCACAATCTGGCCAATTTGAACACTGCTTATTTAACACTGTTTTTGTGGTGTCTTGTTTCCTCTATGTTATGATTGTCTCAATAAAGCAGCTCACTTAAGATGATAATCTGACTGAAAAGAAAACGCCGCTACACAATTACCAGTCTATCTGGCTTGGTGGCCCATTCCAGTGACAGAAGAGGAGACTTGGACATGATTGTGGCCTTGGTTTGCATCATGGGGTTAAAGGACCAGACCTTGATGACACCATCGATATCAAGACTTGCCACTCTCCTCCCAGAGCAGTCAACCCTAAGAGAGGGAGAAAGAATAAAAAAATCACAAACCAGGGGAAAGTGGGAGATCAGGCAGACTGATATGACAAAAAAAGATGGGATATTTTAACACCAAGAAAAGCATTTGTGCAATAGCTAAAACCAAAAGAAAGAGAAAGATAATGTTCACATGTGCATGCAATTATAGTGAACAAAGAGCCGCAAAAATGTTCAAATTAAAATTTTGCATATCACCAGAAACTAAACATTCTTTACTGAATCAAAAAGAAAAACATGAAAACAGTAGGCCATTTGCAACCTAATTATCAAATAACTGCAAAGCTAGCTTGAAAATCACTCTCGTAAAAACAAACTAAGCAATACAGTCACAATTAACCATGTTCAACAAATATTATGCACACCAATAATTTTATAAGTAAAAAAAATCAGTCATTTATGAGGAAGAAACATAACTTTGGAGCCCACCTGCAGTGCATGATGGAAGAGTGGTGCTCTCCATACTCCTCTTGGCTCAGCTTAATAAAGGGCTGTTCCACCGAACCACTCCCCTCCCCGGAGACCCGCATTTGATTGGTCGGTGAATCCGTCTGGTCATCAGGGTGTGGTTCTGCATCTGAACTCTCGCCTCTCTTCTCAAAGCCCTAAGGGACAGAACGTTTGTAGTAATTCACCATACTGTAAATTTAGAAGTTTGATACCTGAGCAGATCCTGCTGCCCTGTTATCCCATGTGAGAACATCAATCACCAGGTCACTTATAATAATAACAACTGCTTACACGTATATAGCACTTTTCTAGACACTCCACTCAAAGAGCTTTATAGGTAATGGGGACTCCCCTCCACCACCACTAATGTGCAGCCCCCACCTGGATGATGCGACGGCAGCCATAGTGCACCAGAACGCTCACCACACATCAGCTATCAGTGGGGAGGAGAGCAGAGTGATGAAGCCAATTCATAGAATTGACCTCATTACTCTGACTGATGACGACTGATTATAGTGTAATCAGTCATAGCATAATGACCTGATGATCAGCTAGATCAATGGTTCTATTGGTAGACTCTGTCACTCAATAAATCTAATCAACAGCAGTAATGTGGGCACTGAACCCAGGATAACAAGGCCAAGCAGACAGCTTGCTTAATGCAGAAACACTGTGGCACAAACAATCAACTTAATTCTGACAAAAATTTTGGATGTCACAAACCAAACTAGTCATTTAAGAAGAATAACTGTGCAGACTGCAGTGGAACCCATGTGCTCTGGGATATAGAGCCTAGACCAGGAGGAATTTATATTTTGTTCTCTAATCAGTGTTTCAGCACACAGACAGGATTCCCGGAGAGTTCACAATAACCGGTGAGTATTGGTGCTTGTAAGCTGGTCACCTGAGCTGGAGGTTTGGAGAGCAGCTCTTTTCTTTCCTTCTCATGCTCCTGGTGCCGCCTCTGTCGAGGGTGACCAGAAGCCTGGTCATTTGTTCCTGCTCCACTTGGCCCTGCCTTTGAATCCTTAGATGTCAGGGCCTCCTTTGATTTCAAAGCCTGAAATACGAAACACTTTTCATAAAGACCCCTTTCATAAATTCTGCTAAGCTATTATTTTACTCTTATTGGCATAACAATTGAAAGTAGAAACAAGGCACATTTCTGCTTCTGCAACCAAATTTGCTTTTAAAGGGAAACATTAAAAGACAAAGGGTTCACACCATTTTCTCCAGTTTTTTAAAAGTCTGTGTATTGAACACAATTCTGAAGAGCAGTGATTTTCAACTAATATTAACAGTGAAGGATATTGTCTTCTTCCTTTGAATGGAAGAGGTGAGAAAGACCAAGTGCAGATGGGGACCGAGAGCAAAACGTCTCATGTAGCAACAGCTCCTAACATCAAATCCTTAAATATTAGTTACAAATTTACTCCTGTTACGCTGAAAACAATACCGTGGTTAATGGAACTTTAACAGCACTCAACGGTGTGCTGTAATAAGACTGAACTCCAAAACAAAGCCTAAACTTACTTGGCTGGCTGCGGTGTCCCTCCGCCCCATGGAGGCCTGTGTTGGCGAGGACCCAGCTCCCTGGGGTGTCCTGCCAGGTGCCCGCTTTCCTTGAGGGAGGAACGTAGAGAGGAAAGAGCTCCCTCGTGGCTGGCTGGCTAGGCTAATGCTCCGCTGGCTAGACACCAAATCCCTTCAGAAAAAACAATGAAGGTACGCCAGCTACTGAGAAAGTTCTTCGTTTTTTGTCATTTGAACGTGCTCATAATACGTCTGGTTCATCGGTGATCGAGGGAAGTGCCTGAAATGGTTGCAGGGCAATGTATGTACTTTGAGATGTAAAAAGGCCCTTGGCTTTCCCTGCAAGATCAGACAGCCTCATTCACGTTGTCAGCTCAGGTTGTGTGGAGTAAACTTAAAATTATACCGCCATTTTCTGCATAAAAATGAACGTCATTTACTGAAAACCGTGAATTCTTCCGGCTCTTACTGAGTGACTCAGACTCAGCAAGTCAACTGGCACCTTAGGAATGCGGAGGGAACCTCCTGACCTTCAAGGTTCACTTCAGTTGTTATCCATGACTACGTGAGGGAGTTTTCAGCCATATTCTTTGTCAAAGGAAAGATGCTTATGAAGCAAAAACTATAAGAACAAAATCAGATTTTTTCTACTTATCTGTACAACGATTACAAATATATATTTTGGCATTTTAACCACAAACACAGAAACTGCCGGTTGGACAAGTTCAGTACCAGTCCACGATTGAGCTCACAAAACAAACTGACATTTTTTAAGCTAGGCATACTAACAGTTTCTGTTTACCCATAGGAAGTACATGAGTTCATGCAGAACCAGTGACAAGTGCAAACGTTTAAGTGAAAAATAAGTTTCCTTATTTGTCATGTAATCCAGCCTTCATGTATGTAGAGGAAAAGGTAGTAAATGTCAACATTTCTTTCCTCTATTCATCATAGCTCTCCCCCCCTTTCCTGGGTTTTTCCATTTATGAAGCCAGTTCCCATCCTCACAGCTCACTGTCTCCCAGGCGGTCCATGTTCTGTACATAAGAGGGCAGTTTGTGATGCACCACATCCTCATCTCTTTTCTGCCGCGGCTGTTCTGCCTGCAATGCAAACACCTGTAAAGAGGAGGAGAAAAGACCAAAGTTATGCCACAATGCCCCTGCCACCTACAGTATATGACGCTTATCACCTAGACTTGCTCCAGATACATACTAAATATCAGCCCAGATGGGCTGTGTACGTGCACTCAAAACCATGAATCTATATTCTCTTTGCACTTTGAACACAAACAAGCAGGGTTTTGGATCGGGGTTTTTTATTCCTTAATGGCAGATGCCTCATCTCTTTAAATTAGATCTGTCTCCTGCCTCATGTAATACATAATGATCCACAACAGATTATAATGATTGCTAATCATCATATTGTGGAATGGCAATTACAAAAGAAAGGCCAAATAAATCATTCCAATTCTGCTATATTGGGTTGTGTAATGTTTATGAAGGATCACAACAGCGGGTTCGTCTAATTCAAGTAAAACATTACCTGTTTTTCAGCTTGCCAATGCGTGAGACACTACACTGTGACAGATGAGGTATACCTAAGATGCAGCTAAAACGGGAGAAATGTCTACCAGCTAAGCACACCAGCTCTTCTTCAGTAGAGTTGGAAAAGGGCAATCTCACTGTCAGTCTCACCCAGGTGCCACACTGACATTATCCAGTGGAAACCACTGACCTGGTGTCACTGACCAGTGGTTACAAATGATCTGGCATCTCAACGTTTACCCATCCACAACAGATCATTTAATACATACAGCACTCAATAGGAAATGTCTATATTTAAGAGTACTTACGTTTAAACTATGAGTTTAACAGCCTATCCACCGAAATCAAAATGTTTAAGTTAGGTGTTTTAATACATGGTTTCCAAATGTTTGCTAGCTCTGTCATTCTGACCAGTATCCACAGAGGACTACCAAACTAATTTCACTCAGAATCAAATTCTGAAATGAGTGTGAAGCACACATGGGATCTCCTATGGTCTGCACAACTGTCCAGCCCAACTTCCTTACCGTCTGACGCAGCAGCTCGTTCTCCTCTTGAATGGCACCACTTCTCTGTACCTCCGCATCAAAACTCAGGAGCACTGGCAGGGGTGGGTGGGTCAAGGAATCAAACCCAGAACTTCCCAAAGTGGCAATACATACTAAATATCAAAAACGTATTACTCTATTTATACGTGTAAACTATTTTTTATAGAAAAGTGAAGTAGACAGATTTGGGTTATTGATTAAATCTGTCTGGCACCATTTTGATTATCGAGGACAGATGGTGATAAACTGTCCTCGATAGCCGTGACGGCTTATTTTGGCACAGGTGATAGGCAATCTAACCTGTTAAATGTCAAACATGGTGAAAATCCAGAAAGAAAGGGAAAAAACTATATACCTCACAAAGAACAATGCCTTTATGCCCTTGGTATGTCATAAGGTGAACTACATCAGTGCAGTTTTACTTATATCTAAGGCTCAAAGACCAGTGAACAGACGCTTTTAGCGCAGACTCTACAAAAGGCATGGGACCATAACACGTGAGACAGCATCTGAAATCTAGTGCAAAGCATGCATCACAGATATGCAGCATGTACTATTTTCTGTGGATGACACACATGCTACTCGCCTGTAACAATCACAGCAGGTGCTACAGCTGATCAACTTTGTGGATGACAAATCGGAAAAATGAATCTATCCATGTCATGTCTATTCAATAAAATGTCAGTGAATCTGCCATAAAAAGATGCCGTTTCCACGATAATTGTGAGTTAACTGCAGTTATAAGTGAGAGGTTTCTTTTCATGCTGAGTTGGAAAAGAACCTGTTGATGCGTGAATTTTGAAGCTGCTTTGCCAAATGAGTTCTCCAAGAGGAGTTTTATTGAAAAAAACATGAAAATGTAAACGAAACTCATTTTTCAAAGTGTATAGCATTTATCATCCTGACACTACAAAGGAAAATTCCATCTAAAGAAATCAAAATAGTCTGAGCGTTGAGATATTACATTCAAATTTTCAAAATTCTCAAAGGCACCAATAAAGTTAACCCAGCAGATTTCTTTAGAATGAACAGTGAGACACAAACAAAGGACACAGGTCGAAAACATTTAAAGGGAAGGGCTTTTAAAACTGAGAATAGCTGGCACTTCTTTACCCAAAAGGTTGTGGGTGTATGGATCAACTTGTTAACAATGTTGTTAAAACCAATGCTGTCATACAACCTCTATTTTTCATAAAACAGATAAATATTTAGAAAAAAAATTAACATCTAAAATGCTATAACTAATTTTGATTGTCTATATAAGAGACATGGAAATTGCACAGATCAAATGCAAAACTAAGACCACGTATTAATAAAATGAAAATCTGCTCAAATTCTTTAAGAAAACCAATAACTGAAATGTCTGGAGCATGGAGTAGTGGAGCATGTCATTCGTATCGTGAACACGCCAGTGAGGGAAAGTCACTGCACAGTACCATGCCAGCCGGGGGCAAAAGGATATGCATACACTGGAAGAGCACACTGAGGAAGTTGTGCAGAGAAACCAGGAAGGTGTCAGCCCACTGGCGGGAGAAGTAGGGGGCAAACGTGGGGTTCTGCTCAGGGGTGGGGATAAAGGGAAGGACAAACCAATCACGCCATTCTGCCTGGCCCTGCAGCTCCACCGCCTGCTTCTGAAAAAACTCCTGCGTTTTCTCAAGGCGGTTGGACTGGAAGAGCAAAAGAAATCGAGAGACACCAGAGATGAAGTCCCAGAAAGACATCACACCAGCGACATTCACAAAATTAAGGCAGCTAGAAACATTTTTATACACCAAAAGAGTTAAACTGATATTATTGAGATTACATTATCATGTATCCCCCTTTTGCCTTCTGTGATCCTCAATACTTTCTCCATTTTTAAAATCTCTGCACTTACTGTTTTCCTATTGCACACACAGATCTAGCGTGGTTCATCCTGCACAGCTGAGTAAGGTATACTTTTTGGGCATAATGTGAAAAATCAAACAATATAAGCAAAAACCCACATATACACAGGTAAGGTGCCATTACCAAGATACACACAGCATACCGGAAACCGTCAATTTTATAATCAACACTTAAATCATTAGAGTACATTCAGTCAATAACCATCTCAAAAAGAATAACCTGTCTTCTAAATGATGCCACATTTGGAACTAGGTACATTATTTTAGAACTCGAAGTATAAATTCAGGAATTTACCAGAATGATGGCCACTTACTTGTAAGAATCACTACTACAACATAGTATGCACTGTAGCAGTAGTAATAGGGGAAATAACTCACATTTATGTTACAGGAGTTATCAGCAAGATGTTCATACACATTAAGGACTAAACCTTGTGCTGAGGAGAAATAGTACCTGCACTGTGTAGACAAGGTAGTAACGGAAGAGGCTGGTCCTTAGCTTGTTCACAGTCGGGCGGTAGATATCCTCCAGTCGGCTGAAGAGGCGGCGATCCAAGTAACCCCAGTACTCTCGCAGCGCAGCGAGATCATAGCTCTGGACGAACTGCTGGAGCTGGTCAATGATTTTATCCACCTGCACAAGAGCCGACAGCCTCAGTCACTCGTTCCGATATTCCACGAGTAGGCATACAATAAAAATACAATGAAGAACCACAGCTTGAATTCTTCCTGAACACGGCAAAGAACTCCAGAATGGATGTGCGCTGACTGAACAACAGGATCTAAAACAGCTATTACAGCCATGAAATTAAGGCTTACTTCTATGGTTGTATTCTCGTAAGGTATGGATTTGTATCATTAAATTACTTACTTCAGAGACATCTTAAAGACACCGAGCAGTACATGTGAAGAGCGTCTTTTTAAACGCTACGTTTTACTACGAGAGCATTTTATCAACATTTATTCCACTGCAAGCTGCCTTTAAGGACCTTTCTTTCACCGTTTGCGGTGCTTCCAAAGTTCACATAACAACGACCGCGTCCAAAACCAAAATTTCAGATAAGGCAGTCAGCTGCAAATACTTTAAGGTCAACCTACTCGGAATCCCTTTTCTCTGTCAGCTTTAATTTCAGCATCTAGGTGTTTCAGAGTGCTTGTAAAACCACGGTATATCAAGTACTCCTTCACAAGTTCGTCAGTCCTCTCCACCGCAGACCCCATAGCGTCCTGACGCTGTGAAAACAGGGAAACCATTCAGTTTTAATCGACGGTGACAGAGTAGATGGTGCAAGTGCATTTTCATTTTAAAATAAACGGGAAAGGGAATTATCATCAGAGATCGCAGCGGTTCATTCTTGAATGAAGCACACGACTTTTATTTCCTATTGGTATTGAGTCAATGTTAACTTTTTTATTAGATAAACTAGTAGTATTTAGGTATTCAGTAGCGATATTCAGTAATAGGAAAACAGCACAAATCTAGTAAATCCAGCACAGATCAATAAAAAACTAGTGGCGTAAATGACAGGTTTTTCATCATTTTTAATTTCGTCAGAGACGTGAAACATGTCATCACCAACTTCAATAGATCCAATGATTGGTTAAATGCTTTTAAAACGCCTAATACACGCCCGTGAACGCATTTTTCTCCACTCTTGGTTCGTAAGAGCATGCTTTTTTCGGTGGTCAAATTAAAACATTAAGAAAACATCATATTTGAATTTACTTACCTACCAATGTTCCTGTGAGCTTCAATAAGCATCAATCCTTGTTATCTTCACTTCCTCTTCTCGTTGTTTTTGCCTTTCACGTGACTGAAGCTGGCGAAGATCATGTGACAAAGGAAAACCTTCACACAAATGTGACCACGTGCCGGTGAGTGGGAGAGTTGAAACTGCAGCCAGTCCTAGAGGAAGCAACACTGCTAAAATAACCAAATAGATTCATGCATGATGTAAATGTGTTTTGTTACAGTATAAAAAGGTACCATGCATCAGATTTGATAAACATCGTTTATTAACAATAACTTGAAGCTTAGGGTAAAAGACTGCTTGATATTTTGATTTTTTTAGCATGTCTTTTGTCGCATGATGCAAAATAATTATTGTAATTATAATAATCGGTATAGGTAAAATAACATAAATGTTTGTGCTGTTTTTAAAATGCGATATTGTGAAGGCACTGAAATGACAGATGTGCTATCATCTTACAAAAAGTTCTTTCAAGCTGAAACATGAAAGCTGAGTTAGTGCTACAAAAAGCTATCAAATAAAAAAGTTGTAAAGTTTTACTAAGTAACCAAAATATTTTAACGATTTAATTTGAAAAAATAAATGATCAGTTTGAAAAAATAATCGTACATCTAAGAGAAGTAGGACTGATTAATCAGTGAGTTTTGACTACATTTTTATGGATGTCTGCTGTATTAGCAGTTTTCCAGTTCATAGGAATAACTTGTCTCAAAAGGCTACTGGATTTGTTGAAGGCCTATGAATAACATCTCTTATTTCTTATCATTACTTACACAATCAGGAACCCGGAAATTTGTTGATCTTAAGAGCTTCTAGTATGTGTAATATTTCTGTTTCTCCTATTTTAAAGTTACTGACTGTTTTTTTAATAAAGAATTTTCTTTAACATGAAAAAGACGGGACTTTCCTTAGCCTGAGAATATTACGAGGAATTAGAGGAATTGTCTCCTCTTGTGAGTTAGCGAAGATGAAAAGGGGGCGGTGTGCTCTGTAGCACATTCTGACCTCTCTGCCACCAAGCCACAGGCGCTGAATGAATCAGTCCATCTCTGGATACGGAACAGTGAACATGACTAGGGTACATGTATTAACAAGTAGGTGTTAATACGTAAAAGCCTTCCACTCTGCTTCTAAGACCGATAAGGAGGAAAATAAAGAATGAAAAAAAATAGTTCAAGTAGGTAGCTGTGTCAGCATGTGTAGGCTGCAAAGGAGCAAGATAAGATAAGATCACTTTATTGGCCATATACAATTTCTTGTATTAGGAATTTGTCTTTTTGCATACCCCAGCTTGCTCTCCCTGAGACACACAGACAGGGAGAGAAGCCTGGCGTCAGAGCGCAGGGTCAGCCATTTATATGGCGCCCCTGGAGCAGTTGGGGTTAAGGGCCTTGCTCAGGGGCCCAACGGAGTAGGATTCCTCTGCCAGCCACGGGATACAAACCGGCAACCTTCCAGCCACAGGCGCAGATCCTTAGCCACAGAGCCACCGCAGTAAAGGTTTATTCCATCCTGAAGAGAGAAGAGAAGAAACATAACTTTTTGGCTGTGGAGCCTTCTTTGGGTGTGAATGGCTGCCCACCCAACGAAGGCTCCAGAGCCGAAACGTTGTGTTTCTTTTCTTCTCTCTTCAGCATGGAATAAACCTTTACTTGTTTCTATAAAAACCAAAATATAACCTTAGATCTAGGTGACATAGCGAGGTTTTAAAACATAGATGCATGTATCTTTTTTTTTAAAAGACTTGTGAATGCCGTTTAATTGACACAGACTTACATAATTATATCACATCTTTTGATTGTAATATTTCAGTATTTTTTCTGTGTCTGAAATAAAATGGAGGATAAAACATAATGAAGCTGTGTCCAACAGGGGGCATAATTGTCTAGGAACACCTTTTTCCTAGGTTCCACACAACAACCTCCTTTGCTCTCTTCTTGTGTTATTCTGTTAGTACAGGGTGTTCATATCTGCAGCAATAAAAATGGCACAACTTTGTTATGACAGGAGAAGTGTCAGTTTATGTAAATGCACATGAAAATCAGACTGCTTCCCTTTGGACTTCCTTTGTTCCAGAATCAGTAACTGTTAATACTAATCCATTTTATGCTGTTCCCATCTGCCAATCAAAGTTTCACTGTTTGAACAAAATAGTGTTTAGTTAAGTAAGGATTCTTTGATGGAACGCTTGAAAAAATATCACATTATTAATTTAAACAACATTTTAATTTACAGATTTCTGATCAGCCACAAATTAAGCAAGAAAATCAATGCTCTACCTACGTAAGTTTTGACCATATCCATGGAAACAGAAAAGAATGCTTCTTCGTACATTAAGGATTTATTGTCACATTTTGTCTGCTCAAAAGCTGGCATTTACACTCATCATGCACTGCCTTTTCCAGTCACAACAATACGGGACTGAGGTGGGAAAGGGCCAGAAATTTCTATGTGGAAATGTATGTCAGTAAGCTGTGGTTTTCCTTCATTGTTTCCTGTCCTACAAAACAAAGAAATATTTTTAAAGAATATTAATTTACACTGGATTAACTCGGCTCTAGACACTCTAGCTTTTAAAGATTGTTTGCACAAACTAAACTGAAAATGGATTTGTGTTTGTATTTGTGTATCATGCAATGCCTGTAGGTATCAGGTATGTATTAGCAAAAAGGTCATATGTACCGTAAATGAAATAAGGAATGTTCATTAGTCACTTCATGATCAAGTACATCAAATTTGTTATCCAAAAATTGTGTATGAATGATTTCAATAATGTTTCCATTTTTACAAATCTGTACTCAGAACATTTAAGCAATCAAGTATTGTAAGCATTACATTCCAATCACACTAATAAAGTATGTAAATCGCTATTTATGGTGAAAACCCTAGAAGGTAGAGGTGATGAAACTTTCAGTACTTCTGACTTCAGTATGAGCAGATTGTACTGTATGTCACACAAATAAAGTGTGTGTGACTCAAACTACAGTACGACACAGGCTACGTCATAAAAACTGAACACAGTAATATTTGACAGAAAATGGACTGTCGGCATTTGAGAAAGGAGAGAAGATCCCTTGTAGAGGAAGATACGGATGAAAATGTTAAAAATTGAACTAAGCAAATACTCGAGAGTCCCACAGAGGAGTCATAGGAAGAACAGGGTTACGAACAAGAGGAACCTTCGTTCCCAGTTAGGCTGTTGGGTAAAGAATTGGTATGGAGATCTTCAACAACATGGCTGGGTAGCATCATCTATACTTTCACAAGCCTTTGTGTAAAGAAGCACCACCTCTTCTTGGTTTCAAATTCATTTTCCTATAGTTTCCTACTTGAATCCCATTTCCTTGTTGTCGTCTGTGTTTCAGTTTCGTTTAACCTTGTTGTTTGAATTCAATTCTACGCTTTTGATGAGGTATTACAGCTTTCTGTTTGCCTTTTGCATAGCTTCCCCACATTCTCTAGACCGTGTGAAGGATATGGCCCTTAGGTGTTTTTTTCATAGGTAGCTTTTTCAAGTTCACTGTGTCCTTATTAAATTATTAAACATTATCAACCAAATGTGTTCCCAGTCTTGAATTCTATCTAAATCATTTTGAATGCCCTTTTCTTCTTCTGTGGTGTTTTCTAATCTTTTTATTGCTGATATTTTGTTTTATTTTGTTATCATCTGCAGACATCAGCAGCAACTATGCCAGAGTAAGATCAACGAATATGAATTAAGAAAAGCAGTGACTATATATATATACGTGACTAAGCAGTGACTTATAGTATTTTTCTGCGCTTCTCCACTCTTTGTTTTCTATCCATTAACCAGTTCTTAATCCAAACATACACAAAAATCTATATTGCATGTATAAAGACAATAATGGTTGACTACTGCTTCAGTAACCAATCTCAAAACAATCCAGATAACTGAAATGCCCTGTCCAGTAGTCATCATACTAAATCACCAAATAAAAAAAACTGAAACAGCCTTCTTTCATGTTCAACATTTATCATATTTAAGGTTAAATTAAATATATTACTTTT
The DNA here is from genome assembly GCF_055471065.1 of Atractosteus spatula. Classification (NCBI taxonomy): domain Eukaryota; kingdom Metazoa; phylum Chordata; class Actinopteri; order Semionotiformes; family Lepisosteidae; genus Atractosteus; species Atractosteus spatula. The sequence continues at coordinate 10,735,863 of NC_142708.1, read as the reverse complement.
CTAACTGTGTCACAACAATTTGTCTAACCAAGCTAAACCTGTCCCAGCGTCCCTCCAGGCGAATGTTCTGCTCAGAGCTAGTGAAGTGAGTAATGCTTCTTGGTGACTTCAGAAATGCCTCACTCCTAATATATGAATGCTGCTGGAGCTCCCTAAAACTTGTGCTGTATAAATTCAAATTGCCAATATATCCCCTTGAACACAAGATCATTTATTGGATTATTTTTGTATTTTTTACAAAAGAATTTGAATGACATTGTGGGCATAAGAAATGCATGCACGCTATATAGTACATGACAAGCAAATTCATACCCATTCTCATAACCCATAGATCTACAAAATACAGATTGTACAGACAGATATCTGCATAGGATTCTTTCGCTTATTCACAAAATTAAAGATTTATATGAGAAAGAAGAAGAAATATGTAGTTGGTTGTTTTTGCCAATATGCATGGTGTTTTTAAATACAGTATCTTAATCATGGCTCTCAAGTCCTACATTTTGTATAGTGCCCTACAGTTAAATTCTAAAAACATTAAGACCTGTTGTATGATTTGTATAAATTTTTAACACATTTATAATAAATGTTCTATGTTTTGAATCATTTACTGCTGTGCCTTTTCCCAACTGAATCCTAACAGTATCAATTCGATTTTACGGGAATCTAATCTGTTTGCTTTAAAACTGATTTTCTATCTGTGTTTTTTTTCCCTTAATGAATGGGGAACTTTCTATGTACAAATAATATATTTTCAATGTACGAATATTATTCATGCCGTTAGCCTTACCAGGAAAAGCAGACTGCAAATGGATGCATGGATATTAGTTTTGCTTTAGATTTCCATTCTTGGCTACTTGTCTTCTATCCCTGAAATACTAGCTTTCTGTTAGTCAGAAGCAATTACATATATTTGTGTAAGGTTTGGAATATAGTAGTAATGTAAACAATAAACACTGGTATAAATACGGTGGCATCTACTGTTCTTTATATCTACAATGGCTTCTATATACAACTGCATTCCTTAGTAAGGTCTGGCCCAGATGGAGCTGTAATATATATATACAGTATATTGCTCAAGATAATAATAATGGTTACAATAAAAGGTGGTCATTCGGCTCATCCAGCTAGTTTTTTTTTCTCAGCAGCAAACATATCCAAAGACTTTATCCAGCTCTTTGTGCAAAACTTTTGGTACATCAGCCAGATTTGGAGGTTTGTACATCTCAGCTCACAGGTGCCCCCATGACCACACACAGGGAAGAATGAGGAATTGTTGTAGACAAAGTCTTCCAATCTGCCCACCTTCAAGTCACTGTCTGTCATCGGCTACACAGTCTAATACTGGAGGTTCAGCAAACATTGGAGCAGAGGCGCATCTCTTACTGATAGCACTTAATCCCTGCAAGCAAAGCACCCAGGAGGACACATTGTGTCACTGAGATCTGAGAGATTCCTAGCATTAATCCCACAACTCACGTGCCTCTTATTCTCGGTTTTAAATGCACTTGCACGTAGTGTCTACTTAATGTCTTCTGGTTTGTGTTTCACTGCTGATTCTAAAGAATCCCTGTGTCGATGCCTTGGAGTATTCTGAATGCTTGAATCAGTTCCCCTTATAGTCTTCTTTGATCAAGACAATAAATGTTCAGTTCTTTTAGCCAGTGTAGAAGATTCCTTCGAATGCAGGAATGCATCTAGGTGCTCTTCTCGGATTTCAGCATTTTCTTGTGCCTTGTATCTAAAGCCTGCTTTGTCCATGTTGTGAGGGATTTTCATGTCGTGTAGCTCCAAATTCAAGTCCATTAAACCCTTTGAGGAGGATTCAGATTTTATGGCAGTCTTTGCAGATATTGTTTGACTGTATGGTGTTTTTCAGGATGCTCTACCTCTTACACAGGTCATAGATTGCAGGCCTCAGGATCATTTTATCAAGACTTCATTGTTGGTTAATTGCTGACTGATTTGTTTGTGTCTAAATGACCATGTATTGAATTAAGATATACTGTACAACACATCTGAATTTAAGTAATGAAAAAGGCTGTCACTTTTTTAAAACCAGGTGTTTTATGCTTGATATTTAATGTGTTACCGATAATATAAGAACATAAGAAGGATTATAAACTATAGTTAACCATTTGGGCCGCCAAGCTAATTTGGTATGTAGTAGTTAATTGATCCAAGGATTTCATCCAGCCATCTCTTGAAAGAAACCAGGGTATCGGCTTCAACAACATGACTGGGAAGCTTGTTCAAATATAGAATATAACACTTTCTATTCTGTCAGGGTTTTATAATATATTGTAAAAGGGGTATGCAAGACAATGTGTGTGGAGTTAGCTTTGATTCAGTCAGTATGTGCTGCAGATATAAAACCAATAAGAACTATGTTTCATAAATGTCAGGAAACGTCATTAATTGCTCTCTGATATTTATTCTGTCTGTTTCATTGTACCTGTCCCATCAGAATTCAAGGAGTCTAAACCTGTAGCTTTCATTCAGATATACCCCAAAGGTAAATGATACATAAATCAATGTAGCCTTTAAACCAAAAGCAGAAGCAAAATCAAATAAAACCTTTTGCAGATGAGTGAAAGAGCCTTGAGAAAATAAAATGTGCAAACATGAGGAATAAAGCCAGCCCTGGAGCAGACATTTGCTTTTCTCTATAATAATAATAATAATAATAATAATAATAATAATAATAATAATAATAATAAAAAAATAATAATAATAAATAATTAAAATGATGGGTATATACAAATTAACACAGTAAATTAAAATTAAAAACTAACATTTAAAAGTGAATTTTAAGAAAGATGCAAGATGCACTAATTTTGAGAATACTTAAGCTGAATCACAGGACACAGGTTTACAATGGATGTTATCATCCAGAAATTTTAGTATGGATAGATTATGCAAAATTGATTACACCATAGATCCTTCTATGTGTACTCTTCTTAACTGGATTTAGGATATGATGAATTGTGGAAAACTCACTATGTCTTCAACTGGCTGAGCAAAAACCACGAACCTTGCAAAAGGTCAGCGGTTGCCCCCACTGAAAAAGTGTTTCACATTTTTGAATATTTTAAAGCAAAGCTTCCAGTTTAGCGTGAGGATTGGAAACAGATACTTGACTGCAATAGACTATGCCAGGTAAGGATTTTCTTTATGAAAGACAAGACTCAAAGCTCATTTACTGCTATCAATCTTACTGTTATTTCCTAAAATTACAGTTAATGAATTTGTCATAGATGCCTGGACTTGGGAAAGTGTTTTACATCCGTGTAGCCTGTTGCACATTGACAGCAAACAACAACAACTGCCAGGAGCATTTTTATTCATTTGGGTTTGGAAAACTGCACCTTTTATAAAAATTCACATTATTGTGATAAACCAGGTTGCTTGCAGCAGATCATTACTAGGGTGAAAATAATGCTTAATTATACCACTGCCTAGCACACCATAATTTAGGTTGAACTAAAACTGAGAGAATGCTAATTTCCATTGTCAGCACATTATGGGATAAATACTCTGCTATCTTGCTAAAATAATCATTAACGTGAAAATTTCGGAAAAAAATCATAATTTTTAAAAAACATTGAATCAAGAAATGCAGTCATTAGGTAACTAATTATATGTGGTCTAAATAATCTAAAGTCTATGAATAAGACACTTAACCCTCCCCAATCAAGTACTGTCCTTATTCCTACTATTTTGTTCTGGAAAGGTCGTGGATAAGGGTCTGGAGCTGTGCAAATACGTTTTTTTTTAAAAAAAGCTTTTTTTTATATTTTTGGGGAGGAAATAGTTCCATGGAAATGTAAAAAGACAATGTTTACTGGTAAACTGGAGCGTGCTACTGCAATGAAACTTGAATGTAACAAGATTTACAAAAGAGAGGAGAATCTTCAGTACATCTAGCTCATTGTCTTTTAGTAGCTATTTGATCCAATGATCTCATCCAGCAGATCCTTGAAAGAAGCTTCAAGGGTATCGGCACTAACAACATGACTTGATAACGTGTTGCATCTTTCCACAATCGTTTGTGTAAAGAAGTGCCTCCTGAGCTTAATTTCACATGCATTTATCTCCTTAGTTTACATTTGCATCCTACTGGTTCAAATTTCACTATTGATCCTGAAGAAGTTTACTTTGTCAATGTCTTTGAGGAATTGGAATACTTGAATCTGGCCCATTCGTAGTGTTCTCTCTTCAAGACTCAAAAGATTTAATTATTTTAGTCTGTCCAAGCGGCACATTCCTCCTCAGGACAATTTATGGAATAAAGTTTGTACCTTTCCAATACAACTGACACAATTTTTAGTTGTGTGGTTTCCTCAAAGTTTGTGTTCCTTGCAGTTTGTCTCCTTAAATGCTTGAGAAAGACAAAGAAAGAAAGGAACCGAACATAAGCAAGATTCAGAATTTCAAAGCAATCCTAACTGACTCCACGTACTGTAAGTTAGTTCAGTTGAAAGGAAGCCACCACACCACAAACCAAAGGCTGCCGATCATAATATGCATTCTGTAGAATAAACCCTTAATTAAAAATTAATAAGTAAAACATTTCAAATTTAAAATAATTTCAAATTCTTACAAGCAGTTCAGTAGACTCGTCATAGAACTATATGCATCTGTTGTAAATTGTCTATTTACAAGATGAGGATAAGCTACTGTATCATAGCTTCTCATATAAGAGGAAATCAGAGCTAAAAAATTAGACATTAAAACAACACCACTTGGCATATGCTAACATCTACATAAATCTAAAATTGCCTTATTTTTGAAATCTGAGTAAAATATTTAAATACTAAAGAATACTCTATTAGGTACTCATTATTTGTAATTTAACACACTAAACCATTTGTTTAGTTTTAAAGAAGAGTTTTAAATTCATTCAAAGTATTCTTAATTTTGTTGTGATATCAAAGCAAAATAAGTAAAATAGAATGCAAATATATCTTTTAATATCTGCATAATAAGCTCTTATCCCCATAGTCATGATGAATAATTGCATTCAGATGTCCAATAATATGTCTCATATCCAAATCTAATCTGCCAGTTTCTAATTATTTCACAGCATGCAGGATAACACTAGGGATTTCTGTAGGATTTTAAAAGTTCTTATTATTGACAAATCCCATTTACACTTCTCACTGCTTGTATCATCATCATTAGCAACAGTCTTTCTCGTTAACTGCTGAATGAACACATCCATAAGACTTTCCACTTCTCTCTATCTGCTGCTTTCCGTATTTTAAGCTTACTCCAGCTCTGATCTTTTTTAACTGTTCGACTGACAATTTACTGTTTTTCACTGTTAGCCTTGCCCATTTATAAAGTGCAAGAGAGCAGCAGGTTCAGACAAAATATAGATCCTGGTCTGAGCTGCATTGCCTAGAATGCTGTAGGAAATAAGCTGCTGCCATCAGTCACCTGACCAGATGAGAAATGACAATTGGTCAGGAAACAAATTAAAAACCAGGAAGTAGTTTCCAGCTTCTGTTTGGTTATGATCTTCTGTGTGGTAGAGGGTAGATGCACTGAGTGTAAATTTATCCAAGGAAAGAAGGGAGAAGGAAGGGACTGTCTTTGTCTTTCTGTAGTGAAAAGCAAAACATGACTCGTAGCCAAAAACTAATTCCATTCTGACTCTCAAGCATGGTGATGGGAGCATCATTGATTGGGGCAGCTTTACTGTCTCAGGTCCCAGGCAGCTTGCCATTACTAACAGAACCATCAGTTCGGCATTGCATTGTCAGATTCTGAAGAACGTCAGGCCTTCAGCAGAAGCTGAGCTGAAAGTGGGTCATGCAGCAGGACAGTGATCCTAAACCTGCAAGCAGATCTACAACAGATATGGCTGAAGAAGATGCAATTTTGCAATTTGGATTGACCAAGTCGCAGTCTGAATCTAAACCCACTGAAATGTTATGGAAGGATTTAAAGCAAGCTGTTTATGGAAGGAAAGCTCCAACTGTCACTGACGTGAACCAGTTCTGTAGGGATAATTGGCCAAAATTCCCCAAAACCAATGTGAGATATTGATAAACACAGCAACAGGAAAAGTCCAGTTGAGGTTATTGCTGCTGAAGGAGGTGCCACCAGTTACTGAATCTACGGGTTCACATGTATTTTCACAAGAGAAAATGTAAAGTTGCATCATTTTGTTAAATGATGGTTGTCTGTCTGACGATGACGGTTGTACTTTGTGCAGCTTAACTGTTTGGAAGATGCACAAAGAAGCCTGTGTGGGAGAGCTTTTTTTTAAAGTGGGAAAGCCATTGCACTGGGGCTCTCTCGACCTCAGAAGCTTGGGTCCAGTGGTACGAGTAGTATGAGTCTCACAACTTGGTTGCATTGGATGGCCATGACGCCTTTCTGTGCCTTGTCATGCCCTTCGCTTTCCACGGAGCATTGCAACAGTATAGTGTTCCATCACTATACTGGGGCACTAGGACCCACACAGAGTGCAGAGTGAGCACCCCCTACAGGCCCCACTAACACCTCTTCCAGCAGCAACCTTAGTTTTCCCCAAGAGGTCTCCCATCCAGGAAGTGGGTTGCCAGTTGTGAGCTGAAGGGTGATATGGCTGCTGACATCTTGTTAAATAATGACAAAGACACACAACCCTCTCTTGAGCAAATACTATAGCATTTTAATTCAAATGGCACCAAATAAAAGAAACTTCTTTCATCCTAACAATAACCTTTCTTTCAGATTATCAATCTCAAGTCCCTGCCTACCAACTCAACATGTAAACTGTATATTCATTATTCATGTTTGTGCATGTGGGATGGCATGATGACCCACACAGCGCTCTTCAGTTCTGGACCTGGGGTACTATCTGAGTGGACATTGTATGTTTTCCCTGTATTTGCATGGCTTTTCTTCTGGGTGCACTGCTTTCCTCCCACAACCAGAAGACTTTCTGGTGGGTTCATTGGTATCTGGAAATATTGGCCCCGGTGTGAGTGCTTTTGTGTTTGGTTCTGTGTGTGTCCTGTAACAGACTAGGCATCCTATCCAGAGTTTATTCTGCCTCGCGCACCTTGCTTGCCAGGATAGGCTCTCTCTCCCCCACGACCCTGAATTGGATGAAGGAATTAGAAAATGGATGGATAGATGGATGGGTTGTGTATGTCTGCATGTCAGCAATATACAGTATGTAACAGTATGTATACGTTAGGATGCTGCTCTGATCTGCTGCATCTACTGTAAGATAAGCTGAGGAATCCGATTTCTAGGTCCGGCTGAAGGCAAGCAGACAGGCGAGGTGGAGAATGCAGACAGGCAGACAGGCAGAGCTGGCAGGCAGACAAGGCAGAGCTGGGGATGCACTAGCCAGACAGAGAGATCAGGGAGAGTGCCGCACAGCCACGCAGAACAGAGGGAAAGGAGTCAGGAAGATTAAAAAAATGCTGTTAACACCGTTATCAGCATCAGCAATCTGGAAAAAGATGGGGATCAGGCTGGTCGTCAGGTCCTGACTCTGACTCAGAATTAGACGGATCTGACAGGTTCAGGTGGAGTGCAGGATGAGTAGTGAACAGGCTGGTTTACGCAAGGAGCTCTTCCATACACAGGTAGGAAAGCTCAATGACAGAGTGTCTGGCTGTGGACAGGACAGGGTTTAAGTATCCGGTGCTGATGAGATGCTAAGGGGGAGGCAGGTGTCAGAGACAGCCACCCTGATCGCATTCTCATGGCACTGTTACCATGGAGGCCTGGGGCTGTGAGGTTTGGTTCGCTGGGCAAAACAGTATACAGAGTAAAATGGATCAATTTTTTGGCTTTGGAGTCAAAAACCCCCAAAAGGCTCTGCAACCAAAACATCTTTTTCCTTTTAGTGTTACAAATTGGATTGACCTCTTTACAGCTCACACATTGATTCTTACTGTATTTTGAATTAACAACGTAAAGACCAGCTGAATTATAGATTTATATCTATATCTATAGAATTCAGCTGGTCTCTACTTTGTAAATTCAACATAGAGATAATCTTCTCTAATATCTTTTAATAATTGCTTCTGTAGAAACAACTAATATGTGAATATTAGGGGTGGAGAAATTTGGCCAAGACACCAGGGGAAACATCCATACTCTTTTCGAGAAATGCCCTGGGATTTTTAATAACCACGGAAATTCAGAACCTTGGTTTTATGTCTCATCTGAAAGATGGCGCCTTTTCACAGCCTAATGTCCCCGGCTCTATACTGGGGCATTAGGACCCGCACAGACCGTAGAGCTCTACCTACTGGTTCCACCACCACCTCTTCCAGTTGCAACCTTAACCTTCCCTGTGAGGTCTCCCACCCAAGCCTGAGCTGGCTTACACTTGCTTAACTGGTAACTGGGTCACCAGTTGTGAGTTGCAGGGTGATACAGCTGCTGCTGCTGCTGGCACTCGGGTATCTGCTTAACATGGAACAATGGAATAAAAAAGTCAGCGACCAAAACCAAACCTTCTTCAATACAGTCTAAAAGAAACACATACTTTTTGCCTGGAGGGGAGAATTAGGAGGAGGCAATAGAATGGAATTTTAAATGAGGGCCTGTAACCTCAGAATCCAAGGATTTTGTTCCAGTATTTACTTGTGTTAGATATGAAGACTCTGGCTATGGAGAATCACAGAAATGTTTCAGATGAATTACAGAACAGAACATTTAATACCCTCTCACATGTAATCCATGGGTTTCCTCAAAGAGTTCCACAAGTTTCCTGTTATTGTGCCTACTCTGTTTGCTTTTACTTTTGATGTAACAATAACAGACATTTTAACCACATTTTTAATAGGCATTTTTAATGTCTACTATTATTAATCTGATCAAATCCTGGGGGAATTTAACATTTTACCTTGGACCTAACAGTACACGCATTCAGATGTATTTCATATTCCTAATATTTTTTTAGTTTTAAAATTCTTGGTTATAGTCTGCATGAATGACATGTTATTTATACTCAGTTCATTCAGACAGTTAAGTCTTTGTAGCAATGAAATGATTCCTTTAGTCATATACTCATTTAACTTCTAAAATGTTGTTACAGCAGTTCTTTATCTTTAGAATAAACAGTTTTCAATTTATGATTACAAATAATATTTTGGGTGTGAAATCTTAACACTTTAATGAAATATTATTTCTAAAGCAAAGAGGATAGTGCAAGTAATTTATGTCACATAACACTAAACGCCTTCTACGTACAGTATATAGTGCTATAAAGGAGCATTATTGACAACATGAGAGCATTGCAGCTGATGAAAAACATAAATGGATTAGAGCCATTATACAGTTTAGAATCCGAACAGTCCTGAAATTCTCAACAAGTAGTATAGCAAAAAGTAAAACCTGTTGCTCATACATCGCAGGTGAGTTTATGTACTGTACAATGTTTTTTTATATTTTAAAGGCTGAGTGCAGTCATGCTGAAACTAATTGGGTACTAATAAACAAACACAGGGTAAGAAGTATCCATCTGACATGTTTCCATGGAAACACAAGTTAAAATCAACAAACGTTGATGCTGAATACTGTAATTGCATTTGCTGTGAGTCACTACATTGTATTATATGAAGGATAGTGTGGGCCATCTTTCCCTCCTGGCATGCACACAACTTCAACAAACAATCAAAGAATCAAAGAATGAATGTCCATTCAGCCCCCTGATTGAACAGTGGAGCAAACTGTTGTAGACATAACCACCTGGTGGAAGACAGAATTGGCAAAGGTTTACTCTACAAAACTCAAATTACTGCTAAGAATTTTATATCAGAGTTTAATGACAAGTTCATCACTTTATAAATATAACACCTCCAGTAACAGTTTCAAGTATAAATAATATAATATTTGCTCAATAATTTCACTGCTGTTACATTTTGGGGGCACTCTGTGGCATGAGGTGACTCCAAGAGCCAGTCTAACTTCAGTGAACACATCACATTGGATGTACAAGGACCTTTAATTCATTTTTACTGCAAGTCAGAAGGTGCAAGCATGACAAAAAAGCTAGAATACTTTATAAACATTCAAGGACTCATTCGGTTCTCTCCAAGATGTCATTTTAACCAATCTCCTGCTCTAAATAGGACATCATTTAACAGCTGTTTTCAAATATGTTGTCCTTACACTTGATTGGCCAAAAGTTGGTTGTCAGGATATCAAGGTCACATAGCAGAACATATGACCCAGTACACCTGACCCAGAATAACCACAAATCAAATTTATTTCCCACCTATCCTAAAACTAGCTGACTCCAGACAGCTTGTTAACTTGGGAAACATTTTTAGCAAATACAAAATACAAAATACAATGCAGGCTATACCATGGGGAATCTGAATGAGAAATTGTTCTTTCATCATCATTCAAATATTTGTAAAAATACTTCAAGACAAAAAGAGAAATTCACAACTTCAGTTAAAGTATTTTTTTGGGGGGAGTGCTACTGTAAAGATTGCTCTTGATCTTGACTTTGTTCTGGGAACAGTTTGTGATTCTGAAACCATTCCTGGAAGCCATCTTTACTCTCTCAAACAAAATATCCAATCACATCTCTTATTTTCCCTACAGTGGCTAGAATTCAAGACCTTAGAAAGTTTGAAACTAAATCTGAAACTTTACTGAAAATGAAAGACTAGCTTTTGAGCAAAATCACAACAAGGTTATCAGGCTTAGAGCCAATTATCACCTTTCTTGAACCAAAGCTTTAAACTGTTTTCTCGGCAATGACGAAAACTAAGTGGTTTTCAAAGGCTTGTCTGATCCATATGTAACAAATTAAAGTGGTATAATTCCATCAAAGAGAGCATGGATACACACATTTGCTAGCATCTGTGGGTTTTCTGAATGTAGCCTTGAGGATGATAAAATGGAAAGATCTGCTTTGCACAATGAGCTCAAGGTACATGCAGCAAAGATCAAGGGAGCTTTGTTTGTGTCAGTTTTCATATGTACAGATGGAACATAAATAATATCTCGTCTCCACTTTCCACTATCCACTTTAAAATGCAACTCACACAGACCATCTTCAGGATTTTTCTACATGGGCTCCAAATTGGTCTGTCAGAATATACTGTAGCTTACTATGTCACACTGAAGGTCTTGACATTCAGAGCCGCTGTTTTACAGATCTTGGGTCCTGAGCTCGATTCCATCTTAGGGTACCTTCTGTGTTGAGTTCTTTCCCATGCCTGTGTTGGTTGTCTCTAGATGCTCCAGTTTCCTCATACTGTCCAAACACGGTGTCTGTTTGGGTAATGCTTTGGATAATTGATTCTCAAAATTTTCTGCTGAAAGTGTGTGCCATACGATGGACTGTTCCAGTGTGTTTCACATCGACCCACTACTAGAGTAAACAGTTATTGAAAACGACAGGTATTCTCACTTAAAGACTAAATACAACTCGGAAGTGTTTTGGATTACATTTGCATCGATGACGAATTGAGGAAAGCAATGTGACAATCGAAGCGGGGGAAAATGCTTGCTTAGAGATACGAAGTAAATAAAAGACTGACGACATTAATGAGGAGAAAAGTAACATACGGAGAGTTTGCCAGGTGCTATTTCATAACCTTAAGATATATTAGTACAATTAGTACTTGCAACATCGTTCCTCTCATTATGATTAGCATGTAACGCATCTTTAATTAGTACTTTTATATATTATATTTTCCGATTATAATAGTCTTAAATATTTTTTTCTTTTTGATTTACAGGTATAAAGCAAAGGCTTAATTATACCTGTGTCAACGTTCCTTGTTTTGATTTGCTCTATCGTTTTATTGTTGTCTGTTTCGAGCTATATATTCAAATGCCTTAACAACTTACATTTGCTTACTTCTGTTTCAAATACATCTAGCGCTTTTAGTTTTATTTGATTTACATTAACATTTCTGGTCTTTTGTGTTTGTATGTGTTCACAATCAGACAGTACACCTTTTATCAAACTGTACATGTACACAAAAAAAGCTAAAAGAGTGACAAATGGACGAAAGAAAAGTTTCGTTGGAGACGTCTAATTGCAGTTACCAGGTGACGAACTGTATTATTAAATTATTAAAACATAAAGGTAATAAAATCCTGTAAGACCTTAGGTATAGGGTTCTTTGTGTATATTTGTTTTGAATTTTCTTATTAATAAAATCATTACGAACCCAGAAAACTATAGGACAACACTGTACTACTGCCTGCAGTTCCATGTTTATCCTTATAGGTTACCCCTTCTGTACTTCTGTACCATTTGCTGGAGGCTAGGTTGTCAGATACGCAAACACATCAGTACCGAACCATCTCTGACCACGTTGCATTACATCTCGTCAGAGCACAGCAATTCTGCAACACAGCAACACTGTTGAGTCTATGATTCATCCCTGTATGGCTGTACTTTCTGCATATTTTATTACGTTTCTTTTGTTTCTCTGTAGAGCAATTTACCTTTATACCTTATGATTCATCTCAGAAATGCAATAATTTCTGTACATGGCATTATGTCTGTTGGTAATATTTTTTTTTTAAAGAGGGGTAGATATGCACAATATTAGATACGATATTAGGAGTCACCTTGTATAAAGAGGCTGACCTAGTAAATAGTAAATTAAAGTCTTCATACTGTAGCACTTTCGGGTTCATTCGGTTAATTCGGCAGCCAGCTCGCACAACCTGTAATGTCAGCTGTATGCGTTACAATACTTTAAATTGAACTGATGACAAAGCAAACAACGTACTTACTGTATCTTCAATCCTTAGTCAATGTTTGCATTTGATAGAATAAAACAATATTAAAATTATTAGAAAGAATGTTTATTGAGTTCACTTTGTTTCACAAACAAATCAGATTTATTTGAGCTGTAAAAATATAATTTAATGACATTGCTCAAAACGAAAGGTATAGTTTAAAACATTACAAATGTTAAAGAGATTTGCTACAATAATTATATATAATTAATTTTGGATTAAGAATCCATTAATGAACAGGAAACTGGAAATTCTCACATTGGGGTGATGTAACTGGTGAAGTACATTTATTATTGATCATATCTATTTATATATTCGTTTTGTAACCATTAGTAACATTTATTTATGTAAATAATAAAATAGAAAATATACTATAGAAGTTGCAAACCAGATTAAAAATTTAGAACATATTCAGGATTGGCCAAGAATCTGTCTGATAACATTAAATGTAGACAAGTATCATATTCATTCCCAACACACTAAAATATGTTGCTGCTTTACAAGCAGCCCGGTGAAGAGCAACCACATACACCCCTGGGCTTAAAGGGCTGTTCTAAACAGGCTAACTGAATCGGTTTTTAGAAATGACAAGACAACAAGGAGACCTTATTCAAGTACTCAGATTCAGAAAGTACGGGAGTATGAAAGTGTGCTTAAACGTGAGGACTCGAGGCCCTTATTTATAAAAAGAATTGGCTTCACAAGCTACCCAGCTGCGTTGTATAATCTTATGCCATGGCATCTTTCATGAAAGGCTAGGTAGGTGAGATTCTCGAATCAATTTGCTTACAGAAAGCAAATGTACTAGTTGGACCGAAAAGCCTTCAGTCTTTTGTAAACATTTTTACGTCCTTACGTTCCTCAGAATTAGCAGCGAGCAGCACCACACCTGTTGCGTCCTGTTTGCAGCAGACACGGAATTGGGAGGGGCGTTAGGACCCGGAATACATTTGTCATCCACGTCTACCAAAGCTGCTTGCAACGGCTACAGCGTTATACAAGGAAGGAAGCATCATGCTGAGGAAACGGCTTGTGTGAGGTATGATGCATCTTACATTTATTTTGGTACAAAGTAGTCCTAGGTGTCAGAAACCTGAGGGCGGAGAATCAATCCACCAGAGGCGTTTGCATTAAAGAAATGTCTTATCGTGCGTTGTTTGGCGTTTGGTTTCTAGAGGCTCTGGAGACGAAAATGCTTCTGTACTAGGGAGAAATGGGCTAGGCAGACACCTGCAAGCAAGATTTCTGAGCCTTCTTTATTGTTGTGTAAGGACTTCGTGTTTTTTAAAAGCTTGTTTGTTGCGTGGTAAGCTCCGTGGATGTTGTTGGTCAGCAGATACTACTATTGAACATATTTTTGTGCACGTTAAATTTACCTTCTTGTTTTCAACAACGTAACAGTTTTCATCATCGTCATCACCATCATCATCATCTCCGGATAGTGTAACTACCTCCCGGTATGGTAATGTCTGTTGGAATATATCCTTTTTCTCAGGGCAGTTATTGGCCTGAGTCCATGTATCGCTAGCGTAACTATATGAATTATCGCATATGAAATGATCAAGGTTGTTCTGCAGGAACGGTTTTCTTTGTATTTATATAGTACATGTTACTAAGTGTCATATTAAGTTTTAAGCTTTGAAGTTGTGTGCACTGAAAGGTGGAAATAACATGCTAGGCTGAGTTTGAGTTAGACTAGTGAGATTTAAATTGTTGCATCCAAATGAAATGAATAACGTTTGAGACAGCCTTTTATCTGCTTGAGCACTGTGTTTTGTGATTAATATACATCTCAAATAAACCTAGATAGAGTAATTGGATGCTAAGGTGATTTAATGGATTCTGTGGTGATTTTTCTTAATATAATTTTTTAACAATCTCTTTTGCGAGACTGTTGTGTAAGCGCTCAGAAAAAAAAGTTATAACGATATAGTTTTAGAAATCGACATGCTCATTTAGTTTAATAAAGGTGTGTCAGTGTAGAATTCAGATCCTCATATATGCATTCCACAATTTAATCTTTCTGAAATGCATAAGTTTTTTTTGTAAGGGGGAGCTGTTATTCTGTCACTCCCTGTGTAGTTGTAGCGTCTAGTAGAACATCTCATAGAGCATAGACACTATAAATGTGTAATATGAAACATTCCGTGATTTATATATTAATTCAGATATGTTACCGTTTTTAACCGTAGAACTGTTTACTTCTGTGGAGGGAAACTTACACTTTTTGCCTTATTCCTCGCGTTAGCAAAGATTTGCGGTACAGCACTCACAACATATCAGAATATCACCGGGGCTGTAGCATTGCTACTGTACCTGATGACTTCGAGTGTTGGTCTGCATGAAGTCTGAGCGTCCTTCTGTATATCCCCCTGTATACCAAATATATTCTGTACATGTTGGGTTTTACTGTCTGTTCAAAGTGTCTATTTGGCCGTGTTGAGGGGGTTTATTCCTTGGTCAGTTTATTCCTGTTACAGCCAGCAAATGCAAATGACTGTGTGACTGTAGTGAAACAGATCCAAGAGACCATAAAAGACCTTCTCAGGTTTGCCTCCTTTCTGCTGTTCTTAATTCTGCAGCTTAACTTTGCCCTTTAGTTTTGAGAGATGTGATGTGTAATTGAAACCAGTGGCAAGAAGAGTGCTGGTTAGAAAATGATTAACTGTAGATATTCAAATGCTTCATCTGTTTCCCCTTTCTGCCTTGACCACTTTAGTTTGCAACAACAACTGTTTTTTTTCTGTATGTTTTGATTGTGGTAGGCACTGCTTTATATCTTTTCTTAAGTTGCTCTCACAGAGTGCCGCTTTCTGTGACATGATTATCTATCCAAGCCTGCAGTGCAGTGCCTGCAGTACAATGTCGAGCAGTTATTTTATTTACTTTTTTTAATTGTGATATAATAAAGGTGTGGCACATTTTTGAAGGCACAGTGCTACTCCTTTCCTCACCTCACCCTTTTGTGGCTGATGTTTAGTCCTTCAGTGTAATGACTATAAACACACAGCAAAACTAAACCAAAATTGCTTAAATATAAAAGAACTCCACAGTGAGCTAATATCATCATTCCCTTAATGTCACCTGCACCTAGATCCTGTTTGCAGTGCTATTTGGGTTAATTTACAAACCCAACAAGAGGAATTCACATCATTGTTACATTAGAAGTCTCCTAAATGTGTAAATAATTGAAAGCCTACCTTTGTGCCAGGTTTCATGTGGGAGTTAATACTCCTGACAGCGGTTTCAGGAAGGATAGCTAGAAGAATACTTGAATACTTTCTTTCCCTTCACTTTGTTTAAAAAAAATCATGAAGAACTGCCTTCTAGATTTGTGAATGGTGGTGCTGTGTTCAAGAAGAGGTAGTGCTACGCTGGATTCAGTCCAGGAAACAGTGACCAGATGTATTTTCATGGTTAAAGTGTTACATTGACAGACAAATTCAAGCCATTGACTTTTCCGGCATCAACAATGAAAAACGGGGCACAAGTGGAATCTGCAGGAAAGGAGTTGTAAGAGTTTTGAACAGCCATATTGTCATCATGGTTTGTTTTACCAAACTGTGACCTGTATAAGATTCTCAAATTACTTAAGTTTTAATAACCGAATGAGGTAGATGGGCCTTATGGCCTCCTCTCAAAAAATAACCTTTTATGCTCTTACATGCTTAGGCCATGATGGGTCTATTTATTCTTTATTTGAATGTTGAACATTTATTTGGTGAATGTTCTTTGCCTGTTTCAATCATGTGAGGCTTTGTTTATCTCCATCTGCTGCCAGATGTTGTACATTTCTGGCTGTATCCAAATCTTCACATGTATTCAGCACTGCGGTACTTGAAACAACTTTTAAATTCAGCTCCTCTTTCCCTGTTCAAGTCGAAATGGAAATCGGAAAGCACTCCAGGCAGGGTTTGATACAACAGCCGGAGCTCTCCTGTGTATTCTAATTCATTTATAAAGAAAGGAAGTTATACGCATGTGTCTTGACAGCATATCAAGTACGGTATCGCCTGGGGCTGTACAGGACAATAGAATTTTCCTACCTGTCCATTTCCCATCAGTGAGTAATGTTTTGAAATATCATTCCAAGTGAAATCTTTTGAAGTCAGGCTACATGTTAAAAAAAAAAGCTGCCTTTACAATGAGATAAACAGAATTGTAGGGGCAAGACATTCTTATTTTATTAAATTCCTTCTTCCCTTGCAGCTGTTGACTAATAAAATTCAGTAGTGTCATGGGTCTAGGTAAAGGAAAAGCTGCCTTACTTAGTATTTATAGAAGTTGAGACCTTCGGAAGCTGGGGGAAATGTCATCGTTTTGAAAAATATGAAGCAATTATAAAAAAATAAAACATTATAGATATTTTATTCTCTCTCGTTTTTTGAAAGGAGAAGTTCATATTGACTGTAATGTTTTGTGTTCTTCCTGTTTTTTAGCTAATTATTTTTTTAAAGGTGAATAGATAAATGGAACAATAATAGTTCGAAATAACGGCAACTACATTAAAGAGCTCATGCGGCAGTGTGGTGTCTGCTGGGTGCTTCGGTTTCCTCCCACCTGCCGAAACATGCAAGATGTGGAATGTTGCATCAGTTGAAAAATTGGCCTTTATGGGTGTTTAAAGAGGCTGCGAGGGGGTTGTTCGGTATTCTCAATTGGAATCTATGGGACATAGAACTAATTGAACATGATGGGCTGAGTGGCCTCCTCTGATTTCACAAGTGTGTGTTTTTTTTTGATGAACAATTGCATATAACAGAGACTAAGTCTTCTAAGATAATTGGCATGCGTTGTAGCTATAGTTCATTAGATTCGGCGCAAGATAAAGAGTTTGACTGTTGTTTCATTGGGGGAGAGGTAGTTAATAATTTTGTACACATGCAGATGTTTAACATATTGCAGGAACGTATAGATTGGATGGAATTCTGCCAAAATGGCAGAAGCTGGATGGAATAAAGGTTTTGTATAAAGGTGTAAGCCAGTATTAAAGAAGTGTTGCCCAAGCACTTGATTTTAGGATTTTTGCTGCAAAGAACTTCTTGCACATTAGTATGTTCGTAAGGAGGATTGGTGGTATCGTGAACATGGTTATAATGATTATACAGTGTACAAGAGTGACACCTGTGCCAATATCTATTCCATACTCTGTTGTAATAACCATCTGCATGACTTAGGGTCTTTGTGCCCACTCACTGTAGTGAGGGCAGTACTCACTGTAACTCAGTTTTGGTCTTGAATGGTTGAGTTAAACTAGTGTAGATATAGAAGCAAAACTATTAGTGATTAATAAAAATTCCCATTCTATAGTTTGGGAAACAGAAAAGCTGTAGCTGAAACAGAAAAACCTTTTGTTAAAAGCACTTTAATGTATTTTTAAAATATTCTCCTATTTTTGTAATAACTTAGTTTCAAGAGAATGTATGCCAATACAAACAGCAGCAGATTTGTATGTTTCACAAGGTTTTTTCTAAGCATATTGAACTATTTACGGACACAGTATAGCTCACGTAATCAGGCTGTTTGTTATTAATGCCAGTTTCTGGCACCCACTGAAGTAATAGGTCCTCCTCTATAAATAAAACAACATGCTAGTTGCCTGAAATATACTGCAAAAAAACATCTATTTCCACTTTTTTAATTCTCAGTATTTTAAATTGTAATTTCCAACAATTTATTAATTCTTCACAATGAATGGCACCAAAAATGAATTTATTAAATATTATGGTCTCTTTCATAAAGATCTATCTCATTTGGTGCCTGGAATTGCAGCAGATTTAATTATGAATCATCCTCACTTTGACATTTACAGTGTACATTTCTTATGTACAGAATAAACACCACGGCCATAATTTTCTCCTACAAACTCTTAATTTTTTTATTTTTGTGCTGTGTCATTGCTCATTAATTTGAGAAATTACATTAATTTGAGAAAAATACCACCATGAAGTTCATACTACAGAAGCAAGCTACACAGTTTTGAATTCTGTACTCATACCGTTAAAAGTTTTTGATACATTACGGAAAAAGCAGAGCAAGAAACAGTAGTAAAACAGCCTGGCAAAAGCATCGCAATACATGAAGAGATATGATAAAAGATAGTAGAAGCCAGGGTAAACCATGTGAATGCATGATAAAATCAAGGGATTGCTGTAAAGGTCCCATGGCGATTTACTGTGTTGAACAATTCACATTGACAAAGTACGAGTGCGGTAAATCCATCATCAACATGATTACTCATCAGCCTGCAGGATTACAACCTGTTCCTGATGTGCAGCCTCCTAGTTGGAGGCCTTTGAAGTGGGTTACGAAGATGCTTCTGTAGGGATTGGTCAAGACCATCCCACCCATTATTAGGGGGTTTCATTTTTAGGGAGTGGTTAGCCTGTGACTGAGTTGTGTTGGTAACGAATATGGCAGATGGATCTCGGAACTGGTGGTACTGTGGAACCTAAGCATGTAGATTTCATATGTAACAATTTCTACCTGTTTGTGCCAGTTTTCATTGGTTTGATCAGCTGTGATATTGAAGATAACATACTGTACATAAAATATATACTGCATCTACAGTATATATATAGAGAGAAAAGTGGAAACATCCTTCCTTGTGTTTAATTTTTTGGTTGATCAATATGAAGTTTTCTTGTGCTGTTTTGTTTAAAAGTGAGAGACTGCAGAATTTGTTTGTTTTCTGCATAACGGTAATCAAACTGTCTCTCATGGTTTAAAGGTTAACCAGATATGTGGTGTGAGCCCTTCACAGCATTATTTCCCCAGATTGGGGGGGATGTCTGTGTTTTTTTAGTATTTAGTTCTGTTCAGTGTTGATGAGACCACCAAACTGTCCACATCAAAAGGTTAGTCTTATATTGAAATAAACATCTATCTTGTTGCAGAATATGAATATTGAAAATTGTATTTTCTATTTCCTAAGTAGGTAAGAATGGAAGTGTTCTAAGTGTAGAAAAATTCTAAACCATCTCCAACTAAAGATAGGTAAGAGACTACTTTATGGTTCCTATCTAGTCACCTTGAGTTGCAACATAACAGTGTGATAATTGTTAAAGAAGCATGAAGTCATGGGATTTGACATATTCTTGTAGGAATTACTTTGTAGAGAATGCAAGAAATCACAGCACAGTTCAGCAAACGTTTGAAACAACTTTTATTTTGGTATGAAAAAGTCAGTTTTCCATAGAACACCAAAAGAAGACACATGCAAGGCGTATCGCCATGGTGTTCTCAATCCAGTCAATCGTGCAGGAATTTTTATAGTTTGGATAGAGTTCTGGTCACCCATTACTATAGATGGGTGTTAGAAGTGATTATTGCATATGCATTATAACCATCGAAAATACTCCTCGCACAATGCAGAGAAACAGTTCTGATTAAGTTGTTCCTACCTCTCCATTTATTCTACAATGTCACATACTCAAGACAGCTCAGGAATGAACCTAGGTCAGGTTATACAGTTTTTAAGTTTACATATTAAACCTTGACATAGAGCCTTCTGTAATTATTTGCAAAACAGGAACAAGGATTGACATCCTAGATGTTAGATCTAGGATGTGGAAGTCATTATAGCCATCCATGCTGACCACAACCCATTTAGTTGTATTTCCCACCCTGTATACCACTGTAACTGAACTGGCCTGTAAAACAGCAGCGATCTGCTCCCTCATACCCGTAAATCCATTTAAGGGCAGTGAGGTGGCTCTGTGGCTAAGGATCTGTGCCTGTGGTTGGAAGGTTGCGGGTTTGTATCCTGGGTCCAACAGAGGATTCCTACTCCGTCGGGTCCCTTAACCCCAACTGCTCCAGGGGCGCCGTATAAATCGCTGACCCTGCACTCTGACCCCAATCTTCTCTCCCTGTCTCATGGAGAGCAAGCTGGGGTATGTGAAAAGACAAATTCCTAATACAAGAAATTGTATATGGCCAATAAAGTGATCTGATCTTATCTTTAAAATTAGGGTGTAGCACAACTGTGCTGTGCAAACAGGAAAAACTGTCTATGGTCCAGTCCTTCATGTCAGCTGTTCTTCGATGCTCTTTGAAGATGCACAACATACCATCTGTTGGAGATTTCACGTTTGTGTTGCTGTTGATACAAGATTGTGTTAAGAGAGACATAGTTATGTGGTCCCAGTGCAAGTGTTTCTGGCCTAATTGTTTTGCTGGCCATCTGTTTCTGTAGTTGACTGTTGGCAGCATTGGACTCAGTGTCAGTTCATGCTCCAGTTTCCTTCTGGTGGACCTAATGTCTCCTCATTGCACTGTGGGTGTCTCCAAGTCTTTTTGCCAAAGGGGTTTTTAGAACAGCCTGCATTGCTCATACTATTTTAACCTGCACAGCAGAAATGGATAGACTCTGTGCTCAGAGTTTATTTACAGTAAAGTGGAGTCTTCATTTTTTTTAAATGAGATTACATTTTCTTGTTGCAATAACCAAAGATTTGTATGTGGTATGCAGCCAATTAAATTAAGCTGAAACTCATTTAATTTGTCAGTTTTGTCAACTTGTACTCGGTTTCACCTGACAATGAGATTTGTTTTTTATTTTGAATGCACACGAAAGTATTTTGCTGTCATAACCTGTGCCACACCTTTCTCTCCGGTAAGACAGGTTTTGGCAGAAACATAAAAAAAAAACCTTTCTGCACAACTATTTTTGCCATGAATGTTTATTTAAAAGTAATTGCAAGAAAAAATGGGTGACTTTGCTGCATCCCATTTTTAATCCATTACATCTAAATTGTTTTAATTTAGGATTTATATTAAGTGTCAAAAAGTTCATTGGTGTTTTTGATAACAATTCTGTGTTTAAACTGGATTTAATAAATGATAATCCCTCATCTTACCATCCTTCCTTTGTGGAGAAGCTTTCTACTGACAACAGGTCATCATTAATCAGTGACAAAGTCCAAAAGTTGTAGGCCTGTGTTAACTTTCAGCCTGTCAATGAATTTAACCTTTAATCAAATAGACATATTGTATTTCACAATTGTTTTATGAAATGGATAGCCACCTTCTTCATACAGTATGTATTGAATTCTGAACATTGCTGAACATTGAATATTAACCACAAGAGGTTTAAATGTAATACTGTATGACCCATTCCTCTCCCTCACAATTTTCAGATAGCTTATTCTGTGAGGCAGACATTTAACATTTTAAGCAGAGACATTTGTTTCACCGATATAAGTTTCTACAAAGATATGGTCTCAAGAGGAAAGGGACTTAATGGAACATAGAGAGATTGTCTTGTACCGTTGTCTCAGATGTTCAGTACACTGTTGGAAAAAGTGAAACCCTGTTGGAACTTTTCCAGATTGTTGTAGTTGTTGGGGACGGCAAAGTTCTTTTAGATAGTGTAATTCTTGGAGTAAATTATTTTTACTTTTGTTTTAAAAGACATTTTGTTTGAAGTGGAATCTAATTTTTTATTAATGCGACTTACTGGATCACCCAATGAAAGAGTCAAATTCTTCACGTCTGTAAGCTGTGCCTAACACATAGCTGTTATTACAATTATTCCCTGAGCTGTGCTGTTAAGATTCCCGTGTGGTCTGTTGCCGTTAGGGTCCTGTGCTGAAAGTCCCAGTACTGCGAGTGCCACTCCAGTAAGGGTTCCAACACTGCAGTCCTGCAGGCCAAACAAGAAAGGCAATAACTGCTTAGTAAAGTGTTGCTAATTAGACCTGGTGGGCCTGCGGTGACTTGCATAGTTCTAAAAGGTCACTGTACCTACCAGCTGCCAAGTAAATCTTCACAGTAGAGGGCTTTTCATGGATCATCAGGCGAGTATGCAAAGTGGAGAGCTCTGTGACCCTTGGTACTGGATGGCAGCATAGAGGAAATCGGCAGAGAGCACAGTTCTGCAACTTCCTATCTCTGAGGGAGAACATTTCCCTTTACCAACATTACTGAGTCAGTCTGTCGACCACCGCATACATCCATCATGTATTATTCAGCGTAGTTTCACTCATTTTATTACTACTGCCAGCTGTTTACAAATTGATTTTCTTAACATTGTTACCACTAGATTCAATCTATTACTATTAATGTTTTTTTGTTTGTCACAGGACTGTTAGAAAGTATGTAAACTGTAGGTACACTTCTGATAGCTTTCGATTGGCAAATACGGACATAATTTTAAAATGCTCCTTTTTACTGCAATTGTATCATCAGCATAGCCTTCTTGCATGACATCAGATGTGACAAATATAAGTGAATAAGTTGTTGGAATTAAATGTACTATATGTAATTATTTGTGTGCTTTTTTCTTGATGACTTTAATGAGGTGATGGGTGTGTGTTCAAGAATTCTAGGACACCCACACAATCGGATCATAATGAAGAGGAATTAACTATATAGTACGTACTGCCACTTGTTTTGTGCACTCTTATTTCTCTTCAGAACATACCTGTGCCTGCCACATGGGGATATTAGACCCTAAGAGAAATTACAAATCAGGAGGCCATTTATAAAGTGTTTGTAGTAGAATTATTGTTACTGCACTTCAGCCGCGGCAAGACAGTGATAAACATGTATTGTATAATGTGCAGTTTGTGTTTATAGCCTTTCTGTTACTCTGGCAGATTTTAATATTGCTCTCATCTTTTATTTATTAATAAGGAAAACGCTCTGAAAGCAATGTTGTACATTCCTGAAAGTGGTATAAATTGAAAACATTAGATTTTCTGAAACAGTTGAGTATAATTGAAGTACATTAAGATTTTGCTGTGGTGATTTTTACATTGCGTTAGGAGCTGTGGAACAGTAATACATTAGAAGACAAACAATCTTGCAATCAGATATTTCTCAACCAGTACACCAAAGCACTTTGTGTGCCTTCTGACATTAATGGATGTGCTGTGGAATCTTGATGAAAATCACATATGAGGAAAATATAAATGGGAATAAATTTAAATGTTTACATTTCTATTAGGTTTGTGGAGTAGCCAGTGTTGTGTTGCACTTTTTGTGTGTACACATGAGACGGAGGCAATGCTCCTAGACTGCTCACATGGGGATTGTGTTTTTCAAGTGTAATGGTCCGTCCATCCAGCTGTTTTTATCCAAAAGAGGGTCGAGTGGGAGCTGGACGCACTCTAAACAGGACACCAGTTCAATGCAGGGCGCACACACACACAGACACACACACTCACACCATGGACAATTTTCCCAGAAACTAATTAACTTACCAGTGTGTGGGAGGAACCGGAGTACCAGGAGGAAAACCCACGCAAACACAGGGAGAACTTACAAACTCCAAACCGATAGCACGCCAGGAATTGAAACCAGGGTCCCAGCAATGCTAACCACTGTGTCCCTGTGCCACCCATCGGCACAAAAAGAGAACATCTGAGTAGCTGAGCAAGAGGTCCGTGCTTCACTGTTATCAATTCCTTCCAGGATAAAACAGCTCTGCGTCTTGAGGAAATCTCAGATTCAATATGGAAATAATATTAGTATAAGAAGCTCAGGTTGGGGATATCAGTACGACTTGGGAGGGACATGGTCTGCTGCAAAAAATGTCAGATTTATATGAGAGTGTCGTGGGAATATTATGCATGTTTGCTGTGAACAATCAGTTCACAAAGTTTATGATAGTTTAGAGTTTTAAGGGAAAAAAATGCATTTATAAAAAGGATAGGTAGTAAATATGGAATCCCATTTTTCATACTTAGGTTATTCTCCCACCATGCACAGAATATCGGGAACCCCAGACAAATGAATAGTGGCAGCCAAAGCATGGGTGGATGTGATAGATTTCCCTAACAGCCTTCAGATCTCAGTCCTGTTGAAAAGTGGTGGAAGCACTGTTTGTATGTGTGGCCATGTAGTGTGACATTCCACAACATTGCCCTCTTCACAACTTCACTTTGAAATGATCCCTTTGGGAAAAATGGGATGGGATTGTCTGAACACATTTTCCTTATAGAATTCCTAATATTTTGGGCCAGTGGAGGTATAATACGTTAAATTATCAGATTATACATGGGTTAGAAAAACCCCAACAAAGTATTATAATGATTTTCTCTATTCTCTGCAGGCACTTAACAGTACATTTGGGTTTAGGCCAAGGAGAACAGCACACTGCAAGATATTAAAACTAAAATGCTGTTCACTTGCTACAAATAATTTTACACCAGACATATAACTGTACTGATGTGCAATTTAGACTGTCTGTGTTTAAACATTGTAAAACAATCTGATGCAGGTTTATCTAAAAGAATAGCAACAATTCATCTGTTTTATTTTTCCAAATAACTTCTTGTAGTAAGTGCTAAATGTCACTGCTTGGCATAGAACAGCTGTGAAAATGACTCATAATGTGAGTTGAAATGATTTGCCATTATTTAAGGATGATGGCCTAACAGAATGTAAACTAGTTCTCATTTGGAAAATAGATATCGATATAAGAAGAGGAAGTTACAGGAACCTCCATGTTTATTTACTTTTACTTTGTTTACTACTTTTTGCAGTTAGCCAAGCTTACACTAAAAATGATGGTATGCTGTAAACACTTAAAATGTTATGATATTTTGAAGGCTTTATGATATTAATTGGCTTTATTCTACGAACTCCAAGATCAATGGGGGTTTCCTGAAGGAGACAAACTAAAAACAAAAGCACGTTAGAAATCCAGCTTGTAATAACTCCTGTCGGCTGAAATGGCTTTGCCGTGAAATTCTGATTTTAACCATTCTTTGCTTATTTTAACACAGTCACGCATAGTTCCTTAGATAGAATATTATAACTCCTATAAATAGATCAATACAGCTGTTCTTTGTACTGAATGATTACAAGATCCCTGCTCATCAGTTATAATACATTATGCAGATTATCTAGCATTAAAATGCACCAGATTTCTGTGTTGAACATTATTATACTACAGTATCTGCTTTAGTTGTTAGTGTGTTATTTGGCATTGTGCTTTCACATTGGGCAGTGTAGCTCTAACTCCAGCAGATTGTTTTTGTTTCTAAGGCTCTTTTCTACAATGCGGTGTCACAGTGTGCTAACGTAATAAAATTGTTACACCACATCTGAAGAAGGCTCCAGGGCCGAAACGTTGTTTTCTTTCTTCTCTTTTCAGCATGGAATAAACCTATTACTGCATGCTCTTTTCTGTCTCAAGTTAAAAGCTACAAGAGAGTTTTTTTTACATTTGACATTTCGCCACCTTTTGCTCCAATTTATTTTCCTTAGAAGGTACAAGTTGATAAACAAATGACAGGTTTTAATGGCTTGCAAATATTTGTGAAAGCCAAGAAATTGCTCTGAAGTATCAAATGCCATCTTTTTCTTGAGCGAACCCCAGTTTTTCTGTAGATTTAATAAAAAAAATACTTCCTAGGAATGATCATTTTTCTCTTGGGTGACAGATGGAGGAGAGCTGTTTACGATGATAACGCAGATATAAATAAGGCAGAAGTGCATGGGAGTTTATCCAGTCTTGCTGTGTTCTAAAAACCGTTGGCAGTGCATTTCTGCAAAGAAGATTTTCACCAAGTGGTATAAACTATTGATTTACACCTGCTCACACCTGAAGAAGACTCCATGGCCGAAACGCTGTTTTCTTTCTTCTCTTTGCAGCAAGCACTGAGAGTCAGGAGTTGTGGAGTGGTAGTACTGTTGACTGGTCATAGGTTATACAAGTGTGGTATATATTAAACAATTTTAGCTTTATATTGTTAGGCACCATGCACTTTGATAATAGGTTTTTATATTAATGCATTTCTTTTGTCTTTTGCTACACTGAATATTAAAGTGTGTCCCAATGTGCACAGTTGCAGCCTTTTGCCCTTCATATGTGCGTTTCCTCTCTGCAAGGATCTGCAAGGGTTAGGGTGTCGCATTTCTCATCTGTGTGTCTCAAGGGTGCTCACGGGTGCCCCCACTGTGCCCTTCTCTGAAGTCCACATCGGAGCGGACTACGCCGAAGGGAATTACCCACAATTCTTTGCGGAACGGTGACGTTTCATGTTTGTAGCCTATCATAGCAGAGAGAGGTTGTCATGGGGAATAAAGAATTCACGTGTTAGTAAAGTTGAATGTTATGGCACTTTTGAAACTCATAATATTTTAGGTTAGAAATAAATTTCATTAGGCTGCTTCTACTAGATTCATACTGTATGTATTGTAGGTACAAAGTGTTGACATAAAGATTTTGTTTCGTCTCACTATTTCGACTGACGAATATTCGTTTACCTGCGGCGAACTGTATCTTGTACACGGAAGGACATAGTGTATAATAGTACAAAGCTCTGATGTATTGTCAAGTTTACCTTATTTAGATTACTTGGAATATGTTCCTCGTACTGTCAGACAGATGACATGAAAAGCATTTAGTAGTACAAAGCTTTGAAAAGACAGCGGTATTGCCAAGTTTTCCTCAGTTTTGAGACGAGCATGCTCAGCTGAATAAACACTATATGTCACTACTTGTTGTGCAGGGACAGATGAGATGAAATTCAATTTCATATAGAAATGTTGAAATTTCTAGAGTGGAATTCTTACCACCACTTAAAACGTCACTGATTCTACCAAATTATTAAGTTTTGATCGCTAAATTTTAAACCATAAAGAGCGCGTGTTCTACCCAGAAGCAGCGAATGACTTTGTTGGTTTCAACGAGACGACTAATCACGAGGATTTAATCTGTACTAATTATTGTTTTATGAGTTATAGATACATTGCATGTATATGAAAACCAGTAATATCACAACAAGCACATTATCAGAAATGCCAGTTTTATCTATTCAGCATAATATTTCACAAAAGCATTCGTTTTCTGTACACATATTTGGAAACCATGTGGGCCTGGGGGGATTTTTGAATCATGCAGTGTAGTCTAGCAGGTACCAGACTGGTTCTACAAACACTGGCTTGCAAGCAGGCTATAAATTTGAATTGCAAGTGTATTCTGCATATTGTAAAATGAGGCTACACTGCAGTTGGCACAATCTGTTTGTTGATTTCATGGAATAAACAATACCCTTTGGATTTTAAAGTAGTAGATTCTGCTCTTATTTTGTCTGTAAATCAGTCAGATTTTGAAAAAGTGTTACCGTGTAGCTAAAACAAGTCTGGTGCACAATCGGAAACTGTTTTGTGTTCACAATGAGAACCTTCGGTTTTCTCCTTGACCATGATCTTCAGAAAATAATACATTCAGATAACATCTGAACCCAAGCAAATAGAGACAGTTTAATACTGTGTAAGAATAATTGAGCAACAGCATAAATTAGTCAAAGTATTCCGTCAGGAGCTCATTGTTTGCTTTATTGTACATAGACCTAAATTTTGTATATTCATATCCCTCCATATTCATTGGATATTCATTTGACATTAAAGTAGTACTGCAACAATTCTGAGATAGCCCTAAGCAAGGCTGCTCGTGTTTTTTTACTTAGGTTCTACACTTCCAGGCTCCTCCAAGTTCATCAGCCAGGGTCAGAGACGTGTCACTGCAACAGTATTTGCACAATTATGCCTACATTTTATATGAAATTCAATATCCATGGCTGCATTACAGGGTGCAACAAACACACTGATTTCTTTTTTTCACATTTGTGTCCAGTGACTGCATTTCCATCAAGAAACTTTGTGGCAAGCTAAAGAAATATGATCTAGAAAGGTATCTGCCTCAAATATCAAAGAAACGTGATAAACAAATAGACGGTGGCTTAAGTAGCTTAACAATAAAAATACACAGCAGAATTGCATGGAATCATGAAATAAAGAAGTCAAGTATTCTTTAATTCTTTTGAGTGGATTTGGTATTTCATTAACTCCCCTTCATGGGGAAAAAAAGTTGTTAGCAAGTTAAGTGATACCCCCAAAATATGGAGTCCAGTATTTTAGTAATTTGTTGCATTTGTGATGATTTAGTATTTTTTTTCCATCTAAATCAGATCTTAAAATAATTTCTTAACAGTCAAACAGGTTGTATTTGATGGTGAGGGTTTCGACAAGTGTGAAATGAGTACAAATTATTTTTGTTCTTCCACATATAGGGGTGAGTGTGACAGCAGCACTTTCAAAACTGAAGGGTCTGACGTCGGGAAAGTGGGTGAAGTTAGGTGAACAGACAGTGCTATTATAATGCATGCTTTGGTTTGCTGCAGTAAAGGTCTGGATTCCCGTTGATGTGCTGTTATTGATTATATGGGATTCAGAGTCCAGCCCTTCATCTTCACTGTGGAACATGGGCAATGAGTAATGTGGGGTCAGTATTGACAGGGTGAATACAAAGAGAGCCATGACCAGATTACAAACTATATGATCAGATATCTCAAGACAACACCTGCTCAAGCTGCCAAGCATGTGCAGATCTCGTACTGGTCCTGTCTGTCGCTCAAGAGGTCATGGAAGACAATTATTCTCAACATTGAGGGATAGCCTGTGAATGAATGAATTGATTATATTATCTACTAAATACAATGATGCTTCTGTTAAATTGGCAGACCTATAATTGGAACTGTGTCTGGAAATTGGTAATTTTTCACTTTTAGTCCTTTTAATTTTTTAAACAGCTTGCTACAGAATCAGGACTGACATGGATGTATATACAGTATGCGATAAATGCATCCTTCTCCTTGACTGTAATCCCAAGATTTACCTATATATTTGTAACCCTGAACAGATGACCATCTCTTCTTTCAGACTTCGATGTCTGAACACGGACTCTGAATTTGTCCCTTGTCTGACCTCGTGTATAACCCTTGGATTTTTATATCTTTCATCCTAGCTTTAATCCCGCATCAGCAGGGTCCGCTTGTCGGCATGCCCGTCTCCATTTGGTGGTTTGAACCAAATCTTTGAGCTGACGTTGCCATTAAATGCGACCGAGAATACTTCAACCGGCGCGTCGCTCCGCCTGCCATCGGAGTGGGGGGGGGGGGAGCCTTGGATTTTTATATACTTGAATCAATTCTCCTCTTTCTCCTTTGTTGTAGACTGAAATTCCACACTTTTGCCACACTGAATATGGCTAAATTTACATTGATGATGAGACCTAAAATGGTTTTCTGTGGTACACCTCTTCTTACGTTGACTCGCTTATGATTGTACTGCTTAAAATGACTCATTTCCTATTCATTAACCAATCCTCAATGTGTTACTTCGGATTTCAGTTTTCTGCTTCGGTTCTGCTCTTTTTGCAATATTCCAATCTTTGGCATAGCTCCTGTCCAAAATGAGTGATAAAATATCCTAGTTAAGGGTCTATGAATAAAATTACTCATTTCATTAAGTACAGCTGGGAAAATTCCATCAGCCTCTGATGTTTTGTTACTTTTAAGATAATACAACACCAGCAAAATCTCTGAGTCATTACTGCTCAAATGACTTACTACTGATGGAGCCCATTCTGTAATAAGGTGCAAATTTCCTATGCCTCCTAATAATCCCCCTCTATGAATTGCCCCCCCCCCCCACCCCCTGGCAGGCGGAGCGACGCGCCGGTTGGAGTATTCTAGGTTGCATTTAACGGCAACGTCAGCTCAAAGATTTGGTTCAAACCACCAAATGGAGACGGGCGTGCCGACAAGCGGACCCTGTTGATGCAGGATTAACGCTAGGATGAGAGATTATTAATCTCAATTTACCTAATAATAAACAAGTTTATTGATGCTTTCCAGCCATTCGACATTGAACTCCTGCAGCAGTGCTGGTGAATAGTTATATCCTTAGTTCCCTAGCAACTTCAAGTTGCAGTGTTCCTTAAGACAGCATTCCCTATGTAGGTTTATGTTCCTCTGCTGTTTTACAGTCTGCGCTTCTGGCACTAGTTTCTTTATCCAGTTATTACCTTTTCCAATTTTGTGCAGCAGGGCTTGACATTTTTAGCCGGGTTACATGCAGCTGAGGATAAATCAAGCCCTTGAGTTACAATGGGAAAACCGCAGGCATGCCATAATGTTACAACTGGGAAGACTAGCATCTGGATAGAAGATTATACACTCTTGTGTGTAGTTATGCGCACATTAAAACATTCCATTTAAATCTTTAATATACCAAGTATTTATTTATTTGTATAAATAGGTAGAATAATAGAGCACACAATAAAAATGTAAAATTAAAAGTCTTAGAAAGTTGATATTGAAGTTCTTCAAAGATCAGATGGCATCGTTAATCCATTATTTTAATTTTATTCGGTAGGAAAGAGAATGAAGAAAATTGTGGTTTGCACGAGGCCTGTTAATACAAAATGTGTTCTAAAATTTCTTTTTATATATGTATAGGTTTTGCTTTTTAGTCCCATTTTCTCATTAATGTAAAATTTAATTTGATTTTCAACAAGAAAGTTTAAATTAATTATGGAATCCATAGAATTTGTTGCTGTGTTTTTTTGTAACCTTGGTAAATAATGTCACAGGATGTAAGATGTTTCTGCATCTTTCAGGAGACAATATTAAGCCATTTTGACTATAATAACTACATTTATATAGAGTTTTTCATCTCAAAGTGTTTTATATTCAGTGCCTTGAAAAAGTATTCACCAACTTCCTGTGATGTCTTGTTTTATTGACTTACAAAAATGCAATTTTATAAATGAATGTTTTAAATGAAAGGAGGTAGGCTTAAATATCAGCAAAGAAAAATCCAAAACTAAAATAGGTTGTTTGAATATGTATTTAACTACCCATCAATACTTTGTGGAAACAAGTTTAGCAGTAATTTACAGTTTTTGTTAAAGTGTACTCTATAATGGTATTCTTCCTGCCCATTTTTCTTTCCAGACCTGCACTAATTTTGTCAAGTTGGATGGGAACATTAATGAATTAGCAAATTGTAGTTATCATAGTATCTAAAGCATTAGATAAATCTAGAAAGATATCTGCACCATTGTGATTTTTTAAAATCAGTATCCAGTATAATATTGTAGGGTGTAATATGGATGCTCAGGCTTTTTTTTCTGGTTTGAATCATCACTCATCATGGAGAGGTACTCTTGCTCTTGTAAAATGTGTTTCGACTGCTGAGACATTTGATTAGATAACCACCCCACAAATCAAGGGAAATCTAACTAGGTAAAAACCATGATGGACTGGAGTTCAAGAGCTGCCGGAGTCATTATCCAAAGTCTGGACTCCTGTTTCTAAGAACCCCTGAAAGAATACCTGAGACAGGGGCATCTTTAGCACAGCACCAGCATCAGTCTGGTTCAACTTTCCTCTCTCACATTTGCCTCTTTCTTCAGTACCTGTAACAGCTTGGATACTTGGCCCGGACTCTGCTGTCCTTTGCCAGCAGCTATATTGTGTGGCCAGCAGTGAGAGCAGCACCCTGTTTGCTAACATTCACTGGCATTCGGAAAATCATAGAACCGTCATCTTCAGCAGCAATCGGGGAATTTTGTTTTCGGCTGGTTGCACTCTAACATCAACAGTGCTACTTGCAGGTCTTCTTCCAATGAGCAGAGCTGATGTGATGTGATGGTGCTAACCCTTGCTGTATTTCTGTAGAATGGCTCAAAGCCGAGACCAAATAATAGCCTGTTCCTTTACAAAACCCGTGAAGAAATATAGTGCTAGTACAATTTCTATAGCCAGGCTAATCCAAACTAAAGACCGACACAGAACCAGCATACAAAAATGAGAGAAATGTCTTGGTACAATCCATTACTCAAATTTTATGTAAACACAGTTAAATGTGTATGCTTGTTCTGTCTCAGCATTTTGTTGGACAGAGCTATTATATGTCAAATGCAAAAGACCTGGAGAGACAAAGGTGACAAAGGAGAGACAGATGTGTTCATAGTCCAGATGAAATAGCAACACGAAACATCAGATAACAGAATGAGTTACAGATTGGATAATGTGTCTTGCTTAAAACAACTTTAAAAATAGTCATAATAGCACAATAGTCATAATAGCATCACATTGAGAAAAGTCCTATTTGTCATAAATTATTAACTGAATTCCGGAAAACACAAGGATATTGTTTATAGATCCTTATATATTCTCTTCTATCCTTATAGATCCAACATTCTGCTCTTTGGAAGTATGGGTGAAGCCTGTGTAATTATATCTAAAAATTGAATGGTTTTTCAACTTAAACTTATTCTTCAACTTATAGTAATGCAGACAGATACTGGTAATTAATTTAGTTGTCTGGTTATACTGATTCATTTGCTAATGATACCTCTGTGTCATCAGAGAGTATGCCAGTCTCTTCTTTCATTTTCTATTACTTTGATCATGGTGCATAAGGGTGATTTGCATCCTTTCCAGCCTAAATTATATGTCCACAATTTACTTTTTCTCCTTTCAACCCATTTGAATCTCTTCTGTCTTCTGTAACTGTAATGGTGCCTAAAGAATCTGGGATTTTCTGATCTCTGTTTGTCTTGACAATTTGTGAGCAATGCCAAGAACACTGGAATTAAAGTTCTTCCTTAAAAGAGCCCAGGTTTTAAATGGTGAGAATTTTAGTATTGTTCTTGGAACTTAAATCATTGAAGCCCCACCATAAAAAATGTTTATGCTGCATTTTATAAATGTTTTTAACAGCTTTGCATTGACTAACACAAATGTCATTTAAAACTCAAGGGGATGTATATTAGGTGCACTAGGTAGAATTTTAAAGCCCTTGTCCTGTACCACCTAGTTTTCATTCCAGCATAAGATGCTTATTAATAACATAATTTATTGGTGATTCATTAATTGATTTTAGGTATTTTAGTGTACAGGTGCACATCTAAAAAATGAAAGTTTAATTAAGCAGTTGTTAATATTAACTGTTCAATTAAGAAATTGAAAGGTCAGTAGGAATGAAAGCCTGAAGGATTACTTCAGGATCAAATTTTAGATATGCTGTAGAAGAAGCTGTCTCCTAGGGGCACACTGATTAATTCCATAGACAGTTCAGCCTTTTTTTTCTTGTTGTCAGTATACGGGTTTGAAATAATGAATTACCGATTAAGAACCAAAGGATGGCTTATTTCTATTCCTTCTAAATTTCAGGTCAATACTTTACATAACAGCCAATGTATAAGCATTTTTCTTCAGATTTGATTTCGGTTAAGAGGTAGTGCATTCTGCTTAGTCACATAATATAGGATACCTATACCCTGTCTGTATACAAAAAAAACAATTACAGATAACTATAGAATTCTGAAGCAGCAGAACAAAGAAAAAATATTGTTTGTGGAGACCATGGAGTTCATTAAGGTTCCTAACTGTCTTTTTTTGGCGGTTCTCCTATATCTTCTGATTTGTGGTTAGATTTATTTTTGTATTATTTAGTAGTTATGGGGAATAGACATAGGAATAGAGCCCTGCTTTTGGAACCTTTGGGCCTCAAGTTCTGGTAGAGTTTGAAGTTCTGGCAGAGTTTGTACCTCAGAAATCTACAACAAATGCTGAACCTCTGCAAGACAAAGCCAGATTCTTGGTAGTTAATAATATAGACAGGATTTCACATAAATGCAATCATTGCTTTTGTAGTTTTAACCTGACATCAGACAGGATCTTTGGTTAAGGCCCCAGATGAATAAGAAAACTGTAATTTTCTTTGATATAAAAGAACTTGCAAAGAAATTCTATTAAAATGTTTTAAGCAAGCTTCCAAGGATAAAAAATACAATTGCAGTGCAGTCTGTACTCCAGTACATTGGATTTGAAAAACAATGACTATGAGGTTAAAGTGCAGAATGTCAGCTTTAATTTTAGGGTATTTACATCTATATTGGGTGAACTCTAGAAAACCAATATATATAGGAGTCACAGCCCTTTTTATACATAGTCCCCCCCATTTCAGGGTACCAAAAGTATTGGGACACATTAACATAATCTTAAATAAAATTTGCAATCGATGACTTCCTGAAGTCTGTGACCCATAGACATCACCAAACGCTGGGTATCTTTCCTTGAGATGCTGTGCCAGGCCTGTAATTCAGCCTTTTTCGGTTCCTGCTTGTTTCGAGGGCTTTTTGCCTTCAGTCCAGTAAGTGAAATGTATGCTCAGTGGGATTCAGGTCGGCTGATTGACTTAGCCAGTCAAGAACATTCCACTTTTAGGCCCTGAAAAACTCCCTAATTGCTTTATCAGTATGTTTGGAAAATGAGATTTGAGGCATTTGGTTGGATCTGAGCAGATAAGATGCTTCTGTACACTACAATTCATCCTGCTGCTGCCGTCTGCAGTCAAATCATCAATAAAGACAAGTGAGCCGATTCCACTGGCAGCCATACAGGCCCAAGCCATGACACTACCTTAACCATGTTTCACAGATGACGTGGTATGCTTTGGATCAGGAGCAGTTCCTTTATTTCTCCACACTTTCCTCTTTCCATTACTCTGGTACAGGTTAATCTTGGTCTCATCTGTCCATAAGACTTCGTCCCAGAAATCTACAGGCTTTTTATGTACTTTTTAGCAAACTGTAACCTGGCCTTTCTGTTCTTGAGGTTTAGCAGTGGTTTGCATCTTGTGGTGAACCCTCTGAGGTTATGCTGGTGTATTATTCTCTTTATGGTAGTGTTTGACAAATCTATGCCTACATCCTGGAGAGTTTTCCTTGATTTGTTCAACTGTCGAAACGGGTTTTTTCTTCATGATTGAAAGTATTCTTCGGTCATCCACTACTGTGGTCTTCTGTGGTCTACCAGGTTGTTTGCTATTGCTAACGGTTGATTTTGACACGCCTAATGTTTTGGCTATGTTTTTGATGGATTTATTCTGATTTTCCAGCCTTGCTTTAATGACATTGACACTTCTTTCGTCCTCATGTTGAGGGACAACAGCAACAGACTCCAGATCCAAATGCCACGTCTAGAATCAGCTCTAGACCTTTTGTTAGCTTGCTTGTGCATGAACTAATGATGCAGTGAAACACAGCTGGCCAAGAAATAACTGAGCAGCCAATTGTCCAATTACTTTTGGTCCCCTAAAATGGGAGGACTGTGTATAAAAATGGTGGTGATTCTTATATGGTTAACCCTATGTAGACATAAAACCCCTCAAATTAAAGCTGAAATTCTGCACTTTAACTTCATAGTCATTTCATTTCAAATCCATTATGCTGAAGAACAGAGCCAAAACAACAAAAATTGTCACTGTCCAAATTCTTATGGACTGCACTGTATGTATATAATTCAGTTTCTACTCAATACTTCACAATATTGGCCATTTACCAGGGTTCTTTTTGAATGCAGTGTTCCTTTAAAAGCTGGTAGGTCTCTATAGAGATAAGGGAACAAGCAGCATTAGTAAATGTCAAAAGCACAGTAGGCCATATTCATGAAGTATTAAAAGACTGGTTAAGAATGCACAACACTACGTGGCTCTTAATGTCACTCAAATTAATGTTTTCGCACAGTGGTGAAGTAATTAGCCTCAGCATAAGATTCTTGATTGCAAAACATCAAGATCAGATAGTGTGTGGAATGTTCGTTAGCCATGCAGATGTGCTGAAACACCAAGACACTGGATGCTCTTGTGATTTTGAGATTATTACAGAATGAAGAATGACTTATGAGTCATTTAGACATACTTTGAAATAAGTAATTTTAGCTCATTTACTATAATCTCTGCAGAATTTCAAGCTTCTCGAAAAGAAAAGGGGACTGGGGTTTTGTCCTTTTATGCAAGAAAGCATTTGTCCTGGTATTTTTCCAATAGCAGGACAAATATAGTAACTGTTTGTTAAAAGTTTAAAATTGCTGTTCACCAGCTGTCCCTGTTGAGAGAGCATGAGCAATTTTGGTTATTGTAGTACGAATGTCCAGATGTGAAAAGTTCCTACACGACTTTTGTTAATGCTTAAATTTGTGCATTGTTCATTAAACCCTTGTGCATTTACGGACTTGGTGACGAGAAATCATAATCAAACTCATCTTTTATTCAGCACAACAGATTATTTTTCTCCTGTTGTATGCTTTTAGATGTTGGCACTTTACTGAAGGGCCAAAGGAAACATCCAGTGTGGGTGTGTTGTACCGTTGAGCAGATGTGAAAAATATTATCTTAATGTAAACCAATGGAAGCAGCAGTCAGCTCAACATAAAATATTAAAGAGAAGATGTCATTGAAGGCAGGAATTAGAAACCAAAATATCCTACTGTATCATTTTAAGTATACTTAGGTTTCAGCTATCATAACATTTCATATATTAGAGTTGTACTAGAGGATCAACCTACATATGTACTAACCTACATATATGCTAATATCATTGAGCACTTAGAGCATTACGTGATGATTTTGTACAACCATCAGTTTTGTAACCACTTTCTCCAATGCAAGCTCATCGGGGAGCAGGAGCCTATCCCAGTAAGCAAGAGGAGCAAAGTGGTATACGCCCTGAAAGGCAAGCTATTCCACTGCAGGTTTCACACGGACATAAACACACAACTACTTCAGGGCTCATTTTCCCTGAAGCCGGTTAACCTACCAGTATATCACTTGACTGTGGGAAGAAAGCGGAGCACTCGAAGGAAACCCAAATGTGAGGAGAACTTACAAACTCCACACAGACAGCACGCCAGGGCTTGAATCCAGGGCTGCAAGGCAGCAATGCTAACAACTGTGCCATTGTGCTGCCTGCTTTTCGTATGTTATTTTTTTTCCTTTTAATTGCTGATGAGGCACATAAGAACACAAAACTATAAAATAAGAACAGTCTATATATTGGTCTATCAAGCGATCAAGCATTGTGATTGTTAGAGGTTAATTATTCCACGGATCTCAACCATTTACTGAAAGAAGCCAGATTATTGTCTTTAACAACATGGCTGGAGCTGTTTGAAATGCACTTACCCATAGTGCCTACTTGTACCTTCTGTTTCGTCTTTCACGGTTGATTCTGAATAAGCACTCTAAATTGACTTTGTCAGTGCCTTTGAGGATTTTAAATGATTGAATCTGGTCCTTTCATGGCCTACTCTGCTCACGATTGAAATGTTCAGTTTTTCTGTCCTGTCAGGATGGGACCTTCCTTTGAGGTTGAGAAGGTACAATATCGCGTCACATTTCACTGGACTAATTCCAGAGTAGCAGCATCTTTTTTTGTAATGAGGTGACCAAAATTGAGCACACTAGTCTAAATGAGTTCTCAATAGTGCATTCTACAATTTAAAATCCACTTTTTTTAAATTCTACACTTACTGTACAGTACATTCTACTATTGAACCTAATATTCTGTTTGCTTTGAAAGCTCTATAAAGGCCACAAAATGAATGACTAATAATGCCATTCACATTGTAAATGATAATAGCTCTCAAAATGCAGTACTAGTTCTCAATGTTTTTTTCAGTACGTTGTCATTCAGCTTGCATCTTTAGCTTTTAGAAACTTTTTATCTATAGCTGTTATTGCCTACTTTCTAAAACAGTCTACTATATGTGTTCCATGGTGAGAGAATGAGCTACAGGACGTGCTAAAAATTATACCACATAAAAAAACATTTGGCTGAGTTTGCAAAAGTAATTATAGATTAAAATGGTTAATAATAAACAAAAAATAACAAGTATCGCACGTATGACTTATGAAATACGTTTCATAGAAAATCAAAAGAAAATGGCAACATGAAAAACTACTTCAATTTTACAATTGTTGACATCAAAGTGTCATCTT
This sequence comes from Atractosteus spatula, assembly GCF_055471065.1. Classification (NCBI taxonomy): domain Eukaryota; kingdom Metazoa; phylum Chordata; class Actinopteri; order Semionotiformes; family Lepisosteidae; genus Atractosteus; species Atractosteus spatula. Next base: position 10,697,538 of record NC_142708.1, on the reverse strand, counting down.
TGACATGCTAGATTCCATTTGTGAAAAAATAAGGCCTTAAATAAAACTGTAATTCTTAATGCTTTCAGTATGAACTGGTTCTAATCTTCATTACTGGTTGGCTCAAATAGTCTTTCAAATGGTAATTTGAGAAGGTAATTCATTTTTTTACCTCCATTAATTTAAAAAGAGAGGCATCAAAGAAAGATGTGCTTCAGTGTTGAATATTGAATTGCCTCAGTAAGTGCTAGCAGTGAGAATGGTAAAATTGACTTAACAGCAGGAAATGTATTCGAATAATATTGTGTATAGTATGTTTAATAATAATGCCAATCCTCTGTCAGTTCTAAAAGCATTACTAAACAATCCTTTGAATTTTGCCTTATTCAAATGTTTTTTTTATCTTGACTCTTTATTTGTGTGGTTAAAATTTTAAAGGCATTAAACAGAAGTTCTCATGTTAAGTTAGTGGGTAGGCTTTCAAATCTTGCATTATTTTTTAGGTAGGAAAAGGGCATTCCCCCGTGAAAATTAAAGGGTTACAGTGCACAAAGTATAAGGACCTCAACAAGTTCATGTTCATGTCAAGTTCTATACCTGGAGCATGTCATTAATTGACGGTGACTTGGGATTCCTCCAATCAACACCTCACCTCCAGTGAGTGCTGAACCTCCAGTACAGGGCTGTGCTGCCTGTGTGAGTGTTGAAAGATAAATGACTTGAAGGTGGGCAGTTCATAGGAGTCGTCCTATACTTGCTCATTCTTCCTTCTGTGTGGTTGCAGGGTCCAAAGCCATGAGACAAGATATGAAAAAAAAACAGAAAAATGGTGATTCTGTCTTGCGTGGGTGTACAACAAAAAAATAATTGATGATTCTAATAAAGAGGAAGTGTGACATTGCTGATAGGAGAGACATACATTGGATTTATGAGACGTAAATTGGATTCACTGAAGTTACTTAAAAGCAAGTAGGTTATAAATGTGCGACTAATGTAGATTTTTGTTGATTTTGCTATTAGTTGATCGAAATTACACAAAACATAATCATAAATTAGGGGCGACATAGTGGTTCAGTGGTTAGCATTGCCGCCTCACAGCACTAGGATCTTGGGTTTAAATTCCAGGGGTGCTGTCTCTGTGGAGCTTGTATGTCCTCCCGGTATTCACATGGGTTTTTTCCTCTCTCAGCCCAAAGACATTGGTAGGTGTTGCGTTATCAACTTTCCATTCAAGTGGTATTACTCCCGTCTTGAGTGAATGCTGGAAAAGTTATGTTCGGATGAATAAATGAAGTTAAGAAAGTCATGTAATGAATAAGAAATGATTGGCTTCTGGAGAAATCGGCCCTGGCGTGTGTGTGCGTGTGTGTCACGCAATGTACTGGCATTCTGTCTAGGGTGTATCCTGTCTTGTGTCCATTTGCTTGCTGGGACATGATCTGGCTCTCCTGTGACCCTGTACTGGATAAAGCAAATAGAAAATGGATGAATAAATAAGCATTATAGGCTTTGAACTCTATTACTTTTCAGTGAATTTGGATTAAGTTTTATACATTAATTCATATCCTTGACTTTCCTCTTTGCAAGACGGAGATTCAATACACTGATAATAAAGGCACTGCATTCAGAAGCACTCGCCCAAGATCAGGATAGTTCGTTATGCAAGATATTTTGCATTCTTGTAAATGTACTGGAAGTAACAATGACTTCAAAACTGCATTTAGTTGACAGATCCTAGACCGGAAGAGCCATTACAGCCTTCAAAGGTGTATTGTAACACTGTGCACATACCTGCAGTTAAAGGCTATATTTGATCTTTTCTGTGTTCTTATCTTTCAGTCTTTGATAAGACAAGGATGAGGTTGTGCATCAACGTGTATTAAATGTATACAAGATTCAAAGTCAGAATAGTGTTTGTTTTCCTTGAATGGTTCTCTTACATTTTATACATTAGTGGATATTGGAGCATGACCAATTATATTTTGATAGCCTTTGGCAGATTTAAAAACATTTTTTTACACCTGAAACCTTGTATCTCTGTTGGCATGGTTTGTCACTCCTATTATATATCTGTACATCATTTTGCTTGTGCACTGTGAATTACTTTTACCTCAGATTTCCAACCAGTGAAATTCCTGGAATTCTCATACAAGACATACTTGGCTCTTACAGGATCCCTCTGTCATTTTACCAGGTTAACAAAACTTTGCCAGCGTTCTTTCAAGACAGGAGTAATACCGCTTGACAAAAAGATTGGTAATGTCTATGCATAAAATGGGTGACCAAATCAAAAATGGGCTTTTTCAGAATGAACAGTGAAGCACAAACCAGAAGACACATGTGGAAACTGCATGGAACCTACCCAGCCATATTGTTGAAGCTGATATCTTCCATTTCTCAGGAAGTGGATGGATGGAATTCTTGGATCAATGAGCTGATAGAATCCAAATGGGATAGACGAGTCAAATAGTCTCTTTTTGTTTGTCAGGTTTCTAATGCTATTATAGTCTTATGTAATTTAATGTAAACTTAATTTTCTGTAAGGCTGGTCAGTCCAGTTGTGTTGATTCAGGACTAAACCATCAGCACCGTACTGTAAATTCCTGACTGCTGATGAATGAATAAGCCGAGGTCAGCTTATCGGTTATAAATCAGATCTAGCACATTTTCAGAGATTTTCTGAAAAACGTAGTTGCTGTAGATAATACTATGCATGCCAGCCTTGTAGGTGAAAATCTTTGTAAGTGTCCTTAAACTTTAAATTTGCTATAGAAAGCTGTAATTTACAGTTGCATTTGATGAAAAAGGTCACCCACTTATTTTGTCATTAACACTTGTCCCGAATCTTTCTTGAGGAAATAACCTGTGCCCATAAAGCACTGAAATTTCTGTGCTTCCAGAACTGAATGAGCCCCTCCTTTTTTATGCATTCAGCTCTCAGTTGGACATCCATCTTCGGGCTCACAGGTTGCCTGTTTCCAGTTGTGTCTCCTATGTTAACTGCAAGACAGATGTGCATTGTTCTGTGAAGTACAACCAAACTCCAGTGGACAGCAGCTTTCCCCCCAAAGGCTGCATGATGTTTGCTCATGAGCTGTTTGGTTTTCCATGCTGTAGTCCCGCCTTCCTTTCATGCAAAATTTCTCAAGCAGCATGACCTCCCCGGGTTTCCCTATCTGTATCTAGGGGAGTGGCTAGTCCTTCAGCTAGAAGTTATTCAAGTAGCCTAACTGCAGATAAACAGCTGTTCAGTTTTTTTGTTTTCTGTTTTGAAAAAGGACCACATAGGTAAGAACCACTTTTTTCCCCCTCTTGGTTTAGAAGAAAAATAAAAGGGGTGTTTTTTTTCCTGTACTTGTCTTTTTCCTTAGCTCTGTGTTTCATGGTTTATCTTTAAAAAAGTAAAAGGATGTGCCAGTTTTAGTTTTCTCACACTGAACGTTATGCACGTTCAGTGAAAGGCCAGTGAATTACTCCAGTGGGTATGGAATGTGAACACACCCAAGCCTGCAAGTTGATAACTGTTCTGTTTGGGATAAGCCAGGATGCTTTTTCTATCTTTTTTTTTTATTTAAAAAGCTTTGGGTATGAATCATTGAATTGAAAGTATTGTGTTCAATTGTGTTAAGTGATTTTGTAGAAAAAAACATTTAAAAGACATGCTATAGGACATATTACTATATTAGGCCAGGAAAAATTAACACCCATTTATGTGTGTCACTGACCATTATATGGTATCTGGTCCAGGGACATTTCTTGGGATAGATACAAAAGGTATCACTTCTTATAGGACCTTTCATTTCATGATTTTCTTTGTTTTAGACTTATCTATAGTTATGTTTTAGACTTAGATCTATATCATACTATCTATCCATATTAAAACAATAAAGTAGATGATAGTTATTGAAGAGCCAAACACTTCTGTTAACAATTTACAAGGCAAATTAAAACTGGTTTGAAACATACCATTAAGAAAATGTTTTTTTTTTATTTTTCATGTCAATTATCCAGGCATGTTCATCTTACTTTTTTCTGGGATTTAGTTTTAACTGAGAAATGTAACAGTTTTGCATGTAGCAGAGTGGTTAGTCCTCTGGACTTGTAATTGTAAGGCTGTGGGTTCGAGTCCCAGGCGCAAGGCACTTAAATTACTCCAGGGAAATGCACTGCTGCGTAAGTGGGTATAAATGTAAGTCACTTTGGATAAAAGTCTCAGCTAAGATTAATAATAAAATCTTAAGTGCTTTTACTGCTTTGTGTGGTTAGAGCTAAGCATTCACAATGTTTAGGGTTTACTGTATATGCGTTAGTGGTTCAGTGAATGTAAGTCCTACAAGTATTCACCTCAAGTGAAAAAGAATCTGTTTACAGATAAAAGCATGTGACTTCTCAGAAAATACTAAAGACCACTGTGCTGTTACTGAGGAAAAGAAGGGATCTTGTGTGAGTGGCCTATTTAATCACTAGTACTTAATAACTGTGAGACTTTGTGACCCATGCAAGGTTCAGATAGAGCAGCTGTTATAAAATAAAAAGTTATAAAATCTCTCTTATTCCTTATTATCGAATAGCCATTCAAACTTTATTTTTGTTTTCTTTATCCTTGCGTATCAATATTTCATGTCCATTTATTATTTGAATTGTGTGTATCTGATGTTTCATATAATAGGCTGAAATGCTTTACTTTCACTATTTCACTAAGGATGATGCCCACTTCTGCTCCTGTCCGAGGCCTATGAGCCTCGGAAAAGGACTAATTATGCATATGCATCAATGAGTGCTGTATACAATGCCGTGAAAAAAGTACTCATTCCCTTCCAGTGATGCTGCATTTTGTTAAATTACAAATGATCTGTGCACATTTTGTTAAAGTGGGTACAGTTAATAAGCTCTTGGATGCTCAAGATTAACTACAGTATACTGTATGCATTACATAAGTGTATATCCCTCTTATTATATACTTAGTGGAAAGACTGTCCTGTGCTTTTCAGGACCTCGTATTTTCCTTGCTAAAGGAAATGAAGCAGTGATTTTCTGGTACTTTGCCACAGTCCTTATTTCTCTGACTTCCCCACTCCTGTTGACTACTCTTTGTAATATTCTTTTTCAGGTGTTCCAGCCTTTGTATCTGGACTGCTTTTGTTAATCTCTCTCATAATAATCCTGTAGGACTAGTTCAAGCGAACAACAGCAAAATTAAAATAATGATTCAATACAATCCATATACACAAATATCATTGTGAGCTAGATAACTCTTTTTCAAATTATCAGCGTTTTCAGCAAGGGTAGATGCGTTGCTGTAGAATATAAAGTGTGTTATTATGAAGTTTGCTTTTCAAATGACTGTGTGCTGTTGTTGTACTGCAACAGAACAGATCTATGGGATCAGAAATGTTGGGGTGATATATTAAAAAGGGTGGTTCCATCTTGTGCATTAAAACAGGCATTCTTAGCACTTTTACAATATATGTCATAGTTACTCAGTCGCATCCTATACATATGAGCAATTAAGGGTTCAGAATTATTTTTGTAAATAATTCTTGTATTCTGCATGGCTTTTTGTACACCACCTCAAGTATGCTGTGTATTTCATTAAGAAATGCTGGTGTATTCACTGTTCGTGTATGTGTTTTTATGTCTTGTGTGTTGTCATCTTCTCTTTGTCAGACCTTGGTATAAATGTGATTGAATTTAACATTTATGGAAACAGTAGAAAGAAGATGCAAAGAAACAAGTAAAGGTTTATTCCATGTTGAAAAGAGAAGAAAAGAAACGCAACGTTTCGGCTGTGGAGCCTTCTTCAGGTGTGAGAAAGAAGTTGCTTTCAGTGCATTCACGGAGAATAGGCCTACTGTGAAATAAATTTGATTAAGTTTAAAGCAAAGGACTTAACTTAAAAGTCGATTTTTATCTTGGAGTCAGTTAAGTTAGTCCTTTGCAGGTGCAGTGCTGTGTTTATTCATAGAAGGTATAAAAACATAATGGTTTATCTCAATAGAGACAACGTGCACCCAATCTATTATTACAAACAGATTATCCTAAATATTACAGCCACCTTATAGGTAGATCTGCAGATTGGGATGGGGCCTTTTGTGTTTGTACAAATATAAAGTGATTTTTTTAATATCAGATGTACTGAGCATAAAAGTAAATGTAGCATTATTTGAACATTTATGTTTGTGGATGACATATAAGGATTTTGGATATAAAATGCTGACCTTATTTTGGTTAATTTATCAATTTGCGACTGACCATGATTGATAAATTAATTTGACTGTTGAATAAGCATTAAATTGTCCTATAAGTGCAGGAGCTGTTTGAGCAAATGGGGTGATTTAGCCTGTTGAATGTCAAGCGTCGTGAAAATAAAGAAGAAACATAGAAAGGAACCAATATGCCCCTCTTCTCCAGAACAGCATCTTTAGGTCATTGATATATAGGATGCTAGACTATGTTAATAAATTGGTTCAGCAATGATTAATCAAGTTTTGATATAGATCTCCTTGCTGGACGAGAGTGTGGCATATATGCACAAAATGGTGCACAGAGCATTGAATACAGCAGACCAACCAGTGGGATAGACAGTCTGGGCAGGAGTATCTAGTTGGTGCCGGATTCAACTCATAGTGATCAATGACAACCTGCCTTCAGGGTACTGCTTTGATTAAACTAAATTGCTGCCCTTCCTGTGAGCTCATCCTGATATGACAACATTCATTTGGCTCTTATAGCTTGTTCAGGTGCCAGTAGCTAATTACTATGAGGGTGTCATCTAACAATTTCCTGAAGGAAGCCAGGGTATCTGCTTCAACAACATGGCTGGGTATCTTGAATACCTTACCTTTTACAATAAAGACATTCTACAAAGTCATTTCATGATTATTAAAATTGTGATTTTTTTTAGTTATAAGGGATGAGTTTATATTGATGCTTAGTGTGTAACAGCAAGTTTCAAAGTGCCTTAAACATCAGAGGATTATCACATATTGTGTATGTATAAAGTAATGTATAGAGAATTGAAGTGTTTAAACCAAAATGTCAGTAAAGAGAAGGAGGTTATAAAGTAGTTTGTTTGAAAAATCTGATAGAGTAATGTTAACATTTCATTACTATTTTGATCTTCTTGTTTTATTTTTTACTTGATCTCCATTCTGTTGCATGTCTGAGTCTTAATCTTCCTTTTTTTTCGGTTTAAAAGATTAGCCACAGAATTAACATTTTAAAAATGTTATGAACAGAAACACAAGTATTATGAATTTACCATTATTAATATTGCTGACAGGACCTGAAACAGGGCTTTAAAATGGTCATTGCAAAATTCTGTAAGCTTTCTTTTGCAATTGCAATCTGTATGAACTGTGGTTATTAACTAGATCAAGTGTACCATCTTAGATGAGTCTGTTCTCTCCGTAATGCAAAGCCAGTAACACATGGTTGGATATTTAGATGACATATGTTACAATTAAGTTATCATGCAAAAAGTAATGCATAAAAAACAAAAACATTGACCACAACAGATGTTAAATCCATTGCTTTCCTCCACTGTAATAAAACATCTTTGTTTATAGTCAATTTAAAACTTGCGGTATTTTTTTAGAAAATATTTTCTGAATTTGTTTGTGAGAATAAAATATAATTTTCTCCCAATAGGCTAAGACTTCGTGGTCCTTTGCTCATATGCTTTTTTGGGTTTTGTACAGCAGAACTCACAGTAGGTCCAGGTAATTTATCCTGTAATTCATTCTATGTAAATGTAGAACATACAACTGTGAACTCCTGCCCCCAAACCAGGCTCTCCAAGGTCAGTCCTCTAGATTAAGTTGTTGTTTAGTCTGGTAATCTTGTTCTTGCAAATCCTGAGTTTATAATGTTATCAAATTAATAAGGAAAAATAACATATAGGATTTAAAATTTCTTTCATGTATTTTTGCCAAGATAAAAAATACCAGTGAGAATAGAGCATACTGTAAGGTGGCTTGTTTTTCTGGTTTTCAGAAAGCAATTCACATTTATCATTCATACTAAAGCACAATACTGCAGATATAGCAGAAAGTAAACAGCCAAGGCTGCAGTCCAAAAGGCGCTTTTATGAAGAAGACAAAATTACAATAGTAAGAGGAATCAATGCTGTTGCATGTAAGGCTTCAAACTGGAGGAGGCCCTTTGATTAGTGTAGCTCATTTAGTTACTAGCAGCTAATTGATCCAATTATCTCCTCACTGTCTCTTGAAAGAAGCCAACATGGCTACATGGCTTCTTCCAGACGTCTACACCCCCTTCTTTAAATGTCCAGTTCTCACTTTGAAATGCACTCATCTGTCATCTCCACCTTTTGTCTCCTGCTTCACAATTCCCAGTTGATTCTGAAGACTGGGTCCCTTGGGTTGACTCAGTCAGCACCTTTGAGGTTCTAGTATTCTTGAATCCGATACCCGTACGGTCTTCTCTTTTGAAGACTAAAATGTTTAATTTCTTTCAGTGTGTCAGAATAAGACATTTCCTTAAGTATGTAAGCATTCGATTTTTAACATTTTTATTTAAATTCTGCATTCAACCTTTTTCCTATCATTGTTTGATTTTTGAATCCCCACATTGTCCAGAAGATGTAAATGGGGTGTCCACTTAAAACCCCAAAATCTTTTTCATAGGTAACTTCTTCAAAACCAGCGCATCCCTCTTATACAGTATTTAAAGATTATTTTTGCTCATGGATTGTAATACTCTGTACTTCATTTAATCTGGGGAACTACATTAAATGTCATCTGCCAGGTGTTTGCACAGTACTGAATTTTATCTTTGATTTTTTAATTTCTTCTGCAGCTTCTGCTTTGTTAATCATAGGAATTTAAGAGACTATCAACAAGAGGAGGCCATTCAGATTATTCTGTTAAATAGTTAATTGATGAAAGGATCTCATTCTGCCATTTTTTGAAAAGAGCGATGGCTTAAAGACCATGGCTTGGTAGCATGTTGCATACACTTGCAACTCTTTGGGTAAAGAAGTTTCTGTCGTTCTTGGTTTTAATCCTCCCATTTTGAAATCACAATGATATCAAATCAGTGACATCCAAATTAGTGATGTAATTCACTAACTATGCTAGACTATACACTCTTGAATTAAGTTAATAAGTATAGTGGTCCTAATATGGATTCATCTGTTACTCCGCTCATTATAGCACCCCAATTTGAACATTCAGCCCTTATGAATTTGTTTCCTCTCTGTTATCCAATACTGTATACAAACCTTAACTGTATTTTTCTTAACTTATTTGGCAAATGTATGCAAAATTATTTTCCACTAAACATTGTGCAATTATAATTTTCCAATTATTGTACAAAGACAATTTCTCTTCTGTGCTGTCACAAATCTGGAATTGTAATACAATTTAATATTATGGTATTGTTAACAGCATGATTGTGAATGATGGTACTGTGACTGTTAATTAGCTCTGGTCGTTTGACAGATTATAAAAAAGAATGATTCTGCTTGATGTATATTAGGTGAAAGAAAACCTGGGGATCTGGTGTTTTACCTCTTAACAAGAATCATCACTGTGATTTAGCTTACCTTGACAACTAAAAATGCCTGTGTATCTAACTAGGTATACGTTTTAGGGTTAGAATAGTTTTAGAACAAGCACATTTCTATGGATTCTGGGAATTTGAATATTGATTTTCTGTAGCCTGTTTGTGTGTAACAAAAAACTAAGGTCTATTTAACAGCCCATATTAGGTATGGAATATAAAATACCACTTTTTGCTGATTAATTTATTCAGTACATGACAAAATGAGGTTTAGGAATTTTACTGGTGGTTTTATAGAAACTACTGTTCTAGTTTAGATTTGAGAACCAGGGACTCTATTGTGTTCTTGGTCTGTATAATCACTTTTTTAAACTGTAAATCTACTAAATGAAAAAGCTTGAATGACAGTGGCAACAGGGGAGAGCAAATTCACTTTTTCAACAAATTGCAAGTACAGTAAGGGGGAAGAGACTACATCTTAAAAAAACAATTACTTATCTTTCCGTTGCACTACCATGACACAGCATTACTATGAGACAGTTAATCCTGTCCTGTCAAAGTATTTATAAAGTCGTCTGTCTTGATAAAGTTGGCTTCTTTAATAACAGTTGTATACGTGCTTTGGTGTTTGGCTGGGTTTACTTTATATTTCTAAATTTCTTGGGCTGCTGTATGCTGTTTCAGCACAGGTTTTGTGAAGACTCTCCACAGCACAACAAAGCTTTGAGAAAGGGATATTGCCATTTCTTTGTTCAGTATATTATTATTTTGTTTTATACTGTCATGGTCCTAAAGTCAACAAGAGCCTGAATCACCCTAGGTAAAAATAAAGTATATCAATATTTTCATCATTTATTGACATTTGTATAGTATGGTATGATAAAATGACTCAAAGCTTCAAGTAATGTCAAGACAGCCAACAAGTTGTGTAGTAATCCTTTGTTGCAACAATAACAATAGTAATGATAATTGTAAGCAAATCCCTATCTCCTTTGACAGGAGGAATGATGTGGAAATAAAGAGGAGAATAGAAAGATACCTTTATGGTTGTGAGTTCATTGACTAAACATTTTTGTTGAAAAATAGCAATAAAAAGCATGTTTCTCCAAGTGCTGACACATTGTGAGCATAAAAAGTGCCACTCGTTTTAGTCTGGATTACAATTGCAAGGTTTCAAGTAAATTGGTTTCTAGGAGAATGGCAGTTTACAATTTGCATACAAAATGGTGGTCGGCTATTGTCTTACATAAAGGAAGCCCATTTTTCCATTTTCTAACTGTATTGTCAATAAAATTATACTTATAAAGTTTGGCCACAATATGCTGTTGTCCCACTGTGGTGAACTGCAAATCAGAAGCGGGTTTGGTTGCTCATGAAATACATCAGTTAAGATTTAATTGGTGTAATGGTTCCCAAGACAGAGCGAGTTTGAATTTAAAGAGCATTCATGCAAACATCTTGATATAAACAGGAACAACACTGCATCAAATGTTAATGCTGTGATTACTAGATAGGTACTCATCATATTTTAAGCTAATTAGCCGACAGTTATTAAAAACCGGGTTATGGGACATGTAATAAATAATGTTGGTCAAGCAGCTCTCTTGGTTTATGCAAGAAACCCATTTTCACATAGATTCCACTGATACATTTAATATTTATTGAATATCTTCAATGTGGTTGGTACCAGAATTAGAACTATATTAAATCTGGAATTAATTGGAATAACATATTATTAATTGGAATTACAGATAAAAGTCTGCATGGTGAGTCACATTTCACATTTAAAATCAAGTCCCTACAAACTTTGATGGGAGGAATGACTTGGAAATAATCTAAGGGTAAAGTAGAATGGTACTGTATCTACAAGCATGTAAATCCTCTTGCTTCACTGCTGTCTATGGGATTTTGGAAGGTAGTAAATTTAGCTTTTTGTAGTTTATGTAATAGCCATCCCCCAACTTGTGAAGGTGTAAAACATCCCTGCCTTGAGTCTTTCATGGCTCTGGAAACTTCAACTATAGTTATTGTGGTACTTTCTTGGGGTATTTCACCACAAAAGAACAAAGACCATTGGGTTCAAGTCTTCATAGAGCTCTCTGACCTTAACCATGATGAAACATGCTGCTACTGAAGGTGTTTGGTCTGTGTGTGTTCTCAGGAAAACAAGAAAACCTTAAGACCCTCTATATGGTCACAGACGCTTCCGAAGAGTAGACTGTTATTATAGATTTTTGTTTTTGGTTGGACTTCAAAGCAGGTGTGAATGATGGTGACCCTCAAGTTTTCTGGAGTGCTGTTAATTATTTAGGGCAACCTTTCTCTGTGTGGTGCTAATATGACTACAATATAAAATATTTTTTTAATCATTTAAAACAAAAACACATTGGACAATCTGTACTTCTTTCCTATGGTGTTTTTTTTGTTCCCATTTAATCTGGTATATGGGTATCTGCTTAGTTCCTAGGCTGCCTGGTTTTTTAACATGAGCAGTTTCAAAACTAGAGAAATGTAACAAATACTTCTACATCACTTGAAAGCCTTATATGAGTATTTACGAAATTTCAGCGAACAACATTTTTGGCTATACGTTATGTGGATTCATAAAGTGCACAAAGGAGCACGTTGAAATGATTCCGTTTTGAAACCAACCCACTAATGGAAGTGCCTGCGCAACGGATGATTCCCTGGCTAGAAGCGAAACACGGGATTGCAGCTTTCGGAATACAAAATATTTTCTTTTCCAAATGGCATAACAGGATGCAAACTGGTTTCTCGAATCCCTCCTCCACGGCCCACCCCTAGGTTGCACACTATGTAGTATTGATCTCTTGCTGTGATTCTCAGCACCCTTAACCTTTCTGCCTAATGGGAGCTAGTGGATATACAAATGTAGGGCAGCGTCCTGTAGAGTGAGTGAAGGCTCCCTGACAGTTCTGAGTTAATCAGGCGGGTGGAAAAGTAAGTACAAGCCCTTCCCATGAAGTGTCATACTAAATTATTTCAATATAGTCGAAGAATTGGTTCGTATAGTATGCCCTTTTGTTTTATTTTTGTCTGCATTATTTGTATTATTGCCTTCTTTTTTTGTCTTTCGTGGATTATTTGATGTAGCACACGTACAGTACCAACATAGACCTCCCTGCAAAACGGGAGCGGTTAAATGACATTACAGTTAAAATCTAAGCAGATTCAGTCGTACGAAATGACAGGAAATAACACTGTGGGGATTCCAAGATCTCATATAAATGATGCACTCATCCATCCATCCTTCCATTTTCTGACGGTGTTATCCAAAACAGGGTTGAGGGGGAGCCTGGGTCTATCCTGTCAAGCAGTGGGCACAAGGCAGGGTATACCTTGGACAGGAGGCCAGTCCATCGTGAGGCAGCACTCTTTGTATCTTCGACAATATTTGTCTTTCTTTGCAGGAGCTGTGATATACCAGTACACATGATATGATTTTAAGAATGAGAGTACAGTAGCACAGAAGGCTAATGCAGTACATGTTCTGTGATCTGGCTCTAGTAAATAATGGATTCCTATTAGGATGCTTTCCTTAGCTGAGTAGAGCAGTCGATATTTTAAACATGAGAAGCAAAGATTTGTATAAGAACACAGAGCGCTGCAAAGAGTGAATATAATATTATACTCCTTTTCCTGATGTGTAGTGTAAGTCTTCATCAAATAGCATACAAAAACAAAACTACTGTTGCTGGAGTGCCTTCACACATTTGTTTAAACTGTTTGAATCTTGTCGACACTGAAACTTCAGGAAGAACTTCATACAGGATTTTTTGGAAATTGTTGATTCTGCTCTGACCCTTTTGTTTTGTTGTAATATATGTGAATGCGGGGGACAAAAAGTGTCAAGATGAAAGGGGAGTTATATTCTACCTTGTGGAGTTAATGAGTTAACATTTGAAAGCCACTGTATTGTATTTTAGATTGGGCAGATGTATTGTTTGTGAAAGGAGAATGCATTTTCTTTGTATTCTACACTACCTGTAACAAGCAGATTAAACTTTCTGGTTAAACGGACTGGTGGGAAAAATATGCATCAGAATAATCTGACCTAATTGTCTAATGTCAGTACAGATAATTTGATTGTGTTAGCCAATGAATATGGAGTTAACAACCACATTAGCTTGTTCTTTAGGAAAATAATATTTTGTGCAATTTAAGAGCAATGAATTCTAAGAAAAATCACATTATAGATATTTAGTACACATCCTTGCTTGGTCATTTTCTGTAACTGTTTTTATAAGATTTCATATAATTATTAGTTGTATAATTCAGGTATTTCCTAGAAATTTCTAATATTATAGTAGCTGCTAGGGCAGTATGGTGGCGCAGTTGTTAGCACTGTCCAAAGACGTACTGTACTGGTAGGTTAATTAACTGATGGGAAAGCTAGCCCTGGTGTATGTGGGTGTGTGTGTCATCGTTCTGTGATGGACTAGCGTCCCGTCCAGAGTGTATCCTGCCTTGCCTCCGCTTCTTGCTGGGATAGACTCTGTCTCTCTTTCAAGCCTATACTGGATAAAGCAGTTAGAAGATGGATGGATAGTAACTAACGTTTGATCAAGTGGTAGTTTTTTTTTTCCAGTTAGAGAAACCATCTTGGACATTGCGAGTGATGATGGCGTAATTGGCTCATTAAGTGTTATGCATTCTAAGACCCCTTTAAGAAGGACCCTCTTGTAATCACTTTATATCACTGCATTTCTAGCTCATTACAAATGAGCTAGAAATTGTTTGCTTTTGAATGTGTTTTGATGAGCAGCCTGTTAACCACCAGTCATCTGTAATTGCCCAAGCTATTTGAAATCATTTCCTTTATTAGACAAATTATGTCTCAGGCTCCCAGGCAGTAAAAAAGCCTTTTCTCGGAAGAAGTACTCCAAATTCATTAAAGAGCTGCCATTCTATATCCTTTCCTTGTCATTTGTGCATTTGTGTGCCTTGTACAGTACTTCAGGTACATGTTTACACAAAATACACACTGCTGAAAATTTGCTATAATCTTAAATAAACTGAAGAAGGGCCTTAGCCACAGGTCTGTGAAATAATTTATTCTTCTGGCTTTTTTGCAGCACCACTTTTAATGTGACTTAAAGGTCTAAAATAAAGACCTTGATAATTCCTTTAAACTAGAGAGCCATTTTTAATCATGTCTCCAAAGTAATACTAAATGATGTCGATGAGTATGATTAAGAGCGTATAAATGTTTGCTGTTTATCCAAAATAACATTGGGGTTTTATAACAAAGGTGAAATTAATTCTTGAGGATGACAAATTGTTGCAGATACTCCTGCTTTTCAGTAATTTCTCAAGTTGTCGTAAAGTCAAAATACAAAGTGGTGGAGGTTATTTTTCATTTTAGACTGTCTGCACTCTGGGACCTTTACAAATACAACACATGAACCTCCTTGTGACATGCAAAATGTAACGGGCATGTTTACAGTTTCAAAAAAGACTTGAAGCATTAAAAAATAAACGGAACAAAGAGCCTTGTGATTTGCTGCAGTTTGTAGAATTCCCTACAAGTGGGCAGAGCAATACACTGACGTCACATTTGCGTAAAAAAAAGTTTTAAAATCACATCAATTGAAATTGTGAATTTGCAGTCCTTCCCATTCATGTAAAAATGGACAGTGAAATACATGTACTGTATGCTTTTTACAGTAAAACTAACAGACCAGTTTGCGATGAATCTAAACAAACTAGAGATGAAAACAGTCCTAAGCAGCAGGCAGACTTGAGTTGTGCTGCTGCTGCTGCTGTTGTTGTTGTGAATAATGAAGGTGCCCTTGCTAAAAGGGTCCTGTGGAAAATGAATGGGAATTGCTAAATGGTTCATTAAGCAAGGGTGATAGAAATCTGGGTAAGAAAGCCCAGGTACCTGTGACTGCTTGGACTACTGGCATATTTGAATATGACCAGACATAGCACACATGGCTAATTATCAAGAAAATTAATCCTAGCTGTGGGACGTTGAAAGGTAGTCTCCCTGAGTCCAAAGAAAATGTCAAACACGAAAGTGGCTAATTAGTGGGTAACATGCACTGTAACCTCTGCTCTGGATGTAAAAAAACAGAGAAGGACACTCAGGAAAAAGATTGTGGAATATGCTTAACCCAAGGCACATTCAGCCACAGCTATTATTTTAGAGAAAGCTAAGGCTGGAGAAAGCTGGACACTTCAGTACATATCATCAGTGATCAATCCGAGCAAATATGCACCCCAGCCAGAGTTTTACACACAGCTAAGAAAGAAGTCAAATACTGCCGGGAACTAAATAGGATTGATATGGGTTGGATTTTGCATTGTCAAACATTCAACAGTATATTTCCTCAGCAATGAGTAGAAAAAGATGGAGCGGATAGAGTGCATTCAATTGGGCAAATGCTAGATGAGGCTACTCATTTCAACAAAGAAGTGCCCTGTTAGTGTTACATGTATGCTCATATCTTTTTTTTTAAATCAAGAATGTGTAAATCTTTCTTTTACAGTAATAACGAAAAAGACAGAACGTTTATCTTCAAATAAAATATTTTTGTCAGCCTTATTACCTTTTGGTATATGTACACAATTCACGATCACAGTCACGTATAGGTTCAGAGCCGACACAATAACATTTCATAGACAGCTCCGAACTGTGCTGTAACAAAGACTATGTCCTCTGCCTTGAGAGAATTCTACACTGTCTTGGGTTTCACTTCGATTACATGTTCACTGTACCGAATCCCACGAAGTATGCAGTATAGTTTAGATCAAGATCATACAATCAGTTTTTAAAACCTGGTGGATCCAATAACAGGTCAGAGTGGTAATGTTTCACAAAAAAGTTGTCCAACATCTGTGATTATGGTATCTGAAATGACTAATTAAAAAGTTAGTTTGTTAGCATGTTACAGACAGTGGTGTGTTGAAAAGTCTTTTTTTATGTTATGTGCATGACAGGGTTAGAGGTGCAGTACCTTCACTACAATTTTCATCCACTCTCTCTAATTCACATCGAGTTTCAGCACCTTCAGATATACAAATTCAAACACTGCCGAATAGGAATCACACTGTTTAACTGCACCTTTTTTATATACACACATCAGAAGATTATAGGCAATGCGCAAAAAGGCGCTTGCTTATTTTATGGAGCTAACATTTAGAATTCACGTTCTCCACAATATGTTCTTCATGATTCTCGCCCTCTTTTACAATCTATATTTTAACACTGTCAGTACAGTGATGAAACACAGAACTTGGCAAAAAATGTGGAACAAGTTTAAACAAAGCATATTGTAGCTCAGGAGAAAACGTTTTTGTTAAGAATCGTTCTCTGGTTTAATCGTGCATAGAAAAGTACAAAAGATTAAGAAACTCAACTTCAAATATATTACATTTAGAAACCTAAATAGCTTTTAAATTATTCTTTATTTGCAAGGGACTTATAACAAATATTTTTTTTATCTAAAATTCAACAGCTGTCTCATTTTAGACCCATATTATGGTTTTATGCGGATATAAGGATTTATTTCAATGCCTTCACATCAGTTCCTTACTAAAGTCATTATGTAAAATCTGTAATATTGCACAGTATAAGCAAATATATTCAGTTGGTGTTAAAAGGGAAATTAGGCATTTTCACAGACCTGCCAGACACAAATCTAGAGGTTAAAAAATATTCTCCTTTTTTGTCAGTAATTGGAAGGTTAGTGGCCCTTCCATGTGATTCCAAGAAGCTAATTGGAGTGTTCTGAGTCTAACCTAAAAATGAAGTAAAAACTGGAGCAGGCTCTGCTTCTTTACTACCCATTGTACTACTGCTAACCAGATGGTTGAGGTTATGAATTGGTTTTGTTTGCCAGTGTGAACTTTTAGCTAACGTGGGTGTAGGCAGGCTTTGATGGTTGCTTCATATTGAAAACAGGCACATTAGTAGTTCTGGCGACATCTTCTGTCACAGTTATTTTGACTCCGCAGCATTTGAGAAAAACATTATTTTCTCCTGTATAAAGAATGCCACTTTAATAAAGTTACAGTATGTAAATTGCATGAAGTACTTGGGTCACAAGCAAACATGCATACAAAGAGGCCGTTTTTTTTATCAAAGGCCCTTCTTGAATACATCTTGTAGTTAGGACACTGATTGCCCTTATAGCAGAAATGACATCTTAGCCAACATAAAACTAAAAAATGTAATTGGCATAAAACCTAAAAAATTGCATACCTTCCCATCATATTTAATACATCAGAGTGCATTGAATATGGCTGAAAAGAAATAATATGAACACTGCATTTTATCTAAAGGATTTATATATTAAAAGTCAAATTTTTAAAAAATCCTGTTTTTAAACAGGATTTAAGCTCATTTCACATGTTGGAGTCTCTTATGGTTTAAGGATGGGAGTTTCACAGCTGTAGAGCCACAGCCCAGCAAGCCCAATCTTATATACCCCAGTATTATAATTCAGTCTTCGGGTAACATAGAAGATTAGAATCTGTGGATGTAAACGTTGCAAGACTGTAACACCTCCAATAGATTTCTTAAATATAGTACACAGGCACAGAACTATTCATAATCCTGTATGTCATCTGTAGAATCTTGTAATCTGTACTACGTTTAACTGCTAGCTACTGGAAAGAGGCAGAGATGTTATATGCTGGTGAAAACTAGAATTTGATAATACGCAGAAAGCATAGTTGTGGGCATGTACATTTGTAAGAACCTGACCCAGTGCACCATCAAACAGAGTATTGTAGTAGTCTGTTCTTGATTGAAATACAATCATGAACAAGGGTTTCACCATTGGTTAAGGACAAGAGTGATCTTATGCAAGTGTTGTTATATTGAGAGAGGAAAAAAGATACCTTTGTAAAATGAGCATGGAACTTAAAGCACAATCGCTTAAAAAAGAATACAATTATGAACTGATAAAAAAAACTCATTTTCTACCCTTTGATAGTAGAAGTTGAGAATTGCTGTGAAGACAGAAATCTGAGACTTAGTAGTAAGGTAGCTGTATTCCTCATTGTAAATTGTATATCTGTGGAATTTTGAATTTTTAAGACCTTTACTGTTGTGTTGGAAGTATACTAATTGCCATATCATGCGAAGATGGTACGTTTAAAATATTCAAAATATTTTCTAGAAAAACATGTTTAAAATGTACTGTTTGTATATATATTCTACACACATTGTGCACTAGATCTAAAAGTCATTTGTCCTTTGCTATTTAAAGGAGCTGATTTAGAAAACATAGAGTCTTTGTTATCCTTGAACAGCCATCAGAAATATTCAGTTTGTTACAAGATGTCCCTGTCAGGCTGAGCTGTTTAGTAGAACAAAAAACTGTGTATGCAAAAGGGTGTATTCAGTTTTCTATTACTATTGACTATAAACTCAGATCTTAAATTTCATGTCCCTTGTTTTCAACTCACTGTGGTGTTGTAAAGCATCTCCTAGTGTAGTATGTTCATTGAAATACTTAAATTAAGGCACCAGATGAGACTTATTTTTCAATGTTTGATACATTGATAAAGACTTGTGGAAAATATTCCATTAACTCCTTTACTCATTTTAAAATGCATTTTTATAGGGTTTAAAATATTACATTTGAAGCATTTCCATTATTTTCTCCTTTTAGGTATTTTATAGCTTTATGTATAAGTCATCATTTGCTGCCCACATTTATTCATAAATTCAGTGAAGCAGGAACGACAATAAAATGCAAGAGAAATCAATAATATATTGCTTAAAACCATTCTAAATTGTACTGTATAGTTTTATACTGTAATCTCGTGTCTATTTGCTGACACAGTGGCCACTATATCAGAACCCTTAGATTTCATAATAATGGGAACCACAGTAGAAGATGGTAGATTTTGAAAACTTGATGTCATCGTGTTTTGTGATTTTATGAACGGACAACATAGTGCACTGAAACCTGAACTTGAAAAAGCCGTTTTCTTTTCACTTGTTTCTCATGTGCTTGCATCTATAATTATTATCTTGAGAACCTTAGAATTTATATTTTTGCAAATGTCCTGGTTTACTATGGTTTCTTACATATTTAATGCAGCAGTTTCCTCTACCTCTCCACCAAATCACAATTGTATTCTTGTATCAGATTTAGAATACATCTCATTGTTTAAAAAAAATGAACTTTGAAGCTTTTATTTGTGGTTTATCTGTGTTGGACATCTCTCCTCTAAATTATACATCTTAGAGAACACATGACATGATAGCAGGGCCAGTTACACTGCTGTCTCCCATCTTTTCCATCCTGGGCTCATTTCCAGGCTTGGCTTCCTACTTTGAGAAGTTTTTATGTTCTCCTCTTGTCTACTTATTTTTTTCCAGTTGCACACTTTCCATCCATCTTTTAAAGACACACTGCCTAGACTACTTGGTGTAGCCTAAATTGTCCATGTGCCTTTGTGTTTATGACCAGCATTAGACTAGCCCCCCGCCCAGGTCTCTCCTTAAACCCTGTTCTTCCAGAATGGAATTGGGTTCCCACAGTCCTTACCAAGAGTACGCCACTGTCTGATAACAGGTGGGTGGATGGAGAAAGGAATGGAAATGTGCTGAGGCTGAAGCTAGTCTTTGGAACTTGCAGGTACATGCCTGTAGCTCCTGGACATGCAGGTCCGGGCAGCATTATAAGAATCCAGTGTAGAGTTGCAACAATGTGTTGAGCTATCTACGAGCTTTTTAGCTCCTTTGTAGTATTCTGTGAGCATTTTGATGACGATTTTCTGTTCACTGTTAAGTTCTTTAAGCGCTAAATGTTAAACAAGATTAGCCATTACGAATTGGTGTAGTAGTGTACTGAAAGAACATTTTCTTAATTCTAGAAGATCAAATACAAAACTTTCAAATACATGTAATTAAGGTAGTTAAGCCAGTCAAAGATTTCTTATAATTAAAATCTGCATACAATTAAATTGTAACATACTCACAATATCACCTTTTATGTGAGCTGAGGTTATTGAAAATGTTATATCCAGTAGAATCCAGATCGTGCGTCAAACACTGCAGTTTAATTACTTTCAGTCTTTCATTTTTCTAACCCCACACTTGTCAGATACATGGGTTTAAGTACAGTGGGAGACCTGCTATAGAGGGATAATTATTTTGTATTTCTTCTGTAGCTGATTTTGACACTTAGGATTTTTAAGAAATGTGATATTTTTACATGAGAAAGAACTTTGCCTTCTGGTGGCAATGCTGTGCCGAAGGAATTTAAACCATGTGTCAGTTTCTAAATATAAAATGTATTGCTATGAAACTTAGACAAAGCATGCCTCCAGTTGAGCAGGGTCAGTGCACAAGGTTCTTGTAAAACAAACACGCACACATTCTTTGTGACAACAAAACGGTTAAATCCTAGAGAAATCTAATTAATATTAGCTGATTTCACATAATCCTAGATGGTAGATTTTGTTTTTAACAGATGTTGTCTCACTAGTAGCGAATCCTCCCTATTTTTATTTATCTTGTGGAGGAAGAAGTACAACCTTCCTTATTCCATTTTTCTTATCTTATCCCTTCACACCAAACATAATTGCCCTGTTCCCAGCCCATACAATTTTAATGCTGCTCAACAGCCTTGCTTAGTTTCATTCTCTTCTCATTACAGCCTTTAAAAAGCTCCTATAATTAATAAGCAGTTCATGAAATAAATTTCTAATGTTTTTGTGTTCCACTTGTTTGAAGTAATTCCTAATCAGGATGACTTACTGCCACAATCCTTCTAATAGAACAGATGACAAGAGGTATGCACACAATCTCCAAAACGTGCAATAGGCAGGCTTCATATTGTTAGCTCAAAGCACCAACATAGAAAACTAGTGCAATGAAGGGGAAGACAAATGCATCTCTCTATGACTATGCTACAAACTCATGACCTCCAGGCAAACCAGAGGGGCACACTGTGGTGTGGTAAATTGAGAATAAGCTGGCCATCGTAAACCAGCCACAACAGTGTTCATCCAAATGTTCCCCTCTGCTTGACACAAACAGAATCTGAACCACCAGTGTCTGGACTATTGGGATTAGTGAATGTGCAAACATGCCTTTACTGGTGGAATCATTATGGGCTTTAAAGTATCTATATCATCAATGTACAGAAATAGGAATACGTGCAAACAATTGCAGTCATTAGCAATTTAACTTCTGCAAACATAATAGAAGTATTTATATCATGGATGTACAGAAATAGGAATACATGCAAACAATTGCAGTCATTAGCAATTTAACTTCTGCAAACATAATAGAAGTATTTATATCATGCATGCACAGAAACAGGAATATATGCAAATAATTGCAGTCATTAGTAGGTTAACTTCCTCAACTTTAATATAACATAACGTTTGGAGCCTGATTTCAGACATAGTGGTTGTGTAGCATACAATTGCAGAAAGTGAATAGCCTTTGGACTGCAGAGACTCTCCTGGCTTGTCAACCTGCTAATATAAAAACAGAAGATAACAGGGCAGAAACTACACACTTTTCATAAAAACTAGCTAAAATGTTGAACTAGCAAGAAAGTAGGTTATCCCAACATTCCCTTGTTCCTCATTGGTTGAAGTTGTACTTCTCCAGTCCCAGCGATTTCTTCATGTTTCAAGCCAACCAGTATTCTCCAGTTAATCCTTAATACAATTACATTCAGTATTCAAGTTCAGTTGTTCTGTGTTTTTTGGGTTATAAAACAATGCCTGCTATTTCGATACAGCAAGCCATCTACTTTAGAATATATTAGAATATAATAACTTTAGAATTATTTATAGAATAAATGAAAATGTAACAATACATGATTTCAGCTCTTATCAATTATGCTCTGAAACGGGGGGCCTCTCTCCCCTCTCTGAAATGAAGCTTGGTGCTTAATTTTAGTAAGGAAAGTCGCCGACATATGCTTTCTCATTAGATGGAGTTAGAGGAAAGACCAACATTCAGAAGAACTGACAATGATCATTTTGCCTGAAGATGCTTCCTCCATATGACAGAGTGTGGGCATGCGTGCAAGGCAGTAGGCCTCATTATTGTTTTTGTGAATAAGATTACCATAGCCACTTCCTAACATAGAAAGTTTGTTTTATAGAACAATCTCTGCTGTATTTAGCTAAAATATTCATCTTAAAGTGAGTTCTAGGGTGAATGTGTAATCAGTTAAGTCAGTCGTTGATTTAAAGCCAAAAATGTAATTTTAATAAAGTAAAGACTGGGATCTATGTGTCATGCACAGAGAGATTATTTTTTAAACAGAAGGACGTGGTACCATTTGCAGAACCCAGTTCTAAATAATACTTCACATACTTCACAAGCAATTTATTTTTGCTTCATATATTTCTGTTATAACAGGTAAGATGAAAAAGCCAAGGAGCTCATCCAACTCTGTTTAAAATGCACATATGGAAGGCAGGGAGGTTAAATTGCAGCACTGTAGCTCAGGTGTCATGGCAAAGCTGCTGTAGATTTTTCTTGCAAGATATCAGCAGCGGTGGTTCAGCCTAGGCCTGTTCAAAGGCAAGATTAGGTCAGGGCTCTTCATGTTTGCAATGTTTTCATGTGACTTTTATAACTATAGACTTTTGTACATTATGGCTTATTTATACTAGATGAGGCTGGAGGCTCGATATTTTCAGTGCTTTGATGAATGTCCAGGTTAATAGGAAAAGACTGGTTGGCTTTACAAAATTATAATGTATTTAAAGTCTTTCATTTCTATTAAATTTGAAAACAAAATCTAATTTGGTTTTCTTTTATCTTTACACCAAAGAGTTGTACGTATTGGTGTACCTTGATATACAAATATTAGATGAATTTAATTAACGTGGTTATAGTTGTATGATTCTTTTCATCAAAGAAAGAAGAGGCAAAACGTTTCTGTCAGAGGCAGAAAAGATCAAGATAAAAGGAGGATTTTATCAATCAGTGCATACACTGGTGAGGACAATTTATTTTTCATAATTCCCAGGAAGCAGAAGTCAAAATTCTAAAACATTAAAGATTTAAAAAAATCAAACTGCAACTCTGCAAGCAGGACGTGACATAGAAAAAGGATAGAAAAAATAGAAATAAAAATAAACACAGATTTTGCACACTGATTAAAGGTTTTTTTCCTGTAGTTCTTTGCAGGATTCCTTGCCTGTAATTTGGATGATTTTTTGTGAATGTTACATACTTGAGCAAGGCTGACTTGTGAGCAAGCACTAACTCACCTCATTAGTGAGAGATAATTGGGCATAGACGATAAGGCGATTTAGTTTGTTAAATATCCAGCATGGCTAAAAGAGAGAGAAACACAGAAAGGATCCAAAATGCCCTGCTTATCAATGGAATAACATCTTCTCCGTGCCTTTGGTGAATTGTTGGCTGGTCTAAGTTATCTCAACTGGACGTCAATGAATGTGGCACAATTTTACACAACAGCGTGCTAATTGTTGTGGGCAAAGACCGATTGATAAGTTGATACAACAGTGATGGTCTAGGAAGGTGTGTTTAGACATGACAAAACATGTAGTATTAATGTCAAACTGACTGCATGGGCTACATACAGTAGATGAAGTCTTAGGACTTCACTTGCTGCCCTGCTTGAAGGCTTATACTGATGTGAACATATTCTAGCAGGACAAGGCTTGTCCTCGTCCATGTGTAACAGGGCTTTCCTGTACGATGAGAATGTGACACTTATGCTGTGGACATAACTTATGCTTGTCCAGGACTTAAGAATAAATGATGAAACTTGAAACTGGGGAAAATACTATACATGGAAGTGCATTAAAAACAGAATAGGGGCCATTTTTAGCTCAAAGAGTTGTGCGAATATGAATCTAACTACAAAGCCATGTTGTTGAACAAGATACCCTTGAATCTTTCAAGACAGTACTGAATGAGACCCTTGAATAAGTTACTAACTACCAAATGGGCTATTTGTTTGGGCATTATGTTCTTAAGATAGCAGTTCAATAGGAATCGGGCGGAATCGCACAAAACAGCATCTGTAACCCGGTGCTTAGCATTGGTTAAGGGCTGATCATACTGAAGTATTTATCAATTGCAAGTTTTAATACTGGATTTCCATGGAATTGAGTTTTGCTGCCTGAACTTACTGTTAGGTTTATCATCAGACTGCAAATACCCACCCTTCGGGTTCCTTAGAGTGTTGCATGCCACTGAGGATTAGAGTGATGTCAAAGTAAAATGAACACAAATATTTAAAAAGGAACACACTTTAGACTTTCTGTGGAACACCCATGACCTATGTTTTGTGTGTGTGTCTTACAGGTTCAGCACAGTCAGCACTATGACTGATGGGGACTATGATTATCTCATCAAGCTCCTAGCTCTGGGAGACTCAGGAGTTGGAAAGACCACCTTCCTGTATAGATACACCGACAATAAATTCAACCCCAGGTTCATTACCACAGTGGGAATCGACTTCAGGGAAAAGAGGGTGGTAGGTATATCTCCTTTTCTTATTTCCTTTTATTGTTTTAAAGATATCCAAGTTATCCTGAATTCTGCATTTTATATTAACGAGGAGATTGTTCATTAGAAACTACGCCTCAACCATATTACCCTTCCTTTTTGTAAACTGTATACAATTACATAACATTTTCCACAGGTCATAAACCTCTCAGAAGCACAGAAAAACCAAGGGAGCCAAGTAATCCGACACCTACTGTATAAATGCAGACCGTAGTGATGTACTGTACTAAAGCAAGGCCAAGGGCTAATGTAAATTTGAAAACCATCCTTAAAAGACATAGAAATCAGTTTCCATGATTCAGTATCAGGATACTCGTTGAATATTTTAAAGCCCACTCTACAACACTTTGAACATTCTCAAAACGATGTGATGTGAAATTTATATTTTAAAGATACAGATATGAGAAGCATGGTGGTGCAGTGATTAGCATTGCTGCCTTGCCTTGTGTGGAGTTTATATATTCTCCCTGTGTTTGTGTGAGCTGCCTCTGGGTGCTCCAGTTTCCTCCCACAGTCCAAAGCCTGGTAGGTTGATTGGCTTCTGGGAAAATTCACCTCGCTAAAGAGGTTAGAAAATGGATGGATACAGTAGATACAAAAAGAAATATTGGTACTAAACTGTGAATTTAAGAAAGGGTTTGGGGCATAAGATAATGTTTTTCATTTCAACATTTTTAGGTAATAATACACTTGAATCAAAGTAATCTTTATGGCTAAGATTTTGCTGGTTATTAATTTGAGGATTTAATCACTTCCTCTTTCGAAAAAATATTACATGTTCATACCACATCAGTGTGTCAAGAGAAAGGTGCTGATAGTGAGCTATTTTGGGCATTTCTCAGGAACATAATGTTGTATAATTTACAGTCTTGGCAATGTCCAATGAATACATCTTTAAAATATTTGATTTTAAATCTAACCCTCCTTTCTTGTGGTCTAAATGACCTACTTTTTGTTTCAGCCCAAAAGCCACTGAGAGGGCATTGACAATTAGAGCACATTCTTTTGAAGGAAAAATAAAAAGCAAAACAAGACTTAAGTATATTCCTGCTAAGTATAAAATGCATGCAGAAGCATTCCTCAACTACATTGCTTCTCATATCTAATCTGAATTCTAAAATTGCTGAGCTAAAGTAAGTCTTTCACATAAATAATCCAGTTTGTCTTTAAGTTTTCACTAAGAGTTTATATAACTGCTTTTAGAAGGTAGTGCATTATTCCTATGTAAATTTGTTTTATGCCTGTTTCATTTGTGTTTGCACTTTGTGCCATTCCGTTATTAAATTGTACTCAGTAATAGGAAGGCAAAGGCAGGATGTATGTCACAAATGCTAATGCAGGAAATGCTTCTACAGAAAGCTTTAATATGGGCAAGATATTAGAAAGTAAGGATTCAAATAAGTCAAGGCAAATTACTACACACTCCTTATATTTCTTTATTAGACTGTACAATTGATACATTCTTACCACAGATATCTGCTGTCCTTGCATTGATTGCATTGTTTATTGACTCACTCATTGACTGTACAAATGTCCCTCTACTTGGATCCATAAAGCATGCCTTGCCTTGGAACAGTTCAGCAGTTGCCAAACTGCAAATACTGTAGGTCCCTTTTTTTGGCTGTATTTTTCACTTCTGTTTTTTGTTTCATTTAAATAGATTAATAAGCTTGCTGTGGTTACATTTATCAACCATAATTTAATCATAGAAGGCAGTGAAACTGGTCCCTAAACAAAGGGGTGTATTTTATCTTGAAAGCAAAAAAGCCGAAATTCTGATTGAATTCTACTAAGATGAAATTTATAAATGGCATTTGCAGATAACTCCCCTCTTTCCAAAAATACACACAGTACACCAATTTATAAAGTGGGTATGCTGAAGATGTTCTAGCTCTGGAGTATTTGAAATGGGCTAAAAGATTCTAGGATTAGCAAGATTATGATGTTTGTTGTCATTGTTTTAAAGGTGAGTTCTTAGATTTTCAAACTGTGCTGTAACTACATGATTTATGTTCTACAGCAGGATATACTGTAAACATATTTCTTTTACACAAATACAGTAAATGAGTTGATATTTAACATGGAAAATGAGAAAAAAAATGACTTATCTCTTTAGTTTTTCAGTGACAATCTCATATTTGTAAATGGTTTAAATTTTGAATTAATACTGATAGCTGTTAAAACAATGAGATTTAAATACACATTGCCATTGTGTATCCTTTATTTCCTACTTGTTGTAACAGATCACTGTTCATCAAGATCCAGTTGTTTAGCAATTTCTCCTTTCTGCTTAAGCATTTACTGTAAGTTTGAGTTATTTTAAGATTGGTTTTTTAAGTTTTCTTTAAATGCTTCAAGTGCTAAGTGTCGTGTGAAAATGTATGTCCACATCTTTCAGAAGTAAAATCAACATTAACTCTTTAGTATATTGACAGTAGACAATATACAACGTTTATTAGATTTATTAGATTAGATCTGCTCACCTACATACAATGCCTATAAATTAAAAGTCTTCACATCCTTTCCAAAGTTACACATTCTGTGGCCTAACAGCTGAAAATTAAATCAGAATTTATTCTACCTTTATTATGCAGTACATATCCTCTAATTGGGGAAAAAAAGCTCAAATATTATGAAAAGTAATTACAAATAAAAGCCAAGTTGTTAGAAGGACCTGCAATTGAACTCTTTCTACAACATCAGATTACCTTTAGTCTTTCCTCAGATGCCATCAAACCACCCTTCTGAATTTTATCTCGTATCATGGTGGAATGCTGCTTCTTATGTGAACTGATAGCGAGGTCTAGTCTGATCATGTTTGTCATAGGGGACAATTGTTTAAAGTTATCAGTTGACTTATTTTACCATCTAACTCTTCCATCTTCTTATTAAATTTAAGCAGGTTCTGTATTACTGCTCTGTGCTCATTTAAAGTATTTGTAGTAATGGCAATTACATAAAAAAAAACAAAATAATATTAAAAGTAAACTGTTACAGACCATTATGTAAAATATATTGTCATAGATGAGAGATTGATTTTTAGATTTTTACTGTAAGTACAGTACCTACAGTATACTTAGAATCCTAAAACTATTGAATAATGCTCCTCTGATAATTATGTCAAGCTGAGAATGCAGCTGTTCCGCAAAGAAGAGATTTCACTGTATGATCAGGGGGTGAATTCTATACCAAAGCAAGGTATTTTTTTAAATAAAAGCATTTCCGGAGTGGATTCATCTTCATTTTGTTAACTTTTTCAAAATGTCAGCATGTGTCAAAGAAGGTTTCACAACCATAACATTTTTATTATCTTTTTTTTACTTTTTAAAGTGGAATTAACCTTGAATTGCTCATTTGCAGCTCCTGTGGTGACACATCTCCCCCACTCAAAAGTAATTTGCATAAGGCTAAACTTGGCCTACGTATAACCTTGATCTGAGTTTATATTTCTCTAGGTCTGTTTAATGCAGTCATTACTGTGACTGGGTCATTGTCGTACCTGAAATGGAAATGCAAAGTAACAGTCTGTATATCTGTTGCTGTGCTTTACCCCCTAGTGAGGATGTGTGTTAATACTGTAAGTTAATACAGGTTTTAGCTAACTTTTCTTAATGTTTTAGGAACAGATTAGTAATCCTTTAAATTTTATACTTAATGCTTTTATTTCACATACTGTATGACAACTGTCAAAAGTGTAATGGACAGTTAACTAGTTTTCTCATATGCAGAACTACGGTATAGTGTTAAATAGTTAGTATGCTTTCCACATGGCTTCTTTCAGAAGCTAATATAGTGTATTTCATCTTATAGTACAGAAAGCCAGGGGCCATACAGTTTCCTACAAGTTTAATGTATTCAATGTTTTTTTAGATAAAATCTTTATTTAAGTTTACTCATTGCATATGATTTATTCTTAAAAAGAGTACACCGTTGGTAAAATATGATTTTCAACCTAAATTAAAGGGGGTGCCATAAAGTTTTTGATCATTAATCCTAAGGTCCTCATGCGTGTATTCATGCAGTACTCCTTATCTTCAGATTACAGTAAGAAGGATACAAAGTGTCGTGTGTATGTGGACTAGTGCTTAGAGCTCTTGGCTCTGGTAACTGGACAGTAATGTGTTCAAATACCAGGAGGAAACTGCTGTTGTACCCTCAGGCAAGGTATTTTTCTTTTTTATTCAGTAAGGTGCCCAGGAGTGTAAATGGGTACAAATATAATCAATCAAAGTTTATTTAGTTTATTTATCAAATACACAACAGTACAGTGTGCAGCAGTAATTGCTGGCAATGAAATGTCTTTTTTTTTTGCGAGCTCACCAGGGGGAAATAAAAATCAGAAAACTAAAAGTTACAGAATAAAGTTACATAATAATAGTGCAATAAAAATTGAATTAAAAAACCCAATATAAATAGAACTACTACATATCCAGGGTGTATGCAATCAATACATTATGTCCAAATAGTGCAGTATACAGTGGAAAACTGTATGTAACCTGACCATTTAAGAAAGACCATTAGGGTGGTTGCTGAAGGTGACTGCAGCTTGGCTGTTCAGCAGTCTTATTGCCTGGAGGTAGAAGCTGTTCCATTATCTATTGGACTTTGACTGAAAGTAGGAGAGAGAACAGTTTATGACTTGGATGACTGGGGTCCTTGAGAATAGACCTGGCCTTCTTAAGACATCTAGCTGAGTAGATATCCTGGATGTTTGGTAGCTCACAGCCGGTAATGAGCTGTGCTGACTTCACCACCCTCTGCAGTACTTTGCAATCCCAGGTGGAGGAGCTCCCATACCAGGCAGTGATGCAGCCAATCAGGATACTCTCAATAGTGCACCCTTAGAAGCTGTCCTGGATATGTATTGGCATGCCAAACGTCTTGAGCCTGCAGAGATAGAATAATAGAATAGGCACTGCCGTGCTGTTTTGACCACGACGTCGGTCACTTTGGTTATAAGTGTAAACCCAAAAAATAATAGAAATAATATTTTAATTAATTTCCTCACTCCTTCCTTATGAGACTTTTAATAAGAATGGTAAAAAAGAGACCGCAACTGGGTATTTATGAAATCTCAGATAAGGTTTATTCTGATAATGTTGTCATTATATTGCCAGTATATCACCCATATTGATTTTGCTCATGCAGCATGTAATCGGCACTTTCTAGCAAATGTTGGTATAAGAACTGTTAGTTTTTCCAGTTTTTGAATACAGGTGTCGGCTTTTCACAGGTGTACAGTACTTCAGGGCCAAATGGCACGACTGGGAAAACCTTTAAAGTTCACCTTCAGCTCTGGGACACAGCGGGACAAGAAAGGTATGCATCTCAATGGATCTTTGTATTTTGATTAAATACAAGTGACAGTCTAACGGGTTAATTTAGTATGCTTGTCAGGCATGAGATACAGAAATAGTAAAATAGATCAAGATTCAGCTGTTTAGGAAAGGTTTAACTCAAACTCGACTTCAATGTTAATCTGCATCATGTTAATAACAGGTTTTAAAGACGACAAGATTCTTGGTTTATTTGTGTCTGTGCATTGTATGCTTGCCTCTGTGACCTTTGAACCTGCTTGTTCAAAGTGCACTGTGGAAGTGCTAAGATGACCTGTGTAATAGTGGGTGAGCACATGGTTAGTGTTAAACATGGGTAGAGTGTGGCAGTGTGAGGGGGGCACTAGTGCCTTATGAGTTATAAACTCATAATTTCTCTTTAGTCTCCCACTAAACAAACCTGTTCATCAATGACAAATCAAATCATCTTGTTGAAAATTTTACCTTTCACAAACAAACAGAGCAATGTCAACTGTTCCAAGTCATGTCTATCTTTCCTTACAGTTCCATAAATATGCCTCAGCTTCTGCCTGTAATGGGCCCCAAGAGCTGGAGATGCATTGTGCCTATATTTGATTTTTTGTTGTCTTTAGTTTTACAAATCTATATTTAATTTCATCACAGTACTCGATCTGAAAATAGTACTTGCGCTATTTTTACACTATGAGACACTCTGTAACACTTTTTCTTGCAGACATTTAGCAACAGTATAGCATTTCAAATGCTGTCAGCTTTAACATCTTGAGACTGACAGCATTTAGGACAGTCTGATTTCTAAACAAATCATAAATGGATGTTTTTCTGTAAAGTTATTAATTGCTGTAGATACAGACCTACTGTGATATAGAACATATATATCTACTTCTAGAACTGTGAAGGTATCAGTCTTTTTAGATATAGTATAGTTATAGTAGTAGTATAAAGTAACTGTGTGTTGTAGTCTGCAAATGTTTCCAATGAAACCTCTGTGCCCCTCATCCCTTTACAGAGTATCCAGCCTTCAATCCATGGGTAAGGTTTGTTTATACTTGGTGACTTGTAGTGATCTTTAAGCCTGATGACAACCAGGTAGTCAAAACATGAATATTCCATGAGCATAAAAATAAAATGTTCTGCATGATTATATATCTGTATCTTCTGTATATTTTGAATAAGTTCTGCGTCTATAACTAATCCATGCTTCTTTCAGCGTTCAAAAAGTAAACCGTTCATAACAGGAGTCAGTTATTCCCAAACATGATCTTCCAATTCTAAAACCTTCACTGAGACAACTGGGATCTGGTTTTGGAAAACCTAAGGCTGTTCTGACTCAGGGACTGTGAAAATAGCAACTGCTTCAATCACTTTGCTGTTTTTTCAGGTTCAGGAGCCTCACCACAGCCTTTTTCAGAGATGCCATGGGGTTTTTATTAATGTTTGATCTCACCAGCCAGCAGAGCTTCTTGAATGTCAGGAACTGGATGAGTAAGTTCTTCATGTGTTACAGTTGTACTAGTTACATCAAGTACTTTGATTCATACTGGTGAATTTCAAAAGGCTTGCATTCCCTGGTGGGTTGTGGACAAATTATTGGACATCATAATGTCCAACACAGTAAACTAGAAGTAATAAAAAGATGACTTTTCTGAAGGTGCACAAGTATTGTTTCATTGTACTTGAATTTGTCTCAAGTCATTATGTTTATCTCATGTCAGCAAGGAAAATCTCTTAATAAGAACTGAACTATAAAAAATATTATTACATTTTCCTCAGTGGCTGCAGCTATTACTGCAACCCTACTAGCTTCAGCCCTGATCATTAAAGAATTTAGAAGATTTGTCTTTGAAATCAAATGCAGGAAATGGGAACATTTGAAAAATATGCAAATCCCATGGTACAAAAATACATTTTAATGAGTTTGTTTCTTATTCAACAGCACGAAATATTTAAAATGAGACATTAGAAAACACATATTGAAATATGCAACATCTAAGTTGAAAGTAGCAGCTCACCTACACTATGTGAAACTCAAGCTCTTTGGTGAAATAAACACATTTTGCATTCCTACACATTGAAACATGGAATTTTGACAAAACAAAGGAATGCAGTAGTACCAATCCCCAAAATATGGTTGTGCTATAAAGAGAAATTCTTTTAATTATATATTTATGTATTAATTGTTCCCCCACCTTTTACTGATGGTGAACTACTGTACAAGCTTGACATCTTTGAATCCGTCAAAACCTTTTCACTTGGTACTGTTAGAGGGAAGAGAGGACTCCCTGTCTTGCGCCTCATAATGATTCAATTTATTTCATTTTTAAAAATACTTTAATTCCAAGTCACATTTTATATGTAGTCAAATTCTTTATAAATAAAAGCTACCATTTATACTATATGTCAAACTTTGTTCAGATTTCTTATTCGATATACCAGTGGATCTTGTATTGGTCACCACTGAGTGATGCAGTCAGTCACATGATTTATCTGGACCTTTAGAAATGTAGTTATGACCATGAAGCAACATTTGATACTGTGAAGTTTAGACACAGTTATAGGTTGAAATTTCCTAATGCTGGGTTTTCTTCCCACAATATACTGTAAGTAGTAGAACTGTTTATTGGCTACCAATTTTTAAACATCTGTTGATGTGGAATAAACATTGTATTCCTATTCTGTTTTATATATAATATATACATTTTGCAGCACCATCACAGTACTATCCAAAAACACTAAGTAATCAGAAAATGAACAGGGTGTATGTCTCCTTTGTGTGAAGCTCACAGCTTGATTCATATAAAATTGTTCAGCTATTGGCCTGCATAAACACATGAAGAAATTCCATATCTTACATGGCTAGCACCAAGACACTTTCCCCATTGAAAAGACTGGCACTGAAAACAATCTGGAAACGGTTAACAGAGAAAAATGCAACAGATCAGTTTCTCAGTTATTAAGTGTTTAGTGACATCTCACTGTTAAAATCTGCTTTAAGGTATAATATTCAGAAATGCTTTAAAAAGAAGCCTTCACCTCTTCTGTGAAAGTGTTACAAACCACTGATGCCCTCTCACTGGTGTTTACAGTGGGATATGTAGCCTTTTATTTTAAACAAATAGAGGAAATATGTAAAACCTTTTTTTGTTAATTCAGAGAGATTAGTTTGTGTTATGTTAACATAGACATTTCATTTACTCTTTTGATTTTATGGTTTCAGTTTCATGTTGAAACCCTTGTCCCATCATGACCTCAGATCCATTGTATTATAAGTAGCATATTTCTATATGTTTGGTGCTAGAAGGTTTTGGACACCTCAAAAATTTGATTATTGACCACTGGAAGTGGGCTTTTACGACGTTTTTCCCTGCAGGCTAGTTTGTATCCATTTATTTGTGTAGTTTTACATTTTGATGAGCCTTCCTATTAACATGTATATTCTACACATACAGAGCAAAAAGTTCTTTTTAAAAAGAAACTGAATCATGCTATCTGATGAATGTGTTGTCTAAGAATGGCCTAATCACAATAAGCTACATTTTTTGGAAACATTTCACCTTTAAATGCTTGTGTTTTACCCTGCTCCTTCAGCCGCCATTCGCCATTCTCCAAATCACTGCCTCATTTTTGGTCTCAGAAGAGTGAGGCAGGAACCTGCCAATGCGAGAGAACACTTTGTGAGAATTTTCAAAGGAAGGAATGCAAAAACATCATCTACCAGCCTTGAAAAAGGCTTGAAACGAACACCAAATACGGGAAATACATTAAGACATTGAATGGAAACATCATTTAATAGCACTCACTACTCAAATATTGGGTTGGCTGTTGTGAAAATTTGAATCAAGCAAGCAAGCAAAAAAAAAAATTCAGTGCAACACTGTGCAACCATGCTCCTGTCAGCTCGGTGTTCGGTAATCCTCACATAGCCAGCGGATTACTGATTGGCCACCTCTCATTTCTAACTCTTCTGATTTTTTTGGAGAGGAGATCCTATTAGTAATGGTAATTGTTCTCCTTGTGTTGCCATACCATGTTTTTTGGAAGGGTTTTTCCATGCAATCTTGTAATTGAGAGTAATTATGAAATTCACGACTTTACATAGCTTTTTAAAAACATTTTAAATACATTGTGCCAGACCTATGGTCGTGTTGTAACAGGATCGTTTAAACTACGTGGATCCAGGTTAACACGAGTACCAATACACAGCTTAAAAAAAACACCTCAGTGCCTTTATTTTCACAGTGCAGGGAACTCAAAACACTGTAACCACATGAACCAAAATAAAAGCCTCTTTTGAGCTGGTCTCCAAGTAAGAACTGTACTGTAAACTGAAAATAGTTCAGGTATTTCTTTTTTGTGTGTGGTAGGTACCATATGATATTTGTGGATCACATGAATTGCACAATCTGCACTAATTCATTTTGCAATCGAATCTGTCACTTAAAAGGAACACTTTAATGCTGTATTTCATTTGTTGTTGTTTTTTTTCAGGCCAGCTCCAGGCCAATGCATATTGTGAAAACCCAGATATAGTATTAGTTGGTAACAAATCTGACTTATCTGATCAGAGAGAGGTGCAGGAGAAGCAAGCAAAAGAGCTAGCTGAAAAATATGGGTAAGTACGATCAAATGCAAAGTAAATGTACCACAACGTTAAATCAGCTATCTGTACATTTTGTGAGACCTTGAAGATTGTAATCTTTAGACACATTTTCAACTTCTTCTTATTCCTGCTGATATCATAAGGTTTTTATTTAAATGAAAACATACTCAAAATATTCTTTTAAGTGTAAGTATTTTGCACGTACAGTACATGCAGATTTCCCCCCCCCCAAAGAGAATTAAATAAATCATTGCAGTGTACACAGTTTGTCCAGAGCTTTCTGATGGCAAAGTAATAAGGATGTCTGTATTCTTTTTTTTCTCCACTTTTGACAGAATACCCTACTTTGAAACCAGTGCAGCTACGGGTTCCGAGGTTGACAAGGCAGTCATCACGCTGCTCGATCTGGTGATGAAGCGCATGGAGCAGTGTGTGGAGAAGACCCAGCAGGAGTCACCCAATGGAGGGGGCTCTGGAAAGCTAGAGCCCCTGCCTGCTGCTGAGAGAAAGTGTGCCTGTTAGACTGCATCGCTCCTCTGTAAAGAGAAGCCTATCTGTGGACAGAAAATAAAAAAAAACAAAACAAATTGTCTAGGTAAACAAACACAGCTAGCCATGCAGACTGGCAGCTGCCCTAGACCATGTAGGATTACAATTGGCCTCTCATGATTCCTTGACAGATATCTTGGGTATCATTTGTGAATATTTATGATACTATACTGTTACAGAAATGTATCCTTACCCCTTCTCCCATCCCTCCTGGAGTAAGATTATTTTTTGAAAAACACGACTCAGTAGACATTGAAGTGAGATCCTTCACTAAAAAAAAAACTTATATAAGAAGTTTATTTTTGCCATTAATAGTTCAAATATTTGTCTTGTCTCTTCGGAGGACTGGTCCTTCTGCAACCCCTGTATTGTCTGCCGTGACTTTCATGAGATGTGCATGACATTGCCTTTATTAGACATTCCAGGTTGTGAGCAAGATGGCGTGGCAGTGACCGATGCTGAAATACTGCCAGCAAGGTTTACAATATTTCCCTCATTGGGTTATTAGTTATATTGCGTTTCCTTTTAATAGAAAAGTTAGATGTGCATCCTTCTTGTTTCCAGAAAACTGGAAAGCTGAAAAAAGCAAGTAAATAACAGTTACATGCACAGATGATAATATTGCAGTGTTTTATTAGTTTCGTAATGACCAGGCTTCAGCAATCCAAACGTACTTTGACTAGTAGACCACATTACAGATTGTAGCTGAACCTTCAGTGCCAATTAGGTAACGGGCAAACATGGTTAACAACTGAGATACTTCATCAAGTCTCCAATCAAATATCTGGTTTTAAATGTAAATTACATAAATATGTCTCTTTGGCAGGAAAGTTTATTTTGCTATATGTCTGGCAACTGACAGAAAAGGGTGTACTCTAAGCCTGCTGTTAGCCATTTTTTACAATATGGGGTGGAATGAGCCTTAGTGCTATTCACTGATTAGAACCATTTAAAAAAACAAAAGCATTCAAATTATATATTCATGTAAGGAGATTGCCTGGAATAATTGCTGTTACTATGTGCCAAAAACTCTTTTTTTTTTTTTCATTTGGCCAATACATCATTATCTGCCTTCACACATGAACCTTTCCATTTGCAAAATACTTATATATATCACCTGGCATTGGTGATATTCCACATATCAGAAATAAGTTACAGCTGACTTGATGTATGGTTGTGTTACTACACTTTGAATGTTTCTAGTAACATTTTGTTACTTTTGTTTATTTTTTTTCATTTCTGGAGATATAGGAAAGTTATTAATGAATTGATATTTCTTTATCTGTTTTTCAAATAATAAATGTAAAAGGACAAAAAATCTATTTGCATTACCAGACGTCCTAGATATGTTATATCTGTTCTGTGTTTTTATGCATATTACTGTTTTAAGACTCAATGAAGCCAACATGACATTTTTGTGAATGTGGAGAGTATAAAATTATGAGTTAATGAAATCAAAATGTAAAACCTGGAGATATGATTGAAAAATAAACCTTAGATGGATTTAAAAGAGCAAATATTATGCATTGGATGTACTTGATTTTGCACTAGGAACAAGATTAACTTCAGTTTTATCTAATAAACTTTTTGCAGAAAACGGCGTAATACATTAAACATTTGTTGAAATTACAGTACCGGCATTTTTTAAAACTTTCACTGATCCCTTGTAATTCTGTAAACTGAAATAACTTCCTCTTAGTGCAAAGTTCAATACATCTGATTTCATCAGCATGGTAAGTGGTGCTTCATGCAAAGTGCTTCTAATGTCTTAAAAAATCACTTTATTTTTTGAGGACAACCAGATATTATAAAAAACATTCTCTGGATTGGATTTCCATCATTCTTTGAGAGTAGAAATATACGTGATGTGTTCCTGGGCAAACAATTCAGGTCGATTAGTCTTTGCAAGAATCATCGTTTTGGGATGGCGATTGAGAATACAGACCTACCAATATGTGCAACTATGGTATATAAAGTATATAGAAACTTCAAAAGTTCTTCGTGTTGACATCAGACACTCCAGCTAGAGTAGCCTTCTGAGAAGATTGTGTTAATACATTTCTGCAGTTCTCACTTTCCAGTTCTTTTTATGGAGGTGTCTTCTTCAGTGTCATGCCCTCTTGATTTTCATTTTTTTTTTAAATTTAAGAACCATTTAAGTTTTTGAATTCAACATCAAAAGTCTGGTATTTTAGGGCAGCAGGGCAGTGGTGAGCATTGCTGCCTCACAACGCTGGGGCCCTGGGTTCAATTCCTGGGGTGCCATCTGCATGGAGTTTGTATGTACTCCCCATGTTCATGTGTGTTTTCTCTGGGAGCTCCAGTTTTCCCACAGATCAGAAACATGCTGGTAGGTTTATTGGATTCTGGAAAAGCTTACACCGGGGGGAGTGTAAGGGAGTGTGTGCCTGTGTTTGTGACTGGCAACCCATCCAGGATTTATCTCCCCTTGCTTGCTGGGCTAGGCTCTGGCTCCCTGATTCGGAAGGAGCAGTTAGAAAATGAATGGATGGATGTCTGGTATTTTGTACATCTATAATAGGACTGTAACCAAGGACTGTTCAAAACTCAGTTAAAGGGTATTAGGGACCAGGGTGTACAAAATGTTTTCTGCACTAAAACAATTGTGGTTTTGTTTCTGTAGCATAATATCCTTTAATTTCTATTTTCATTTCTAGTCTGTATCTTTCATCTTGACATTTTAACACATTTCTGTACGCAGCTCTGTGTCAGATTGGTACCAAATAGCACAATGTGCGCATTAGTTTGAAGTTTGAGGGATGCTCAAGCTGTATTCATCACATTTCCAGGTACCGATGGAAATCTGACTCCTCAGTTTCCATTCAGGGACTAAATTAAAGGGTACTTGGACAGTTCCTCCAACAGTGTTTAGTGTTCAGGGGATTCTCTGTGTGGGACGGTTTCCATGTGTACTGTTTTACATGTGAAGAGGCTGTGTGTCTGCACATTTGGGAACACCATTCTAGAGCAGTACTTCCCAACCCTGGTCCTGGAGGAACATTCCTTGCTAGTGTAATAACCTACTTAAAGGATGTTTTTTTCCAATAATGTCACCATGCTGATTACTTCTGCTCTTCTCAGTTTTCTTCCCATTATTACTAACTAAACAGCTCATACGAGTTGATAAATCTCTTACAGGTGGAAATGACAGATACCCACAGCACTTTTTTTTTCTTCAGTTCAGTTTTCCTTCTTCTTTTTACCTTTAGTTTGCCTTTCAAGAAACACATCAAAATGAAGGTAGTTCTGAAACTCAGAAATTCATGCACGGTTAATACCAGTCATTAACCTTATCTGACCTTTTAAGAGCTAAAAGGAAATTTGAAGAGATTTCCCAAACAAAACTGAAATCAATAAGTCAGTGATTGAGAACTCTGCTGGTGCACAAACCGGGACCAGTTTCTGGAGGACCAGGGCTGGGAACCACTGCGCTATACAAGTAGATTGTAGTCACAGGGAGGGAAAGGAATCAATTATTCATTTACTTGTAAGAATGATGTAAAACATGGGAAATCCACCACCTTATGCATATCGAAACCTTCATTTGCTACAGTAGTTTCAGAAGCATGCACAGAAGGAATATCCCAACTCATTTGCAGCGATGTGACCTGTATGACCTAGCTGGATTGGGTAGTCCAATTTTATAACGCGAGGTTAAGTATAATTTTTTTTTCTTTCATTTAGAAATGTCATGATTAAAGGTCATTATTAATTAGTGCAGATGTAATTTACTCCATCAGTGACATTTGCAGACAATTTAGGCAGGTGCAGTCAAAAAAAACTGAGGAGGCATGGCAGATTTGCAATTCACAGCTTTATTACACCAGCCTAGCACTGAAACACTTGCACTCAAGTGAGGTGTCACCCGACACCTCATGCATTTCAGCATGCGAGTCTGTGTGCACCTTCTTTGTTCACGTCACGACTTTTCACCTAAACAGCATGAGATCTCTGTGCGTGATCAATTTGTACATCAGTCCTTTTCACTCACGTGACATCGAGTGGGATGAGACAGTCCACTTCACTTTCATGACAGTGAAAACCTCACAGGCTGCAGGGCCATTTTTCTTCTTGTTTAAGCAACGTGTCGAATGTGGAAAAGCATGGAAACTCCTCCACTGCCACAGTCTCCCAAATAATGCACGGAGCATCCTGTTTAAGAGTAAACATTTATGTTTCCTTTGCTGTTATCTCTTCGAGGTATCTCTTTTGCATGAATGGTTCAGTACTGTGCCGTGTAAGTATGAAGCCTACTGTAACTATTGGTTTAGGCACAGGTCTGTTTGTGAAATTTGCCAAAGCAGAGCTGCTGGGCTGTCTTGTTATGGGGTATCAGCACTTTGCTGAATTGATATTTAAAGCTGAAAAGAAGCGTGATTTTGAAAAAAAAACCTAACATTTCTTTGTTTTATGTCATCCTTTGGACTTCATAGCCATTCTTAAAAGTTTACATTGTCTGGAAAATCTCTTCTCCGTAATGTGCCTGTGATGCTGTGTGACCAATAATTTCATGTAAAAACATACTTGTAAGAGTTGTGACCTACTGAATATTTTTAATGCATCAGAATATAAAGTGAAGCAAAAAAATATATAAATATATACGTAACCATATGGCAGATTTAAAATTTTCATTATCTTAACAGAGAAACATTTTGAGCATTTGTAATGTTCTTTATGTATTTGAAGAAAAAATATGCTTTGAATATTGATGTGCCTGAAATTTCTTAAGTGTGTGCACTAATATTTTGCCAGGCTGTACTAAACGTATTTCAGTGCATCTTTAGCATGAGCAACCTGAGGATGAGCTTTGATATAGTCAGTGTTATATTATCTATAGATCTGATAAATGTATCCCTTTAATTTCAGTGGGTATCTGTTGTTCCCTACAGATGGCTGTTGCTTTGACAAAACATGATGTTGCACTGTTAAATAGTAAAATAGTTTTGTTTGATTTGACAACTTGATTGAAGGGTGTTTTGTGGCAAAGTATACACTTGTTGAATGTTTTTGAAGCACTGCAGTGCATTTCAGGATAAATTTCTACAGAGTGGGTTTTGCTCGTTCATGAAATGATTCGGATAGCATTTTCATCTCCAAAGTTGACTCACTCAAGGTATTTCTGTTTCTTTTTTAATCAAGCAAATAAAGTTTTAAAAACCCACTGTGCTTTTATGAAACAGAACTTTGTTGTGAATTACCAATTTAGCATACTGTATTTTTACAGCACCCATTATCACTGTGTGGCAGCACCACGGAATGTATTCTCACTTGTAAGTATGATAAATCTTAATCTCTAGCCACAGGGACACTGGCATGCCACATACATATGTCAGGACCCTTTCTATATATTCAGTGTTAAGACAAACAGACTTTGCCTGGACACCTAATGATGCAGAGTGTCATTTTTCATTCAGGGTTTTACCCAGCATACACACAGGGTGTGCACATTCTGTCCTGTTCTTTCATTATTAATAATCATTTCAGAGAATTAAATATAAGAATAGATGTAATTTAAGAGAATGAGCTACAAAAGGCCTCTTTTCAGCAAACTTTATATTAATAGCATTATTAGAAAGATGTCAGCTGTTTTCATTTGAATTTAAACCTTGTGGTTGTGTGTTCTTTATATATTCTGAAGATTGTTGATTCGTGTCCCATCTCTAATTCAGTTTGCTTGCACTACAGACTTACTTGCATTATTGACAGAGATATCTATTTGAGACTCTGGCAGACTTTATTGTGCAGATAAGATGTTCCTGCCTCCTTTGTCCAGGTGGGTTTCTGCACATTGGTGGTGGAGAGGAGTCCTCATTACCTGTAAAGTGCTTTGAGTGGAGTGTCAATACAGAATGTATTGTTTAGGATGTGCTCTGCACTCATACTACAGTGTGGCATTGTATAATGCTATCAGATGTGTTTGTGGTTGTTAGTAGGCTTAAGTCAGTGAAGGAACAAGTAAAGGTTTATTCCACGCTGCAAAGAGAAGAACAGAAAGATAACGTTTTGGCTGTGGAGCCTTCTTCGGGTGAGAGAAGAGAATGGCTAACTTAACTCAGTGAATAATTTTTTTTTTAGTGGGGTTTGTTTATAGCACATTGTATTCGCTCAGTGTGGAATGATTATATTTATAGGTACAGCATTATGATTTACAGAACTATTTTGGAATACTAAACTCCAATGTATAGACATTATTATTTTTTTGCTTATTTACTGTTATTCAGGAAAGAGGAGGCTTTATATCTACCATCTGTCTGCTGGACGTCCAGTTGGACATCAGTGGTGTAATTAGGACTGTTGCAAGCAATCGTGAAGTACTTCAGTAGAAACTTGTAAATAATTTTAAATCATCCAAAGCCACATTTCAGCGTGAGAAAACTTAGAAAGGAACATTAAATCTTAAATGAGATTGTTGTGGTATTAATAAACTTTCTGGAAAAAGTGTTGATAATTCAATTGTTTTTTCTTTGTTACTGAATAAAACATTTAAAACACAAGTCCATATTTATTCCTCCTGAAAGTTTTTGAGATGTTTTTGTTGGGATGGTTCGGACGTGAAAATTTGAAAAGGAAAGGTTAGCGATACTAGGATAGAATCAAACTTTGCTAAAAACATACTATGTTTAACAGTGTTGTATAACAATAATATTCTTTATACTAACATAGTCAGTACAGAATTACTGAGGGTCCACATATAAAGGGGAAACAGCTGAACTGTAGATGGTAATAGATTCTATATTAATTTGGTGTCTAAGGGTATCCTTATTATAAGTTGTATTAAAAATCTGAGATGATACATATTATTAGGCTAAGCAATTCAGACAGCCTTATGTGAAATATGAATGAATGAGACAACTACTTAAAATATATCTACAGAATCTAAATGTACATATTAAGCTTGTCAGTATTGGAAAAACACTGTAATGTCCTCTAATGCAAAGAATACATTTGTGAAGTTAAAGCTTTACGTCATTTAGAAAATAGCAGAATTTACAAAAAATGACTACCACTTTTGTGAACCAGATACTTAAAAAGAAAAATCTCTTTACACATATACTGTATGCAGTCAAATTAATGTTAATCTTCTGTCCTCAGTACTGTACTAATAGTACCAGTCAAAAAATAGTTTTCTGTTTTCATTCAAACATTCAAAACTGTTTCAAAAAACACTTTTGCAAAAACCCTTTAAACAACAGTATTAAATAAGCATAATCCTCCTGACTACCCTCTATGCATATCATTATATATTCTCTTAAACAAGAATAATTATTCAGCTTAGTTCCACTTCCCTTCTTTAACTACATTGCTTGAAACAAAATAATTTATTACCAAAGTTTGGGCTCCAATGCTACTTTTCCAATTCTAATATGTCCAGTTTTAAATCTTTCAATTCCAGCCTCCAAAAAATACTACAACTTCTACACAATGCAGGGTGAATTTCTTTATCTGTCATCATTATTTAATTGATTTTAAGAGTACATACATGACAACACAAATAACTCTGAAGTCAAAGCAAAGCTATTTCGTATGATCTTTATTCATCACTTTTCTTACTCTAGTTTGTACAGTAATTGGATATTGTTATTCCCAAATTTATAGCTGCATCCTCTGTGAGACCCAATATACAGTTAAAAACAACGCATGGGCTGACTTCACCTAACAGCTATAACAATCAGATGTTTAGAAATATTTTCTAAATTGTTTAAAGGGCTGGAGATTAGTTTATTTAATCATACATTAATACATTATAAAACATGTTTTTTGCATTTTTATATAGTTGTGATTATGAATACTGTTTCACAGGAGACATGAAGTTACTGGAAATATACGATTATTTGCATAGATGTGATCTACCTGGTTGTATCACTCGACAGCACGTGTAGACTACATTACAGCACATGCAGGTATTTCAAGACTGCTTATTTTCATAGAGTTTGATAGAACAAAAGGTGCATAAATCCTGGGTAACAACTGAAGCCTCACTTACTCCAAAAGGTTCCTTCAAATCCTGATGTCATGTGGCAAAACTGACACAAGGTCATTGAAAAACGTTTTTCTCCCAGAAAATGTACAAATTACTTCCACAACTTTTATTTTTCAGACAGTTCCTCTGATCACAAGTAACCTGTATTAGATACTTGAGGATGCACAATCAGTATTGACCAGCAGGATCAAAGAACATATTGCGTTGTGATACACACCCACGTCACTCCCAGAATATATGCATGCCATTATTAGCTTTACATCTTAAGGTAATACTTCATGACAACAGACGATGTGCTGCTGCTATTGGAACTATTGCAGGCTATTGATTTGAAGCAGGTTAAGAAGGGGAAATACCACCTTCTGACAGCTGGATCAATAATGTGTTGGTTCGCATTCATGCAGAGAAGGATTTAAAAATTGATTCATTGAGACAAATGGCAGTCTCTGATGACCTTATTTCTGTGAGGTTGGATGGTAAGCAATTATTCCATCAACCTGGCAACAGCCAAACTCAAATTATTTGCATTCTTCTGTACAAGGTTAGCAAATATCATTATCTGTAACACAAGTATGATGAAAGGATAAATTTGTGATTTGTGAAATAAAATCATTTTTTGTGGCTAACATTCTTCTAACATCACAGAGATCACTCCTTTTTCTTTGATATATATACTGTAGCTGATTTAATGCACGTGGCGTAAGACAGGATGTTTTCAGTCACTACTGACATTTTTTTTACAGAAACATTGATTTCTTCAGTAAATATATTCACAGTTCTTGAGAGCCTAGCCTATCTTTTACAAGTGTCCTGCTCTCTCTCAGCCCTGTGGAGCTAGATCTCTGTAAATAGGGTGGATAACCTTTACCCCCTTTACCCAGTGTCCTCCATTTTCCCCAATACACCATGAGATTGTCAGTACTGCATTAACCAGTTTGAAAATTTTAGCCGTTTTGCTGAGAGAACATCCTTATCTTTGAGGGAGGGTGCCAGCATTCCAAAATATGGAGCTTCAAAATGAGCCAGAAAATATTTCAGTGTTATCAATATGAATTGACAGAAATATTTTTACACCATATTTCCAATTCATTTTTTTGTTTGATAAATAGCCTTGTGGAAAGCTTTAGGGTAGACTGGTATAATGGTGCTGTATGCAAGGGAAAACTGCAGACAATTATTTTTATTTTCCATGTCTATATATAATGCAGTTTATATCCAGTATTCTATATTTCTGTTTTACATCCAATATTTTAAACTGATAGGGCTAGGCACATTCAAAAAGTAGTCCTCTCTTTGTGCCAGTCACCCAACACAACTATACTAAAATAATGTTCAAAGCAGATAAAGTTTTGGATCATTACACTTAAAATAAATCAAAGAGTGCTGGCTTTTGGCCT
This sequence comes from Atractosteus spatula, assembly GCF_055471065.1. Classification (NCBI taxonomy): domain Eukaryota; kingdom Metazoa; phylum Chordata; class Actinopteri; order Semionotiformes; family Lepisosteidae; genus Atractosteus; species Atractosteus spatula. The sequence goes on along the minus strand of NC_142708.1, from coordinate 10,652,669 downwards.
CACACCATTTGATTTTAATAAAGATTTTCATAAATGTATGCCCATGGGAGACACAAGACTCATTCGCAAGACATAGGATAACTGCGCAATGGCTTGTTAAGAGCAGGTTTCTCAGGCTGTGGTCCAGTTAGGCAAAAACTTTGCCTGTTACACCAAATCGTCATGACATTCAGCCGATTTCTGAATCAAAGTTTGTTTTACCAAGGCAACATGGGTAGAATTGAACCCGATGGCACCCAAAGGGACCTCCAGGATTATGTGCTTTTCCTTCCCTAGCTGATCAAATCAGTGTAGATTTGGGAGATGTGATGACATCTGTGGAGCCAGCCACAGTAATGGGCAGGACATACTGTCCACCCTGAGTTTAGGAGAAGAGAGAAGCAAGCAACAAAACCCCTGGAAGAATAGTTACAAAGCAACCGAGCAAGTTAAAAAGTGAATCTGACAGTCACATGGCTTCACTTTATTCACTTTATACACGTGGACACCCTTTATACAAGTGTATGCTGTGTCTCAACACAGCATGGGAAGAACACAAAAAATTCAGATGTAAACTAGGGTCTAAATTAGGACGTAGGTAAAATAATAAAAATCTGAGTTTACATGTTTTGGTATATTTGAGTGTCAAATAGTTTTGCAACAGGGAAAATAAGACCTAAATATCAAAATCACCCTTCTATGTTCATCAATGATGAGAATATGGATATCTTATTGTAGAGTGGGAGGTCTAAAATGGGTCAGTTCTCAGCACCTCTGTTCTCTTGAATAGTTGGCCATTCAGGTCCAGTCTATCTGTTTTTCCCATGGGCAAACATATATGAAAATGTTCATACAATCAAAAAGGGGGTAAGGTCAACAGGTGATTTTATATGGAATGACCTTTATTTAAGATGTCTTTAGCCTCTTGTAATGCCAGCAGATATATTCTTCTTTATGTTGAGTCAATTTGTTAAATTCGTTTTTTGAATAGATTTTAAAGATATTTAATACCTGGAATGAGAGCAATTCAATGCCCATCTTGGCATGCATCATGTTCTACAAATATTTGTATTGTTGAATAAATGGTATTTCCAAAAGATCAACTTCATGATTGCTTTTTATGAACCCACCATCTGTGTGCACATCTCTTGCAAAAAAAACACCCACCATTTTTTTCTATAGCATATGAAGGGACTGGCAAACATACAGACATTGAGTGAAGAGCTGGAGCAGATGGTGATCATTTTGAATATGTGATACTGAAATGCACAAATCATTCTATTACCAGAAATCATTTAAATTACAATTAACAAATAATTTATGAAGTAAACCCCTTCATAAAAATATTATGCTCCACTAGTAAACTGTCTCCTTGAAGCAAAGGCACTTTACTTTATATGAGTGTAGTTGGGTAAATGTTTCCTTTCATTCTGTCGTCTTGAAAATTAAATATGTACTAATGAAAACTCCCATCAAAAATACATATTTTGTTGGGTCAGCATGTGCACATTGGCACCTCTGCGTCCTCCATACTCAATTGAGCTGAAGGTTTAAAACAGTTGTGCCTAATCTTATGTGACTGAAACACCAACAGAGACCTTCTTAGGTTGCTGACTGGTCCAGAATTCCACACTGTACTTCAGTTCTTTATTCTGTTAAAACAGTACATGCAGACAGATTAAATCAAGCATGGAGATTAGCTAATATCAAAATCTATAGTACAATATTTCCTTCAGATTTGCTGTCAGATGTATTATGTTATTCAAATAAAAACTGAGATTCGGTATACTGTACCCCACAATCACAAAATGTGGGTCCTAATAGTATATTTGGAAAATACAATTCTTTTTACTGAGAACCTTTATCATTTTATTTAAGCACAAAATCAGCAACATAAACAGCACAGTGAAACAATTGCTTTGCAGAAACATTGCAGAAACATGATAAACTATTATTTCAGTTTAAATAATAAAGACTGTGAATAAAGAAAGCATAAAATTCACCACTTACTGTATACTGTACCCCCCTTGAACTTGAACTTGAACTTTATTGTCTTATGTAACCGGTACATGTACTCGTACAATGGAATTCTTACTTACAGAAAGTCTCGATTGTTGAAACAAGTGTAAAAACACGTTTTTACACTTGTTTTAACAATCGAGAGACTCGAGAGACCCATAACTTTTGTGAGCAAAAATTAATGTTAATCTGTTACTATTGGCCATTCCCCATTTCAATAGCCGTGAACAAAAGACATTACTAAGACAGACTAAATCATTCCACAATTTGACAAATGCTTTAGGAACAGCATGTCATAAATTAGAAAGACTTTGCCTATGTTTAAAAATCAATAATGGTTTAGTGGAGTTGTATTAAAACAGTAGTAGGAATATAAAATGTAATATGGAAACATTAAGGCGATGTGTTGTCTCATAATATCCTTCCACAAAATATTTAGTTCCAGGGCACTTCTGCACTAAAGCAAGATTCATCCTTCTTTAATATCAGATTACTACTGTACACAATGTGGAATTCCTCAGTTGAGAAACTTGAACATCTGTAATTGGTAATAAATAATGGCATTTACATAGCATGTTTAATTCCAACAAAGGATTTTACATATAGAGGGGGACCTAGCCTATCTACCACTGAAGTACAGGCACCCCTTTGAGCGATACACAGCAGCCATTACAGTCCAACAGCATCTCTACACAGTGAGTCAAGTGAAAAATTGCTTCACCAATTTAAATAAGGGGGGACATACAAGGGGTAGGCCAGATGTTCAAACCCAGAATGAAATTTAGCCAGGGCACCAGGATTAAAAACCACACTCCTTCAAAAACTGCCATGGGAACCTTAATGACCAAATAGTCAGGAACATTGTTTAATATCTCATCCAAACTATGGCACCTTGGTAACTTGGTAACAGTGCTTATCCATATACTGTATACTGTATATATGGTCTAATTTGAAACACCATCCAGGTTGCTTTCATTAGAGTTACTATGCAATCCTTTTAAGCCTAAAGCAACTCTTTGTATTTTAATTAAAAGAGCAAAGCTTTCCAATATGTTCTGAGTTAAAGATTAATGTTTTAACAAATCATCCCCTCAGAGGAGATCATGTTATCAGATGGGTTTTGTTCTGTTCAATATGTTCTTGTTCAAATTGTTTATGGGACTAGTTTGCTCTTATTGGTTCACCACTGTGCGGCTTTCTAATTGTACATAGTATGTATAATAATGCTAATGCCCTGGATTTAGTTAGATCAAATACAGCCACAAGACAAGGAAATTGCATAATCATAATCAATGACCATTATCTGAGGAGCACCATTTCTAAGTAGAATGTCTTTAGACATTAAATAAATGTCTTTATTCTGTATTATTGTGATTCTTGTGTTATCAAACATTATTTTATACTTTTATGATCTAGGTTTACTTTAAGCCTTTTCGAACATCTAGGATTAGGCTCACCATAAAGCATTGTTTATAATTTATATATTCATTCCTGGGCCTGGAGGGCCACAGTCAACCTGGACTGATACATAACTTATCATCTTCAAGGTGAGTAAAAACATAGAATCAGTGGTAATATTGTCCAATTACGTGAACAACTGATTAAAGTGAAGTTATTAAGAGTAAAGATTGGAAAATCTAAAAAAACAATGGACTTTCATGATGAGGGAGTGAAAATTAGTGGTTTATAAAGTGAAATTATGTTGAAGTTGACATGGAATTCTGAGTCACAAACATGGCAAGTGTAGAGAATTTTATCATGTTTATCTGCATGTTCTTCATGCTTTTCTAAAGTTCTATCTTGGCCTGGTACAATACATTGATGGTTCTCCTTCTAATCAAGCAAATGCTAACGTACAGTAGGTATCATAAGTCAAGGAAAAAAAAACTGGACCTTCTTTAGTATTACTCATTTTGTTCAAATCCTGCTTAGTATTGTGCAGAATACAATACAATGAAATGTGTTCTTTCACTTTTTCAAACCTCACCTTTGCTTCCAAGGAGTGTAGTCTTTCAGTAAGAGTCCATACAGCATTGTCTTGTGCCGAGAGCTCCTTTTTCAGCTGTTCTATCTGAAAACATTACACTGAGGGTTTGAAAACTGATTACATTACAGAAAAAATGGAACATGTTGATGGCTCCTTTAATATGCTAATTGAAAAATAATCTATTGTTCAGATATCCCCTTTCTTTCTTTCTTAGCAAAGAGAAAATAAATGTCAAGGATCTTTCGGCTCCATGAAAGCACATTCATTAGAATATGGAAAGGAGACTGTGAAATATGTCAGGTACAGTAATTGTGTCAGTCCTGTCTAAGCAGAAATGAAGCCATATTCTGTTCCATTTACAAAATACCATTTAGGAGCATAGTTTCATCCTACTGAACTGCAGTAGGGTGATACTGTAAACTGTTGCCCTGAGCAGTGGGTCAGCTTTTCATGCCAATAAATGAGGGGTGTTAAATCTTGATCCTGCTGGACCACTGTGCCTGCATAACTCTGTGAGTCCAGTATAGCTCTAAACTGCCTGTGGGCTGTAGATTTCCAGGACCATGACTCCTGTGCCGACCTCTTAATCACTCATCTAGATCTCAGCAACTCATGCACATCGGTAGTAAATAAATCCTTCGAAGTATTTCTGAATTGTAATTTTATTCCATAATTTGAGTGGGTGTTTAAGTGCTTTTCAGAAATTCTTAGTTTTCTTAATATGTAGTCATCAATAAACAAGACGCTGGAGATTATGAGAATCAGTGTTTGCTTTGCTGCAAACCTTCTGCTAGATTTATTTAGCACACAGACCTAGCACATACTCTCATTTTTTTTACGCTGGGGATTCAAAACAGAAAAGAAAAAGCTTTAACAGTCTCACTTGCTGTATGTAAGTCCGCAGCTTTCTGTTCTGGTTAAGGATCATGTCATCTAGGTGATGGATCTTCTCCTGGAGGGTACTCACTTCTGTAAAGCAGTTCCTTAAACTAGAATCAAAGTAAAAACAGTGAACATGGAACACTGTGTGGTGCAGTACTATTTTCAAATGGCTGCCAGCATTAATATGGTGTATCCTATTCTAATAAACATGTTTCATTGCCTTACTTCATGACTATAAATTGCCAATTTCAAAAACAGGGGGTGAGTGGGATTACATTATGTCATTGTAATTTTTATGCAGGACTATACTGAATATTTTTATGGAAAAGCACAATTTTTATTTTTACTACTATTTTTATATAGTAGACTATTGTCTTATTTTTAATACTATTGTTTGTTTGTTTTTTACAGTCAAGGAATGTGTATTTGTGATCACTGGATTAATATGAATAACAATATAATATTCATTATATTTTTATATATTTTAAATCAGTGAGCCAGTTTCAGAGGCTGCCGTGGATCCAGAAGAGTTTTACATTTTATGGACAAAAGAGACCAAGATAACCTTTACCAAAGTGAGGAAAAGGGCCTTATCCGTGAAGCACATTGTAGCCTGGGCATGCATGACTGCCTCTGGAACTAGCTCACTCATTTTAACTGATAATGTACTGTACAGTAACTAATGATGGCACTATACTGTAGGAACAAAAATAGCTCTAAACACTATTTGTTCATTGCATGATCAGTAATGGATTTGTTCTACTAATAAATGGAATCATAAGGACAGCTTGCCCTCTTTATCACAGGTCATTCATACTATGTGAAATAACCTTCACCATTTCTTTGACACTTCCACCAGAGCCATGATTCTTGAAAGGAATAATCATTTTCTCAGTGGCTAATGGCTCCTTCTCTTCGTTAAAGATCTGAATGGCCTTAATAAGACAACAGCTCAGTCTGAATCTTAGTCTATAATTAGTTTCAGCTGCTTGGTTTGAGCGACTACTTTAAATTCTGTATTTTATAAGGATATAACAGTATGATTTGTACATTTAACACTACATTTCATAGAGTTAATTCTCAGTTGATGGAGGTTATTTTGTACATTTTTATAACTGTTGTTGTGACAATGCTGTTTACATGATTTCTGTTGTTACCTTCCTTTGTGGGTTTTGCTTAAAAGGGAGCACCTACTTTATTCAGGTGAAACAATTCTGTGGTGAGCAATTAATAACATTTACTATTTAGCACGTCTCACAGAGTGCACAATATGAATCTCACTGCTTGAATTAATCAAAGAGAGTGCAGGATCATGTCACCCATCAAAGCAAATGTACATACCTCTCTGCTTCAGGAATGGGGCTATGATTCAGTGACAGCCTCCATCTGGTTTCATGTTCTATTAAATCTCTTTTCTTTGTCAAAACGGTCTTCTCCTGCAATATGTTACAACACACCAAACTTAACCTACAGGACACAAGCAGAATTCTAATATTATTTCATTATATTTCCAGTCACAAAGTCAGGAATTCTTACTATTTTTTTTTGCAATAACATCAATAAGTCTTGGTTTTCAGAAGAAAACTTCACAGTAAGGTAGTGCACAGAGAAAAAATACTGTTTTGTCAATACATCAAGATATACGTCTTAATAACAAGTTCTATTTAATATTTTAGATTAGTAGTAAATTGAAATGTTTGAAATGATGGTTGGTTTCAATGTAAAAACAGATTTTGCACTTGCCTGTTCCATCCTTCCCACTAGTTTTTCTATCTCTGAGATTCTCTCTTCCTTTTCCTGAAGGTTTCGTTCCAAATTGTGGAGGTTCTCCAGGCTTCTTCTTAAATTCTGCTCCAGATCTAATGCCCAACCCTTACCAGAATTAAAAAAGTAAAAAAGACCATGAAAATGCAAAATGCAGTAACATTATAAGGAACAGCTGCAATTTCACAATAAACGTCTTCTGAGTTACACCCTAATATCTGGTGGATGTTTCTATTTTAATGTGGTTCACAAAGGGAAAATCGTAACTCTAACCCATATACAAGAACATTTTTGTTTTCCATTAAATTTGGTATTCCAAGAGATAGTTCTTTATCTGTTTCAAAGGGAAATCTGAGGCTCTTCAGATCAGTGAGTTTTCAACTTTCCGTTTTCAATAACTACTTACAGTAGCTCAACTCTTGGTTGATCAAGGACACAATGGTCACAAGCCAGGACAAACCACAGCATGTGACTCCAGTCCACACGGGGACAATTTTGAGACACCACAGCCTGGACAGCAGATCTGTGGTCTGTGGGAGGAAACTAGAGGACCCAGTGAAAACAGCCACGGGGTCAGAATGGCCACGGAGAGAACATGCAAACTCCACACACAAGGCACCCCAGGCTGGAGTCATACCCTAAGAACTGTGGGGCAGCATCGCCAACTGACCCTTAGCTGTTTCGCTCAGCAAGTCTCTGCTAAATTTCAAAATGCCCTTTTTCTTAAATATATTTACAGAGAATGTAGTCAGCATAATGAAATACCTATTTTGTCCAATGGTAGTCTGAATGAACAATAGAGGCTAGTAACAGCAGGGAGGTGAAATATCCCTTGTTGTACACTGCTGTGCACATTTCTGTTTGTTTGCGGACAGTGTTAATGGCTCGCGCCTTTCATGAAGGGCCAAGAGAAATGACACATGCTACCTGCAATGTCTGCTTCTCCTGGACGTGTCTCTCCCTCATCTCTTCTGCGCGAGACTGGTAGGTGTCAAACAGCCTTCTTGCAGCATCTCTCAAGGCTTCTGCTCCTGCCTCTCGGGATGCTTCGAGCTAGGGCAGAGGATAATGCCATAGGCAGAGATAATTACCCCCATTCAGGGGGTGTTCTGATACACCTGCCTACTGCGACTGGTACACATATTGTACTGTGAACTTGGGTTCAAGATTTTCTTATTGAAATACAGCAGATTTTCCCGCAGCAAGATTTCCGCTCCTAAAGATTCGATTTTTGGTATGTGTTAAGCTTTAACATTCGCGTAACGCAAATAGTTATGCTGTGAAGAAAGAAGAAAATAAAGTACCAATGCGATGTGTTCTTCCAGACAGACCTACTGTATTTTACATAATATAAAGTGCTAATGAAGAACTGCACCTTCATTTTTTCTGCCAGAATAATGTATGCACAGAAATGCAAACAACATAGCAGTGCTCTCTCAACACACCATTTACTCTGTGTGAAGCATCAATGGAAAATAAATATTAGACCTTAAAGCTATGAATAATGCTAATGAGTAAAATAAGACATATCATGCAAGCAAAATTCATTTTCAATATTTACTAGTATTGTACTGTCCACCCTGTAAATTCTCACTTTCCCATTTCTCCCATCAGGGTCTCATTCTCTGCTTGATGCTCCTTTTAAAGGCAAATGTAATTACATGAATTTGAATAAATGTGCTGTTGCTCTCAGCAAACGTTCCATCTGGTTTAACAAGTCTTGCTAGAACACTGTGACAGTCTTAAGCAAATTGTCACAATATCCACCTCATTTGCAATAGCCCATTGCTTAAGACTTTGGTTATGACTGTTGTATTGCACTGGCTAAGTGAGGCTCACACACTTGTTCTGCTGACACTTCCACCTGTCAGACCCATTTACCTTTTTGGCATGCTGCAAGTTCTGTAGTGCTCTACAAGAGAGGTAGCCCTGGTTCTTGTCTTGTCTGTGTCTTGCTGATGTTACTGCAAGCTTGCAGACACCTGGCATCTCTGCCATGTTGCTGTTTGAAATACCTGGGTCACACTTGGCTAGTGACGTAACACCATATACCGTACAGTCATTCACTTTTTTGGATATAACAGGCTGGATAGGACGTCTGGATCATAGAGTTAAACCAGCACTTGGGCAAATGCCTTATGGGCTTTAGTTAACAAAGACAAAACAGCAAGAAACAATTTTAAGATGACTGCTTTAACACATTTTTCCTAAATAACTGCAACTTTCTTTATGTGTATCACATTCTTAGCAACTGAGGAAAGGCTCCAACTTCATTCAGTGCACCAGAACAAAGTCAGCAGGTTTACCTTAATCTCCAGCTCCTGGTTCTCCATAAGAATATGGGAGAGCTGCATTTCTTTGACTTTGAGATCTTCAAGTACTTGATGGTGTCGAGTGGAAAGACTGCTCCAATTAGCTGGGACATCTCTCAAGCAATGAGTCTGTGTTTCACAAATGTAGACAAAAACAAAGGAAATCAAAGCCTTTTTAAGTTAAGCTTTCATAATCCTTCAACAGATAAGAGAATTAGAGTTTACAAATGAGAGGAGATACTTTGGCCCATCAAGTTCATTTGATTTCTAGGTAATTGAGCTGAAAATCCTACACAGCCTTTTCTTGAATGACACCAGGCTATCTCTTTTGACTAAATTACTGTTCTAGACCCTCACACAACCTTTTATGTAAAGTAGTGTCTCATGTTTCATCATAGCAATTGTGCATAGCAAAAAATCCATTAAGTTGACTTACTGTCTCTGAGGTTTTTGAAAACTTGAATCAGGAACCCTCACAGTCTTCCTGTCACGACTGTAAGCCCCTCCTCTTAAGGACGCTCGGGCTCTTTCATGTTTGTCTTTGATTTTTTTGCGCCTGCCTCCAGTTCCAGCCCCCATCCTATAAAAGCCAGACACTCCTACCAATCCAGGCTCAGCTTTGGAAGATGGACGCCCGGAAGCCTGCCCACCCGCGAGTCCAGGAGAGGCTCAACGGCATAGGCTTTGCAACGGCGTCCTCACCATCTGGGTCCAGGGCTGGGAGCGCCTGGCCCTGTTACCCTTTTATCCCCTCGACCCTTCGCCGGATCCCACTCCAGCTTTTAACTCCTGTCTTGTCTGTCATGGATGGATTACCCGGCTCTGGACTTTTGATCACCCATGGATTTTCCTACGGACTCCCTTTGGACTTGTTTGCCTTGGCCACGCCCCCCCCCCCCCCCGTTCGTCTGCTTGCCCTGTTCCTAGTCTTCTTTCCCCATGTTTGCTGCACTCCCTTCCAGATTTTATTGTCTGCAAAGGGTCCTGAAAAACGCTTTGTGACACTTCTCTGTTTGAGACTAAAAATGTTAATTGTTTACACAGACTTGTATGTAATAGAAGTAAGGCTTTTTGGTTTTTAAGTAGTAGGTTACGTTTTGTGGATCCTTTTTATGGATGGATAATACATTAGCATTCACAAGTTAGCTGGTATAACTCCTGTCTTGAATGATCACTGGAAAAGTATTTTCCTTAAGTACAATTGGTAAAATACCATCAAGACACTACAGATTCCTGTATCTTAAGTGCTTTAATGCCTGCAACACCTGTGTTTTATTATTGTTTAATATACAATGTCTTTCCTAAGTTTCTGTATTGTATTACTTCCCCTGATATTTTTAAAAGACTCAATTGCTCCAGGTTTTGTGCCAGGTAGGTGCGTCTTGCTCCTATTGCTTCTGAGACCCTCAATTTATCTTGGTTAGGTTCCTGTGTCCGAATGGTCCTTTTGATGTATAGGACTAAACCTCCACCTCTTCTGTCTGTCCTGTTTCTTTGCAGATCTATGTATCCACTAACATTGTATTTATTACCATCATTCTCTGTTAGCCATGTTTCTTTTATTCCAAGTTATGGATCACAATAACATCCTGGTGTAACTTCTTGCATTTTGCCCCTAATTATCTGGTCATTTAATTGATTTATTTTCCCAGTCCCATTCCCAATTCCAATTTTTATGATCTTAAATGAGATCTTAAACACTTCTTTACCAACACTTATCCTATCACCTTCCACTACTATAAATGTATCTTCCTTGACTTCTCGTTTTTACATTTTTACATTTTATCTGAAGCAGAAATGTGCTATATAAATTAAAGGTCTAGCTGCATTACTGTTTGTTTTACCTGCTTTGACTTTGTCAGTACTTTGTACTATCAAATCACATTTACATTATACCTTTGGTCCACTTTTCCATCCTTTACACCCTTCCCTTTCATCTTCAAAAACTTGTATTTTTTCCAGTGCAGAGCGGATCTAAAATGAAAGACACAGCAGCCACAATTATGTTAATAATTATTATCATAATAATTTTAATTTTCACGTGAGCCTAAAACATACTCTTCATATATAAGAGGTCAGTCTGTCAGCAAAATTACTATAAATGTTTGGTTTTTTAAAAGACCAAAATCTTCCAATCAGTGTCATTAGCCCTTACTACACCCTTATTCTTATTATTGGAGGTAAAAATCAATTACCAGCTTTTCAAATGAAGACTGTCATTGTACTGTATCTTAGTTTACCTTTCTAATGTAGTTAGTCTCCTCTCTGATATAGGACAAGGGGCTGTAATACAGACTGTCTTCCTGTCCTGGGGCAGAATCACACTCCAGCACTACCAGGGAAGTCACTGCAGCCTGAGAACAAAAGAGGACAATGGTGTCACGAGTCAGAGAGACTGTCAATTTGCTTTCTATTTTCTGAAAAATAAATTATTTTAATTCTATGGGCACATACATCTCTCCTTGCGCTTGGAACACGATCCTGTGATGTAACCTGGGATCAGCAGGTGTTTTGTTTCTTTCAACTTCAGACACCCTCACCCAGGTGACCCATCTGAAGCTGATCAGGCCAAGACTGTGTCCAGGTGGCATCAAACTGATCCCCGGATATCACTTCAGAGCTATCTTGAGGCTTTCTCTGCTGCCTCTGTGGCCGTACTGATGTCTCTTATTTACCCTGTGGTGCCTATCATGCCATAATGCTTGTAGAGGGACAACTCTGCAAATCCCTACTTCAATGGGTACACACTAGCCAGCCAGCCCTTCCTGCAAGAACCACTAACAACTCCCTAGTACTTAGCCCTCTTTCCTCAGTTGCTCTCCAGCTCTAATTAAAATCTTGGCTTGTTTGGTAGGAAAGAAATACTTGCTGTTGCTGATACCTGTGCAGATTTTATCTGCAATGATCTTAAGGACCTGGTAATGACTCCAGCTGTAAGGTCCATCTCTCGGCCCTTTTTGATAGGTACTAAGAATATGCTCTAGTGTTCCTTTCCCTGGGAGCAGTAGACAAGTTGGATAGTCCACTTAACTCCAATAAAACGGTATGAGCTAGGTAGAATATTACACCCTGGATCAGGAACGTGATGCTCTAATTGCTATATGCACGACCATGAGATGTTCTAGTCATCATGATCAGACTCCCTTTAGCATCAAAGTTGCCAGCTCTCTACTCCTAATCAGCCATGTACTATCTTATTGGTGGCTATCGCACACCTAATTTAGTAAGAGGGCCCTTAGACTGCAGATCTGTGGCCTTCACCAGCATTGCCAGGGCAATAAACGTCTGTGATGATTCCTACTTCCAGTCTATGTACTGCAACTTTGGACTCCTGCATAAGCAAGGTATAAAGCCAAAGGTGATCACAAGAACTTGTGAAAACAGTTCACAATATTGTAATATACAGGGTGTAAATCAGTATTCCAATGACTAAAGAGTGAAATGCTTCACTGTAGCCCTTCTAGGCTGTGCACAGCAGTGATCTGTGTTTCCTCCCAATCATTACAGCACTGTTCCCACTTTGTATCATGATCTAATCAGCTCTTGGTTGCTAAGCAAAGTTGGGCCTTGTCTGTGTTGCGATGGGAGTCTTTAAGAAAAACCAGGTACAGCAGCTGCTGTAAAGGAGTTGATGGACCAGTGGGTGACACCTTTCTCATTGGTCTAAAATTTCTAAACCGGAGTCCCATTGTGGTGATGGGGGGACACTGTGATGTAGCAGGTATCTTTCTTGAGATGAGACAGTAAACCTACTGTAGGTCTGACTACTTGTTCTTTTAAAATTCCATGGCACATTTGGAAAGAGACTGGGTGTTAAACCTGGTGTTCTGGTTCGATTCCACTCTAGGCTTGTATAGTGTCATCTCCCTTAAGTTCCACCTTAATTTAGTGAACAATTTCTCAGTCTTATACCTGATCTGCTCTGTACCTGTCTACATTTGAATAGCAAATTATTTTACACGTAAAGTTACATGATACTAATGTGTGTCTAAAGCAAAAATGTCATGTGTAGGAGGGCTCAGTCCAAAGATGGATTGTTTAAATAGCTTGAAAGGCCTTTGTATAAGAACTAAAATCTTAATAACATCCCTGGTTAATGAAATGTCCAACTAGTATCCAATATAAAACTAGTATCTAGATTTCAGAATGATTATATTAGCTTTCCGCATTTCAAGATGTTACTGGTAAAAATGTTGTGGTATAACATTTTACTCTTAAGTCCTTGAAAACACGAATATTTCTGATCATAATATCTTGTTCAGGAGGAATGTTGCACTGCAATCAGTACGTATATGTGAAATAAATGCAGTAGATGACCCAACAATGTATGTATAAATATGCAGGATGTTATTTACACAGTATACACATGTAAAGGGACAAGTAATAGGTTTATTCCATGCTGAAAAGAGAAGAAAGGAAACACAATGTTTCTGCTGTGGAGCCATCTTCGGGCATCAACATATGTAGTTTTTATGCATTTATGCTATAGCGATTGCCTTGCAGTCGCCTTTCAAACCATGAAACAGTGCTGTAACAGTGCATTTATACTGTATTACAAGATGCAAACAACTACCTCTTGTCAGAAAGCTATTAAGCACTGTAAACATCAGATTAAACAAAAATTAAAAACAGTACTATTACATACTTGTGCACTTCAAGTCTAAAATAGGCAGTAATAACCACACAGTATACTGTAACAGACTGTAAATAAGCTATATCAAAGCTCACATGCTTTATCAAAGTTAACTTTTAGCATGTCAAATCCTACAGTACATCAAAAAGTGACAAGCACTTACCATAGCTGTAATGATTCTATTTTTGTAAAGCAGTTCTTCAGCAATAATCCTGGGCTTGCAATGAATAGGCTGTGTAATCCAGTTTTAAGTAGAAGGTGTTCAGTCTCTCTGTACGAACTGCACCTGAAAACCAAGATATTAGTTTCACACCTGACAGCCTCTCAGACACTTCTGGCTTGATCTGTGGCCAGGTCTCATCTTGACCGGTGGAAAAGATCAGTTTGCAGCAGGGCGCATTGACAAAGCTCAGTCCCAAATGTGAGTGCACACTTACGCAAAAGAAACTGTAGACGAAGGAATATGTGTAAAGGTAAAGCCCATCCCAAGTTGCTCACTGTTTTGAACGTCTATGGGGTGTGGTGCAGACTGAATCCTATCAGTATCTGGTAGCTTAGCAACAAATGTGCAGGTCTGTTCCTAATTACAGCAAACAACAACTCCTTCTAGATACTGTAGGCTTAATTTTAGTATGTAAGTTTCTTCCTTCTTTCTTCTCTTTTCAGCATGGAATAAACCTACTACTTGTTCCTTTGCAGTCTATGCATGCTGATGCAGCTGCCCACCTGAACTACTTAATTTTAGTGTTACTGCAGGTGACTGGAAGCACATAGCTGTATCAGTACTGTACGTGAGCAAAGCGCATTTTGAGTAGTTCATTTTGGTTAAATTCTGAAGTTATGACTACGCAAACATTACTCACGCAGAACTATTGACACAAAGTGAGGTTGTCTACAGAAATGTCTGTTTAGCTAAGCACACTGCCGGCAGGTATCTTTGATCTAGACTCTGAATGTTTAATCATCCAGGTGTGACAAAGTCATTTTAGAAGACAATGTAATTTAAAACTGAAGGAAAACGTGTACATGAAATGGGGCCTAGATGAAGAGTGTAAACTAGGTATAATAATAAGTGTAGTACAACATGGATCTGTTCAAAGCATGCTGCTCAAATTAATATATTTTAACGATCTTGGGGCTCAGGTATCCTGGATAAACTAAGGATCTAATTGGAAAATTATTTTAACAAGGGGAGTAGCAAACACTCTAGGACCATAAAAGGAAATAGAAAGTCACTATTTGGGGGATTATTAATCTGACAATTAAATGAAACTCTTCCATATGGATAGTCTTCTGGAAAAAAATATGCAGGAAATAATGAAACACAGACTGTAACCAATTTGTTTCTATTAGGCCTGATGGTAGAATATGCAACCCCAAACGCTTATGATGGAAAGAGAAATAAAGCTGTCTTGGCGCACTAATCCATATTTTGACACTAATGTAAAGTTCTGGGTGATAAAATAATAAAAAGAAGTACAAAAATGATGATCTCAGTGGGTACAGCAGACGGGTTTTAATAATGATATTCTATATAACAGCTTATTTCAATTCACCAAGAGTACATTTTATAAAAGAATAAATACATTTAAAAATAGACCTTTCAAATAAAAAGATGAGAATGCAAGTGAAATAATTGTACATGCTTTTGTTTCTTCCGTTTTCTCAGCACATATAAGAAATATTCTTATAAATGAGTGTTAAGACTGTTGCCTTAAAATCAGAGAACATTAAGAAAGGATCTATACCCCTCATTCAAGTAAACACAGCCTCTTGTCTACACAAAATCAGCCATGGATAAAAATATTGCTTTTTGACCACATTATCATTGATCCAGTAGGGAAATATTATCAACACAAATTTAATGGCAGGGACTCCATTTACAAAACCAATGCCCGGTCATAATTACTATATGAAAAAAAAATGCCAAATATACTATATAGAAAAATAGAATATTTTTCTACATGGGCTTTATAATTATTTCTGATTTTTTAAAAGAAACATTTGTGCAATATTTTGTAGGCTTAAAGTATCAACATATATAGTATCAACAGTATTTCACCATCTATTTTTGGTATTATCATTGGTCTTTGAGCAATTCATGCTGATTATACCAAAATCATACCTGAAACATGCTGTGGGCTGATGGTCCAAATGTTAATAAAGTCTTGGGAAACAAATACTGAATGTGGCAGGAAACCAAAACTTATTTCATGACAAAATAATGGGATGAACTGTAGATATGGCCCTATGCACAAGACCTTTTAAAAGTTTAAAATGTTTTAAAATAATTTAGTTCTGAATGTACATGAAACACAAATCAGGGTAAATATTATACAGTAAAACAATTACATTCTAAATAAATTGTTAAAAATGTGTTCTGTGGAGCAGAGCAGAAAAATCCCAGCTTTGCAAGGCTTTCTCATTTACAAACTGTTAGACTGTTCATCAATACCTGCACTGAATAACTAATTCTTTACCAAACTAAACTACTTTATCTCCATGGATAGATATACTAGTACTGTATATAGTATGTTCTGTACGTCTCAAACAACAAAGAGCTTAAAGCTCCAATAAAACTACTCTAAAGTGCATTTATGACAAAAAAAATCAATAAATTACAAGATAGAAAGCAAAACATCTCTATCATGAAGCTGTTGAGCATTATCCAGTTTTTTTTTTACTTATCTTTAATCGCTGATCCTCATGGTGTGGATAGTGCAAATCATTCAATTCAACTTTTAAAACAGCAGTCCAAAAATATATGACAAAAGTGGGCTCAGTGCAATTTAAACAATCTGATTGTGCAGTGGGGTTCTATTTTAAAAACCAGAACAAATGAGTTCCAATTAACATTTCGAATAAAAGATGGTAATGATACTGTAGCAGATGCCATTAGCAAATGTATCTGCTCACAGTTAATCAATAACATGTATAGAGTTTTATTACATCACCTTCTGTGTCATTTCATTAGCCCCTCTGAGTTCTTTGCCCTCAAGGATGCTTCATTAATTGGTAAGAAAACTATTTAAGATGGTGACTATTTTAGCGAAAAGACAACACCTGCAGAGAAAGACATTTACTTTGCATCACAGGCTTCAAATTAGTTTCATCCCATATTTACCTCACTTTTTCCTCCAAAAAAGTTAATTGAACTTTTACCCTGAAACTATCTAAAAAAGTTACGTACAACTGAGCTGTATTCTTAGGCACTTCAGAAAAGCAATAGCAGTGGAATAACTGTTTCTTAACAACATATAATGTATAAGAAATGCAGCTGAATGTATTTCAACTTCACAGAGCTTTTTTAGTTGGCCTTGTCTATTAACTTTAAAGTTTCCCCACATTTGGCATAATGAAAGTGCAGAAGATGAGTTTTCGTCTCGTCTCTCCAAAGAGAATAAAATACACAACTGAGATCAACCACACATTCCAACATTCCAACACAAAAGGTTTACCAACACCAAAATAATATATACAGCACATTTGGTAGCTTAATTCAACATGCTCAATGTACAGTATTTAAATAACACAGAAAAATAAAATAACCATAGACACCAACATTGAAGGACGAACTATAGCCTGCAAAATATTAGTTATAAAACTTAAAAACAGGCATAAAACTGAAAACAAAACCTCTATGGCATGTCACTGCAGCAGGTGGTGTAAACCGAATGTTCACTTGCCTGGTATGAAATCCACTAATTTGGATATTCAAAACAAAACTGTAAGGTTGACTGTCAGTGCAGAAACGTCTAACTTTAGTACCATTTTGACATTTCTAACAATATGGTATACAAGAAGAGGTGTTAAAAACAGAACAGATGAGTGTTCTCACGCTTTTCATGATTCTCACCATTTATTTCTTAATTCTCGTTAACCACTCAAGTGACTGGAATGAAAGCTGAAATTTGCTTATGCGAAAGAACCCCAAACGGGGTACAAATGTGTAAAAAAAACTAATTATACAAATTATTTATCATCTATAACGATAAGTTTCTAATTCAACTGCAAACTTCAAAAGGTTGCCATAAACAAGGCAAGTCAACGTACAGTAGTAGAGAAATGTAACTTTTTTATGAGTTCTGTGTTGAGCTCAGTCCATTGTTGACAGACAAAAGGTTGAAAATTGTAGCTTTTATCAGGGAGAGGTGGGTTTGAGTAGTGCAACAAAGTAACACTTTGAACACACAGTGTAGACATTTGTTTTAAATGGATACATAGGCAAGCTTATTTGTAATGTTAAAAAGCTCAATGTTAAAATGATGATAATATCAATATTAGAACAATATTGATATAAAATTATCATCATTAACTCCACAAGGCTTTCTGTACCAGTGAGAAAGGTGTCCAGGAAATACAATATACAGTCAGGCTAAAACAGTTCACAGGCAAATCACTCTGAAAGCTGAAATACACTTATAGTATTATTCTCATTTCTCAATTAGAACAAAATATCTCCCTTTCTTATTCCTCAGCTACTTTTTTATACATTTTAAGTATTTCCTTACAGAAGATTAATTAATCCCTCCTCTTAAAGTTTTATTAAAGATATAAATAATACAAGTAAATGTTAAAATAGTACTTAATGAGCACAGTAGGGCTAATGTAGGATATTTTTACAAGTACTGAAAATCTACTTATAATTACAGACCCAGTTTAAGATGACTTTGAAATTCTTGTGTAACACACAAAATAAATAACCAGCTAATAGAAGACAGAGGGAAATGATCAATTGCATTTATGTAATGGAGAGTGATCTAATGAAGTGTGTGCCCCACAATGGTGTTATCTTTAATAAGCATCATGGATTTCTGCATCACACTTTGTAAATTATGATTTTGAAATAAGACAAGGATGGCTCTATGAAACAAATAATTTGCTCATATTGTATCTCATTTGAAGATATTATCAATCTATAGAATGTTGGAGAATCTATAAAATCTTGTTTTCCTATGTTAATGTTTACTATATACCGTATAGTACATGTATTTTAAGTCCAGTGTAAGTCCAGATGACTGCCATTGTTGGCAACAGGCACTTTATTGGGATTTTTTATTGGTCTATTTTGATAGCTCTTCATCTTCATCCTGGCTGTCCAGGTCCAGCTTCAGCGAGCTCAGGGTTTGTCTCACCATCACTGACTCCTTTCTCCTGCAGACAGAACAGAAACAGGACTTGTCTCTTTCTGCTTCAAGCTGCATCTTGAATATAGAGCAAAGAAATCTTACCCTTCCCCCTCCTCATAGTGTGACCTTAACAGCCCAGCACTGTTCTAAGATATGTATTGAAGATGGCAGTCTAACTACAATATACTATGTGACCTTGTTTTACGTGTGCATTAAGATGGACTAAGAAGATACAGCATGTCAAGTCATGAGATTTTTATAATCAATATAAATCATTTATGTCATACATAAATCATAACTGCAAAGTGTCTTAGTGAAATGATTAAATCATCAGTATCTGCACGCAAAAACAGCATTCCTAAGAATTTAGTCCCAGATTACTCTTGTACTTGCATAGAAAAGTAAACTTGTTACCAAACAGTATAAATAAAATTCTTTCGAGGTTAAGACACATGAACTATCATTAGCGTTCTGGTGCTACAGCATGCTATTATAAAAATCTACTGAATACGCAGAACACTACCACTATTACTTGCAGAAAGTGGAGGATTTCTTTATTTCAAAAAGGAAAATGTTAACGAACATTAAGACAACATTAAAGAAACTCGTACTGGACAATTGTCAGTGCTGTTTTGTAAGTGCAGTAAGGAACCAAAATTTCATATTCATTGAAAACTCAAAATCATTAGGTTTGCATTCAAACCACTCTCTCCTGTAACATATGGAATATTTTGTGGTGTAAACAGACTCAATTGAACACTTTTTATTCATGACTGTTGATAATTTTTGACTGAAAATGCTCACATGCAATACCAAACAGCTTTAAATGAACTCTGTTAATTAAAGTAAGCCCTGTTATAGCTCAGGGATAAAATAGTTATGTCTTTCATCCTGCAGTAGTTTTACACAGCTTCCTGATAAAAAGGAGGGCAGGCTTGCAGGGCCAATACATATTTGTACAGTAGGTGTGAACATTTGTAACACATCCCCATCTGTAATGGAGTACATCAACACAAAAGTTAATTAATCTTGTTATGAAAGAATGAAAACAATATAGCTTAGACATGAAAGCAGTGCATCCTCACTCTGAGTCGTTCCCAAATTATGAGAACAAAATGTTTTTAAAAAGATAAATAACAGGAAAGTGAATACAGCCACTGGCACAGCCACCCTCTAAATCAGTCTGATTTATGAAAGTTTACATTTTCATGTCATGTCATGTCTTGATTATTTATGAAACACTTATCACATAAAATCTCTTTTCTTCATTTGAGGTTACTTCTGTCTGGTTGATGATTATTATATTTGGGTTTATTCCATTTTAGTTCACAGTTAATGATTACAATCATCATTTATGATGCTACTAAACACGCAGCCTTTTTTGACAATATAGCACAGACATTCATGGACAAAACAATCAAACTGACTGCAAATTTTGTTTTCTTTAATCTCCTAAATGTGCATTCAGCTTCACTTTAAGATTGCTTTGGTCCTTCAAAGAGCCATGTTACTTCATTCATCATCTAACCAATTAATCTAATTCCAGGTTGCGGGAAAACTGGAGCCTAACCCAGCAAGCAATGGGCAAAAGGCAGGATAGACCTTGGACAGAATGCCAGTCCGTCACAGGGCAGACACACACAAAGACACAAACACACACACTCACACCAGGGCCCATTTCCCCAGAAGCCACTTAACCTACCAGTACGTTCTTTGGACTGTGGGAAGAAACTGGAGTGCCCAAAGGAAACCCATGCAAATATTGGAAGAATATACAAAACCAAGGCAGTTAGCACCTCAAGAATTGAACCCTGGACCCCAGCGCTGTGAGGCAGCAATGCTAGCCACTGCAACACCATGCCAACCAAGCAATGTCACGCTTGAATCCTGAAAATCCAAGGTAAGGCATAGATTAAGCAACAGTAACTGGCTTGTCAAAATATCCCTGTTCGCTGTTCCAGGTAATCTGTCTGTGGATCTCTAGCAGGAATTACAGCTGGTAGTTATAGTGGGGATGATAAAGGTCTGTGGAAGTACAGTATGTCAGTAGAAGGTGCCTGTGATTGAAATCCCAGATAAGATCTTACTTGAGCTGGATCTGTTGGTCCAGGAGCTGTCTCTGAAGGCGGCTGTTAGTCTCACGCTCCTCTGCCAGCTCCCTCTGGGTATGTCTGTACTGGGTGTCTCGCCGGCTCATCTCCTCCTCAGCTTCATTCAGCTGGCGCTTCAGAGACCTTATTCTCTGGGTCATCTGAAACCACAGACATGGCCATCAGTGACATGGACACTCTCAACTACCACAAAACAAACTCACTCACTTCCTGTCAGTGCCACAGAGTGTTGAAGACGAAGCAAAGATAGTATTGAGAAAATAAAAGGCTAGTTTGGCCAACAAAAATAATAATTCGCAGTAAAACTGAATTAATCCACTCTTGGGGAATCAGAATGCATATAGAGGGTCAGTATAGACAGGAGGCTGTCAGAAATATAAAAACACATCTACTCACACTGTGCAGCCTACTGTCTGCCCTTTGCACACACCCACAGTAACACTGTCAGAAATATTCTTTATATATGTTCTTGAGCCCAGTTATTCAATGTACAAAAC
This sequence comes from Atractosteus spatula, assembly GCF_055471065.1. Taxonomy (NCBI): domain Eukaryota; kingdom Metazoa; phylum Chordata; class Actinopteri; order Semionotiformes; family Lepisosteidae; genus Atractosteus; species Atractosteus spatula. The sequence goes on along the minus strand of NC_142708.1, from coordinate 10,631,356 downwards.
CCCTATCCCACGATACTTGCTGTTTTTCTGTCAACAGGTCTTCACATTACATTCAAAAAGCATGTCACACAAAATGATTTAGCTGCAAAACAACTCCTCTCTCAAGAACACAAAGTTAAACATGATTGCGGCCTCAAAATGGAACACACACACACACGCAGTGTTTTGATAGTTATCTAGGCAACTCTGTATTGCCTCCTTGTGGTGGAAAATTCATTCTCCTACCAGGTCCTTCTGTTCTTCAGCTAGCTTGTGATCCTCCTCGAGCTGATCAGTTAACTCTTTAATCTTTCTCTCCAGCTTCCCGATATTGTTAGTCAGCACAATTTTATTCCTGCAAAGCAACACAGCTAGGTAAGTCAATGAAAATGAGAAAAGTCTGCCTCGCACACCTAGAATTGTGATGAACATTCATCATTCATATACAAAATCATTTTCACAGTCAAAATCAGTAAAGGATAATACTGCAGTTTTTCTTAGATATATGTTATTGACTTATTTTTTAATATGTTATTAATAAGAGGAGGTCATTCAGCCAATATACCTTTCTACCGGTGGTAGAAGCTAAGATAGTTGATCTAAGGACTCAACTGTTTCTTGATTGAAGCCTAGGTATCAACTTTGAAAACTTAGTGGGGCAGTTTTCCCAGAGCCCTTACAATGTATTGCACTCTTCTGTTCAATTAACTTTGAATAGACATTTATACTTCATTATCAAAAAGGGAGAATCACACTGAAGCCATACACGGTGACTAACAGCTCATAGATAAAGGAGGACTAAGCAGACAGCTCAGTAAGCTGGTTTCAAAAAGTGCTCCCAGAGAATGAACCATCCTGCTCAGGTGGTCTTTTCCACTGACCTCTCTTCAGTTCTCAAGGAACTCTCCAGCTCCTTCACCCTGATCTCAGCCCGAGACACGACCTCCTCCTGTACTCTTGAGTTCTGCAGCTCGTGCAGCTCAACGCGCAGGTCCCTGATCTGAAAAAGCAGAGTGAACTGAGTACAATCAGGCCTTGTCTGCAGCCACATTCACATTCACTGTTCTTCACAAATGAACGGTATCCTTCAGAAAACTCTACTTGTAACATCAGAAGACACTAATGGGTAATAAAGAGCTCATTTGAAGTGATGTATGATAAATCTTGGAACACTGAAACTGGAACCTCAAACCTATCCGATCCAGAAAAAACCTCGTCCATCTGGTATCCTGACATAAAACAGGACATAACAAGACTTTCACTGTTGTTGCATCTTTAAGACTGACTAGATTGTAAAGGAATTTGTGAGGGAAGGTTACTTCTCAGCACACTGATTACATCAGCAGATACTACGTAAAACGTGGTGGTATCTGGTCATATGTTTAAAAATAAAAGTCTGATACACGAAAAACTGCAATTAATCTAATAACTGCAAAGCAATCTCAAAAGGTGTTATTTAAAAACAAAAAAAGCTTGTCAAAACTGTTTCTCAATTTTTCTGTATTACTCATGATGACATTTTAGTTTTTCCTTCACACATTAAATGTTTTAACAGAAATGCTGTGGTGAGTTATGATGTGTGGATGTGTGTAACTGAAACAGGGTAAAGATCATGGAACATATTTTCGTTTTCCTGCACTCCAATTACAATAAATGCAGCAGATGTATACCTGTCTCTCCAACACAGTTTTCTCACACTCCACCTGTTCCCTCAAATCTCTTTCTTGTATCATCTTCAGCTGAAGCTGCTCATTCTGTAAAGAGCAAAGTGTTATTATTTTAATAACAAACATACCCCATGTAATTCTCAATCCTGGATGAGAATTAGGCTTTATATCTGTAATACTTGAGAACTGGGCTAAAGTCTAAAGTCTTAGAGAACTGGGCTTTATATTTGACAAAATCGCCCAAGGTGAAACAGCAAAGGTGCATTGATAGAAGAAAAAATAAAAACTGTTACTTTAAAGTTGTTAGAACACCTCCAATTTGATGCTTGGAAATACAACTACTACCACCACTGCTAATAACAAAATTAGCAAAATTAACAAACCCCCACAGGTTGATATAGCACATCCTACAGCACAGTGTCCCATGTCACTAAACTAGGTTATTGGTTTGGAAATTGTGGGACATGGGGAAAGCTGCCAATTATTTGTCTACCATCAGCACTTACAGAATCAACCTAATTTTCCTCAGAAGTTTCCCAATTTAGTACTGACCCAGGCCAGCACTATTTATTTTCTAAGCTCTGACGAGATCAGGCTTCAGGAAGATAATTCTGCTGTAGTAACACATGTAACTGTGTACATCACTATACTCTTGCCTCTTCTTCACATCTGTATTGAACACCACAATGGTGTCGGCAATAAGAAAGACCTTGTCCTAATGTACTTACACGTTAAATTACAGCTCACTAGTTCTGAAGTGAGGCCCAGAAGTTTGGAAACAGACGTCAAGGTTTACAGAGATGTAGAACAACAGGTCAGAGGTCGGAAGGAGGTGGGAAGCTCACCTGTTCGACGGCTCTCTTGTGCTTGCTTGCTAACCTTTGTTCGGCATCATGCATTTCTTCCAAGTCGCCTTCCAATTCAATAATTTTTTCCTGTGCGACAAACATGGACAGTACCACAGTTAATCAACAAAATGCTTTTAATACTGATTATTTTTTTCTTTAAACATCTCCCCTTCTTCAAAATAAAATGGAACTGGTTTGAAAGGCATGTCTATGTCTCTCCGGAAGGAATTTCTTCTCTATTTATGTTTTATTTATTACAGGCCTTACACAAACCCTTAGAAACAGGTCATATTTTGAATGGGGGCTTAAAGGCTGCAAATAACACTATTGCCTAGGATAGTATTTGATACCATACACATTTTGCCACCAAAGCCCTTAATAACCAAAATATACACTTGTCTTCATAGAGAATATTTCCCCCTTTGTAAACAATATCACATTGAGCCTGTCCCTAGCTTCCTGTGTATACTCAATCCAGGGGGTGTTATAGGCTCCTTTAAAAAAAAAAAGTTTTGGGAATGTCCATATGTGTTTGTGTTTTAATTCCCTGCATTTAATACCACTTTGAGAGTGGAAGGACTGATGTCAGAGGTTGGGGGAGGGCCTTTGCTGTCTATGTTCTTGTTTTCTAATTCGTTCTGCTTGATGGAATCTTGTTCTGAAAGAATAAAAAGTAACCTTTTTGCAAAAATAGTTAGTCTGACATTCAGTTGACATAAATGTTCACTAAACTATGTATACGTATTGTTAAATCATTAGGATGCCATGGAAACTAAAGTAAGGTAAATAAGAGAAGAGTGGGAAAACACTCTATAACAAAAAAGAAGGATATACTATGTATCCAAGTATGGATGTGGTAAAAGGGCCCCTTGACAGTTCACTCTGCCCATGTACCTGAGCCAGCCTGAGCTGTCTGGTGAGTTCCTCCTTGCTCTGTGCTGCGGTCTGGAGCTCCATCTGTAGGTCCTCTAGGCTCCTCTCAGCCTGTTTGCACTGGAGCTGCAGGCGCTCTCTCAGTTGGATCTCCTCCTCTAGAGTCTTTTCCTTATCAAACAGCTTGTCGGACACCTGCACAGCACACCCAACCACCCAGAGCTCAGGTTTACAGCATAAGGCCCAGCTCAGTGATGCTGTTAGACCACTAATAGCTTTCAATTCTAGAAAAACTTAATTCGCACCCATAGAAGTTTAATTTGTGGACAGAGGAAGTCGTTCTCCAATTCCGTCAACCCAAGGCAAAACTGATCTAAACAGGTCCCAACAGTAACCAGGAAGGAGGAATCCCATAATGATTCTATGTTAACTATAATAGTAAATATAAGTGCATATATTTGCTGCTTAACTTTCTTGTCTCAAAGTTACAATACTATAATTAACATGTATACAATAACATTTAGTTACCCTAAATAAGCAGAATTAACATTGCTCATTCTCACCTTTTGAAAGCTTTATACTAGGTACACTGAAGTGGTAATGGGAGATAATCACAGGTAGTAAAAGACACTTTTGCAACTTGTGTAAAACAGAAAATCATTATCATGATCTTTTTTATCTGTATGCATGTTTGAATATCTTGTTCAAAATATTGATAGACACTTATAAATACGCATTTCATTGAACTTGTGCATATGACAATAAACCGAACTGAACATTACCTCCCCCTGCAAACGGCTGACAGTCTGCTGAGCCCTCTGCAGCTCCTGGGTTTTCTGCAGAACACCCTCCTCCAGCTCTTTCATACGGAGCTGGGAATCATCCTTCAGCTTCTGGTACAGATTCAGCTCTGCTGTGGCCTGGCTTGCTGCTTGCAGGGCCTCTGCCAGCTATGAGATACAGTACACAGCATACCATCAAATGATGATTAGGTGAAAAAACCTCAGCTTCAGCCCACTGACAGGCATGCAAAAACAAAACTGTTTATCTAAACTTACATACAGCACATTTATTTTCCATAGCTCCCTTCTAGCTAGAAGGCATGACTCCTTGTGTGGCTTTCTAGTCACACTATACCACACATCTTTACTAACAACAAGCAACTCACTGACCTCTGAAGCTGTATGGAAAATATATTGACAGGAAGATATATCGTAATTACTGTACATTGAGCACTGGTGGTTTTCTCCGAGTCGGACAGTTTCCTTGAACCTTCCAAAACCACACAGGCTAGAATAATTCATTGTGTCTAAACTATCTCTAAACTCCGAGATGGCTACAATCCCGTCAAGGGTATAGGCCCCCCTTGAGTCCTATTCTACTTATACGTTCTGATAGTAAGTATCTGAGAATTACAGTGCCTATAAAAAGCATTCACCTCCTGGATTTTTTTTTCCCTTTTTTTTTTTCCTTTGACATTATAGACAACTTTGTGTTGATAAGTGGCAAAATTCTCAGTTAAATACATTATGGTTCCATGCTGTAACACAATAAAGTTTGAAAAAGTCCAAGGGGGGTAAATACTTTTTATAGGAACTGTACATCAGCCATGAATATGAGCTACAGTACAGTATATATCCAACTCCAATCTAGTTTAATAGAAGATATGGCAAATATAATTTTTTGAATAGCGATGCAGACATTCATGGATGCTTTATTTCAATTCTCTACTAATTCCACAAATGTGATGGAATTTTAAATGGTTGAGACAGACTACAGCTGAAACCGTAGTGCACAGAGTTTTTTTTATGGCACAGTACCTCTGTCTCTATACGGAGCAATTTGCTGTTCAGTTCCATAATCATCTTATCCTGGTCCTGTTTCTGTTGTTCATACTCTTCTTGCTTTCTTTCAGCAAGCCACAGTTTCTCTGACAGGCTTTGAGCATGCTGGTTCTGTTTGTCCAGGTTTTCCTGAATAGTAGTAATAAAGTTTATTTATATAGCACCTTGGCTTACAACACATGGCTTCTCAGAGCGCTCTACATTAAGAAAAAAAAGCACACAATAAAAGGAGACAGGAGAATTACACAATAACCATAAGGATTTGGGGTATACAGTAGGAAAGCAAAGGGACAGAACCAATTAAACAAAAACCCTTCTAAAGAAGAAAGTTCTGATTCTAGATTTGAAAGTGCTCAGGGAAGGTGACTCTCTAATATCTGTAGGGGCAAAATTCCAGAACTCTGGGGCTCCGCAGGAGAAGGCCCTGTCACCCATTGTATGTAGATGGGCTTGGGGGACAGAGATGATTAACTAGATGAATGAAGGTTTACGAGATGGGGAGCATGAAGATATAAAGTCAGACAGGTACTGAGCTGCCAAGCCATACAGAGCCTTTTAGGTGAGCAAGAGGACTTTGAATTTGACACAAAACGTGATAGGAAGCCAGTGCAAGGACTCCAGGATAGGAATAACTTGATCACTTGCACAAGACGTGGTTAGAATACTGGCTTCTGAATTCTGCACGTAGTGAAGCTTGTTTGAAAAAAATAAACATGACGCAGTTCTTAAAAGTACTAGCTTTATCTAGGTCTGTATAAATAAAAAGCAATCAAAATGCATGAAATAATTAAGACACCTTGTCATTAAAGCCATAAAAATATGCTTCGAAGCTTGCAATGGCAGAATCCATCAATCTGACAGTTCTCTGTGAAAAACCGATAATCAGTGGATGTTCTCTGGGCTATATTTTCAGACTCTCAAACGAAACCACTAAATATTACTAAGCTTCTTAACTGACCAACATCTGGGTAGATCCTCAACAGGGGAAATAGCCATGATGTACTACTTGAACATACTGTTTGCCCTAATATTTGCCAAAACAAGATCAAAATAAGGTTGTTGGTTTTACTCCATATTAGTAGTCACTATTTCTAGTAGTGATTTAATGACATTCATGCACCAGTTTCGATAGAAAAAGTAGTTAGCCTTACCTCGGCATCTTGTATTTTGTTCTTTAAAGATTGCTGTAAGAAGTTGAAAGCATATTCTTGAGCATTGGCCTCGACCATCACTTCTCTTGCCTCTGTAAGTTCAGACTGTAGAAAAAAAAAGAACAGATCATGTCACAAAACTGTTGTGTCGAGTCAGTCTGATGTGCTCTACATTCATTAGTTGGAACATAGATGAATGACTGTATTTTATTTTGATTCTGTATGGATCTGACAGCATTTCATATTGATAAAGAATTACTAGAGAAAATGGCAGGTAGTCATTTACTTGATAACATGACTAATCACCATAAAACATATGGATAAAACAAGAGGTTAAATGACAAGCTGCTCAACGGCAAAATGGCCTATCAAATCCAGACATTCCACATCGTGAGATGGGAAATGAACAGATAAATGTAATTTGCAATTGACAATGGATTTTTCCTAAGTCCTTACATATTAGAACAAAGAAACACTTCAATTACTGTTAAAACCAGGAATTAATAAGCTCAGCACCAAAACCACCAATTACAATTGGTTAGACAGATCTAGTGATCGCTAATTTGCCTATAACTGAGTTCAAGTTTGCTTCAAGTCCTTCACAGCTGTAATCACACAAGTTTTGAAGTGAATCTTATGTTTTGCATTTGAGCAAACTGTTTTTTTTCTAATTATTGTTACTTCACAGGACGCCTTTAACGGCAAATTACGATGAAACACAAAACTAACACAGGAATGCAGCCAATTTAGTTGCTGGATATCATTAAGGAAAATCAGTCTGTCTGATCTGTCTGTCTGAAAACAGCTCAAGTTGTTGTGCACAGCTCACAAATGCAATGAATCAAAGTGAAAGTTTTTATCTAGATTGTGCAAGGCAGATACAGTGAGGCGACAAAACAAAAGATTACATTCTTCAAACCACCATAAAGTGGCTTTTCTCTTGAGCTGAGAACTGTTCATCAGGTTTTCGTGTTTCAGGGTAACCGCATTCTAACAACACATACACTTGGCAAAAGCCTCTAAAGAACCATTACAGCGTATGTTCTGTACTATACTGTACATATAAATTAAGACTGAATATGAAGTGTCAAATATGTGGGTTAGAGCACCACTGGCATTTATTTACACAGGTGTTTGCAAATTCTGGCTGATAAAGTGTTGCAATATAAACTAATAACCGTGGTTTGTCCTTTGTGTTTCTTTACTCTGCTGCTAATAAGCTACAAGCTATAACATAATTAAAAAAAAAATATTTTATGGTGACCTAGGATTTTTAGATTTTTGTTTCTGGCATACTTGTGTGGTATTCCACGCAACGACAAAAGGTTTTAAAGTCAGACTTCCTGTAGGTTTACACTTTATACATGCAAGATTCTGTCCAGTATGTGCTAGAACAAATTCACAAATTAAAAGCAGGATTGGAGAACCAGCCAGATGGTTAAATTATTGTTGTTGGGCTCTAATACAATTATTTTTGCACTCACTGACTTTGAGAGGAACTGAACCAGTCTTCCTTCTCAGTCGAACCGAGATCACCTTTTCAAAACAACTATTTGTAATATTCAGTACCTCCTAAAATAAACTAAACCAGGGTGCCAGCTGAATTCCACTGCAAAACTACAGTTTCCTCTCCACAAAAAACAACACCTAAAAAGAATTGTAGAGAGACATGCTGGGGTGTGAGGGTGTGTACAGAATAAGTACTTTACCTCCAGCTGTGAAAATCGCTCATTCATCATTGTGTTTTCTCTCTCCAGCTCCATTATCCTCTCCCTCAGTCTCATCAGCTCTCCTTGCATCTGAGTGTTGGTTCTGAGCAGGTCCTCGTTGTTCACAAGGATTCCTCTCATCTCATAACGGATCTGGTTCCTCTCCTTGTTCATCTCAATACTTTCTGCCTCCAGAAACTGGTTTCTCTGGGAGAAGCAGCAATGACAAATTGAGACCAACCTGCAACTCTTGTTCCACCATTGCATGGCAAAAAAAAAAGACTCTACACAGAACGCATCCCCATCTGGTTTAAAACCCAACTTTACCACTCACTGTCTGTAGCTGGTGAGTTGCCAGTAGAAAGTGCTCAATGGCCAAGTACAAACAGGTGAGGTAATAGAGCTTTCAAATAGTATTTTGGACAGAGGTCAAATTTTAATCACACATCTTTTTTGGCATCGCTCCAACACCCGATCTCTCCACTTTATTCCTCGCAAGTGAGGAGGTTTAAATTAAATACACCATTCCTATAAATTTTGCTCTTTTGGAGACTGAGCTCATATCACTGTGAAGGAAGTCTGTTCTATAGTTCAAAAATAGGCTCAGAGGTGTTTGTTCTGAAAAGGTTTGTCAGAAATGTTATGACGAACGACTTGCTTATGATGTACGTGTAAAAAGAACAGTGGCGTCTGAAGGCCGATTTAATCAATAGAAATTAGTGATCACAACATGAAATCATATAAAAGAAATAAACATTTGAAAAATCTGAACTTCTCTAAAATTAAAATGCAAGTGGGATCCCAGTTTGAACGGTGTACAAAAAAGCAAAGAAAAAAATCACATTGATAAAAAAAAAGAGAATTAAGTTCTTTATTTCACTGTTTCACTGTGGGATGACAGTAAGTGAAAATGGCAATACCTTTTGGCATGTGTCTAAAAGCCTTGTGAGCTCCTCAATATAATCTCTCCTCTGCATTCCAGGTCGCATTGAAGACAGAGATGATATTGTCTGTTCAAAAAGTAAAAGAAATGATATCAACATATAGTATTTTGTTTGTTTGTATTGTTTGGGCGAGAAACCTGTTACGCAACGCACATCCACACATCACTAACTACCTATCGGATACAACTGCCCCTGGCGGGGGACTGTTTGAAGCAACCTGGAACAACAAGGCTTATTCAGGCGCGCGGCTCTTGCTTCAGGCTTCAGTCACTCACCCCTTTGACCCTAGTGAGGGAGTCGTAGCCGGTGAAGCGGCTGCGCGGGGTCAGGACTGTGGGAGAAGGAACTGGACTGCTGCTCGTACTGTTGAAGGAGGGCGAGAAGAGGTTGCTCTCAGATGTGGAAGGAGACAGGCCTTCCTAGGGATTAAAAGGGTTAAACAGCAATTTAGAAGGCTGTGAGGGAGAAGAACAATGTGGAATTTCAAATGAAAGGTCTCACTTTTTCTAGATTCCAATGTGTATGTATAAATGGAATTTACAACAGAGGTTTGGGAGGAAGGTTAGATCTATATATATATAATCTTCTTTATTTTCCTTTGTGCATTCCCCTCTCACTCCTCCCGTTACCCCCACCTCATCTCTTGCAGCAGCTACTTAGCTCATTCCCAATAAAAGTGAGGGGTGGGGTTCCTTAAGGTCAGAGTGTCGTTCTCTCAGTTAGCCGAGCTGGGGTTTTCTAAATGCTTGGCACATATGTACCAGCAGCCCCACTATACAGCAGATTGCCTTTATAAAAGAGAAACTTCAGTGACTCTATAAAGGGGTAACTTTTGGTACAACAGATTTTCCAAGACCTGAGTGGTACCTATCCGGAACATGGCTGTTTACAGTTTCTATCACTTATGAGTAGTACTTTAATGATGAGGAAGTAGAAACCTTGATTTAATGACCAAATGGCCCTTTCTAACCCCCTATGTTGTTGGTCACCCTCTTGAGTCATTGGCTTTGGAATGGGGGGATTTACAGTATAAGGGTTAGGCCTGATTGTTTAAACTGAGAATCAGCTTTGCCCAGGTTACTACTCCTTCAAACTGTGCCAGGTAGTCAGGGAATTGGTTTGATGTCTCATTCAAACTACGGCACCTCTCACAATACAACCTTGTCACCATGCTAGGACATTAGTTTGAAAATTCTGGTCCAATGGAAGCAGATGCTTATGTTTGATTTTCTGCAGCTGCACAAGTTACCACTTGCCAATGAATTCTGCTGTGAGATATACAGATATGCTTTGAGGACAATGCGTCAGTGAAATTTGCCACTGCTATGTGGTTAAAGGGCCAGTAAAAATAGTTCTGCTATCACAGAATCAAGATCTTAAAGTACAAATTGGCAAAATGCATTGAGATAAAGGGATATTCCACTCAGTAAAAGATTTAGAAATTATCTTGTTTTTATATGCATGAGTTGCAAAACCTTGTAGTCATCCCAGTTACTATACATAATCATATGTGTCCATTACCTTAGAATTAAGAGTGAGGTCTAAAGATTTTAAAGATATGAAAGATGGCTAATGACCTGGGAATAAGAAAATAACTAGCTGATTAATTAAAACATATTAATCAAATTATAGCATATACAAATATACTTATTGCATATTACCTTATAATCAAGCACTCTAAAGGGTCGATCATAGTCCAAAGCTATGTTCTTATAGGGACTATTAAATCCTCGAGATGGACTGTCTGAGCCACCCAGCTAAAACAAAAGAACAAGAGACACAATTTAGACACACTGCTATTAACTGAACAGGTGACTAATCATCTATGCAAATGTCATTATATAGTAGAAATTACTTCCACTATAAATTGAAATTTTATTTTAATTTATTCCCTTGGAATATCACTTGTGTCGAAACCTTTATTCGTAATGTTTTGGCTTCGACATTTCAAGCTGGTAATTTGAGAAACACTCAGAGGAAAAATTAAGGATCTGAAAAAAACTCCAAAGGCAATTTACAAAAATCTGCTGCCAGTTTCTAGTCTAAAGGTCAGAAGAAAGTGTTGCCTGCTACTAAGCCCATATGCCTAATTGCAGTATTGCTTAACTCAATGTACATCAATCTAACTCACTACAGTTCAGCTTCTGTTTATAATAAGTGTAGGGATACAGACTTTCTAAAGAGCTCTTTATGGTCAGATGCTTCCTCTTCCGTGATGTCACGCTGTTTTTGGACTGTTAACAAGCCTCTTCCTAAGATCTAAATTCCAGAACACATACCTTATCTGACATGGTATCCCAGTCCCTTGAAGCAAGGGATTCCATCGAGCCCAATCGGGAGCTTGGTCTGTCTAAATTATTGGTCAGACCCAGGTAGGGACTGTTTCCATTCTGTCCATTCTCGCTTGCTCTGCTGTCTGTGTTTCTGGAAATGTTTTCTAACCCTTCACCACCAAGAAACAATTTATATATGGGGTTTTGGTTGGCTTTAGAGTTGGATGACTGACTTCCGGTTGACAACCTCTCTGGTTTCTTATATGAATCAGTCTGTGGTTCCTAGAAAGTAAGCAAACCAGAAAATTATGAATATTCGAGTGTCAGTGAAGCTCAAACTAGCACATCAGTACCTACCAGATGTATGGTAGCATCTTAAACTGTTTATATTTAATTTACTTAATGAGAGATATCGTTTGTCCGATGCAAGTAGCCTTTATCTTTTAATTCAACAGTTGCAGATTCACGATAATTGTCCATCATGATTAGGAAGTGTGTCTTGGTGTGTCTTGATTGACAACTTGGAGGACATGGACTGGGTTGCAGGTTAGTCAGGTTATTTTAACTTTATGCATGCATGCAATACATAAAAGCATGATGTAACATAGCATTAAACATGGTAAAACAAAGGCATGCGCAAAAGCAAGCAAAAGGTTGGAATGATATAGATGAGAGCCAAAATAAAGCAGAAATATAGTAAACTGCTAAGTGATCATCCTGATTCAATGCTGTGAATGTTGAAGTTTCTGTTAACTAAAAGCTGTAACTGACACATTAGTATTGCATTATTATCCAGTGTCCTGGTGAATAGCAGACATAGTAATGTTAGAAGATATTCATATGAAATTTAATTTGGTGATAAAAAAAAATCTGTGTGAAAATTAAAAAAAAAACATGATATTGCAAAGAAGTGACATGCAGTGTGAAAAACAGTGTAAAATTCTGCTGAGGTGAAGGGTCCAAGTCCATTTTCTTTGCCTTCTTTCTCATTCATCTAGTTTTACTTAATATTTCTATGTATTCTCTAAACACAATGAATAATAAATGGTCATTTTTGTAATATAAGACGACATATCCTATTTTTCACCTTTAGTGTCAATGCATTCTCCATAGATGCATTGGGGAGACTGTCATTATTCTGGGAAGTATCCTGGCCCACGGTGACATTTGTAGAGTCATTGGCCACAGGGAGGTTTTCACAAGATCCATCCTGTGTTGCGTGCTTTTGTTCAAATATTGTTTGGCACGGTGCAGATATCACTCTGATGGAAGGCAGTGGGCTCTTATTGTCCTCGGTTGTCCTCTCCTTGTTTAGTGTCCCTTTGTCACTCTCACTACAAGCGGAAATAAATGTATCTGGTCTCGTCTTGCTCTCTTCCATCAATTCAGAGTCTGAGCAACTCTTTTCTGAGGACTTGCGTTCGATCTTATGGTCACCAGTTGGAGATAAGCATGAGGATATTTTGGCATTTTCATTGGCAGAAAACTTATGAATCAGCTCTTTAACGCTGCCTGACCTTTTCAAACCCGTTGCTTTCATGATAGAAGCATTTTTGTTAGCAGTACCAGCCTTTGAGCCACGCTCAGAATGGAAATAGGATTTTCCATTACAGTTTACAGTTTGGTTATTAACAGGAGACTTTGATATGATGGGACTCTCATCTCCATTTTGATGAGCGGTGCTGCTTTCTTTAAGAGAACAAGGAGGAAGGCTTCCTGCCGTCTGTTTCAGGAGATGAGCATGACTACTGGATGACTCCAGGCTAACGTTTTCCTCATGTAGAATAGAAGTGCCATTTTCTGAGATTCTTCTAGTGTCCTTGCCAACAGTTCCCTAAAAAAAACAAGCTTATTTCAACAAGGTGAATCTATAATTTAAGAAGTTTATATTGTTTATAATTTAAGTTTATATTGTTCCTTTATCCTTTCTTGTCAGCTATACTCTATCTTAAGGATTATGCATCGACTTCTAGACATACTAGCCAAGAGTCTAAGTGTTGTTTGAATAATAAATAAATATTCATTGTCAATAATCATACTTTAAATTGCCATAGTGGGGCACCAGCTTTGTGAGAAAAGCTATGTCTAGTCTGAAATACAGGAACTAACACAGATAATATAAGCTTCTAACTTCAATCTGGTCTTTCCGATTTGTAATTGGCAAACTATAGGATTTGTATCAATGGTAGTGTATTTTTTATTAAATGTCATTGAGTCTAAAACCAACAATTTATCCTACAATTTGTGTATCCCTATGTACAATATAGGCAAACATTTTTTTAATCGCCTAACTAGGTACTGAATGGAGATGAGAATATTTTTGCAAGAGATCCATTTAGCAAAAACATTTTTTTTATCACAAAGCACACATAAGTATTTTTTATTTTAGAAGTATTTCGTATTTTCTAAAGGCTCATGAAGATTGTTTATTTAACATGAGACTTTCACGTTAAGCTAATCAAAAATATAAACTTTACCCATGTTGTTTTTTATTAATGTACATAATTGACCATTCATGTAACTTAAATAATTATTTTGTTTTTGCAATTATTATTAGCATCTTAATTCTTTTATGAAAACAATTGAGAAAGGCTGATATTAATAAGCTTATTGGTTTCTTTTTGGACAATAGATGCCTCTGTCTTTGGCTGCGAAAACTCACTCTTCAAATTCCTGTATTCGGATCTGTTTAAAGAAGGGAAGACCTCTGGTTTTCTCTTTTTCAATATATAAAAAAACAATTAAGGTGCCAGAGGCACATTGACAGAATTTTTTACCTACTTTCCTTTTACCTGCTCTTAAAAAAATGTATCTCCTTTATACTCTCTTTACTGGATTTGTGCTTCCCTTATGATTATTACTGTTGTTGTAATATATATTTTTTGAAAAGACTAGTTGGGAGCACAATTCACAAAACATTATTTGTCAATCTTAGAAAAACAGGGAATACAATTTGGTTAATTTGATGTGGAGCATACATATACATTTTATTGACATTATTCCAAGCGCATGCAGAGCTGAACAAAAAGCTATTAGTGGTTAGCTAGAAGCCTATTATCACTAAGACAACAAACAGTTACTGTGCAATCAGTAAGCCATCAAAAAGCAGCGTTACTAATTATTACAAAGGAAACTGTACTTGAAAGGTGCAGGACAATCATGAAAATGAATCTTAAAATCCAATTTCAATACACAGACAGTGGCTACAATGACAGAGCTGTAATGTTTTAATTCTGTCTACTGGTCAAGTTGCTTTCGAAACAAGTCTTCTTTGAGTGCTGACTGGGCTTGACAGTCCAGAGATCACTGCTTCAGATTAGGCCATTAGCCAGCTGTGGCGGGGTGCCCTCCAGGTGATGGTGATAGGCAGAACTGATGGGCTCTGTACTACTGTGGGTAGTGCTGTTAGGTTAAGATTAGAGCAATGGAAATTCCAGGACTCCATGAGATTGTGATGTGATGAATCAACGCTGGAGCAGCCCCTCAACAGATGCCTCAGCTTCTCTGCCGATACTGGGAGACTGGAGTGTGAAAGGATGTGGACCATCTGCCAAAGCACATTTCAGATGTCTTCATCCCTCTGCTGTGATGGTTGTAGCATGGAGTTGATGATTAAGAATTACATTCATTTTAAAAAAGAAGGACTCCTCTCATAACTTCTTTTCTCATGACAGTGGAACTGAGTATCAGATTTTGGGTCTAAAGTATCTCAGCGCAGTTTAAAAAGTTTTAAAAAATGCACCATGGAAAACTGATGTCTGCATGGTATTGTGACCTAACACATTACATGTTGGTAGGTTTCCTTTGTTTCTGTGTTCCGTCACATCCCAGAAAAGAAACCAAAGAGTGATAAATGGACATTATTTTAAAAATCCAACATCTATTATTGCAGACAAAAGATGAAGTATTAATAAGTATGAATAAGGATTGTAATAGACAGCAGAGCAGTCTAGTACAGTATATTGTTCCTCGACTGCTCATACTCACGACAAACTCGAGACTCAGTAGTGGTATCTAGTCTTTCCCAATATACTGTATAAGTGTGAAAAAAAAGGTCGTTACACCCTTGCATGTAGAAGATGATCCTCCTTAACATTTCTTTAGCACTGATGTAATGATGTACACAATGAATGAAATGCAATAGTGAGTAATAAAGCAAAAGCACACAGTAGCAGAGTCAAAAGTGCTGCATGTTCATTCTCCTGCACTTTCTATTCTTTAAGTTAGTATGCACCCTTGCACAAGCACTTGCAGAGCTTCCATTACTTCCAGTTACTATAGGTGCAGGATTAGAGAAAAGTGCAACCATGTAGCATTAGCAATGCACAGCTGGCAAAACAAAGACATATCACCGAAAACCATAGTTGTCACATTCATGCATTCTAGCAAGACAAACATCTTCATCAGCACACAGGACCATGCTTACTTTATCTTAGCCTTTCCACACCACAACGTACCTTGCATAAACTGTATTTAAATACCTCTACAGTTCTGAGACAAATCCCCATTGTATAGGTTTTTCCTGAAGATTGGCAATGAAAAAATAAACAGCTGTCTTCCTATGCCCTACACACAAAAAATACAAATCTGCAAATAAATAGCAGACCAAGATTACCAGACTGCTCTCTTCCTCCATCACTCTGGACACTTTGTCTGAGAAGTTCTGAAGATGACCAGCCTCCTCCTGATATCTCTGCATATCTTGTCCAAGCATTTCCTGTAGTACTGTCAGAGCTTCCTCCTGCTGCCTCAGTTGAAAAACCTGCACCTCCTTGTTGCCAATGGATTCCTTTACAATCTGCCTCTCTCTCACCAGCTCCTGGACAGAGGAACACAAGACACTTCTCTCAGACTTGTCACCGACTGCAACAAACCTCCTTCAATGTTATCTCACTGGCTGTACTGGAGCCGAGTGCTGCTCCTGCTGGGTCAAATAAATTACATTCGAAAAACGTAGCATGAAAAGTGACCAATGAATTTGTACTTGATACTTTTTCTTTCTAATGTGGTGATATCAATAGGTTCATGTCTAAAGAATCATAATGCAAAAAAGGTTAATCACAGACTAAAATACATAATAAATCAATGTTTCAATATCTACAGTATGTTTAAAATACACTGTAATGTGAATGCTGGTGAAATATGGAAAAAAATGTGCATACCCATAATGTTGCCTTCAGCAAGCCAAAGTGAAGAACTGTATTCAGTCCACCATCTGGACATTTCACATTCCAGATACTTGGAAATCCCAGATATCCTCATACTTTTGGTTATTCTTTTCTTGTTTGGGTAAGAACATTTTTTCTGAGACTGTAATAGATCCTACAAAGGGGATGTCTTCACTTGCCAACAGACAGTAGTTACTTACCACTGTGTCCTCAGAGGCTTCACTTTCCCACAGCTTGGTCTCAGTTTCTGAAAGATGGGCCTTCAAGACTTTCAGTTCAAAGCCCAGGTGTTTCTGTTGCTTCCTCACCTCACAAAGGCTACAATACACAGAAAACAGCATGGCATTCAATGAGGACTTTCAAAACATCCTTTTTTGTTGTTGTACATTTCAAAATGTACAATTAATGTACAGTAGGGGTTCAGCAAAACATAAATGAATGGTTACAATGGGAGGGGGCCATCTGGCCTATCTAGTTCATTTGGTGTTACAAGGATCTCACCAGGTTCTAGTTAAGAAAAGTAAAGATCTTCTGTGCTGTAGAAATTAAAAACGAGTAGTCTCTTATTGTTGGATTTTGCTTCCAATTATGTAAAGAAGCTGGTTTCTGGCCTAACATTTACAAACCACCATTGACATTGTTTTCATTTTCGACTTTGGTTTATGCCTCTATTTGAGTTGAGCTTTACAAGGACAATTATTATTCGTGCGCAAGCAAATGTTATTGTTTTCAAAAATGAAAGCTAATTATGAGTTAAAAACCACAGGAGCTGTACTGTGTACTATGTGCCAACAAGCAGCTCAGCACTCATGTGTTTCCTCACTTCTTTTCACCTCGTTGTTGTGCAAATCACACAGGAAATGTGAGATTTCTATGTTTATGTTCTCTGGCATCTGTATGCAGTGCTAACAGTGGACTTTTAATAAACCAGTTTGTCTAAACACACAGTTTGAAGTAATTTCAGCTTGCAGCCCAGACGGCAGGCACATGTTGGATGCAGTGCATGAACTGTTAAGTCCTATAAAACTGCAAGCAAATGCATTCATATACTTTAAATCAAACTATGGATTGGTGTATACAGTATATCAGATATATATTTCCTGTGATTAATCTAAACATACATACTGTATATACATTACACTGGTTAAAAATCTGAATAAGTTACATGGTTTTTCATCACATGAATAAAATGCAGCTCTTTATTACTGAATTGTTTGCACGCTACCTTGTTCTAAAAATGCACATTAAAAACAATGTGACTGATCAGGATTTACAAGATAAAGACAGTGAAATATTATAGGTGGACAATGCAATACACTGAGACTAAGCAGAGCTTGAAAAAAATGTTTTTGTATATCCTACTATTACTCCCAAAATGTCATTTTGTAAAAAGAAGTTCTGTAACACCATGAAGACTTCACATGTTCCACACTGATTTCTGTAATCCCAAAATGTGAACACTAGAGGGCGACATTACACAATCTGCATCTCACAAGGCTTTGGGGAGCATGACAGCAGCATATTGTACCAATACAGACCTGGTGCCCATTTATAGTATGCAGTTTTTTCAGTTGACAGAACCCACATAAAATACAGTATGGATGTCCCGTTCTCATCTGCACAAAGTGGTGAAACATCTCCAAAATAGATCATTTTAGACTCAATGAGTCATTAACGCTCCCTCTAAACTAAAATAAAAAAGGTGTGAGCATGATTCTCCTTAGGACTGTGCAGTATCACAGCACTTAATTAACACTATACTTACTGTTTTGGGCTTTTAGTGTTATTTTATGCTACTGTTATGCACACTCTTGGCATTCTGACTGGATGGATATGTAAGTATCTTTGGATAGAAGCACCTGTGAAATTAATAAACATAAGTATAAAATAATTAAACTACTGGTTTTGCCGAATTAGGTGAGAAATGCTCCCATTCATTCCATCAAACTGTTTGATCGTAACCTCTAAAAGAAATTATCCATATAATAGAGGAAGGAGATGCAGCAAATTATATCGCAGTTATTGCTTAAAAATTTAAACATATTGAAAACACACACAAGATGTCTAATGTTTCTTTAATTTAACAAACATTAGAATTTTAAAATAGCATTTTCTTTTGTCAATATGGTTTTTCATAAGATCGGATACATAAAACGTTTGAACCACGGAGAAGTGCATTTTTTTAAATATACACATATAAAGAAATACGTTTGCTTTGAGAAACGGGAACAATGCAGTGAATTAAAAAAATAAATATTCTGAGCAATGGAAATTGTTTACTGTGCTTTACTTTTGTACACTCTTCAAAACCATTGCACATAATATAGGAATATGACATTCATACTAGTACAATTGTTATACAAACCACAATTATATATGTGAAATATCAATAGGAATTGAAAAGGGTTTGAGGAATTCAGCACTTACTGTACATAAGGCATGCAAACCCTAAGATCTTCATTTTTAACAAGAAAAAATAAAGGGGAAGTTAAACCAATGTTCAGGAGATGCAGAAATCATAGGCATTTCTGCTAATCTTATGCAACTTCATAAGAAGATAACTGAAGATAAACATTTAATTCCAATATAATTCATAACTATAGTACACACTCACATACTTCATTAAATGTATTTATGTTGTCTACTGTTGTGCAGCTGATGAAAGAGTGGAATGCACTTTTCTGAGTATTGAGCCAGTAGAGATGTGAGATTATTGGAATCACAGTGAAAAATTAAAACACATCTTGCCTTCACAAAATTCTTTCGGGTTCATTTTCAAGAAGGAAAATGTAATCGGTTTCGAATGGCAAATTAAAACCCTGACCAGGTTGCAGTCATTTTTATGATACTAGTACCACCTCTAACTCTCCCATGACAAATAGAGATAACCCCACCATCTGTCCCACAAAGGCTGTCAAAAGTAAGGGGGGGAGGGGGGAAGTAATTTGAAGAATGAATGGTAAAGGGAGGAACGTGTTTGAAAATGTCACAATGAATCATGTGCACTTGCATTTTTATCATATAATGAGGTCTATTTAGGTAAAAAATACATAAAACAGAATAATCATCAAGCCAAATGAAGCACCTCAGACTATACAGTACCTATCGCTCTAGTAGTTTAAAAGCAGAGGCCCAGTCAGTTGAATATATTGTAATGCATACGGCCTCCATTGCTTGCGAGAGCTGAGCTGGCTTACCAGAGCGGTGACGTCACCGCCCTCCCCTGTGGATAGCAGGGGCCGCAGCCGCTGGGCTGAGGGGAGATCTCCCTTTGGCTCAAGAGGCTGGGTCCCTGTTGAGTGACGCCGGAGGCCCGGGTTCGAGTCCCCGATGGCGGGGGGGCTGCCCTGATGCGGCGGCGGCGGCGGCGGCGGCGGCAAGGGCGCCCACGTGAACCCCGTAGTGTTACAGTATATTTTGTTTCTTCAAAGAGCAAGAGTTAAAAGATTTTTTTTTCCTCCATTTTAGAAAGTGTGTTGGTGGGAAAAATCGATCTACCCATATATACATAAGAAAGCCACTAACATCTAAGAATCGCAACAAATCAAAGCTCATCCCATCAGGACTGAGTACAAGGCTAATCTACACTGATAGGAAGCTTGTCCATCACAAGACACACATATAAACAAGCACACAGGAATAATTACCCTACTGTAGCTCAAATGTCTTGGGATGGTTGCAGGAAAACAGAGCACACAGACATAGGGAACATGCAGACTTCCAACAGATAGCCAAGAAAACAAAAGACCCACAAGCTGTGAGGCTGCAGTGCTAAACAACCACGTAGTCACCACGCTGCCTATAACACGGTACAGGTAGTGTAAATGAGTATACGTTTCCATTAAAATGAATTTAAACAGCAATATAATATATAAGACAATTCTAACAAAAAGCTTTCAGCTTTAGGATTAATAGCCATAAAATACAAAAGAATGCTATCTCGTCTAACTCAGAAACTTGTGTGACCTATTGAGGATAAGGTAAGAGCTAGCTGATTTTGTTTTTTAGTTTTAGATTCAATAAAAATCTGATTTTGGCATCTGTTATAGGAATCACCATGTACAAATGAGTCTGCATACTGTACCTCAATCACTGATATCTTAATGATACTTTATTTATGAACTATACATTCTCCCACAGTATGTTCATTCAATTTAATGGGAGGTATATACAGCATATTTCAAAGCACAGGTCACCATCTGACTGAAATCTTTCTAATTTTGAAAATTGATTACCCCTAATTTTAATTTTATGAAAAACCTAAAAACTTTCTTTGATTAAACTATTATTGCCTTAACATTGAGACGGCAGGGTATATTGTGTATTTGAACAAAATGAATACTGTAGGAACTTTTGTATAATATATGCTATGAGGCAAGAAAGTGCAGGACTAAATGCATAAGCAACCATGAATGATTCACCTTACATTAAATAATTGGCCATATGGCACATTCTTTATGAAGTATTGGTAATTACATACTATGCATTCTAGCCAATACACTGAAGAACATGAAATACTTTTCTATTAATTTGCCTCTTCCAGTACACAGAGTAAATGAAAGCACGTTGCTATTTATATTAAATAGATTCATACAAAGGGCTTCTTCGATGAATTTATCGAATTACTTTTTGGAGACCATTTTTCTTTCCCTTCGCATATTTAAATTGTTACCCAGACAAATGTGAAAAATGTCCATTTCAAAGCAGGTACCATATTGCACTGTTCTGTGATAAATACCAAAATCAATTGAGTGGCTCAAGATTGAAATATAGTTTTCTTCCAAGCTTTTAAGGAATATATTTGGACATTATGACAAAATAATGACATATCTTTCTAACTGTTGATCATTTCCAGCTATCACTGAAATACCTATGAGTAGGAGTAAGATAATCCATATTGCACATATTTTTGCCTGCCATGAATGAAGCAAAGCAAATACCTTTCTTTAAAACCCACTTGAGCCGTAGAACATACAGTACTACATAATTACAATATAAAATACAATTGAAAAGCAGAGTTTTAAATCATTCATCCAAAATGGAGACTTGCATAGTAATACAAAATCTAATGTTTTGAAGAATACTTTTGTGTCTATTCTGTACACATACAATATATTGAGTGTACTTTTTGCATTCTCTATGTTAAGAAAAGATACATTAATCAGAAAACAGTATACTATATATACACACATTTGCTAGAATGAGGTAATTTAAGGAACTGGAATTGGCAGAGTGGAATTATTTTGCTACTGTACATTAAATATGAGATATGAGAGAATCTCACGCCTTGATTAACCTTGAGACATTACCTCCTTATAATCTTATAATCTGGAGCCCAGTATGTGTAATCACGAAATTTCTCCATCCAGATACAGTGTTAAGTAGGACAAGTCACCACTGAGATCTTCATTCACCTAGGCCACTTTTTAAAGAATAACCTGCGATTATGTACTTTATTACATCATCTCTTGCATTCTAACAACAATTAAGACAGCAGAAACTAAATTTCTCAGACCACAGATTACCTACTGATGGTTGTGGGGTGGTTCTAAGCAGTCTGAAATGTTCAACCACCTACAATTCATACTGAATACATATGTTTAAAATAAACTTAACCCACTAAATTACTTCATATGCACCATTTAATATTAATTAATATTTTTCAGCCCTTTTACAAGCAATGATTGCACAAAATGAATGCACAACAAGGGAGTAGCCAAGTGCGAATTTGTTGCTGTTGCTCTCTGAAGTGTTTTAAAAGTTGTCAATGCATCACTCAGAAGTCAGAAAAACAATATCCACACAGTCTTTGTCACAAATTAAACCTAAGAAAATTTACTTAAATTTAGTGTCCCAAATGAGTTAGCTTGATAAAAATTTAACTGATTTAACTGCATGTTTTGATAACTTAAAAATTCATTTGACAGCTACAATAAAAACATAAGAAAGACTGCAAATGAGAGGAGATTATATGGTCCATCTAGCCAAGTTAGTAGTTAATCTATCCAAGGGTTTCAACCAGCTGTTTCTTTAAAGAAGCTAGGGTTTTGGCTTCAACAACATGTGTGGGTAACTTCTTTCATACTCCCATAACCCACAACCCTTTGTTTAAAGAAGTACCTCCTGCATATACATGAATAACTATGAGTCTTCTACACAATTTCTACTTTGTGACCGCTGGTTAATGTTTCACCACTAATATAGAAGAAATTCACCGGGTTGACTTGGCCAGTTCCTATGTTTCTTGGGAGCACGTTAGACTAATGAATAG
Source organism: Atractosteus spatula (assembly GCF_055471065.1). Classification (NCBI taxonomy): domain Eukaryota; kingdom Metazoa; phylum Chordata; class Actinopteri; order Semionotiformes; family Lepisosteidae; genus Atractosteus; species Atractosteus spatula. The sequence goes on along the minus strand of NC_142708.1, from coordinate 10,608,629 downwards.
TAAGCATCTTCTAATTTGTTCAAGCAAGAACAGTCATTTACTTTAGAAACCCAACCTGGCCTTGCCTACAAAGGGTCTATGGAAAGATCATGGAAGGATACCTTTTCACTTTTTCCAGCAGTAAGAAAAAGAGCTATATAATTCTCCCATGGTGCTAATTTAAGATTTCCTGAGGCCAATCTAAGTTTTCATTTTAGATTTAGATAAAATCCACTCCAAACCATACTACACTGCCAGCATCTGCTGAGGAAATGGAAGAAGAAAGAATAAACATTTTGGACAAATATTAAGATCGATCATTATTAATGGTTATACCATGAGCACTAAAATGTAACAAAATTGTAAGAAATCAGTTTAGTATATCTAGTTTTTTACTTAATGTGTAAAATTAAAATGTATGGTCTTGAAACCTGCTCATGAAAGACTATACAGTGAATATTACTGAAGCAAAGTTAATTGAATGTTAATTGAATATTTTTTTATCATTTATCTTGACATTACTAAGGAATAACAATAGTAAATGTAAAAATAAATTTGATTTTCATTAGTATTAAGTACTGTACCACACGTAAACACTCACTGCTGAAATATTTATTGTTTAGTCTCAACAGTGCATTTTGCTGCATTCTTTAAATTCAACTTAAAAAAACAAAGAGGCAAGAGTCAGACAGACGGAAAGGATATCAGATCTAGCCGAGACAGAGCTATGGGAAATTGGATATTTCCATTGTCAATAAGATGCTTTTAATGAGAAATGCTTAATGGTTTACTGTCAGTAACTGACACACCCTCAGAATGACAATTAATGTACGATGCTGTTTAAACTTGTTCTCTGCCTGAAAGCTTTTCAAATAACACTTGAAAATAGTTTTAGGCCATGCAAGCAAAAATGAAGAGTGAAACTAAAAATGACATCGCTTCAGAAAAAAGTCCCTCACACTTAACCAGAATTCAGGCACACCCCAATTTCCAAAATTAAGAAAAACATAATACAGATGCAAACAAGTTTTGAACAGTCTGTCAAGTAGTTGACATTAAAAGTCTCAATTATGTAAAACACCTGTGGTGGGATGATCACACTTGAGGTGCTTACCTCACATATATCCTTAAATAATCAAATATTGTGCAACTTATAGGCACTTTAGTGCATACTGCTCTATACAGTATGATAGGGCATGATTCAACAGTTGTCTTTTTCCATTGTGTAACTGAAAAGCAATATATCATATTTTTTAAAGGGTATGATGTCAATTGTTATATAAAAGGTGAATTTGGCATGGATAACAAGATTCAGAAGTGATTAATGGATTTGAATTCTAGCATGTTTTTTATGTTTTTCATGGCATGTCTGAAGGAACAGAAGAGATTTGTATTGCTGCGACTGTACAGTATATAACATCAAGAGACATCTGTTGAGGCCTTGGTCTATTGGTCTACAGTTATACTACAGTACATAACACAGGAGTTTTATTGTAATCTCCTTCAGGACTATAATGATACAACCAAAAAACATTCACCTTTAACCTTGAGCTAGACTCAAACCAAGAATTTCCTGAGTGCAACTAAAATTAATAAAACTGTAAAATTCTCCAACTCTATTCACCTACTCTTCCTTGATTGCTTTTAGACATAGCTGTGATTACTCAATAAGCATTAGCTTTAGACAGCTCCCAAGCCTACAACCAGAAATAATAATGGACATACTGTTGGTCCGCTCTGTTTATTTCTTGCTCTGTCCTCTCTTGTAGGTCTCTCAAATGCTGGGAGAACTGCTGGGTTTGGTCAATGTGTGGTTTCAGAATTGCTAGTCTGTTGATGATGCCCTCCGATATCTGTTGGACAAATAAGAACAAGTCTTAGGACAAGGGAAAAAATGTTGTGAGGTTTGACGAGAGCTTGATTAAATATTCTGAAAAGTGCAAAACGGTTTTCGTTGAGAATGAACATTGAGAAAATGAATAGACATTTTGTACACGAAGCACTGCCTAAGTCAACCTGCCTACACCCTGCTTCTTTAATGGAATCTGTTTTTGTTGTTGATTATTATTATTTCATGTTATTGTATTTTATAATCCTTTTCAGAATCACAGTTAACTCCTCTTCTCTATAAGATACACTCCCCATTCTAAAACCATGAAACATTCAAAAATATTCTCAAATGAAAGGTGCAGTTTTTAAACATTTTGGGCTTTCCGGAAACCAGTTTATGTATTAATTGTAGACGCTAAGCTCTTATTTTTGGTGGACTAGCAAAACTGGCTTGGTATTCAAGCAGCGACACCTTAACTTATATGTTTACACCTCTATTGTGAAGAACAATCTCTTCTCATTGTCATCTCAAGATATTATTCAGTATGAAAACAAAGAAGAGTACTGTTAGAAAAATTCTGCCACCTTGGTACACTTCCAAAAACTTAACAGCCTAAAAATGACAAAAGGTGCACACAAATTCCTTCATGGGTCATTCAGAAGTTATCCATGAATTCCATATTCCACATGATCCATCAATGAATAAAGATAAATGAGACCCATTATCCACCAGGATTTTTAGATGTCTTTTAATACCCAAAATGAAAAACAGGCAATTGATTAAATGCTTCTCAATCAGCACAGGAGACTATGAATGAATCCTGGCTACCTGGTAATCTAGAGCTGTCATCTGCACTTTAAGTTTCTATAGTTATAGCTTTCTTTAGCTGTTATCTGATTGAATGGAGGAATGTAATATGGCACAAAATGGTGGATTCTATGTTTAACGATTAAGATTTAATATTCTAGAGAAAGCACAAGTTTAAGATACAGAGGAAGTACAGTATAGCTTTTTGTAGACTAGAGTAAGGTTTCCTCTGATGGCTAGCAAATACACAGTTCTACTCAATGATTTCAGTACTTTACATACTTGGATAATTAGCTGGAAACTCATTCTTGACCACGTCTAAAAAAACACCTCCCTCATTTGACTCCTGTTACTGTATATCAATAGCAAACTATTACCACTGCCATCAGTCAGGCCATTAGCATAATACACATCTGATATACTGGTGACATATTGTAGCCTCCATTATAGCATGTCCCTTCTACCCGCTACCCAGGAGGGGTTTCGCCTGTCAATGGACAATTCTCGTACACTTTTTGATCAGTCACATGGGAGTAGCGTAACACTCTTTCTGCCTCAAGTGTGGAAGGCTCAAAATGTTGCTTCTCTTCCTGATTCATTTGGCATCAATCTTGGCTTCTTGTGACAATCATCTGAAGCAATAAATCTAGTGTTAGACAGCTGCTTACATCTGAAAGCTAATTTTTTTGTAAACAGGAAATACATTAAAAATATTTTCTTGTAAGCTACATATTAATGAGCAGTGAGTGGTTAAAGCTGCACAGCATTCACAGTATATACACACATTTTTGATCACCAATAAACTTGGATTACTTAAGGTTTACCAGATTCTAGAAAACCAGCAATCAAAACTGGGTTTAACAACCATTAAAATTAGCAATTCATTTGTCTACAGGAAATTAAATACTCATTCAATTGTTGCAGAGCTGAGCTAGCGGTATACTGTAAATATCCATACCCTCTTGCTCGACATTTAGACGTTGCAAAACTTCTAAAATTTCTAAATCTAATACCAAATCCCTACAAATATACTTTGTGTGCACCAAATTTATAATTGCACCTGAATCTTGTTTTTATTACTGCAGGACAAACACCAGCACACTAAAGACATGTGGGAGCAGGTATCACATACACGTGGTTCTACCACTGTACTCTATAATGCAGATATCAAGGGTTATAGGCAGAGACATTCACAGTCAAGACCTACTGCATAATCACTTGCCAGAACAGGCAGATGAATTTTAAAACTTATTCCGCACGTACTGTATTCAGACGATGGAAACTAAAAAGTGGAAAAAATGAAAACTGAAAACCTCACTTTAGACACTGACAACATCTTAATTTCGTAATCTTAAAACCTTCTAATTAATACCATGTCCCTAAGGCAACACGTGATTATAAAATACTGGTAATACCAATTCCTGTTAAATGAGATTATTTTAAGGCAATTAAGCCTCTCATTGATTTTATCAGTCATTTAGATCCTTATCATCATTGAGTTACTTAGTTTTAAATACATGTAAATACAAACTATATGTATTTGCAACAAAAGCTAAATGTTTCCCTGACATTTTTAAAAAATGCTTTACTTCATTTATAATGGTAAGAAATATGAAGAAAAAAAGTTTCAATTTATTAAATGTTGGAAGGCATACTGTACACTTTAATTATATTTTTTATGCTGCTTAATCTTGATAAAGGTTTTGCCTAATTTGCAGCACAGTGTGTGTTTACCTGCTCCTTTCTGGACTCAGTGTTTTGGAAAATCTTCACCTTGCTCTCCAACAGGTCCTTCAGTTTTATTATTGAAGGGGGCACAGCACCAACAGTCTCAGTGAGCTACAGGAACAGTTCATGAAAGCACATCAGTGCAAGGAGAGAGAAAGAGTCTACCTGTTCATCACCATTCAAGGAATCAAACACCTTTATATTTCATTAAACGAAATAGAGACAATTAAATCATTGTTGTTTCATTGTCCAGAGCTATGTTTAAGAAGCAGAAATGCATTGGTGAAGTCAAATTAATTCACACGCTATACTAAATGTACACTGACAGCAAACATGTGTAATTCTCTAAAAAATGGTAAGGCATTTCTAACATTTTGCTGGTCCGCCATTGTTCCAGACGCAACAATTTAAGCATAATTAAAACTTGGGTGGAAACAGTATACTTATCATAGAAGTAAAAAACATCAAAGGACTCCTGTGAAATGGGACAGAGATACTGTACTTTATATATTTGCTGTGTGACAAACTGACAGGAAAATATTAGGATATGCCCTTAAGCTGTCTTCAAAGAAGTCAAACTAGCTTGTCCTTCTCCTTCAGTCATAATTAAGATATCCTTATCACTCTAATTATCTGCTGAACATTAGTATGTTTCTAATTTATGATTGTTAAATCACAAAATTAAAGTACCAAAGAAAAAATTTTTTTTGACACTGCAGTTTTGTTTAAAACAAAGTTGTGTTTTTAATAAACCAAACTGTTGCTAGACTATGCTTTATTTTGCATTGTGTCTAAATCTAAAAAAAGCTCTGCTTAAAAATGAGTGCTTGCAATTCTTCAGTATAAACAAGTCACTTAATTTCCAAAGGATTTATTGTATTCTTTAGATTACATTTCCCTACTCTAAATAATCACTTCTTAGACTGACTCTGTCCCTGGACTAACATATATAGTGAACAGCATTAACATATTACCCTCATTTTTATATCATCTAAGAACTATAGGAATGAATCTGCTACCCTTCATCAAAGACACCACCATTGCTACCTAATACACTCAGTCCCTAAACAGTAAATGAATGCTAGATACTGTATTTGAGATACTTTTGGGAGTATATAGACATCTTCACATGTGAAAGCCTTTGCATTAAACTCAGAAAATAATAATAATAATAATAATAATAAAATATATCATGCTCCTGAAAACAATTATAAATACAACTTTTTTAAAAATAAAATATATCAATATACACCATGCACATCATACACTATCAGAAGACAGGCTGTGCAATAGTTAATAAATGACAGTTTGCTTCTAACAATAACATTTGGCAATACATACTGAATATACAGAACTATGTATCCAATATTATCAAAAAGAGGACAATATGCAGGAGCTATACAATATTAAAAACAGAATGAACACGTACATACTGCACACACTTATGTTGACTATGCAAGATTTGGACATCTTATATTAATGTAAAGTATTATATAAATAATTACGTGAAAAATTATTAAATAATTACTTTAACATTTATAACAGTAAACGTCTTTGCACAGATTTAAAGATATATGCAATTTTGATTAATTTGATCACAATAATCATTGGAGGACTCAACTAATTTCCAGGAAATACTTACTGAGTCTGTATTACTCATTTCCACTGACTTGACCCCTGCTTTGCTTGTACTAACTGTTAGAGTGCTTCCTGAAAGCATACTGAAGCACTCCTCCCTTCACCAATGTGTTCTGGGCTAAATGCAGAAAAAATAACATTAAAGTAAATTACACAGTCTTGCTTATGTTTCCCTGCCAATTTCAAGGGTGCACAAAGAGTTAAGAGTGGTATTTTGACAAAAGATGTTCAAGGCTGCTGTGGTCTGCATCTTAAAAGACGTACAGTATACAGTAGAACCATTTACAGCACATTTCCTACCTTAATGATGTAAGTGGTAAATGTTAATATGATGATGATAATAATAATAATAATTCCCTTTGTTCATCCTTCTGTGATAAGGCTAGAACACTAATCCATGTTCCAAAGGCCATTTAATTCCTTAAAATTCTACTTAAAACACAACTGACCAATTCATATCATTCCATAGGATATGCTACTTAATAATTCCATTTCCTTTGCTAAACCTACAACAGGATCAGTATAGATAGGTCCCTAACCATTTAAGGACTGAAAGCATTTAATATTAATTATAATTAAATACAAGTATTTTAAAATAAGCCTTCAACAAATATTTATCATTAAAACATGCATTAAAATAATGGGTGCTGTGCAACACAATAAACATCTGTGACAGGATACTAAATCCAAAAGGCAAAGTCAACTGAACAGCTCATTCTTTCACTTTAAGTACTGTACATCCACATTTCTCTTCCAGAACGAGTCAATATTTATTAAATGGGAACTTGAAAGGCTCCAGCCTTCCCCATAAATATGTCAGCACATCCCCAGTCCAATTCAGACAGGTTACATATCACCTATTGAATTCAATACCTCAAAACACATGGAACTCCAAAGATATAATACTATGGTGATACAAGCATTTCGGATTAATCACACAAATACTTACATTTGCTCAGGCTTTTCAATTCAAAGGGAACAGCGGAAGATTTGACTTCCACCTGACATACTTTGTTCTGAACTGTGGGGTGGTACTGTATGTGCTTATCAACCTTATGTGTTCACAAGTGCTTGATCATTTGAATATGAGCATTACCGATGCTCATGGCCTGTAAGGCTGGGAACTAACAGGACTTTCCCAAGTCTGTTTGCCCGCTTGAGTGCTCAATTATGGCGTCTCCCCTGTCTGGGAAGGTCTTGTGTGGAGGAGGTGTTGAGAGCAATGGGTGTATAGACAAGGTCAGGGTAGCAGGGAGTGTGCATTGCAGAGAAGAGGCAAGTCTAGACAAGAATAGAGCACTTTCTAGTTAATAATGGTTAAGATCTATCATGCTCTTCATAAATGATTTTGTCACTAACCTAGATAATGTTGCATTACCCTCCTGGCTTCAGGCTATGATGTGTCTCAGTTTTTAAAAAGCGGTAAAAAAAAGAAATAATCATTTGAACTTGCGTCAGCATTAGAGATACAGTACAGTGAAATATGTCACAAAGGTGGTATTAGCTACGCCTCCCAAAACTGGGCCAGCAGACCTACTGTACATTCTCACAGGTACTTTAATATTAGTCCTACCCCAAACACACGCACATAATCTTTGAAATAATAACTCTTTTTTCCATGTTTATTCTGCTTGCAACAGTGACAGAGACCCATGCTGGGAGTTGAGTTTATATGACATAACCACATACTTGGTGGGTACTGCAAGAACCGATGACAGGCATGATTTGTGAGATTTTCTGAGAACACCAAAAATGTAGACAAGATGGTGAAAAAAAAGCCAATGAAAAATTCTACAGAACACTGCAACAACAAACAGCAATTACTGAACTGAACAAGAACGTTCTGTCTTCAGGTCACATTGGCAGTAACAGCTGCCAAATGGCTGCAGTAGTTACCAGCTTCTGCTGGCAAAACTTTATACATGTGGTGATCAGAACTAACACGGGCCACATCAGCGTGATTAGAAAGTTAATAACATCAAGCGTCTGTGTACATGTACATGCATGCATACACACAATGAGTAGACACACAAATTTCTACTGCATTTTAAAGGAAGATGTATGGTATTAAAATACTAAAAATACATTTCAGCCTTTGGCTCAAACGTCAGATTTTAGCAACAGACATTTTCAAGTTAGTTTTTCCATGGTATTAACTTTACAAAATGATCAGCTCAGAGGTAATACTACAGCAGCAGAAGAATAATTGTACTCCTGTTTTACTTATAGTACCATAGCACTCCCATTTTCCTAATCATTAAAATGATTAAGGTAATAAGATTTTTTTAGATATACTAAATAATCTACAACTGTAAAACAGCTAAATAAAACCATACTTTTGTTCTGATTATTTTCACTTTACATTCTAAACAAGTTCCATTACATTAAAAATCTAAAAACATTTTTTGTGAATGCCACGGCCACATAAATACTGCAACAGCACGACAACTACAGAACTTGCCAACACAATTATTATGAATTTAATCCCCCGTTTGACTTCAATTCTGATTTTACCTCTAATAGTATGATTATACTCTCATCATATGCCAAGTCACAAAGGCCTTCCTATTATCAGGAATTTACTGTAATATTATAATGAGAAACATACACAAAACATGCTTCACTGAGCAGATAATATTGCAGAGAAATTATTCATTAAGCAAATAATACCTACAAATACCCATTATGTATTCTGTTGAACAAAATGTTCAATTAGGGCATTACAAATGAGGATATTAAATCTAAATTGGTGCCAATTCTTTTGCACTACTTACAAGATCTGACTAATCTGAGCAGAAATTACTCCCATGCGCATTAAATCCATTTTTGTACTCTGAAATATGAAGTGACCTAAAAAAGAAACATAGACAAAAAATAGGAATAGTGGTGGTTAAGAGCGGCAGAAGAATTAGATAAGAAGCCCATTATTTCCTGCCTAAATTAATGGCTTGTCATAAGAAATGTATTGTTACCTTATTTACAACAGGAAGATGAGTATCTGTTCTAAACGAAGATAAATCTTCCTCAGGTGAGAAGCTATTCCATTTGAAAGGGAGAATCCAAAACGAAAAAAAGCCGAGCGCACTGGAGAAAGAAGAATTATAATTAACAACCAGTTTTTCTGGTCACCTCACGCCACAGCAAAAGGAACACCAAAGAACAACTGCATGTGTGTGGCCTTGGAAAAACAGAGCTGTACTTTAAACAAGTATTGGTATGTATTTGCCTTGCTAGGACAAGGTCTTCGGCAGGAGTTTAATAACAGTTATAGAAAACCAATTGTTTTAGAGAACAAAAAACGTCTTCAGGTTACAAATGATTAAATGAAACTCCTGCACAAAAGGAAAATAAAATCAATCATCTTTTATCACGCAAAATTCTAGGTTTAACATTAAACAATACATGGAGATTGCTGGAAATGAAAAGCAAAGGTTTTCCCTTTGCTTCCCTTCCATCCTGTTAGGAAGTTTATTATTATTTTTTTTTTTATTAGTTACAGTGGATATACTTTTAAACATCAGGCAAAATCAGGCTTACAATTAAATCACCTACAGAGAATTCATGAGAATGTTAGGAAATGCCGAAAGCAAGGGTGTGACTGCTAGGGTTTTGACTGAGAATGCGAGGATGGCCCTTCGCCAGGGAATTTTTTGTTTGATGTTTTTTTTTTCACGATGGGCAGGGAACACCTTGCTGTGCTGTGTAGGAGGAGTAATGCAGCTGAGATGTTCAGACAAGAGCACTGTAAAGGACATTGTAAAACATTATGAAATTTGCTGGAAAACATCTCCACTTTGTCACTAACCCAGCCCTTCCTGGACTTTCCCTTGAATTTTCCAGAGATGCAGTTTACTCAGTCTTATGACTGCGAAGTCTGTCTTAAATACTTCTGGAAAGTCATCCTCTATGTCTTTTTATACAAATCCTGAATATATCACAAACCAGAACTTATCTTTACTTGTAACCTAGAAAGTGTTTTTTTTTTAAACTTGAAGATTAGAGTTTAAGTCACAGCATGTTCTTTTTTTATAAATATTTTTACATCAAAACAAGGGTTTAAAAAACAGAAACAATAGAAAGATTCCAGATCAATCCACAAACTTGCCGCAGTGCCATACCGCCAGATTTGTCAGAAGAAAAACTTTCAAATAAGGGAACAATTTATGACCAGATGGCCCCCAAAATACAATGTGGTATAAAAAGAAATTATAATGTACTCTGGAATGTAACTAGATCAAAGGCAATGACTGAAAGAAAGCTGGAGAGCATTTGTAGTTTTGGTTTCCAGATCCCTGAATGAGGATTTCCCTCCTAAAACAGAGGGTACATGCATTTTTAAATAGTTTCTAACAGTCATAAATACAAATCACATTTCACATTTCATCTGAATCTTAACATTTCAAACTTCCATAATGTAGCATTAGCTTAAAGCCACAATTTTGAAGAAAGACATACTACATTTTGTAAAAAAGACACAGCTGGTAACCTCTTCCAAATTTTAAGTTTCGGCCTATACACTTTTTTTCAACAGTGCTCTATTTGTAAAAGTTAAAATAAATAAGCTTTCAATCCAGTTCAACTACATTTCATCTTATGTGTTTTAAAGACTCTCATATTTCCAGCAAGATCCACTGCTTTTTTGCATGTAAAATCAATACTTAGGCGGGCATCAGTGAGGATACCAAAGCAATACATCATAACAGAGCTCAGATATTACACAAGGTGAAGAACAACGTGGACTGGTTTTATAGCTATGAGCTGTCAACGTTCACTTAAATCAGCCACACCTGAGTTTGAATGTCCAAAGGCTGGATTCCTTAAGCATTGTTGTACGTAAGCCAGTAATACAAATGCCTAAAAATGGTATGATTGGGGAGCTCAGTGTGGCATATGGTCTACAAAGGAACAAAGTTTAATTTTACATTGAAGAGACAAAATAAAACCTGCAAAATACTTTTTATCCTGAAAAATGGTATGAACAGATGTCATTCCATCTCCCCATATTTAGGCTGTAAGACCTGTTACTATTAAACAGCTTAATTATTACACATCATAATCGCACAGAGGAATAATTTTGGGTATTATAGTTTAAGTAACTCGGCAAAGCCAATTTTCAAAACATCAGATGTTTTTGATTTTGTATGTAGTCTCAGCAGGCTGTTCAAATCATTCAGGTGGATTCAACTTCTGAAGAGCTGCTGAACCGTAAATGTCTTTTCCTCAACATTGGTTAACAGACGTTTATCCAACATCTGCACCAGTGAGAGGTCATGTAAGGGAGGTACATAAATAAACCTCACAACTTTCTCAATGCTCACAACTTTCTAATTTACAAACTCATGGGTAGGATCACAGAAATTATATTTCTAAAATTGTTGTTCTGGAACCCAACACCAATGTTTCTGTTCATGAAGGTGTCACATCGGGAATAACAGTTTTGTAAAAAAAAAAAATGATCAGAATGAGAATTTGATTTGACTGTAGTGTAGTGAGCTAGAAATGTGTAATGCAGCAAAACTTTTCTGCAGAAATGTGTGGACACTTGGATTCTGGTCAGACAGGTACTCTGACATCCATAGTGAAGAACAAGCATGGTCACCCATATCTCCTGATTTGATTCCATGAGATTTTTACTTACAGTTTAGTGATACTGTAAGGGTCCAAGAAATCCAACCAAGTCTACATCCGAGTGGGGATTTAAGGGATCAAAGGAGTGAAAAGCTGCACCCGACAGATTTCAGGGTTTTGAAAGAGGGCATAAATTTTAAATGTCTAGGCATATTTCACATAATAATTTGAGTATTTAATCTAAATGATCAAACTATATAAAGACATACAGTATAATGATCATATGAATACAAAGTCATTTTGTACTGCTCGAAAATAGGCTTAAGACTTAAAGTGGATTTTAGGCAATTACTTAAAGTAACTCTTGTGATGTGGATAGAATGACATGTTTAGGCTATGTGTTGTATTAAAAACCAATATAACAGCATCATACACTTCATTGCTGTAGTATGAAAAGAAGTAGAATTTGTATGGTAACAGTACTTGATCAACAACTTTACAGAAGGTGAAGAGAAAATACCTGTATCATACCTGTGCACAGAAACAATTACCCAGAGAAATGTTTTTTGGAACTTTTTTTGGAACTTTTTGGAAGTCCTAATAAATAAGTATTCATATCATTCATGAATGAGAAGTTTCCCGAACAGCTTCAGTGATTTCCCAGAAAACATTAACTTTAATAGCTTTTACAAGTGTCTACTTTCAGAATGCCCGCTCTCTAAGTGCCACTCTGAATGAACTTTCAGATTGCTTGCTCTCTGGGTAAATAGAGTATAGGGTATTGTAGCAAGAGGGACTTGAACGATGGATTTTAAAAAGCATAATGGACAGGCTGGAAATGGAAAGATTAAAAAGAATTTTACCTTATGAACATGGGTATTATATTTACTGGATAAGCTTCAGTAGTGAAAGATGTCAGGTTCTTAGTTTATTTTGCTTTTTAAAAATAAAAAATATGCTCAACTTAATACTATGTACAGTATTTAGGAGTTTGTAACCCTAGATTGACTTGATAAACCTCATAATAAACACATTTTAGATTTCTTTCAAACCTGACCTCATAACATTTCCTGGTTAATTAGACAATTGTAACTGTGCTCAAAATAACGATTGAAACTTTTTAAAGTGTGAATGAAAAGATATTTAATATCTAAAGAATATTAATGTCAATTTTAAGAAGTATATCAAGCTTAATGATATGTAGAATGTTGACAAGAATGCATTTTCCCTTAAAGAAAAGATTTGCGTGCTAATGGAAGCAGTGTTGTACCAGTTTCCATTCATATTGTGTGTATAATTGCTGTACTCTTACCAACCATCTACAGTTGGCAAGTCATTCAACAGACTTGAAAAGGTTTTATGTCATTTTTGACCAGATGTACTGTATATGGTTTGCAAGAGAACAGTAGGTGGCACTACTCACCTTTTACCAATAACAAAGAAAATACACTTGTTACTTGGTGTACCAAACCACAGATCTTACAGTTGTTCAAAATGTAAAGAAAAACTGAATTTTTTGCAATGTTAATTCACATTTTTTTTATTATTATTTATTTTTCTCCAACCTATTAATCCCCACTCTACCTGCACAGGAACTGCATCTGACACAATATTCATCCTAAACACACTGGTACTTTTCCACTATCATGATTCTGGACCACTGGAACCTCTTGCAATACATTCTATATGTAATACCAAACTCACCTCCTCTTCCTCCCTACAACTTTTCCCTTTCATTGCTCCGCAGCTCAAAATGGACAAACCCACAATTCCCATTCTGTTGTTTCTACTTGTTTGTATAAATCAGTAGCTCTCAGCCCTGGTCCTGGGACACTGCTGTCTTCTGGTTTTGTAACATTCACATAAATAATCATGGGTTAATTGAGTTCACTTTTATTTGGGGTATTTTTATGAAAAAAATGCTTTAAAACATTTAATCAGAGTTGTTCTAATTCAAATGTGTTAGCTGAAATGTAATCAGTAGGACCTCTGCACTAGGAAAAAAAAAAGCTGTTCATCATCTGTTCATTATACACACTAATCACTTAAGAGCTCTACAGTCATAAGGGTAAAGTAATAGAGAAGAGGTATCTTAAAATTCTGTAAGCTGATGCTATTGGAAACAATAAGCTTGAAGCAAGGTATTTTTTAAACTCAGGAATGAGTGCAGAAATAATTTAACTAAAAGACTAAATAAGCAAAGCAGATAAATGCAGGTGATTTAGACATCAGCTGGCAGACACGTGCCAGAGAACCAGAGTTTGAAAACTACTGGCATAAATCTTACACACCCACCATCAACCCTGAGTAATTCTATACAGCATTTATTGTGTTATTGCCTATCTCATAACTCTGATGTAACAATACTGGTGATTCTAAATAGAAAGACACAGTACTGTACATCCATCCTGGAACAGCTTTACTTTAGTGCTCCAGGCCATACAATGTTTAGCATGTTGCTCCATTAGGGTACTTGTTTGTCAGAGAAAGGCAAACAAGTTTAAGAATAAAGTCAATAGTCCAACAATAGATACTGTTACAGCCCTATGTTAAAGTAGTTTCCATATAGCACTACCAATATTTTATACAGAAATAAGACGTTTGTTTATTATTAACTCCTATTGATGCAAGGATTTGTTAACTTACGAATTTGAAAGGATCTGATCCCCTTAACTGTGAAAACATACATTTCAGGGGTCAAAGAGTTATAGACCTAAAAAGCAAAACTGAACCCGGGGATTTATAAAGGTATAAGATATTTGTACACAATAACTGCCTTCTAAGGTTAAAGGTACAAAGTGTGAGCACTCATAAAAGGTTTTCTCTAAGGCATGCTTGTATGTAAGGTATGTAATGTATATCCAAGTATATCACTATACAACACCTCCCTCAAGAAGTAAGGAATTATGTAACATCTAAACAACCAAAGGGAAAACTCCCCTCTATTGATAAGATAACTGAGCAGACAAATAAAAACATGCAATCATAGCCCCTGAGCAGCACTTTTAAGGATTCAGCTGTTTTCTCCATGAACTTTGAGATAAAACTGATTTGAGAAGTTGTGGAGCTCTCACAAGGTTTGACATGTTTATCTCGCATAAAGGTTCACAGTCATAAAATTTACACCCACAAATTCAGCAAGTGTAAAAGGGCACATAGTAGAGGCACATCAGAATTGCTCTCAAATGTTATTAATTGTAGCGTTATTAATCACAAGAAACATATGTGAATGAGCTTAAAACATATCTTACATTCCTAATTTACTCAGCTTAACTCTGGAAAAAGAGAACTTTGAAAATATAAAATGTTATCTGTCTCACAAACCACACAAGGCCAAACACTTCTTTGCATAACTAATGTTTTCCTTTGGTAGAATGAAGTAGAATGGGTAGAATCATAGTAGAATACTTAGGGGTTTGTTCCTTTTTCGAAGCTTCATGAGAGAGTGAGGAAGGTTGGCAGCATATTTTTTTGCATAGAGTGTAAGGTAGGTCTCAGTTTGGAGATTAGACCCCTGCCAGAAAAACTCTATTGAGAGTCTCCTGTCAGTAGGTTACCTTGTCATGAAACATGTTCTGCTGACAAATATTTAATTGATGAGAAAATTACCCCTAAGTAGAATGAACATGGTTTATCATAATCAAGCCTGCATTTGGTTATATCTGTGATTATTTCTGTGTAAGGTACCACTGAAAGAGAGCAAAAGTCCCATTTGAGCTTTTCAACTCACCCGGTACATCATTCACATGCACACACTTGATCTCATCCAACACAGCTGATGATGTGCTGCTTCAGTGCGGCTCACTGATGAAGAACACATGCCGTTTGTTTCACAGTCAGTATGTTAAAAAGCTGCGATGCCTTTGGGCATAAGGAAAAGGTGCGTCTCCTAGTCTATGCATTGAAAACAAGAAGAATCATTTCAAACGTGACACACGACTGACACTAATAATCCATTAACAAAATGTTTTTGTCATATGTGTTTAGGGGGAGGTATTCAATTCTTATTCAAGCAAATCACATTAGGTGAAAAAAATGCAACACACAATGTAAAAACACTAAAAACCAAGAAAACCAGAAACAGAAAAAAATATCTGACGAAGACAGAAAAATAAGTATCCTTGGCAGGCATAATCAATAGGAATGACCAAAAACACCTTAGGCAAAGGTGCACCACTTGCACAAAGGCATTTTTGAACTACTAATTATGAGACAGCATTTTTTGTCATGACGGTGCCAAAACATGTTCACCCCTGAACTATTTGAACAGAAGCTGCTATTTCACACATAGATAGACGGATAAGACTTTATTGATCCTGAAGGGAAATTGATGTGTTACAGCAGTCCAGCCCAAGACAAGCAAAAACAGATATCAGAACAGATGAAAAATTATACAAAATAAATATAAAATAAATAAAAATAAATACATAGGTGTGTGCAAAATATGATGATCATAGTCACTGTAAAAACAATAGAATGTGTGCAAAATGTGCATAGGTTTATACAGATTGATTGTCCAAAAAGTACAATGGAGCAACATGCTGTCCATAGACGAGCAAATGAAGGGCTAACACTCCTAGCCTAGGGCAGCGTTATACACCCTGACAGCCGCCGGGAGGAAAGACCTGCGGAAACGTTCCCTTGAACACCGTAGCTGGAGCAGTCTGTTGCTAAAAGTGCTCCGCTGCCCAGTAACAGTCCCATGAAGCGGATGAGAGGTGTTGTTCATGATGGCTGTGGGCTTGGTCAGCATTCTCCTCTCAGCCACCACCTTCATGGGGTCAAGGCTCATCCCCAACACAGAGCCAGCCTTCTTGATGAGCTTATTGAGCATATTTGCATCTCTTGTCATGATGCTGCTGCCCCAGCACACAACAGCATAGAAGATGGCTGCTGCCACCACTGATTCATAAAAAATGTGTAGCAGTGTTCCACACACACACACCAAAGGACCTGAGTCTCCTAAGAAAATAGAGTCGGCTCTGACCTTTCTTGTACAGTGTGTCAGTGTTACCAGACCACTCCAGCTTATCATCCAGGTGTACCCCTAAGTAGGACTGCACCCTCACATCTTACATTACTGTATATATTTAATAGTTTATACACTTCAGTAAACTTTAAATAATTTCTTTTTACTTACAGAACAAGGATAAAATAAGTCACATCATCATTGGCCAACTGCCACTATTAGGAGTTCCTAGAGAAACACACACGACAACTATGTGAATGGGAGTTCAAGTAACACACCTTTCCTAAATGGAGATCCAAGTTGGCCTGTATTACAATTAACACCTATCATTCAGATCTCTTAGAGTCATTATTTTAATAAATGTAAAATTAAGTGTGTTTAAGTGCAAACATGTGAGTCCCTTTAAAAATACAAGTTTATTTGGCGAAAAGGCTTCCAAGGTTTCTTGGGTTTGAACAGACTTCAGATCTCAGATTAGACTGCATTTGAACCTAATGTTTTGGTGTCTGCTTACATACAACGTGTAAAAAAGAAATATGCCTGACATCTCTCCTCATCTTTGATCTATCAAGTGTGAACCTTTTTCATCAAGTAACAAACCTTTTTTAACGCTTTATTAACAGATTAAAACGTTTATGACATAACATCAAGGCTGACACTGCACAGACATTTTAATAATGCAAAACAGTAATTCCAGTTAGCTCCTAATGTAACATGAAACGAAACACTAAGGAGAAAACCGAACAGGTGTGCAATTAATTAACCCTTTCAGCACAGAAAGGAGAGGCACTTGGGGTGCAAGGTATTTCATGACACATTAAAGAATGCACACTGCTGCTTCCCTAGCATGGCAGTCCTCCTTCATCATGTTAATGTGCTTTTAATGTTTCCTTATTCAGTATACTGAAAACCCTGTCTCAACAGGAATTACAGGTAATGGTTTAGAGTAGTGGAGAAAAACATTGATTATGCGAAAGGGCCTGAAGTATTAATATACTCCAAAAGGAAAAGGGCTGGGTCACATTTAAAGTTAGGCACCATGTTAACAGCAGCTTCAAATTTATAAAGCTCTTAACACAAAATGATATGCACATACAATCCTTTTGGATAATTCTTTTGTCATAAAATTATTAGTTTCTCTTTATTCAACCACTTAAACCCTGCCCAGGAATATTCACAGTTCCCAAAGCAACACATCCCTACACATACAGTATCCCCTGACCTCAACTCCTAAACTAAACAATAATCTTAACCATAATTGAAACCTATCGCTAACCTTAAAGGACAGGAGCTGTGGGAATCAGGAAAATTATTGTGGTGTTAGGCTGAACTGATGGTCCTCTATGTAGGTGTTCTCTGCTGTAGCATTAAACCTAAACCTATCGCAATTAAAGGTACTTAATCTCTACGTGAAAAAAAAAGAACATCGCTCAAATTATACAACCTGACTGAAAACAGCGCTGGTTTAACCAAAAAGTTGTGCATTCTTGCAACAAGTTTGCATCTGAGCAGGCAAAAAAATAATGTTGACTTGTGCCAAGATATGACATTGAAAGATCTTTTCTGAAATTTGCTCATTGTCTTTACACAAAACATACTGCTTTGTCCTATTACTAGATTACCACTATCAGCACTAGTCTAAAACATCATTTTGAGTCCCCAATCAAAGTGAGAAGGTACAGAAAGATAAGGGATGAACTGCACAGTATCCCATCCCATAAGTAAAGATCTTATATTGATTGTAACTCTTTTGCAGACAATCTTTCCTAACAAAGTTAGCAGGTCTGTCATGCCTACACCTATATTTTTAAACACCTGGTGTTATAGTTTCCTTCAAGGAAATTCTTCTTCCTCGTCAAACTGGCTAAAAGGCACTGACGTTCAAGAGCTGGGTAATATTTTGCTAGTGTGTTTTTAAAGCTGTCAAAAAGGGGTTTGCTTGAGGGCCACTGGGTTGGCAATCATTCCATTTGAGATGTCAGTTGTTTGACTTGGGGGAAGAAATGTTCCAGTACTTGAAATAATGATTACAATCATTATCTCAGCTTAGCAAAACACAACAAACCGCAGATAAAATTAAATTAAAATGAAAATTATGCTGTCTATCAAGAACTAAAACAACATGTCTTCAATCCGTCTTCATGTTTTTTTTATTTTAATGTTGTTTATTTTCTAAGAAATATAAATACTACTTAGCTCCTGTCATATTATTTTCCCAGAATTGTCTAAACCTTTGGACAGGATATAAGGAACCTCAGCCAATACCAGGAAGAGGGACTGATGGCCACCAAGTGGCCTCCTCTTTTATTGTCTACAAACATAAAATTAGTGTCTGTCACTTACAGTATGTCAACGTATGGTTATCAGAAGTTCTTAGTTTCCAGGCACAAGTTTCCAGTGACTTTTTAGGAACAATTGATATAGTTTCTCTACAAAATGGTATACAGTTATAAGAGTTTTATTTACTTTCAAAACAGTGGTTATGGAATTATTTAGATCTTGGACGAAGAAACACAATTGATTTTCAGTCTGTCCCATCACAATGTCAAATAATTTGTGTCTGTCAAGACAATCACAGGTCTTCATACCCATCTATGAACTTCAGTGACTCAGTGTAGGTTAACATCTTTACTGTTGAAGATGGGACATTTTAATAATGTTATAATGGGGATAACAATGTTTATTTCAAATAGGCCTAGGTTCATAATTGTAATAAAATACTGCTACCATCTCCCATATTTTAAAATCCTGTCTAAGAAATGGCATGAGTGGCACAAGCCAGGAAAGATTGAACAGTTTTTAACAGATGGGGTTAGACCTGCCCTTTGTATCACTGCAAATATAAAAAATAAATTAAATTTCAGACTGCCCAAGTCCCAGATTAGGCCATTTTGTTATTTTGTTTAGTAAACAAAAATGATTATTATTTTCTGGACGAAAGATACAACATCCACAGTTTCACTGAGCTTGCTTGTCTTTAGCAAATCAAAACAGTGTCTTTGTTATCACTGTCACAGATAACAGATAAATTTTTCAACAAATCTATGCCTTTTCCTTTTCCTACAGCTACATGTTCTCTGATTTACCATACTCTAATAGTAGTTGCTGTATCACTGGCAGACATACAGTACATGTATCTTACAAGAAACATTGTCCAGGATCATGGTGTTAAGACCATGCAGTTGCTATAAATTATGGAAATTAATTAGCTTTTATCTAATGACATATCACAATACTATGGAGAAGGAACTGTCTTACAACCTCTCATTCTTTCTTTTGCATATTTAAAGTCAAGATCCGTAGCTGTGAGCATTGATTTTGTCATTATTAGGGCTCATCAGCATAACATTCTGTAGTTAACTTTGACCAGTTATTCAGATATACAATATGTACATATAACTTACAAGAACTACCCGCCAGGGTCATGGTGGGTATGAGCAAGCACTCATTAAAAGCTAAGAGCTCATTTATATACAGGTACATATCCATAATGAGTACACAGACAAGCCATCATAGGGCAAGAAAGACACATCCAAAAATGACACAAAATCAGAAAGAAAATTTCCATTGTCCCAAACTGTTTAAAAGCATTGACTAATATCTTGGAGGTCAATGCCATGTGTTTTATCCTCTGTTATTACAGGAAAGAACAGACATTCCCTATATGACAATCCAAGATGGCGCCGTTCATTGGTGACGTCTCGCGTGTAGCTCTCTCGTTTATGTTGTTTATTTTCGTGTTATGTCTCGCTTTTTGTGTTATGTCATAACTTTTCTGTCTTCTCATTGCGTGCAAGCTCAATTGAAGAACAGCACAACCTAAAACAGATGATTTAATGAGCATGTCAAAACTTCTACCTTGTAACACTTGCTTATATTGGCCATTACCTGTTCTTAAGAATTTTTTTTACTTTATTGTTTATTGAACAGGGAAAGGGAATTCTGGCATTCAGAAGTGCCTCATATTGCAAAGTCAAGCAACTGGCATTGGCAACTGGCAATACATCTGAAGCTTTTCAAATAAGTTAATCACTGTAAGACTTGCAGATAACTAGTGTTTAAAGGAAGTCTGCAGTGGCTCATTTGCCTTCAGCAATAAGTTGTCTGGTGCACAATAAAAATCAGTAAATTGTGAGGCACCACAAAGGACTTGAAGAAGTAGAGTTATCCCATGGAATGAATACACACCGTGGAGTATTTGCTTTAGTAGGCCCACCTGACCATTATTGTATAGAATTTCTTTGAGATGAGATAGAGATGAGTTCAATTTGACCACTATTATATTCTTAGGCTTAGTGACTGTAGCACCCATTGTCCTGTCACACATGGAGAAAAAAAATATAGATGACAAAATTCATGGTTTTTGCAAGACATCACAATACTACTTTCTTAAGACTGAGCTGAAGAAAAAGAAGAAAGAAAAGGGGGAAGAACTGTACTAAGCCAGAATTCTGAGTTACTAAGCCGGAATTCTGAGATACCAAGTCGCAATTCTGAGATACCAAGTCGCAATTCTGAGATACCATAACGCGTTTTTTTTTACTTCCTAGCGGAAACGGGCTTCCATACATAACTCTTTCATCCAATATTTTCACTGGGTAACTTTGTGAGAGAAAGGGAAATTGTTGACATTGAGGTTATTGTCTTTACATTCTCAGCATTCTTATGTAGTGGCGCTCTTATCTGTGGACATATTAAGATCTAGTGACGCTCTAGTCCCAATTATTATTTTGGGAATGCGCTCTGCAACATTCCAGACTTATCAACCAAATAAGGCTGCAGAATAAAACAAACATGCAAACACTATTTTAAACTTTAGGACACTGGCAATAAAATCAATTGAACTTAATGTGTCTACTTTTTCTATACTTTCTTTGAAACCAATGCATTTTGAATGCTAAATATTCACGACAAATGCAAACATAAAAAATGAGTTCAATGTGTTTGTAAGGCTTATACAATGTTTTTAATGAAGTTTTAAATCAGTCATCTTTTGTAGTTCCCAAATGGCGTTCCCAAGTGATGAGTCTGTCTCAAAAGTAATATTAAGTTGGGACCATTATATAATCTGTCACAATAATGTTCATTTGCCAGTGGAACAGAAGTGCCGTAGTTGAAGGACAAGAAAACAACATTTGCTTCTCAAATGTTAGGGTGGTGGTTTTTTCCAGGGTGAGGTTAAGGCAATTTTAGAAAAGGTCCTGTCGACACCTCTGTTGCAGCACCTGACTGACAAGGAAATGCAGTTTTGTTTAATTGTAGTCATCTATTGGGGGTGCTTCAAGTGAAGCAGAACTGTACTGATAGGTTGCAGTGGGCAATACCTTAAAAAAGAGGAAGTTTGACTTTGATATAAAAGCCATAACTTAGACCGACAAATCCAAGTAAATTAAATGGCCCGTTTACAACAGACAGATCCGTACTTTCCCTTAGTATTGTTTGCTGGTCAAATATTTAACATTTCAATGTTTTGAATCTATATAAAATTGAATAGCATCAATCTTAAGCTTAAATGAACATTTAAATCCCCAAGACATTAGATGGTACAACAAGCAAATATGACATTTTAAGAGGAATTATACCCTTGTGGATTATTCATATACAATAGACTTACAGGACAGTACACGGAATTTTCAATTAAAAAATAATAATTTGTTTCAAATTTGTCAAAGGCTATGTTAAAATGTTTCATTGTACTGTATATCTTTTTTATTATGATTTCCTTCTGCTTACATATGTTTCTTTTAGATTTTTGCTGATTTTTTCAATTTTTTTATATCTGCATGTGTTCTCACAAAAGATAATGTTTATTTTTTAAATTAGCAGGTTACACTGCACCAAGCTTAGTATTCACTATGAATAATCAAACCATAAATCATCAAACCATTAATACATTTTTTGGTTTTATATAGGTTTCAAGAACCCCTTTTCCATGAACTAACAGGAACATCTTTCATTCTCATTAATATATGCCCCTTTATTCTTTAATTAGAAATCAGAATAAAATGCGTATAAGTAAAAGAGAAAATAAATATGCAGGCTACAATATTTTTCTGCTACTGCTAGTCGTGTTATTAAAAAAATACATGAACTGCTACCTCACATGTTCGGTTAAAGAGCTGTCAGAAAAAAAACGCCTATTCAAGTTCAGCAGGTTTGTTCAGTTATAGCTTGCTCCACTGTGTGGAAGACAAGAATTCACCAATTTGAATTAGTTTTTCAGGGTAGCACATTATTTGCACAAATCCTGTTAAAATAGTTTTCATTTCTCATATATCACTTTTGTGCGACTACAAACAAGAAGGATTTTGAGCCACTGAGTTTAATTTCTGCTGGAAAAATAATGACATTTAAGTATACGTTAGTTTGTAAAAACTGTATGTTCAGAAGAGACCTTTATACAGTACCTAGAGGTCCTAGGAGTGATTAAAATTACACAGACATTTCCAATTGTTGCAAGGAACTAAATCTCTACCTCCCTATAAAGCCACATGTTTGTGAGACAGAGTGAGGAGAAGATTATCTCCAAACTGAATTAACAACTTCCCACACCGCGATGGTCAGAAGACAGCACCTTACATTGATATCCACAAAAGGACCCTTTTTCATAACTTGTTTTTAAGTACAAGGACCTTCACCAGGAATAAGTGGCTTTCTGATAATAGATGGATGGGTCTATAATTGTCAGCCATCACAGAGCCACCAGTAAGTGTTTACTTTGTGAAAATCTCTCCGGACCTTAACTCACTGCATTACCTTCCCACAAGCTCATTTTAAATGCATCAGTTTCTTCATGCATCGCTAGCTCTGCATATAGAGATGCATTTCACTGAACTTTTTAACATTTCCCATAGAAACCAATTAACAGGAGAAAACTGGAGTGCTAAAGGGCTTGGAATAAAACAAAAACCTTAGGAAAGGGAGTCATTTTGGTAAATCCTAAGTCTTTTTGGTTTCACAAAAGATCCCATCTTTCACTATACTATGCAAATAATACATACAGTGCAGCATCTCATAATCTTTCACTGCATCACAGCTCCATCATGTAAAAGAACAACGCTAACATCCGTACAGTATATAAATCAATAATTGCCCGGTGTTTTTTAGAAACTAAGTTTTCCACTGACCTTCCTCAATTGCAGCTAAAGGTCTTAAAACTTTACAGTAGCCTTCTATCAAGAACACAGTATCAGAAACCTTGGGATTTATGTTTATATTATTAAGTTATTTCTAGTCGAAGAACGTTCGTTTTGAATTACGAAGTTTCGAGTTTATCTATACTGTCCATCCACGAGAAAAACATTCTTAATAGCAGTAAAATTAAAGTGACTTGTCACTTTGACGCCGAAGATACTATTTTAAAATATTAAAGCATCAGTTTGTCTGAGACGTTAGGGAATACTGACCAATTTCAATTGCAACAATCAGGAGAAAGATATTTAAAATATTTAAACAAAATGACAATACACGAACGTCACCGGTATGCCCACTAAAGCTGAACATATATAGTATACAGTATTTACACATCATTAAAGGGTATACATTTACCAGAAATGTTAGATGTACAAAGAACAGGCGCACGATTTTGTAGATTTTAAAGAGCAGAAATGACGTCTGTCATTAACATCAAAGCAATTAATTTGGAAATCATTTCAGCGTGGTCGTAGACGGGTTAGTAATAGACATCTGTTGAACATGTGCCTACCGAATAAAAAACGGGTCAGTTGTGAAGTTTTTTCCAGTTTCCGTGGAGTATCCTTTCATCTAAATTAATCTTCCCAAATCGTGTGTGCGGTATCAACAGTTTCCCCCTGCACATTCCCTCAGTACTTTCAATTATGTGCTGTGGGGAAGTCACTACTGGTCCTGT
This sequence comes from Atractosteus spatula, assembly GCF_055471065.1. Lineage (NCBI taxonomy): Eukaryota > Metazoa > Chordata > Actinopteri > Semionotiformes > Lepisosteidae > Atractosteus > Atractosteus spatula. The sequence goes on along the minus strand of NC_142708.1, from coordinate 10,584,239 downwards.
ATCGTACAAAACGCATTAAAGTCTGACATACTGTACAGTACCTTTAAAGTCCCTCGCAACGTCTCAGCTCTTCGGATGGCTGCAGACTTAAGACTCTCTAGAAAGGTTTCATCGAGCCATTATCGCGAAGGTGGAGTCTACACCTGGGAAATAGACTTTCATTGCCACCTGGAGTACATGTCCTGCCCTTTTACGTAATTGACAAATACCGTACACCAAAAAAATGTAGACAGGTGATTCAAGCTAAAGTTTACTTGGAAACGGTGAGATGCAGATCTCCAAGGTTAATAAAAACAGACATGCAGTACTGTATCAGAAAACGCCCCCTTAAAAAATACCCTACGCAAGACCTCTGTGGGAAATCCGATGGAGTTTTTTTTTTGTGAAGGCCAGCTCTGACGTTTTGAGCAAAGAGCTTGTGTATAAAGTAGTAAGATGTAGAAAAATGTTGACTGGAAGGAATTCTCTTAAAATAACGTGTAGTTTGCTACAAGAGCCAAAATTAAGTGCTATAGTAATTGAGAATAAAACTATTTTATTTTAATGGTGGCGGCCCTAGCAAGCCAGGTTTACAGCGTGCAAATTGCATGTGCTTTATCCTCACAAACGCAAACTAGCTTGATCATTCTTGGCTTTCAATTAGACTGAGCTAGTGTAGACAATAATGCGCAATGAATTCATAATTTGTGAATATATTCACAACCACTCAAAAACCTTGACTAAAAACACGTACCAAAACTTTTAAATAAAGAACTTTGGCCGATTATTTAAACCACAAAACATAAATTAACGAACTGAACATTATAATATCATAAGTGTAATGAAACAGGAAGAGTTTTTTTCCCAGTCCCAAAGCTTCAGAATCTTGAGGACTCATTGATCTGCTGTGGGAGCAAAGACCAAGGTTCAACGTGTCTTAATTTATCACCTGTTCAGGTTAAACATTAGGCGACGTTGTGAGGCCACTTTGATATTTGCAATTCTTGACATTCCCAGTTGTCTTCGTATGCAGAGTATGTACTTAATGATCTATTACAAGGACTGCATTCCTCTTTCAAGCAGAAAATATTTTAACTGACATTTACCAAAAATATTACAAGACTTTTTAAAATGCACATACAACATGAACCCACACTCCCTTTTAGGAATGCAGAAAATGTGTTTCCCTGTATTTTTGTTAATGTCGACATTTACCATACTGAATAGTACAAAGAAGAAGAAAAAACTTCCCTCAGTCAAGTGGGGAGTGGTGTGAGAGAGCAGGAGTATTATGCAAAGGGGTTAATGGGGAGAAAAACGAAAGATACTGTGAGAATGGGTAGGGGGAGTTGAAAAGGTGACCAAAAGTAGAAATCTGTATATGAATGGAGAAATTTAAAAAAGAGTCTATGATTGAGAACTGGGGAAGGTGTGAGCCTAGTTTAAGAATGATACGCCTGACTATGAACATGCAGTTTACAAGGAATAATGCCCAAGACTTAGATGCGTTTCAGGGTGTTTATGGAGTAGTTTGAGTATATTGACACTTGGTTTAGTTTAGCCACCTTGGCTTGGGAACAGCTACGTGTACCTGGTCATAGGATGAGGAGGTCCAGCCTCTCATACAGAATGAGGTGTTAACCAAGGGCTAGCTGCAAAGGTGGATATGTGGTGAAATGAGGATGCTGGACGCAAAAGGCAAAAAAGAGGACTTATGCATGTGATATACTGTACTGGATGTAGCTAACCAGAAATGCTGACGGGAATGATTACGATTCAAAACAGAAAGGACATGCCATTTCTTGCTTGGTTGTCGTCATCCTTCCTGAACTTCACTTAAGAACTTCCATTAATTTCATAATCATCCCTAAAGCGGTTTCACACTTTCACACAGCTCTCAATAATCATCTTATTACCTTTAAGGAAATTTCTCCACTTATTTGTGGCTTTCTACCTTTCTCATTCCGTTCTGCTCATGCACACTGGTACAGCAGCCCACTCGAACATCTTTTCTAACCTCTTTAGGTGAAAGAAATATGAATTTTAATTGAATTTGTGGTCCGGGAGAGCCCACTTCATGACTTCTTAAACAGTGAGGATCTGCTCAGCTAGTCCAATTATCTGTATTGAACAGTACTGCTCAACAACATAAAGTTATGTATTCTATATACTTTGTAATCACTTTCTGATTTACAGGATTGCATTTTGGATGGCACCTTAGAATGAGTCATTTCAGGTTTGACAATCAACGGAAAATTTCATAATCTTTATGAGGCATGCAATGTGAGTCATTATTTAACAAGTACCTTGGTAAATCTAGCACTGCAATTAATAAGTTTGGGTTACTAAGTTACTGGCATTTCAGTCACGTTCTAATTAAGACAGAATAATGCAGAATAGAATATTCTGTGGCATCAACTGGGCCACAAGAGAAAGCCTATCTGGACCACCCTCTCCCTCTTTTCTAGACTGATGAACCACGGAACTGCTACAACGGCCTTAATGGTTTGGAAGGAGGAAAGTGAAGTACCAATGCGCACATGGGTGTGCGGGAATACCCTGATACCTTTACTTTGTGGAAGTGAAGAGGTCAAGGTTAGGGTTTGACCTGCTCCTGAAGTTCCATTAAGAGAATGTTTACTATGTAAGTAAAAACCGAAGGAGAAAATACAGACATTTATGCATCCAGCCATTTTCTAACCACTTTATCCAGTAAAGTGTCATAGGGGAGCCTTACCCAGCAAGCCCATCGCAGGACACACAGAGACACAAACACATCCACACACACACACACACACACACACACACACACACACACACACACACACACACACACACACACACACACACCAGGGGCAATTTTCCTAGAAGCCAATTAATCTACCAATATGTTTTTGGACTGTGGGAGGAAACCAAACCTATACACACAGATTTAGTGCTTAAATGGAATGCTGTAGCTCTTGTGCATTTTTATTTTTTCTCTAACTCATTTAGGGATAATAGGACATGCATAAAATGTATGTATTTACAGTACCATGGTGCTCTTTTATCCTTGAATATTGCTTTTGGTCATGTTTTATTGTGGTCTCCAAATCAATCACAGAAGCTAGAATTACAGTAGATTTCCACACTTGCCATGCGGAAATTCACAGGTGAGTCCCTGAGGATCTTAAATTTTGCATCCAGTCTTCTAATTGCTCAGAGGTATACACCAATTACCCCAGAACTGGCACTTCAGGGCACAAGAAAAAAGGTGAACTAGAAGAACAGACATTATTAGACTGCCTTCATCATTATTGGTGATGTAACTAGTAATGACAGCAGCAGGATGAATTCTGAAGTTTACAAAAAGATTTTGTCTACCCTTGTAGACGAAAAATGCATTCATAATTATTGTTGGGTGATTCACCACACAGCATTACAATGATTCTAATACACCAAAGCCAGGAGTTCATCAGGAGAAAAAAAAAAGTCTTACAGGATACTGTATAGGTCAATCTTTACATTTATTTTCAAACTATTTGAGAATGCATTTCACATGATGATGCACAAATTAAAGTCAAAACATCCCGAGAACAGCCAAAAACTCAAAGTGGCTGCACCCAAAAAAACTTAAACAATTTGACAAAGAGTTTTGCAAGCTCAGTAGGGTTGCCTTATTCATGTAGTTATTGCCTCAAAAGGTTAAGCAACAAAATACTTTTCCGCAATAGTAAATGTGACAATATTTATGATCGCTTGAAATCATTGGGTTGGATACATGTATGAATGGACACACTCCAAAATTAAAACCCATATTGTATTGTACTTATTCACACTAGTCTCATGATCACACATACAGTACAAATTGCTTCACTGTAAAGCAAGCATTGCACTTTTAGCTTTGCTATCCAAATATTTGTTGAGTGCTTTTCTTCTTTGTAAACACCAGAGCTGACACTATACATCAGCCATTTCCCTTCATTTGTATTTGTCTAGAGGTTACCCATTATTATCTTGGATACATTTTGATGAACCTTTTGCTTTTTTTGTAATAAAATATAAAATAACTTGTAATTATTAATTTTAGCCTCCATTGCAAAACCCCTCTCTAGTATCCTTTTCTTTACCTGTGGTTATAATTCGTTATATGCTTTTTACCTGGGTTCTCCATTTTGACCATTTGATATTTATTATGCATATTTTTATTAATTGCATTTAATACATGTCTATTACCAGGTGTTTGCTCTGTCCTAAAAAGTATGAAAATCTTTTTGTATTTCCTTTCCTGCTTTGACAACCTTTACACATAAACAGTGACAATGAAGACTGCAAGATATGAGTGATGGATTACACTATTTTGGCAAGTTGACTCACATAAACATTTCCTTAATATGCTTTCGCCTCATCACAGTCAATATGAAATAAGTTAAATGCGTGCAAAAACTGACATTTCAGCAGAAACCAAAAAATCATAAATTAAAAACTGATTCTAGATGTATTTAATCTCTGAGTCAATACTTGGTGAAATCACCATTGTCAACAATTACAGCTGCAAGTGTTTTAACATAATGCTGCCACAATCTTGCTTAAATGCTTAATAATAGGGATGGCATCAACTGGATGATGTGTGTAATGCATTATCAATTCAACCATCTATTTTAAAACTGCTTACTCCTGGTGAGGGTTATGGTGGTAACAGGCTGAGAAATCCTCCTGAGGGATGTCCGGGTGTTCCAAGGCATCTGAGAGATATAATCCCTCCTGCATGTTCTGGGTCTGCTCAGATGTCTCCTCCTACTTGGCTTGGCAGAAACATTTGTTTAAAGTAACACAACTGGTAAGTTAATTAAACTAATATTATATAAAATATAATATCATTACATAAGGTAGGTGGGTCCCCTTTCAGGCCATAAAGGCCTGTGGGGAATGGGGGGGGCAAGGGCCACCATATTTCTCAACCATTTGACACTGGAAGTGGAGGTGCACAGGAGCCAGACAGCCTTACCATCTGAGCTACCACAACTCGGGTTACCAGTCTTAGGTTAATGGTTAATATTAACCCTGAAAAATATGCAATTACTTACTTACTGCAATTAAATATACTTTGTGTAACAACACATGCTGCTTTGAGGTTTGAACCCCACAATCCCATTTTATACTCCAACTTTTCATAGTGGATTGAATTCCTCAAATCTATTCGACAGACAAAAGTCATTAAGGCAGTGTGACAAACAGTGTGAGCACTCCACTAGCTCAGAGAAAATGTCAGATGAGTAAAACCATCAGACTGCAAACCATGCAGAGAATATGAGCCTTTCCTTAGCCAACCCTTCTGGTTTCAGCAGGAAAAGGTGTTTTGTTAGTGTTGGTAGGCAATGATCAGCAGGGTGAGAGTTCTGTAGACATGACACTGGAATGTTGGCCTCTGAGGCATTGTGGGTGTCAGGGTGGGGCACTTTGACTTTCCTTCTTTCTATTCAAAAACATCCAGTCGTTTCTATTTTGCCTAAACAGTTGGAAAAGTAGTTGCTAAAGCCACAAACAGAACAGTAATGTCAACTATGTGTCCTGCCTTTCGTATATTACTGCAGGCTACTTGCACCTAGAGGACTGAAATTCTCTGCCATGTACTGTTCTTGGATTGCTCACATTTTTTTTGTTCGCTTGAAAGTATGACTAAAATATGAGGGCTTTATATAACTGTACACACTCCTCCCTACCTGAAAAACCAACCTGACCCTCTGGCTGAGCCCTGGATCAACAGACGGTTGTAATACTCATGGTGACATTGCAAGAATATCAGGGGTTCCCCTGGAGTGAATGCAGTTATGTGGGGCTATCCATTATTTACTGTATACGAAAATGATGGAATTTCCCATTATCTGGCTTGCAAAATGCAATACTATGTATTCCTTTAAACCTATAAGTAGGTTCATTTTAAATAACTTTCATCTTGTGGTTATAATTTGCTTAGTAATCATTTTCCTCGATGAGCAGAAAGTGCAGCAGCTACAATGCCTGGATTAAAGGGCTGTGGAATGGTGAGGAGCCTTAGCAGCATAGACAGCTGGTTGCCGTCCCCACACATCTCCCCTCACATCTGTACTCCAGAAAAAGTGTAGGCATCACTGGGAGGGGCAGAGCTGGAATATGCAGGACAGCTGGGAGTCCAGCTGTGCATCACCTGTGATCTCCCTGGCACACAATGTCATCAGAGCAGACTGGGTCAAAGGGCCAGCTCCCCCCCATAACAGACTCCAGTCTGAGCCTCATGGACCGCCCTGAAAAGGAATCTGAGCCTTCTCCAGCTGAAGCTCCCTATAGGAACACCTCCTCATATTTGCTAGCATTCCTCATTTTAGTTTTATGGAATAGCGTGTATGCGGACACCACGTTTTTGCATCTGTGAAAGACGGCAACTTACACAGACTTAATTTTGATTGAATTTGACCAACAAAAAAGGTTCATTGCAATCCTTTCCTACACTCCTTTTTCTGTCTTGCCATTAGGTCATAGGATGTCTGACAGTGATATTTTAAAACAATGCCAAGTTATAGTAGCTCCAATTGTGCCTTGTTGCATTACTTTGCAGAAAATGTTGAGGAACTTAACCTGGAACTTATAATGGGTATCACATTGCAATTTGTTGATTCCTCTTTCCATGTTGCCCATTTCCGTACATTGGAAATGCTGAAGGCCAAAGTTCACTTTTGTTTTCATTCTTGCTTTGTTTAGATTACAATATCATATTTATATAAGAGCACAGTTGCTGTTGGCAGGGATTCTATCTTTCTTGTAGCCCCAGCGGTTACGAGAAATAATCAATAGAAAAGTAAAATGTCACACATTCTTACTGCAAGCTGCATTCAGATATTTCAATAAATACATATGATTCAAACATGCAGCATTGACTCCTTTATTTATAGAATCTGCCACAAGTACAAAGAAAAGAACAAGGTTTTCCCCTCATTTTAATTACATTAGTTGTTTCTGTTAAATTATTTAAGGGGATAACTTAATTTATTAAGTTGTTCTTTTGTTTATGATGCTATGCACAAACATCTGTTCAGATCTTTAACGATAAGAATACTTAAGCTCTTACAATGCTTGTGTTCATATCTCACTATTGTCTAAAAGACTCAGTCTACATTTATTGTAATCAAGCTGGAGCCACCAAATATAACTTATTACATAATATAACTTTGTAAAGCCTATGCTGTAACCCTATCTACAGATAGTACTGTACTTCAGTCTAAATGAGCTTCAGTCTAAATTGACAACCTTGGGAGTGATATTTGATTCAGGCTTGACATTTGACCCACATGTGCAACGTATTGTCAAAACATCACTCTTTCACCTCAGAAATATCACCAGACTATGTCCTATGTTATCTCTAACTGTTGCCGAAAAGCCGACCAACACATCGTACTGTATTCTCCCGAATTGACTACCGTAACGCTCCACGCGCTGGGATTTCTAAATCCACATCGAATAAATTCCAGTATTTACAAAATTTGGCAGCCAGAATCCTGACCAGGTCTAGTGCAAGTGATCATGTTACTCCTATTCTGGAGTCCTTGCACTAGCTTCCTGTCAAGGTTGTGTCGGCCTCAAAATTCTCATGCTCACCGATAAAGCTCTGCATGGCTTGGCATCTCAGTACCTGTCTGGGCTACTATTGTCCAGCTCTACACCTTCACTCTTCTAATTCTGGTCTCCTATCTGTCTCACAAGCCTGTCCCTTTGGCTGACGGGGCCTTCTCCTATGCCCCAAAGCTCTGGAACTCTATCCCTAAGGATATCCCTAAGGATTTCCTGAACTCTTTCAAATCTAGACTCAAATCCTTCTGCTTTAGAAGGACCTTTACTTAACTAGTTCTGTTATATACCCCTTTGCTCCTATCGTATTCAGTACCCCCATCTACTGTCTCCTCTTATTGTATATTTTCATTGTGTATATCTTGTGTATTGTTTCTGGTTGTCGTTCTGTAAAGTGATTCTAGTCCGTTTTCTACATCCCAGACAAATTTCTGTGTCAAGCAATAATAAGATTTAGCCACCTTTAATGGCACTATATAAATTAAAGTTTATTATTTATTATTATAAATGTGTTTCAGGCTTAAAAGAAAAAGTAATGACTTTAAATCTGAGACATCATTTTGTCAGCACGCACCCAAAAACATCATGTACGAATCTCAGGATTCCCTGTCCTATGACACATATTAGTACTCTAAAATTCTTGTCATGCCACATGATCCTTGAGTATTAGGAAGAGCAGAAAATCCATGGGAGGTGCATTTATAACCACACAGGAAATATTTTTTTCAAAGGGTTGTGAGACTCTGGAGCATGCTACTCTCCCAAGTTATTTGAAATTGACACCATGCCTTCTTTCAAGAAATGACTGGATGCAACTCTAGGATTAATCAGCCACAACCAACCAAACAACTTAGATGAGACAAATGACCTCATTTGTAATCTTTCTTATGTTACTATGTGGTGCTTATAGACAGATGATTACAGAAACCGAAGCACTAGACTAGAAGTCAGAATGACTACTTGTTTTGGGGAATAACTACACATTCAGAGATTGAATTTGTGTTATTGCCAACTGTACTATTACAGTGAATATTACAGCCCTTCCCTACTGTATCAGGCTTGATGCTTACTGAGTACTCCTTTGAGGTGTGGCAGGACTGTTACAGGACTGAGCTGACCACAGTTCTCTGCTGTAGACTCATCTGTAGAATCACCTAAATAGAATCACCTGTGCTGTGCAACTGGTTGATTAAATCATTTGGAATACTTGAATTGTCTCTTGTGGTATGTTAGCCTGTTCTGTGTATATAATTATATAGTATTTCACTAAAAAGGAAGTTGGCAGGAAATTAAGGGGAATAAGCTATTTGCAGTAGTAGTCAGAGTACTTGAGGAGCAGTGATACCTACCCTGTCTTGAGTGTGCTTTATTATTTTGTTAAAACAACCTTAAATATCTTCTAAGTGTAAAGTCTTTCATGTGAGAAGATCCCTTGAGTCTTACTACAACTAGAGGAGAACTTAAAAAAGTATGTAACTCCAATCATGTCATATTTGATTGAAGAACAACCATTTTCAAAGTATATTTACTAGGAACATGAGGTCAAGTCCACTTATGAATGAGACTTCCAACCCAGATTGTATCATCCGTTTCTATGCAGATGCATTCGTATATTCACTCAACATTAATAGTGTGTGTCAGACTGTTTTGCCAGTTAACGTATGTTATATTAGCTTTATTCCCATCTTATTCAACAAAATACATTTACATGTGTCAGGGCTGTACTAGTTATCTCAATATAGATTATGACACAGCTATTGAACATTCTGATACCATTCAGCCAATATAAGCCTGTTATCGCCGTGGGTCAAACAATGGGAGCTCATTTCAGGATCCATGGGGTAGATAGGCAAACCATATGCTCAGTGGCTCCAGTAAATCTGGATCTACAGGGGTCAGGTCTGGTGTCGTTGAAGGGACCTCAATGTAGGGATGCAAGGAGGCGCAGCGTAGTCCAGTGAAGGTTTGAGATGAGTTTCACTGTAACAAAAATGGCCATTTCCGGAGAACACTGAAGTAGATACACACAAGGTGTATTTACCACAGTACCCCAAATTACAACAGTGTTACAGAGAGTCTTATAGTGCATATCCAGCCATGTTATTACAGTACCTTCAATAGGGGTTTATGAGTGAATACTCCCCTTTGGGCCTAGTGGCTCTTCCTGATGATGTCATCCCACCTTTCAGCTATTTCTGAGATGTGATGTACAGCTGCAGGTGTCTGTTTAAAATTCCTTCAAGCCAGGTCATGAGTAATGACCCCAGGCCAGAGCCAGATTTGTACGTCGGAAATTATTCACAACTAGGAAGTCTGTCATGACCGCAGGGCTGTCTCTCTGTCTATGCCTCTGGAACTGAAGAAGCAAGAGCGTTGTGAGTGAGCTAACTGCACAGCAGGCATACAACATCTAGATTAGAACTTTTCATCACATTTGTTGAATTTGGGAAATTATTAAAACTCTGGATGATATGGGTAGCATGGTGGCACAGTGGTTAGCATTTCTGCATGTCAGGTCTGGGGCCCTGGATTCAGTCCCTAGGGTGTGATCTGCGTAGAGTTTGCTCATTCCTAACATTTTCACGTTGGTTTCCTTCCCCAGTCCAAGGACATTGTGGTAGGTCAAATGGTCAAAAAGTCATTGTCCCTAGAATGGAAAAAAAGTAAAAAACAACACACTATACAGGTTTAGTTTCTGAAACAGTCTTGAAGGGCACCCTGTGGTCCAGTTCCATTATTTCTATCACACAAATAAAAAATAAATAATGTTTTAAGTAAATTAAAAAATAATCCATCATTAATTTCACTTGATTTCATCAAAGTGTTTTACAACAGACATATACAGGAAGAATGTAAATCATCTTAAAATAATGACAGTTTTAAAAGGAGAATACAGTACATTTAGTCAGCCCTGTCCGGCTCTTCCCCAACCAGTTGACTGGGATTGATTGACAGGGCTCTCTTGGCCCACAGCAACACAGTGACCCAGTAGTGGTGGCCTGGGAAATTGCAGGCTTGGAGTACTGAAGGTATAGGGTGGATCTCAGGCAGAACTCAACCTCCAGTGTAGTTTTGCCTGTGATGCGTGTTAAGTGGCTTGAAGATGGGCAGGTCTGAGAGTTCTGCTTACACTTCCTCATTCTCCCCTGTGTGAAAGGTTTCCAGCCAAAGTCTGAAATCGTATCCAAATCAGATTTTAATTGCAAACGAAACTGCTGATTTAGGTTAAGGAAGAATCCGATACATCTGAGTACGCTCTTCATAAACAAAAGCAACAATTAATAATTGGAAATTGATACATTAATCAATAATTGCTTAAAATTATTCACTGAACTGTTCAGTCTTCACAGTTTTTTACAAGTACATTTTTAATAATTATACCTAGGATTTGTGTTTTGAACAATGTATAACTCTCCGTTGACTAAAAAAAACTCATCCAGTCGCAGTTTTATGCAAAAAAAGGGAAACCAAAACAAGTTTTACACCTACATCAAATCCAATCAGTACATTTACATATTGAAAGTCCTGCCAGCACCTCGCCCAACACAATCCACCTCATTTCTAAAGGGTTTTGCCTAAGAAAGGTGGAAATATCAAAAAGGATCTACAGACTTACAGTAAAACCAGGGATCAGCTCAGTTTAAGAATACACATACTGTAACTCCATAGGAATGTCAGAATGAAACTGACAGAAAAAAATAAAACGGATAACATTGACAATGGTGATTCATTGGCTTCCTTTTTTGTTGTGATAATCATGCCAGACGGCAAAGATAAACACTGCTGTGAACTGTGTTGGCAGCCCATCCCGACTGGCAGGAACTTGTTTCTCAATTGGAGTCCCCCGCCCTGTATTTCAGATTCCTGACTGAAGAGCTAAGCTGCTCACACCTGCAGGCAAAAGTACTGTGACTGGAGGGTGGTGTGGTGAAAGGTGGAAAGGCGTTGCGCTCTCTCACAGCCTCATGCTGAAATAAATCCACACCTCACAAAAGATTCTTTGTTACCTTTGTCATCCAATAAAACATTTTTGAAGAATGTGTCTGTGTACGCATGAAATGTACTGCAGGCTGCATTAGATCTGATATAAAGCAGTTTTAATTGCTCCTTGTTTTGTATGTTCTGCATCATTTCCAGAAGTTGGCTTTGGTTAGGTATACTGTACGGGAACTACCTGTCCCGGCATTTTGAATTAGCTTCTGGAGATGAAAGATACGGTAGGGAAGCAGTGGGCAGGGCTCAGTACTCCATATCTGCTTTTACCAACGATGACAGACTGCCTCCATACTTATCTTACCATCACATTTAAAGAGCCTTTTTTAAAATATATATTTTTGCATGTTTTGGAACTAGTTTAGGGCAGCACGGAGGTGCAGCGGTTAACACTGCTGCCTTTCCAGTGCTAAGATCCTGAGTTCAATTCCTGAGAGTCTGCAAGGAGTTTGTATGTTCGCCTTGTGTTCACATGGGTTACCCTAGGGTGCTCCGGTTTTATCCCAGAGTCCAAAAATGTACTGGTAGGTTAATTGGCTTTAGAGAAAATTGGTCCTGGTGTGTGTGTGTAATTGTCTGTAGCTGTGTGCCCTCTGTGATAGACTGGCATTCTATCCAGGCTGGTCTCCTCTGGCTCCTCCTGAGCCTAAACTGGATGAAGTGGTCAGGAAATGGATGGTTGAAAGGAACTAGTTTAAGTTCTAACCAGTATTAAATAACGGCAACATTAAAGCGGTAATGGCCTGACATTGCTTAAAAGTGAAACTTGGGATAAACGAAAATTGAACTTGGCTCATCTTTTGTTTTTTGGGTTTTTTTTTTTAATCTTTTGGTTTTTAGCCATAAACAAGCCAAACAATGTACGCTTGTTTTGGGGCTCACAATGGGGTTTAGAAGTAAAGGAGCTCACTTACTCTCCACCTGGTTTTGAGTCGAGGCAAGGTCACTAGATAGTTGCAATCAAGATTCCTCAAGGAGTAGCCGGACTCAATTAGGCTGTGCTTAGCTGCCCAGGACTCTTAGGTTTCAGCAAAGCAATGTAGCAGCTACTGCAGCTTGCCGGATGTCTGCAGGCTAGCCACTTCATTGAGGAGAGTGTGTTCCTCCTCCAAGTAGTACTTACTGTACATACCTTTACAGCACTGTGCAGCTTATCGTGTGCCAAAAAGATGAGTGGCTTGATAGGTGGGCTGGTCAGAGGAGAAGGACTGCCCATGCTGTGTAAGAACCATCGGTGTGAGCAGGGATGTAACAAAGCTAGTAACAATTTCAAAATGGGTGGATCTCATAAGAAAAACACAAAAAAGGTTTACTGTTGTCTCAGACTGCTCATTGCATTCAATGTGGAGGATATCTATGGAATGAAATTGCATGGAACTGGTAACTTCTTTCACACTTAACGGGACTATGTTAATCACACAAGATGTTTTATTCTTCTTTTCCCTTTGTGACCTTCTATTGTTATGTTAAGCAATACTTAATTGAAATGGTCCATTTACAGAAAGCACAATACTTTGTTAGGACACAAAAATCTAAAATATTAACAAGCTTGGACATCAGCCTCTCATAGATGAATATACTCAGTTGTCTGCATTTTTAACATTTATTATCATTAATGTGTTCATTGTGGTTTTGCAATAAACTGCCATAAATAATTTCCCATCTCTTATTTTTTGCACTGTGTGGCATTTAGTCTCTTCTTCATCCTTATGAGTAAATAATGATTGGTTCATGTCTGGATCCAGTATGTTCCCTGTCTGTTTTACACCTAAAACACTACATGATTTGAACTAGAGGAGAGAGAATAAAATAATAATAATAATAATGCAAGATGCTCTTAAAATCAATTTAAGAACATTTTCATAACCCAAAAGCCTGAATTACAAAGGCAATTGGTTGAAATGAGAATCCAAACATCTAAGGAGGGCTGTGAATGAGTAACTTTGTTTTTCTGATAATACAATTTTATCTAATTGTTTCCAAACATCATCTACTCACGTCTTTAAGGATTCCCTAGTTTGAACTTCAATAATGTTGCCTAGCTTCACCAGTCTGTCATAGTTTTGCAAAAGTATTCAGCTTCTTCCAATGATGTATACATTTTAATCACAGCTTCAACGTTCAGACTAAACACTTTTATGGGTGAAAGTTAAAGGTCAGCGAAACTTGCAACGCAGTCTCAATTGAAATATGTAGATTGCCTACGTATTCACCTCTTTCGCTATGGCAAACCTCAATTACTCTGCTAACAGTGCATAAAAATAATAGTTTACTATTATTAATAGTAATAATAGGTTTACATGATTTCAGAATAAATGCACCTGTATCTGTGAGGTCACTCTGTCAGGAAATGAATTTCTAGTAAATATTCAACCACAAAAACCAATGAGCTTTCACAACAACAAAAATTATGGAAAGGCTCAGATCATATTCAAAATAAAGACAATGAATATTCCTTTGAGCAAAGTGAAGTTCACCATTAAGAGGATACCCAAATACTGCCTAAACTGGGCAGCCAGGCAAGGAGGAAACCCACCTTGAGGGAGTTTGAAAAAGCTAAATAGTTCAGTGGCCAATATGGGAGAAAATATCCATGCCTCAGCAGTATCCCGGTCACTCCACAAAGCTGGCCTGTATGCAAGAGTAGCAAGACCAACACTATTACTGTCTCAAACCCTTAATGCAGTTTGCAACAAAGCATTTAAGTGACAAAAAGGTTTTGTGGTCGTGCAAGACATATGTAATTGGAACAAAGCTTTGCATCTGGTAAAAAGCCAGCAGGGGGAAAAAAGACTAAGGAGAAAAAAAGTACAAGTTACAGGCAAATCTTAGAGTAAATCCGGCTTCAGCCTGTTAAAAAAAACTAAAATTGGTACCAAAAAATCACCTTTCAAAAAGACAAAGACCTGACAGACAAAAAGGCCTTATTTAAATAAGATGGAAAATGTGAAAGATCTGAAAATTTCTGCCCGATCAACTTGACATAATTTGAGCACGTTTAGGGGGGCTGGTGATGATTGGACCATTCAAGGTTGCAGGGTGGTAAGAAATGATCCGAAGAGACTACTGTAATTGCTGCCAAATGTGCTTTTACCACATGTTGACCACATATACTGTATACACATCACATTGCTCGCCTTATAGGCAATGTCTGTGGTTTTCTTCTTTATTAATACTTATACATTATCACTCACCGGTCACTTCAATCTGCTTTTAATGGGAGATGATTTACCGACTTTTGGATGGGACAAAAAAGAAATTCAAGGGTCTAGAGGAAATTGCCATTAACTTCCTTCGGCTTTCGGTTCAACATATACAGTATATATGAAGTACTGTACTTTTTCTGTCCCGGCTGCCATTGGAAACAGGCACTGAAATAGACTTGGATGTCGCAGTTAGCACAGAGAATCCAACACTTTGAAGGTAAGAACTGTGTGTTACCATTACAGTATGTAATAAAATTGTAGTAAGAAATGCAAATGATATTTTTTTTGACCATTGTTATTTCATAATGAGGATTTCTCATTTTGTTTCAAAGAAAGAAATGTGATCATTGTTTGCCAGTGGTCTCAGTGCCCTGATTCATTCTTACGTTAAATGAGGTTGCTTGCTTTTAATTTACATTACTTTAAAAGAATACAAATTTTGGCTGGTTTTCAAGAAGTTGATTTTTAATGGAGCATTAGTTCAATAATTGCACTTAGCTCACATATCATTTAGAATTTTGTTTGTGAAGTTGTGCATGTTGAAATCTAGGGAGCAGATAGAAATATGTTGACGAGCATTGCAGTCTGCTTGCGATAAGGTATTTGTGTATTGTTCTAACAGATATTTTAAAATTGCTTAAATGGTATTCTCAATGACAGCCGCTTAAAAATGGAAATTAAGGTGAATGAAATTATTGGGCCATGTGCTCTTTAGCAACAATTTAATGCAAGACCTATAAGCTGACATAAAGAACCTTACAGTATATTAAGAAAGGCTGTTCACAGAGGATAAAAGAAACAAGGCACATGAAAGCACTAGGTTATAAAAATGGCACATTTATTGCTACAGAACGGTCATGTACATGACTTCATTGAATAACTACAGATGAAAAACAACAGGCGATGGCCTACAATGAGCTGGTTTGAAGAGAAACTCCAGCACACAACCTGTTTGGACACGTCTACTAATCAAAAATAAAAATACAACAAAACAAAATAATAATAATAAAAAAAAACAAAATAAAAATAAAAAACTTTAAAAATACACCAAAAAACATGGAAAAAAAGTTGAGGCACTCAGCCACACATTGGAAAGAAAGTGTAACTGTTTTTATTTTTTCACTGCTGCAGGTACGCGTGAAGCTGCACACTCCAGTCTGCGGTCGATCACTGAAAACACCATACAGTTTCGTCTCAGTAACACATGGTAAAATAACATCTTTAAATAGTAAAATAAAGTAACAAACTTTTACTTCGAATGATTCCAAAAATCTACAAAGAGGAATATTCAGAATCTGACATTTTTTCTTTTTTTTTTTCAATATTCCTGGTATAAAAGGATTGCCCCTGCGAAAAATAAGCCAAATATATTTAATTTTTAGTTTTGTTTTTTTTTCTTTTTTTGTAATAGGGTGCACTAGTCTATTTTATAGCAAAAGAGCAAAGACAAAGGAAGCTTTATAACAAAAAGCCAGGCACTGATACATGGTAACTCTCTGCTTATTTTTTTTTCTTCACTTAATTGCATCACAAGTAACAAGAAGAATGGAAAAGGCCACAGTTCATATATTTTCACCATTACATATGTCTATAATACTCTGAAATGAACATGGTCAAACCAGCACTGCACAAAGATGAATTAAAAACGCATGAAAAACAAAAAGTCTACCCAAATTGAAGTAGTTGGCCTATAAGCCTTGGTGCCTCCTGCGTATTTTATTATTCTATGTAATTTATACATATATATTAGCATTTCCAGTCAGCCACTTGAATCAATTTTGTGCTTGTTCAAGATTCATTTCAAACAGTGACAGAAAGTTATTCTTTCTCATTTTCATCATTGTCAGTTTAGCCTCTTAAAAGATAGAACAGGGGTTCCGTCACCCCCACCCTCAATTTTAAAAAATGCAAGGAAACAAAAACTCCAATAAAAAAAAGAAACAAAACGGAAGACTGGATCAGTAAAAATTGCATCCTTAATTTTGATTTGACAGTTTATAGGCGTTAGTGTTCATTGTAGCTACATTGAAGACAAATGGAACCCTCAGTCCCCCCTCTCCCAAACTTAGAATATTTATTTTTAAATTAAACGTCAGGAGTGTTTTATCTTTTAAAAGTGGAGGTGGATCAGTTCATTTGCAGTTGCCCTCTCCTGCTTTGAGAACTGTGTCACAACCAATATGGCTGCCGTTGACTGAAGTAAGGACAACATTGGCTGTGGATACAAACTATTGATCTCATCCCTTTTCAGAAAGTGTAGCCTTAGCTGGAGTACAGTCATGTTACCATGCTTTTGTATCTTGTCAAGTTTCAGCAATAAGTGTTAAACTGTCATTACATTAATATGAAACACATACTGTATTCTTTAGTCCTGGCTCTTACGGCACAAGAGTTGTTTGAGCAGCTAGGCAGCTATCAACCTTCGGATTAAAAAGCGTTTTTTCACCCCCTTGTGTGGTTAAATGTTTAGTGCTCTTTTAGAATACGATACAAAGTGAATATCACCTGCAACCTGTTGCTTATATGTGTATCTGATGCATCAAATACTGGACATTATACACAGAAAACAAATCTCTTAGAGGTGGGCGGTCAAGCTTGTGTTTTGTTCATAGTTAGCAAAATAACCAAACAAAATATAATGAGAACAACTCAACAGCAAAAACTATACAGCAAATTGGAACCTTTCCATTTCACACACATAGATTATTTCTGAGCTCACCCACTTATTCTTTGCACTGAAATAGAGGGATCTCTTCTACATATACTTAAGTGCTCTAAACATAAGAAATAAATTCAGTACTTGCTTCTGCTAAGACAACTTTAGCTGTTTAACAGGGATTTGCAGAAAAATACTTGTCCCTTCATTCCTCAGCCATGTCAGTGACTTTTCAACAATAGTTGAACAGGTTTTTTTTTTTACAAGCTTAGGCTCGCAATGTAAAAACAAACGAATAAAAGAAATGCCCTTATCTTGTATTCATCAGACACCCACCCTTTAAGCCCTACCAAGAAAGCATTCGACTAAACACTTGTCCATCAAGCACAAGAAGGTTAGGCTCCAACAATCTCTTGCTGGGTTGCAATACAGACACATTACGCTAGAACCTGATCTTTTGCTTACATACTTCAATGCTCATTCCAGGAGCATTGGAGAGCACAAAACTGACAAGAAAGCTTTTGAAGACCTGCATCTGACATGAGATAATTACAGCGAAAAACAATAACCTTTATTGCAAAAGAAAAATGTGCTTCATTAAAACTCGTCATAGACAATAGATTTGCCATAATTATTTATAGGCATTTAGGCCTCTAAAGGTTCCAATTCATTTTACATGAAATTAAAATCATAATCTGAAAATGAATTACCAGAAAAGTACTGGACATACTTGGTCATTTTCGCAAAGACAGCCACGCATCATAACAGGAAAAAATATTTGCTGTCAGCCTTAACAATATATTAATGCTGTTTTTTTAACTTATGCTGGCATTTCAGTGGCTTCAGTGACCAATTAAAATGTAATGGATATAATGCAACTGATCCACCTCCACATCCCTTGTGTTAACCAGTCCTCCCCAAGCAAAATTCACATGTTCCCATTTCTGATGACTATATACACATTTTCTTCTCTCCAAATACAATTAAAATGGCAATGTAGATGAGCATGGAGCATGACAAAAATTTTAAATACCTTATTTTGTTCTCTGTTCCCCCCCTCAGAAAAAAAATGTTCCCCAAAATATAAACATAAAATAAAAAAAACAAATTCTGAAGCTTGAACCTCACTACATTTTCAATGTGACACATTTTCAACACACACTGAATTCAAAGTTTTTTAACAAAAACTGATACAACGTATTCTAAACACAAAATAACAAGAGTCTACATGTAAAAATATAACTTTTACATACACAATTTCAAAATAATGGTAAGTTTGCATTTGTTGCATACAATTTACAAATGTCTGTGTTTCCTTAACAGCTAATTAGCATTAAGTAGAGCAGATGGAACTCCGGTCCCTTTTGTCTTGTGGATGATGGTCTCTAGTTGATGAGAAGTCACAGAGAGTCAACACTTCCTTCTGTGGCACTTCAGTGGGCAACACAAGCCATGTCTTTAGAAAGGTTACACTGAGGTGCTTTCGTGTGTTTCACCCCATCTTAATGAAACCACACAAATCCCAAATCTCTCCTTTAGAAATGGCACCTTCCATATTTACCGTATATGTATTTATATATATTTTCCAGTTTCAGTGCCTATGTTGATTGGATAAGTTAAACCACGTGAACACTGCTGTTGTCTCTGCTTCAGCGTTTCGCAGTTGGGTTTTAACAAAGAAACCATTAGAGACGCAGATTTGTTTTAAAAAAACGAGAAAATAAAATCAGTTCTACACATACAACCACATACTGTACTGAAGACTACAGCGGCTCTTGAAAAAGCCATTTACTCATAAAAGCTTATAGCTATAATACAACGCTCAGTTACAGACGTGTCTCTCGCTATGAAAACGGGCTTGGAACTTGGGGAGTAATTTACTCAAAACAGGGTCGTTCAGGAACACGCCTTCTAAATTACATGTAAGCATACAGTACATTAAATACAGTTTATCCAAAAAATACTTTTTTTTAATTCCAGGTTATAAAAAACCTGACTGCATAGACCTAATGACTAACAAGTTCCCTAAGCTTGCATCCTAAAAAGTTCAGATAATGTCCTCCTCTTACTCTTAATGATATGAACTCTAAAAGGCACATTGGTAAAACTGTAGCATGTTAACATTGCATCTCTGGGGTTAAGGAGGGTGGGGCAGGGGAGAGAGGGCTGGGGTAGAACCTGGGTAAGACTATAAAAGCAACACGATGGACTCTTAGGCCCCACAGCTGCTGTCTCTCTCAATACTGTGGGTACAGCGTTGCCTTGTGGAAAAGGTACTCTGGGCATTTCACTGGTCGAGAAAAAAACCACACTGTGATTCTACACTGTACTCTGCCACAAAGCTGGTTTTAGACTCAAAAGTTAAAGAAAGAAAAAAAAACAGACAAATCAAAACGACCTCGCTAAATCCTGCAAACCAAGTTCATTCCCTTTTCTGACAGCAAGACAGCAACGACCCAGCAAATAAACAACATTCAGTACACTACCGACTGCTTCCCCTGTGCTCGTAAGATCCATCTGCTCTTCCCATGCAAAGGAATGGCTAATGATATCACTAAAGTCATAATCAGGACATTTGCTGGTTTAAGTAGCTATAGGGGCAGCAATGCTTTCCCTTCTTCTCCAGTATATAGAAACACTAGCCAACTAGAACACCAACAAATTGTTTTTATCTTTTCTATTTAGAAGTACACTTTTTTCATTATTGCAAGTTTTACAATTTCTTAAATTAAATATCTTCTCCTTTTTTCCCTCGATACCTACAAATTGATTATATACTGTTTTTTTTTTTATTCCAAAAGAAGTTCAGGCACAACTGCATTGTTCCACAGTGTGGATAAGATTGCCATTCAGTCTGAAGGCTGCACTCAACAGCTTGCAACGTTGTTAGAACATTCCTAATGATATGTTTAGAGAGTCGTTCATCAAGTTGCACTTTTTTCCTCTTTTTTTTTTTCTAGAAATCGGGAATGCTGAGAAATCTCTTGTGTCTGTGTTTCTAAGCTACTTTCGTTCATCTCTACTATACACAAGAAGGGGGTGGGAAAAAGTGTTGGTTGGTTGAGTGGTGGGATAAGGATAACGCTGTCAAAGGAACTGGTCGCTCATCATTTTGAAGAACTCCGGCAACTTGGACCTGTGGAAGAAAAAGGTAATATGTAATAAGAATGTTGATTCTGGCCCATGAGTCAGTCCATTGTAATTCAATACAAATAAATAAGGCACAATATGTCACTGATATGAAGAAAGCTTTACAACAATTAAAAACAGAAAAAACTGCAGATCAAATTACACATGTAGCCTTCAAGAACAGCTTGCCATGCATTGATCTGATTCTTGGAAATTCCAGAAGTATTTATTCCGGAAAGGCATTTCATGATAGGGCTGCTTTTGTTGTACAGACTGTATGATTCATGTTAGAGTGGATTGCTAGCAACCAAAACTTTTTGTGTATTTATGTTCACGTCCCCTTTTCTCTGAAGTAGAGATAGTTGTTTTCTTCTACTTTTTATTTTACTTCAGTAAAATAAAAATCCCCCTAAAACATTGGCTTTATATAAGATTTATAATTCTTTTAGAGGAGATGTACATATACACAACTCAAACACGTGAACATGCCAGATTTTGCCAACACATTCAAATATAGGAACTGGTTTTGTAATTTTACCTCCCTGATAAATCATGACTCTACATAATTAAGAAATGTAAAATATGTTCAAGACAAAATTCTTCAGCACTTTAATTTGCGATTAATCTTATGTATTTGAAACACTGCATAAACATAAAACAATCTGGAATACTTAGTGGATTAGTAAATCCACCCCAAAAAACAGATTCACACTGAATATCTCCCACTTTAACTCTACCCTGAAGGAAATCTCAGAATAGGTCATTAGGTTGAGGGAAAAAAACTTAAAGTTCTATACATTTATTTTTAATGCCCTTTTAAATGTCCCCTCCAACATTTACAGCTAGAACACAGTGTATGTGACATTATAGTTAAAAGGAAAAACCTTAAGTAAAAAATGACATTATCCTGTTGGACCAATCACAATAAAACCCTGCTGGAGAGTGTTATTAAGACTGCCTAGTGACCTTTTGTAGTTTCTGTCTTAGTCCTGTTAGAAAACAAATCCCACAATCAGGGTGGGGGGATTAATGAGGTACTGAAAACACATTACGGATCACCCTTATCCTGCGTCAGTCAATAATACCAACGGACACAGTTCCACAATGCCCATACTAAACATCCAGTACAGTGCAGAATCGCAAAATTTGTCAAACACACACATTAAACACACACTTACTGCCAATCTGTTGTTAAAATGTACCCGATGAAAAAACAAAATTGAGCAACTGAAGGGGGTGTGCAGTATGTTCATCCCCATGGCTGCTATTAACAATATTTTCAGCAAACTGTATTTCTAACTGGAGATGGTATCCAATTTGTTCAAGTGAGATTATCAGAACAGACTGACAGGGCTGTAAGCACAGGAGATCTGTATGGTACAGTCTTGTCCCTTTTTAACTACTTTTTATCTTGTATCCTGCTTCGGCATGCATACGTCTGGGAAGCGTATTAAAAACCATCCATCGACTGTACTGTATGCAATGCAGTAGTGAAACTAAGTCACTGTGCAGAGATTTCTATTTTTTTTTGGTTTTCCTTTTTTTGCTCTTGGACTAGCTATTCATGGTACAAATGTGAAACAGCAGATTAGTTTAAGGTGAAGTATTCTGACCATTTTATGGTTTTCTTTTTACATTTGTCCCATGGGATTGGAGGCGTCCCCCATGCTGTGGTGTGCTCCTGCAAGGGAGAGCGGAGGTCCATCGGACGAAACCTTCTCCTCCTCCCGTCTCTTCAGACAGGCTGCCTTGGGGTTCAGGTTCCTCTCTGCGGGCAGACACAACAAGCACTCCTCAGCCACGAGCTCGCTCTGCGCAACCAAGGATGAAAAATACCCCAGTCGGTCCCGGCCAGCTGAGTCATGTTCAACAGCTGGAGCAGCCTTGCCTGTTCTTGTCCCCGCTTTCTTGAAAGACACCCTACGCTACTCAGGGGATTCTCTTTGCTCTGATCATAACCGTTCTGGATGATCAAGACCGCCTCCGGAGCCTGGAAAGATCAGTGCAAACTCCAGGAAAGGATACAGAAAAAACTCCCTAGAATTATCTGTAAATTCCTTAAAACAGCATGATAACCAATAAAGGGGATTGTGCTGTCTTATTTGTCACTATCCTAACCCAGGGAATTATATGATAATTCTTAATTCAAAACAGCTTGCTCCCATTGAGTAATATCCACAGAGAGGTAACCATATTCTTAATTTCCTATATTGCTCATATTAATGTCAGTCTCCGTTTTCACATTGGCGCCGAGTAGTGTAAATGTTTATAGCATAGTGCCACCTAGTGGAGACAACTGGACATTACCATGTAGTTATGAGCCTCAATTTCCAAAATATGAGCTTTGTTTTTTTTCCCCACATTTTGAAGACTTTCAATCCTTATTTGCAACTGCGTCTTTCAAATAACCTTTCACATGTTACTGTCTTGCAGAAAGGGAGAGCACCGATCGCCCATCACAAAATTCCATAATAACTGTAAAACTTAACAACAACGTCCAAACTCTTACAGAAAATGCAGAAATGTGCACAGGTTCTTTTTCAATCACCAAGAAGCCAGTGCCTGAGGACACAAACACACAATAACTCCTTGTTCCTACTGACTTTGCCTTACTGACATCCTGCCAGAGTAACACTTGCAAGATGCCTAGTTTTAGAGGAATATGTATGAAGGTGAGAGAGTAACGAAAACGGCAGTAGACCATGGAGCGGGGGACAATTTCTTTTTTAACAAATTTCATTGTTCGAATTAAGAAGATAAGAATGGTTATGAACAAGAGAAATCCGTTTTTACCCATCTCACCAGTTTTTGTAGTTAACAGTTAATTAACCAGCCATTTTTTGGAAAGAAACCAAGGTATCGGCCTCAACAACAAGGCTGGGTGGCCTGTTCCACACTCTCACCCCCCGCCTTATGCAAAAACAGGGACCTGTCCTAGGTTTTTTAAACGCGCTTTCGCGTAGTGGGTCCGAACTTCTTTAAATCGAACTTTCGCTGCTTTCATTGCACACCGGCGCCGCAACCAATCGCGTAGCGCGCAATTAAGGCATTGCTGTCTCCCGGCCGGGCAGTGGCGGAGAACAGCGCACGCCAGGCGGAAGAGAAGGAGCGAGAGAGCGTGCGTGCTGACCCCGGACTTGCTGCTCCAGGCTGAGGATGACAGCCACGGCCTGGTGCAGGATGAGCAGCTTGGTCTGCGGCTTGTCGCTCTTCAGGTGCAGCTGCACCATGCGGCCCAGCTCCTTGAAGGCCTCGTTGATGTCGCGCACGCGCAGCCGCTCCCGGGCGTTGTTGGCCATCCTCCTCTCCTTCTCCCGCTCGACCTTCTGCTCCGGGGACAGGTCCTCGTCGTCGTTATTGCTGCGGGGCGGAGACGGAGGGAGAGGAACGCCACTTCAGTCGCGCACGGTGCGGGACAAGACAGGACGCGCTCCTTCGGCTGACGGGGAAACCGCCCCAGTTATGGGTTCGGGTCGCAAAACGACAGTACGTCGTTGCGCTGATTCTACAACTCAGACTAAACAGGCAGAAATGGCGTGTAGCTGCAGTAGCCTGACCCTGGTCAGAGTCACTGGTATTCTCAAGCCCCTCAGCTCAGTATATTAAAGTTGAAGCGTGTTGCGCCATGCTTTGCACTTAAAAAAGATGCCTCATCGCTTTCATGAGGATTAATTAACCAATGGAACTCAGGGAACATTAAAATTCTTAAGAATGTCAAAACAAAAAAGAATTGTTCCATTTTCTGACTGTTTCTTGGGTGAACAAGACTAACACGATATTGGAGAACTCTTTTTAATATTTAAATTGAAGTCAAATGAAGGTATTAAATAAAAACAGTATTGCTAAAACATCTATGTATAATGCTCTATGATAGGGAGCTGCATCAGTGTGAGTTGCAAAGGAACAGGTAGAGGTTAATTCCACATTGAAAAGTGGAAAGGAAAAAAAAAACTATAAGCAGAAATCTTGTTTTTTCCTTCGGTTTACTTTTTCATTGTTACTTTCCTTCGTTCCACCTTGATTTTGAGTGGAACTAACCTCTCCTTGATCTGTTGTAGCTCCTGTCAAGGAATATATAGAGGCAGTATAAGAAAATATTTTAACTTTCTTGTTGCAAATTCAGGAATATACAACTAATCCTACACCTACAACTGTCTTTTTGGCTAATGTAGCATTAATCCGGTACAGTATATAACATTTGAGATAATCACCATTCACCATGTTAATAGCTTAATATGAGACCAAACTCAAAATCAATAGACCTTCACTGATATTGCTATAACATTTTCAAATTAGGCCGTAAATTGATCAAATTAGTTATCCCAGGTAGAAAGTGATAAACCCCTTCAGGACAGAATCTGTCAGAAGGTGTTTGTCCTGGGATGTTTTGCACAGAGTGCATTTTGAGATTTGGGCATATTTCCCTACACTCATGTGTGAAAGACAGCTAAAACCAGGCTCAAAACCATGGAGGACTGTGGTAACCCCAGGGAGATAGGAAAGGCTGTGAGGAAGTTAAATTCTCGATCGGTATACTGTAAGAAACTGCCACCCAGCTGAAATGAAAATCAATTTGGAGCGTGGGAATTTCTCTAGCATGCAAAACGGAATTAATTAAGTTTGTTGTTCAAAAGCTTTTTTTTTGCCTAAAGGTGTTATCTGAAAGTAAAAATATGCAAACAGGTATTTTCCCCGAACTTTCTTTATTAGTTCAAGTATGTATCAATTTAGTGGAAGACTGCCCAGAAGAGCGAAAAAGAGATCATCTGTTCTATACTTCATAACGGAATTCTTGTCAAACACTGAGCTGTGAATATGCTCTTAATACCCAGTACAAAGCCTGCGTGTGTTTGTGTGTTATGGAAACGATGTGGTTAAAGTGGGAAGTGGGGTTTACCAAGTTTTTGATTTAGCTGTCCCTCAAAGCACATTGTTCACTTCATCAAAATCCAGCGAAGGAGTTGAATGAAGCGAGCGCTCAGGTTACGGTTACCTAGATCTTGACCTAGTAATTGACTTGAGGTCCTTCTTGTCCTCGTCGATCTTCTTCTCATCCAGGGACTTGCTGTCCTGCAGGTTTTCGTCACCCTCGTCTTCGGATTTGATCTCGGAGCTCACCGAAGAGGTGCTCTGGCCCTGGAGTCCCGTGGAGAGGGCTGTGGAAGAAAGCAGTGTCACCAGGGAGGCCTCCCTCACATGTTACAGCACTATCCACACACTGCCCCACAAACCACTGTATGTGTGGGGGTTCTGAATGTTGTAGTGCGGAGGAGGACCTCAAAGGTGCTATAGATCGCTGTAAAATTTCCGGCTGCTTAAGTAAAGTGAAAGGCTTAAAGTTGCTGGAGTAAGTAAATAATGAGTTCAATTAGGTCACTGAGATCAGGTAGAAGGAAAACCAGACTCTCTGAGACTGGATCTGTAGAATTTCATTAAAAAACAAGATCCACCTGTCTATTCATATCTCGTCATTGTATTTGGACGGCTGCATGAAATATTTTGATGGATGCATGATTTTTTTTTTACAGAAAATCAGGATGCTGGTTGCTATTTTAACCACTTGGTTTCCTTACCAGTGGACCAAACAGGTAGTGAGCATTAAAGGTTCAGCTGTACTTTTCAGATTTCTGGAAATATTTAATTTCCCTTTTCGCATAAGTTTAAAGGGTGGACATAAACTTTGGAGGAGTATTTATTTTATATGAAAACAGTCTTTCTTTTTCAAAGTATACTTTTAAGTATAGATTTAAGATTTGTGGATTTGTGTGTCTACTAAATCAAACACAAATACACTCATCATCACCAAGTCACTTTCAATCCACTGAGTTCCTTTGCTCTCCAATTCCACACAGCACGACGATGCACAATGTTTTGTATGTCTGTGATCACTGGCTTGATATTTTTCTTAAGATATCCTTCACAAAGATAATCTAGAGTGATTTTGAGGGATATCCTACATGCTGAATCGTGGAGATGGTTAGCCAGAGTAACATTTTTTTTTAATTTTATTACTTAAGCAGGAAAATGTCAAACAAAATTAAAAACAAACAGTGGTGCAAACAACTAGTGAGAAGGGATTTATTTGTATGTGTGCGTGCTGTCAGAACTCTTGGGAATTGTATATATTCAGCTGATTGGTCTTCAGACAGGAAGAGAAGCTTTGGAGTGAGGTTGGATTTGGGTACAATAGGTTTAATCTGAGGCCAAGAAGCATGCTGTCCAAACCCATACAAAGAAAGGTCCTACATTATTATGCTGGAGAACACTATCTCTTTTTTCACGGTTAGTTTCAGCTCGCTAAGCTACTGTCAAAATAAAACAAAAATTACTGTTTTACTAGTTCTCAAGAAAGCTGTTGCCTTACACATATAAACAAACGTGTGAAAATGTGAGCTGTGTACTCTTTTAGCGGGCTGTTTCCCATTAAACAAGCTTCACATTCCCTTGTCTCAGACAATTGTGTGCTTGTTTAAATACACTAAACGCATGAACAGTATTAAAAACGGTGTGACATTTTTCACATGGCAAATTTACAAATGTGTGATTTTTTTCCAATATATTTTCACCTTCAAACTCAACATGCACAAGGCTTGTTGTTTTATTGTCTCAAGCACCGAAAAAGAAGCTAAAATTACATAACATAGCAAGCCTACTACACTAAATGTCCCGTTGCGGGCAGAAGAAGTATCAAACCAACATGTAAGGTGCAAATGTTTCAATTCCACAGCACTTCCGGGCATGGGAAGTATATCTAACCAGCTGGAAGTGAACAGGCTGAACAGCTTTTACACAGAATCAGTTTGTTGTCCAGGACATGTAATGACAAAAGAACAAAATGGTGGTCAGGTGGCCTTCCTGCTGTAAGCGGGAATCCTGCTCTGCTATGCAGTGAAACTGCATTGTCATGATCATTACCGAGCAGGGAGTTCATTGTCAAAACAGATTTTGAATAAGAATAGTTTTGGGACGTGTTTTGTCAAGCAGATAATGACTCATTGTGGGCATAACCGGCGCCATCACAAGAAATAAGGTAAAAGTCTGAAGCAGGTTTATGCGTGATAAAAGCTGCCAAGATGGACAACAAAGTAAGTCTGTATAATGGTTCCTAGGATAGTGTTAGTTTGAATTTTAAGAACAAAATGGCTGTCATACAGTCATATTGTTTTATGCCTCGCTTCAACGTATGCTAATTGCTTTGACATCTGAATGATACCTGTCAAGTTGAAAGTTTATTAGCTACACAGTTTTTAATAATGGGGATGGATTTCCCCCAAGCAGGTGATGACCCATGACCCATTCACTCATAAAATATCACTAAAATGTTTAAGGCTTTAGTCTGAAACAGGCATACCTTTAAGTATGATGAAACTTTCCAGATTTTAAGTTAGCTGGTACAGCTGTTCTTAAGACAGTAATCTGAGTTCTGAGAACAAAATGGTGGTCAAGTTGCCACTGGGTTTTGTCCAGGAGAAGTAGGTTCTATTCACACTAGAACGATAAGCTCCTAAGCCTGAAATGTCAGTACTCAGATAGTGTTATGGTGTGCAATTCACCAAGCCGTTGATTACCATGCGCTTTTAATACAGCAACTCGCCTTGAAGAGCCTTGAGAGTGAACCTCTATTTGTTTATGAATACCAAATTTCATTCCAATCAACAAAAAGAGGTTTCAAAGAGGCTGTTCAAATGTTTGACAAATCCAAGCCTGCAGCCAAACCACATGACCTGCACTAACACTGCACACTGAGTCTCACACCAGTACATAAATTGGAACCAGAGAAGAAAATTTATGAAGATGTTCTCAAATTCTGTGAAATATTCAATATTGCATCCACACACTATGACCTTTGTTCACTCATCCTCATGTTCACTGAGACAAAACGTACCGTATGCCTCTGATTCTGGTGAAGTTTCGTGAAATTTTATCAAATGGGTATCATTTTTTAAACAATTGAAAATAATAAAATAACAACAATAGGTTTCCAGCAAACTTAGTCGAAAGCCATAAAAAACAGCTGAACCACAGCAAAAGAACAGCACTGTGTGTGGGCTCAACAGCAAAACCTTGCACAGACACTGATTTAATTTTCCAGTATTCCCTATGCAGTCTTATATGTACAACAGAAACAAACTCAACACCCCCAAGTCCTCTGTGCTGTGCTTCATGTTTCACTGACACAATATGAATTTGGGAAGCAATAGAGGATTTTGGGATACATCTATCTCTTCACTTCAGGGATGGGACATACAGTATATAGATTATTTAAATAACTAATCCTGCACTGAATCAACATGGCAGTAATATACATTAAATATGTTCCAGGGCTCATGAATAGAGTTTATTTTTTAATGATTGCCACAGTGTGTTACCACCTTTCAAAATGAGAGGAAATGAACAAAATGAGAATACCATTCAGTTGACGTTTGTTTGTTTTTTTTTCCACTTAGTGGTACTGTACCCCACTGCTTCATTTAATCTATTATGTTATACAAATACCATTTATATGTATGGGATGGGCACTCTTGTAATCTCTTTTCTTTTGCTTAGGAATTATTCTGTACAATTGCTAATTCATTTCCACATTTCTTTAATGTTATTCAACAACTCATTAGCTTGTTGGCTTGGCTTCTGTAGATTATGTTGCCGAGGAACGGTTTTTTTTTTAAATAGAAACGCATAAGTACAGTACTGAGAGAGACCTATTTACATGTTCCTGAAGAAAAAAGCCTTTTTTTTTCCATAGGTCACAAATGTGTAAAAGAAATGTGTTTTTCTACCAAACTCCAATATACATTTTTAACCATTTTGATAAAAGCAAATGTAATTAATTACACGGTAAATATTCAGGATTGCCTGTGCTTGCACTGCCGTCTTACCAACACACTTGGGAAACAACGACTGCCTCAGGGAGGCCTGCAGACCCTCTCAGACAGAATGTCAGAAAAGCCCCACTCACCCCTGTAAGGATCCTGTGGCTGGCTCAGATCTGGTGATGTTGCTGACTGTACTGGGAGCTGGGAAACAGGCACAATCGAGTGACTGCCCCGCAACCCCACTCCATCCTCACGGTGTGCTCCAACCTATAAAGACACAACACGGTCATCGCAAACAACACTTCTGTTCTTCGTCTAGGCAAAGGAGACTGATCTTATCATTGGTCAAGGGGATCAGAGCATTTTGAAAATGCACCAAGATAAATCACATGAAGGGATGTGCCTGTTTTTTTTTTCATTAGACAAAGGCAAATATTTCAAAGGCCAACAAGTCCTGACTTCATAATCTTGTCATAATCTGATCTTCTTGAAACTATAAAACGCTGCTGTTAAGCAACAATATCTGCCATTTTCTCATTAAAGCATGAGCTTGCTGTCTAAGGTTAAACTCCACCTGGTCTGAAAAAAAAAACAATAATCGGCAATAAATACATAAACAATAAACAAGCTTAACTATATCACAATACAACAGATTGTACAGTTAAAGAACTCTGCATATTAGCAGCTCATTAGCAAGAGATAGATAAGACATTCTGTAATTCCATCTCGCCGAGTTATGAATACTTGAAGTGCGTATTAAAAGTCAGCTTCCAAAACAGATGCAACCCACTATGAAGCAGTGCTGGAGTTCAACAGTAGAGGGCAGCATTCTCCTGTTCAAAGATGATGGAACACAGACTACCTCAGTTTAATACCTTCTACTACTGACAAACACGGCAGAGCTGCTCAGGCAGGTAAAATACAAAATTATCTCCCAGGGTGCCTCAGCAGAGTGCGCTGATTCACATCCATCTGTCTTCTATCATGTCCGCCAACAGAACTGACAATTATCTTAATGCCCATATGCTTAATTGTGGGCTTCCTAATTCCCCTGACAGTATCAAGAGATCCTGCAGGAATTGTGATTTGGCACAAGTTTTTCATTTTAGGGATAAAATTCTAGGACCTGCCATTTTTTTCTCCCCTTGTAATTCCAGCTAAGCCTTTGACAGCACTGCCTGAGATGTCACATGACGCCTCCCCACTTGATGCAAATATCAGAAAATGTCGAACGGCTTTACTGGAACACATAGCTCATTCCAAGCCAGTGTTTGTTTGCTGTGTTTCATCACAGAGCAGCCCCCAAATTCACAATGGCATCATCCTGGCTCAGGATATAAGGGCTGGTATACATATTTAATAAATGTTTTATATTTAAAAACTAAACTAAATTAGTATCATGATATGAGCTCACAATAACAGCACACTGGGAATATGGTTTTCAATGTACCTTGTCATTCTTGCCATTGTTAATCAGAACCATGGAGCTTCATGTGTTTGTGGTAGGACTGATTATGCAGTGCAGAGACACTCAGTTTCTGGGTCAAGTGCAAAATTTCATTATATTCAGCAACCAAGCAGAAAGTGTAACAACCCAGCCTTTTGTTAAAAATATAGAAAAAGGACAGCCCTTGCCAGGCCAGTGTGTTTCTTGCACTATTGTTTTAATTTATTTCTATTTGATTTATTTTAAGCAAAAGCTGAAAAAAATTGAGAAGAAGACAAATTCCATGACCCATGGGAGTTTTTTATATATAACAAACGTGCCCATTTGTACGACGACTCCTACCATATTCTCATAAACATCACATTTTTGTGATATGTATGCAGTATACTTTATTGTAAATTTAACAAAATATCGGATCAGCAAGTCTTACGTACTTGCAGAGTTTCTGTTTAAAAAAATCAAATCAAATAATGGAAAAACGACACATTCTCAAAAAGATCAAAATAAAAAAAAAGATGATATTTAATAAACTTTTCCTTTTCCATCAGTTGAAAATGTCATTCTTGGTTAAGCAAACAAACCAGTCAAAAGAGAAACGTGTATCCTGATGGACAAAGTGGAACTGATGATTGAGACTGTAATTTAAGATTAACCAGAAACCAGATTTTTTAAATGCAAATCCCCTGATTTTTGTCTGTTTTAATATGGTAAGATTAGCGATTCATTTTTAATGAACTAAAGGAAGATGTCTTCTTTGATTTGACATGAAGGAATTTCATAAATACCACAGAAAGGGATCTGTAGAATTATCACTACAACTGTATCAAATAAATACTGTACAAAATTAGTGAACTGGGAGCCTGCTAAAGACTTTACAATGGAAAAAAATAAAGAGCCTTACAATACAGTATTTACGCCTTAACAAATGTTGTGTGTTTAGAAATGTGCATTTGATCTATTAAAGAAAATGTGCCATAGAGCTTTTTAATAGACACGATTTCTTGAGTTTTAAAAGTATTTTTTTTCAGTTTACGCTTTACTGCAAATACCATGAGCCCTCCCACCATCACCCCCCATCCTCAATACAATAGTTTTTATTCCCAGTACTTTTAACACTGGCTCCATTCTTAAGCGATGAAAAGTCATGGCCAAAGACACCCTTCCCACTGATATCTGTTGGCTAATCCCCAAAGAGCACAAGCTACCAGCGCAGAGGCCCAGCAAACTAATTGCAGGTTAGCAAAGCAGAATATGGATTACAATGTTTACATGCCACAGAACACATTTGCAAACAGCCCTGATGTGAATGCTGATGACAAAGCACAGGCCCACGGTGACACGGCTTTCAGCAAGCAGCACTATTATGTCAAGGTTTTGAGCAAAAAAAAAAAGAAGAAGAAAATACAAATACACAAAGAACAACAAAAGAATTTAAAGTTACAATATCCTATGTGCCAGAAGTGAGTTCAATTAAAATCTAACATGACACAGCGCAGCCTGCATTTGGATTCAGAGTCTCCCCAAATTCTGGCACAAAAACAAGTTAAATGTATGTTTCACAGCATGAAATTACAAAGCTGGTTAAAAATTAATAACCATGACGACAAATGGCATATTCCAGAAGTCAAAGAGGCAGAATTGAATGAGAGTGTGATGTGGACTGCCTCTTTTAGATGATCTGCTCTTTATTTAGTGTTTTTTAAAAACATATCTGAAGATTTTTGTATTCCTCATTCCCAGATTCAGATGGACTCACCATCAAAATATATGCATAAATTAAAGATAGCAAACATTCTCTGCAGAATGAAAATGATGGCTTTTTATTCTGAAAATCTCTCAATGTATTCCTTCCCCACTCTGCACTATAAAATTGTTTGGAGTTAATGTAACTCAAATGCATTTTCTAAGAAAGTAATATTTTTTATTTCTTTTGGGCATTATGAATTAAAGGATAACAGCAGTGATATGCTGTGGAAAAAGCTATACAGAAACTCAGGCTACTCTGTGATTACCTGCAGGCTTTGTTCACTCATATCCTGGATTGCTCTCTACAGCCTGCTTAAGCACACTTAAGAAAGTGACCCAAATAATAAGGACAACGCAACAGACATTTTAAGAATAAAGCTAGATGTTGCTTGGTTTTGTAATGAGACCTGCCTGTGGGGTAAAAACGTTTTGACAGGCAAAAGAGCTCTACTGAACACTGAGCCTTTGGTAATAAGCAGGGCCGTTTTTCCATACACGAAACAACATGCTGCATTAAGATTAAAGAACATAAAATGTGACACAAATGATGGAAAGGCTTTACTAAGTTTACACAGACCTGCAAATAAGACTGCAATCAAAGTCACTTTCCACAAATGCTCTCTTCCTAAATGCACGCATTACAAAGTGGGGCTCATCTAGTCATACCTTTTGCACTTAAAGCTGGCAATTGTTCCCATATGTATCACTCCCATCAACAGATTAATCACAGTTAAACAGAAAAAAGGGGAAAAAAAAAACTTATGAAGCAAAACAGTGACGTGGCACCGGCTAAGCAATTCAGAGTGTGAATTAAAGTAACAGGCAATTTCACAATTAGAAACATGTGTCGGGGGATTTAAAGTAACAGAAAAATAATAGTAAAGAGTAGTTCTGAAGCAAAAATGTAACAAGACACACAGAACATTTTAAGTGCAATTGTCTTAATATATTAAATTACTTTCTGTGTTATAATAATTTGATTAGCAGATTCCATAAGCATTCGTGTGCCGTATCAATTTCTGACTAGACTACATGCCTTTGAAGTACAGTATGGCCTGAAGTAAAGTGAATTGAGCCGGTGTAAACTTATTTTAGGAAATAAGTAATTTTAAATAAACGAGAAACCATGAACGTGTTGAGCATGTGGCTCTGTAAGCAAGAAACACAATCAGATGTAGTCAGATGACAGTCAGATATAAGATGACTGTATTATTTACTTTCTGAGTTACATGATTTGTGGGAAAAAAAACTAACTTTTTTTAGAATTTACTAGACCCGTTCTAATGCTTATTACTGTAATCATTCCAAAGATACTGGTTTTTACTTGTATACAGTTGCACAACAGAAGGGTCACATTTTAAAGCTTGAATATACCATCAGTGTTTCCTTGAACAGAATTCTGGATGTTGCTTCACTTTAAAAGGAAAAGTGTTTTTCAAATTCACAGAACAAACAAGCAAAAAAGAAATCCATCAAAATGAAATATGATAACATGAGACATTTATAGTTTGGACCGTTTACCAACAACTGAAACGGGGCCTGAAAGGTTTCAAAAATGAAATATACTTTAAACGAACAGTTTATGTTATTCAGCATGCTTGGAACTCGTAGACTTCCCCTCCAATTTTAATAATAACATGAACTTAGACCCTACTGTATTTAACAGAGGTGTCCGGACCCAAAGAAAGGTTATAGTTGAAGGGGGATCAGAGCACGGCACAGGTATTGAACTCAATTTCCTAGTTGTGGTACGGGAGAGCTTGAAAAAGGAAGTTTAATTTGGCTAAAACCATTTTCTCTGATCTTTGCCAAGTCCTGGAATCATTGTTCCCCGACCATGCTCAGAAGAAAACAGCCCAGGAATGCGTTTCCCACTGGATAACAGCTGCTAATAATTCTGAACACACTGAAAGTGCAGATGTAGCTTCTTTAGATGTTAATTCAATTAAGAGAGAACCTCTTAAAACTCTTTATTGGATCTTTAAAAAAAGAATGGGAGCATGTAACTAGGTTGGTACACTGGTGTGGTACTGGTATAGGTAAAAGCACAGTTTCTTTGTACAGGCTCCTAACGTAGTTAAACCTTTTCCTGGTACAAACTATATCTGATAGCAACAGGTACCCAGCAATACAGAAGAGAGAAGGAAAAGTGGTTGAGAGTTTTAGAAATTCTCAAATCCATCGGTAATCACTTGCATTCCTTGACGTAAAACAAAAATGGTTCAAATGTTTTGAATAAGATCCAAGTTTCAAGTGCACTTTTGAAGTTTATGTTTCATTATCCATTGGAGGACTAAAAATGTGCTCTATTTTGAAACCAGAATTTCTAAGAATTTATACATTGCTTTGTATAAAAGATTCTTATGAGGTATATATGAGAATAGTTTAAGGCAGACGTTAAATATTGTCACTTCAGGCTTTATGGAAATTATAAGTTAGTATTTATTGAGTTTTGAAAACTTTGTATAGGATCATGCAGATGAGAGCATTCCAAAGGTATATTCAAATACTTTGCTGTAGCCATGTATGGCAATGAATAAAATTTATCTTGCAGACTTATCAGCTTCAGGGGGATCTGTACCCATTTGTAGTACACAGATCCTGCCGTTTTACCAACATACACACAATATACATATCTCCCACTAGGTGGAGTATGGAAGCTATGTCAAAAAACGTTTTAATATGGCTTCTGACATTTCAAAACCATTGGAAACTGAGCTGAAAGCCATACATTGCAGGTTTAAAATTTCTAAAACACAGCACAATAAAGGTTTTTTTTTAGATTTGTGTACCTTGTGTACCTGCATTTTTACAGTATTAATTCATTATGTTCCTGATACCATGAGATACCATTGTGGGAAAAAGTTAGCACAATCTCCCATGTGTTTCATGTAAAACATGTACTGTACTCAATAATTCTTAATAGTATATTTAATTTCATTTACACTAATCTGTAAGGTATTTGATTTCAAAGTAATGAAGTAAAAGTACTATGCAAACAGTAAAAAAATAAGAGGTCATTTAAACACTATAAAATAACATTTGATTTATATTTTACCCATATTTTCAATCAACATTTCAAAATCAAATGTGAATTCTAGCATGTCATGTGACAATTTTTGTACAATATTAAATTAAATGTGGAGTAACTGGGGACTGGGAGACTGAGGTGTTAAGAGACGGGCCCTGCTTACAGACTCAGATCCTGTAAAGCAATACTCATCCCATTAATGCAGATTGTTTGTGTTAACACTCACCCCGGCCTTTAGGAGACAACTTTAAAGTCAGGCAAAGACTAGAAGCAGATGTGTTTGTGGGAAAGCAAATGTTTGTTGAGAGGTGTTTTTGAGGAGATGAATGCAATTTTTTCTTAACTGGAAAAAGGGTAAAAACATTTAGCCCATTAACTAAAGTGGACCAATCCCTGGAACAGTTGTTTTCAATGTAGTATATATTTTTTTTGCTGTAACACTTTTGTTTCATGTCTACACCTGCAAAGCCCATTCTGGAAAGCCTCTTTTATACAGATGAATTTTGTTACATGAAAAGCAAAAACAAAACGTTTTGACACATGACTACTGTATGTAAGTCTCTATAGACAGAAAGGGTTAATTTAAAAAGGGAATATTTAAATGTTGAACAGAGTCATTGTTCTCTCCAGCACTGCTTTATGAAGAAAAACAGCTCACAACGTCTCCGAGGAAGCAAGGAGGAGAAAAAACTATTTGCTGGCAACAACTGAGAAATGTCTTAAACAGAAACAGAAACACTGCTAAATAAAACTTAACAAACAGTAAAAGTTGTTACACAAAAAATGATGGTTGTTTTGTCAATCTAGTAAACTTATTTGATATAATTTAAAGCTTAAAAGCTTTAAAAACTTGCAATAATCTGCAATTATGTAACCCAAATGATGTGCTACATCCTGCAGTCATCACCATTAGAGCTTCCAAGCAAACTCAATGGTTGCTCTTAAAAACAGAGACGAGAATTTTCTTTTGCTAAAACAGGAAAGTTCACTTCCATTTTTAAAAGCCAAGGATCTAATGGTTTTTGACCACTATCTAGTCTATAAAACATGTACTAGAGCTTAGAGACTACTTATCAAAAAAAGAAGACAGAATTTTAAAAGGTATTACCGGATCTTTTTAAGCTGTAATGCCCCAATCTCCCTTTCTAATAGGCTGCTCGTCAATATAACCTGCTTAAAAGAACACTTAGTCCAACTGGGGAGTAATAACTGTGTAAAGATTAGCCCATGATACCGTCACCTAACAAGGCAGTGGCCAGGGATAATGAATCTCAGATGGATATTTGTTTCAGGAAGCGTGGTTCTCAAAGGACAGGATTGGTGAGACAGGGTGGGGGTGTGTGGATATGTGTGGGGTGTCGTTAAATCATTATATTGGAAATGATGCGCATTAGGAAAGGAGCTTTAAGAAGTTAAAAATCCCAGGCTTGCACATAGCACTAAATTATACACCACAAACATAACGGGCTGTAAGACAAGCGGCGTTTTCTAAACAGGGCTGAAATAAGAAAGCAGTTAAAAGCTGCTTTCCCACTGCAGCACCGAAACATCAGCCACACTTCCCCCCTATTACCCTCAGAGCTCCCTCCTTCAGCTCACCATTGGAGCACCTGCTTTCGCAATGACCTCAGTCTCTCATCTCCAGACTTCAGGCATGTAACAAAGCAGCTTTCCAAACAAAATCCAGCTGTTCCTCATCTAGATTTCATCTGGGGGCGGGGGTGGTGTGGCATGTGTTGCCCAGGAGATTTCAACCAGGTGACCACTTCCCACCAGTACATCCTAGCACTCTTTCACCTAGCAACATCCCCGTGACAAAATAAAAAGAGCCGCACTCGTACACTTGAGAAGGACGTACACAAGCTCCTCTTTCACAACGTGTCCTCTAATGATTAGGTGTGGACAAAACTTGGTTATTGCTTTTTTTTTTGCATAACTACACAAGTTTCCTGCCGAAGAGCTGCAATATGATTCCCAAACTGCTTCACAGGATACACGGCCTTAGCTTCTTTGGAAAAACAACTTTGTTACTTGCACATAGTTCTTGTCTAGACTTATTAATACGGGACAGTGCAAGCCTTGCATTGTGCAGTGCAAGTAAGAAAGAATTAAAAAAATACGTTTTTTTTAAAGTATTTACAAAAACAAAATAAAATCCACTACTCTTTGTTGTATTTCAGTGTACACATATGAAAATACTGTATATGTATACTGAGCATCAAAATAACTTTTTACTCTATTTATTCATGCACTTTTTTAGAAAAAACAAAGTATACACAATATGGAAGTTCATTAAATGTTTTTGGTGTCATAAAGTTTAACCGATCATTCATGACCGACTGTGATGCAATCTGGTGACTTTCTTGCATAAGCACTAAATCGCCTCTTTAGTTCACTGGGAACTGGTGATTTAACCTGTTAAATGCCAGGCATGGTCAAAATCACAAAATAAAAATGCAGAATAGAACAAACACTGTACCGTCTGCTTATCAAAAGATGAAGGCCTTTGCGCTATCAGTGAATTATGTTGCAGCAACACCTCAGTGGTCCTCTAAGCACTGTATACAAAGTTTGTGTAGACCACTGCTATGGATATAAGCAAGTGTGGTGCATACGTGCAAAAGATAAATGTTGTATAGAACAGACCAATCTCTGGGTAGATCCAAGTGTGATGGTCTAGGCTAGAATATCTGGTTCATTCTGAACTTCACTTTGCGGCAATGTGACTCCCTGGTGATACACCATTCATATCCTCACTTCATGCCCTTGCTCATTCTGCTCGTGTTATAATGAGTTTCTGTGAATGTCCGACTCGCCATAATTGAGCTCCGCTAAATATTTTGACAGGCGAGCTGTGACCACACATGGCATCTAGGGTTCACAGACCAGTGAACAGGCTCATGCTTGTCCAGGTACTAATAAGAGTAATGGAACAGAATTGAATTCCTGGTATAAAACATGAGTAAAAGATATACAGTGTGAACTACTCTGCATTGGAGGCTACACACGCTACTAGCCTGCATCCGATTTAAAACTAATTTTTGATACCTACATGTGCATCACATAAAGTATGCCACCATACAAAAAAAAATAACTAAAACATATTAAGTAAAGAAACATGACCCTTAATACCCACCCAGCCAATGTTTTGTTGAACCGAAATTATATTTTTTCCCAGTAGTGTGTGGACCTGGTCTCTTGATTTCTCACTACAGAGTTAACCGGACCTCAAGGTTTTCCAACCATTTTCCAGCACAAGAGTACTGCTTAGGTTTCTGGACCTGAAGGTTTCGAGTATAAATTTCAGACAACCGAGCCAGTCAGATTAATTTGCATGAGATGAAAATGGAGAGTAATGGTGGACAGATCCAAAACGGTCTTGACAAGGAAAACAAACTAAACATTTCAAATAAAGCTTCTTAAAAAAAAATAATAACCGTGGCAGTCATTCCTTTAGATATGTATATGTTAATTGCACGTTTTCGAAGGATGACATAACCAAATGACTTCACTAACATTGCTGTTTGCTTATCCAGAGAATGGAAAAACCAGTGACTCAGTATCGTATGGTTGTCCAAAGTGGAAGGTTTTTGGGGGGTTTCAATCAGTAATGAGAACAACAGATGGCTGAATTAGGTAGAGTAATCACAGGGAGCCTTTGGGGCTCAGCAGCAATGTTGGTGTTGAATATTAAAAGAATGCAGTCTGGTAAGGAATTTCTGTATATACCTTGGTCAGTGCACTAATCAAGAAGACAGACATTACAAGAATATCAAAACCTGTCATAAACATCGCCATAAGGCCTAATCTATCTGCTTGGCCATTTCTCCACATAGAGCTTAACATCAATACCAATTTTTTACTATACTGGATAATCAGCACGCACCCACAATTTTCTAGAAACTGTCATGATTTGTATGCAAAAAATCTGCAAGAATCTCACAAAAGAATAGAAAGAAAAGTGCAGCTTGATATTAACAAGTCAAATGTATATTACATGCAAAGTGAGTAACTTTACAACTGTATATTCATGTAAGTCATACATTTTCTTTTAAAGCAAAATAATGAATCACTCATCTGCTAACTGTGAGCATGCATGACGACTGATGCAATACAGTTTGCTGCACGTGTTACAGCTAAAGAAAAACATTTTGTGCAAATGCAGTATTAGCTTCACAGAAAAATCAAAGAAACAGCAGACAAGCTTAACTGGAATGTTTTTCCTCTTGCATTCAGTGGGGTATGTAGAAAAATAAATAAAGATTAATCACCCCGTATTGCAAAAGTGAATTGTGTACATTGACATTTTAGCATAAACCAGAACCCTCGAACCCACTGACATCGTACCACTTCCGGTAATAAACCGTTCTATCCCTGTTGTAATTACTGGACGTAACAGCTGCCCCCAGAAGCACTCATATTTATATTGTGCAACAGTCCTCAAGGTAATTTATTTTAAAAAAAACACCTCATTAGCTCTGAAATACATGCAACTACCAGTCCTCTCCAAGTTAGACTTGTGCACACATGTGGAAATAAGCGAGCAGACTAAAAAAAATAAATCAGTAACTAATGAATGAAAAAGGTTGAGCATCATTAAAGAAGATAATGAATTACAGCAAAAGAACTTTAAATAAAAGTAACCAAGGAAATTAGGGATTCGTGCTGGAGGTTATGTAAAATCTCATTTAAGTGCTTGTAGACACCCTAAACACAAAAATGCAGGTTACAAGATCAGCCAACTGCATAGCAATACCGATGTAGCCAGCTACTATTGTACTTTGCCTGTTGTTGTTCTACTTTTTATGTCCTTGAGTTATCATGTTAAGTTATTATGTTCTTCATAAATACTTCTATAGAAAGTACATCCTCATAAAGAAAGGTTAGTTAAGAGAATAAGACTGATGTTCTTTTTATAAACGTTACTCAAAATACCTTCCATGGAATTATAAATTTCCTTATGCATAAAATAACAGTATTCCAGATGTCCCGAAAATTACAGAATATTTAAAAAGTAAGTTTAAAAAGTAAGTTTAAGTAAATATAGACTATTTAAAAAGCAGAATATTTAAAAAGACTGATAAAGAGGGAACAAGTTAGTCTGAACAGGTTCTATATTCAGAGCACTTAGGTGGTTAGACCTACAGTGCTTTCTATGGGGTCTGGAGCCCATAGGCTTTTTTGTGAGACAAATACATTAAGTCAAATACGGGCAAGCTTTAGACTTTCATTGCCTGTTTGATCTTGGTAGCATCCGATGACCCTTCAGGTCACTGTGACAAAGAGAGAAGGTAGTGGAGGCATGAGCCGTAAACGGGCTATGAGGGCCGCATAGCCTCCTCTCCATTGTAGCCTCTCTTCTGTTCTGTCATTAGAAAAGCGAAACGAGGCAGCCCACCCCCACCCACCCCCCATGAAGGAAGTGGGGAGGGGGAGCGGCCTCAGGCTCGCGTCACCACGCTCTGCTCCATGTGTTTCCTCTCACCGCCTCCCCCTGCCACTTCATTCCCCACAGCTGGCTGGCTGGAACTTTATGGCTTGTTTCAAGCGAAAAAAAAAATCTTAAATATGGAAAAGATTACCAGCATCCTCCTTGATGTTTTGAAGTACCCCCCCCCCCTTAAAAGTGTGGAATATATCAAGTGGTCAAAGGCTAGAGCTGAGACTGACTGAATACAAATGTTATTTCCTTTATTTACTCCTTGGTCTGCTTTCTGATGGGTTTCTGAAGCGGCCAGGTACTCCCCAAAACAGATCACCGACCCCCCCTCCTCCCAGGCCCCAACCTCCACAAAGCAAAAACCAGTGTGGCCAAAGGACTTATGGAACTGCATGAGAATGAGCGCCCGAATGAAAAGACAGAAAGTTCAAGAACGGCCAAAACAAAAACAGTCCAGCTCATTATAGAGTATATATGCGGTTCACACAAAGAAGAAGGAAGAGTTTTACTTTGGTCACAAGTCATAGGTTCCTGGGAGTCTATTCTGAATATACAGTATGCTAAGAGTCAAAGTATAATAAATCCTACAAACAAAGAACCACTGATGTCCCTCGAATAGCTTCAAAATCTGAAATGCTTCATCGCGACCCAGAACATTAGTCAATAATAAAGAAAATCATGCATCAGTCAACTGGATTGACACTTACAAACTGATAGCATCTCGGGTTTGTGGTGCACAACTATAATTTGAAACAGGCCAATTACATAAAACATTCTCACTTAAATCTCCAGATTTAGAGCAAGTCTTTAGATAACGTTTTCCGTGTGTCTGAAAACATAAGATCTCACCACGTTGCTGACAAATGTTTAACATCTATTTTGAAATGTGTTGTGTGAACAAGTATTTACAGAGCTGAACTTTCTTTGTGCGTAATGCTAAGCATCATACACATAGAGAATTTCTCAAAAACTCACTGCGTAACAATGTGTTAGTACTACAGGATGATGATGGCTAAAGATTTAACATCTGATTTTTTTATTTTGAGACTTGGTTCAGTAAGGTTCAACATTGCATTTTCATTATACCTAATGAAAAAAATCAAACTTTGAAAGACATGAAGCTAGCAACAGGTGTTTCTGGGTAGTTTAGTGCAAAAGGGCAGCCTACCTGAAAGTTCAAAGTCATTAGCATTTAAACATTTTTCCTCACTGAAAAATAAAACTTCTAAGAAAAATACACACCGACGAAGGCACTTGTGTTATTTTAAAATGTTCAAAATGTTTATGAATGCCTACTGTAATAAAACATCTACTCTTCTCATGTTTGAGAGGTTTCTTCTGTTTTTTTCAGTAAACCAAAGCATTTCAGTAGTGTTCACGATACAAACCATTAGACAAGACTACCATAATCAGATCCTTATTTAAAATGGAAACGGCAAGTCTTGAGATAATACATTATGTTAGAGAGGCTAGACTGTTATGATATCTTTCCAGTTGAACAAACTGTGCATCAACACATGCAATCTATTAAAATTCCTATCTGCAGAGAGCTGGCATGTGAGGCCAAGTTTTTCAGAAAATACATGTGCATCTTCCCCTGCTCAATTCGGCTTTCCTTATTTTTACAAAAAACAACAACACTTGAATACATTAGAATGCAATCATTTACAAAATGTGTAGAGAATACAGCAGGGTGCATGGACGCATTCAGGTAATGGAAAGAGCTTAAGAAATACTTTTGAGATTGTTTGCTTTTCAGACATGCATATTATCCCCCAAACTAGCCCACTCCTCCATATAAAAAAGCACGGCCAAAATAAATAGGCAAGAAAATTCACTTTCCCTTGTCCATCTGCTCCTGCAAGGCTGCAACGAACAGCAAAATACAACAGTGGCTTAGAATACTTTGATTTCTTTGTTGGACCTGAATTTTTATTCCAATTGACCCTATTTTCGACACTTGAGTTTCACCTGTCATTGAATATTTTTGTCCACATATTTTTGTCCTCAAATTCATGAGTGCTGGTTGAGTGTGGTGAAATGAGCGCTCTTTTTGATCCTCATTTACTGGACATGTTCATGTTGCAAATACAGGAGCAATAAATACCTCTAATTCATAGAGATATCTGTTGTCTTTCCCCCTGGAATTTGAAAATGATGCACAAATGAAGGAAGATACCATCCACCATGGGCTCTGGGCTCCCTGAGCAACACTGGCACTCACTAATGCTAAAAAAAGTACAATTTTAATCAATAATTGTAAAGAGAACAAAAAAATCATACATACGGAAAAGTGCACATCAAAATATACATCAAAAAACTCTAAATGAGGATATTAAGGATATTCTCAAAGGCACCGACAAAGTGAACTCAGAGCACTTCAAGAATAAGTGGCATTTTTTTTTTACCTAAAAGGTTGTCTTGAGTATAGAACAAGCTACCCAGCCATATGATTCAAGCCGATGCTTCGGCTTCCTTCATGAAAAGGCTGGATAAGGTCCTCAGATCAATTAACTACTAAACTGGCCCGATGGGCTACCTCGTTTCATTTGTAACTGTTCTCATGTTCTTATACTATAAAGATGAATACATACCCAGTGATTTAAAAGAACAAAAACTGATTGTGCAGCTCCTCTATAAAAACCTTTGGACTGTAATGTAAAAACCTTAGGCTATTCAAAAGTTAAGTACATGAAAGTTTATATTGGAGACAACCTCAAATTAATGTGTTGCTAATGCCTTGATCTACATCATGTTTTGAACAAGGTATTTGTATGCCTACTAAATAAACTATAGTTCATAGTTTATAACTATAGTTTATAATTTTGCACTTCCTACCAAACAATTATTTTTCTCATTTGGATTAAGAGGTGGTTAATTTACAAGGTGTTTGTGGTATATTATTATTGTTATTAATATTGATTTAGATGAATGACACATTTATCTTTTTTTACTTATACAGCAGTCTAAGTGAAGTACCTTGCTTCCAACCAGGACAACCTTCCAGTTAGGAGCCCTTACCACTACTTCACACTGTTGAGCTATAACAG
Organism: Atractosteus spatula; assembly: GCF_055471065.1. Classification (NCBI taxonomy): domain Eukaryota; kingdom Metazoa; phylum Chordata; class Actinopteri; order Semionotiformes; family Lepisosteidae; genus Atractosteus; species Atractosteus spatula. The sequence goes on along the minus strand of NC_142708.1, from coordinate 10,540,168 downwards.
TTCTCCAAAACATACAGGTAGTGGACAAAACACTGGAAATATCAATATAAAGTCTTCTAGTGCCTGGAACTCTATAGGAGGGATGAAGCATCGCTCGTTCACAAGAAAGCCCATTAACTTGATGGAAGTGTTAACAAACTGTCTCTGGTGCCATTCCAATTATCCCATAAATAGTCTCGATTGGGTTCAGATCTGGTGACTGAGAAGGCTATGAGATATGGATAACATCACTATCACACTCATCCAACACATTCTCTGTGGATGGGAGAACAGTTATCCTGCAATATGGGGTGAAGTTGATCACTCAGTACCATTAAATAGCGAAGTAAATTAACCTTACCTTCTAATGGAAGGATTGCACCAAATCATCCCAGGAATATATACTCACAACTTTACAGAATCACCACAACTCTCACTGTTGGAATACAGAACTCAGGACTGAAGAGTTCTTAGGATGGTACCACACGTTCACTAGTCCATTTGTTGAGAACAGATCAAATTTCTCCACTGCTCAGTAGTCCACTGCCAGAGCTCTTAGCAACACTGAATTTGCAAGAGTGCCCTGCCAGGTGTAGTGAGCAGCTTGCACACTGCGATCCGCAGTATCCCACTCATTGGAGTTCTCAGTGGACTGTTTGTGATCAAACTATCTGCTTGTGCCCAAGGTTGAAATTTGCAGTCAACTGATTTACAGCTGTCTGCCTGTTTCGCTTTCCACTTCAATTTAATGCACAGATATTACGATTCTTCTGCCCTGATCCTGATCCTTTGCTGATGTGATCCCCTCAAAGGTCCACACAGACTTCACCCTAGATACTGCTGCTTATGAAACATCAGCAAGTTGCGCTGTCTTGGTCACTGAAGGCCCTAGAAAATGCACCTCAACAATCACCCCTCTTGTAGTTTCCTCTTGCAACCATGCTAACATTAGTTGAAGGTGAAAATCTACTCCACACTCTACATTCCAAAATGTCCCATAAAGGTTCAATGCTGTTTAGATCTGGCGACTGGGAAGGCCATGGAAGGTCTGTGACTTCATCCTTGTGTTCATTAAACCACGCTTGCATCCATTAAGCCATGTGTATGGGTGCGTTATCGTCTTGGAAAATGGTAACATCTTGAGGAAACAATGTTTGCACCATAGGGCGCACCTGGTTGCCTAAAATGGCTTTGTATTCCTAGGCCATAATTCTACAATACAGTCATAATTGGACCTTATCATCCCTATGAGATGGGAACCTGCAGTGTGGGTTGAAGACTTCTTTTGGCTTTCTGCATCCAGTTGTAGAACAATGAGTAAAAGACGACTCATCAGACCAATGACTTTCTTCCACTGCTCAGACGTCCAGGTTTTGTATCTCTTTACACCAGGTCATGTGTTGCTGCTCATTGGCGGGTTTCCGGATGACAGACCTACCATAAATATCAGCTTTGTGAAGCCCATGATGTACAGTTTTTGTTGATATTGGGTCATGGAAGTGTAGATTCTGTTCTATGGTTAATCTTGAGGCCGTTGTTTTGTGGTTTTCAGCAACTACAGTATTCTGTTCTGTGTACGTCTGTCCCTGGTGGTGAGCTTCGACTTGCAACCTCTGTTTCTCTTTTCTGATGATTTTTTCATGTTTGGTGTATGCCATAATGATTTTCAGTACTGTCTCCCTTTGACACATTAAATAATTTTGCTATTTCTGTGACTAATGCACCTGCAATTCATGCACCAACTATCTGACCTCTTTCAAAATCTGTTAGATCTCTTATGTTGCTTTAGAAACTCACATATTAAAGTGTTGATTTCAAGACACCTTTTATAGCTAAATTAATTACTATTATTGATTAATAATTAATTATTAATATTAAAAATTAATATTAAACAGAAATATAATACTATATAATTGGGATTTACTTCACAATATGAGCGTTTTTTGTTAGGTTTATCCATTATTTTGTCCATCTCCTGTATTTTGAGCCCCTTATTTACCCAAGTGTTTCCACATTTTTTGTCCACTACTTGTATATCTGCATTCATGTGCCCTTTATCCTAAACATTCATCCAACAGGTTAAACCCAAGCAGAACAACTTTAAAACGTATTATTGTGATGCTTAGGCAAGACACAAATCCTGATTTCATACAGAAATCATATATTACACAGATATAATTTTCAGATTTCTCTATTTTGCCTTAAGGCGTTACATTTGATGCTGTCTTATGGTTTGATTTAAAATAATGAAATTAAATATATTTATCTTTCTTATGATCAGATGTTCCTTACCTACAATCATCCAATATATTAAATAAAAACAGTTAATATATTTTCTTTATAGCAGAAGGATTACAGGAAACATTTTCAGCAAGTCTTAAAGTCCTATATATTGTGATACTTGAGGGATTGCTAAAGGTACGACATGTCACTTAAGAACAAACCATATTTACAGATCTTGCTAAAATATACTAAATAACTGGAAACAAATCTCACTTGTAAAAGTAGTCAGCAACATGGCTGTATATTAGTGCACAGTGAAGTGTGATAAAATAAGAAAACCTACTAGTGGGTGATATTTACAATACACTAATGTTAGGTAACTCCTGCTGAAGGCTGTGATTAGGTACAATAAATTCAACAGGTTACAAGACTGAAACTTTGTCATGATTTACTTTTTCTTGGCTTGAACAAATCAACATCTGTGTATCTGAGAATGTGTAACCCCATCACTTTTGCATTCTCCAACAACAAGGACTTTCTCACACTGAGCGTCTTACCATTATTGAATGCCTGTTGGCTGAGAGAAGCCCTGTGCCATATCCAGAGCTGAGACCTCCCATTGCACCGTTGTGTGATGGTCCTATTAAGCTGTGCATCTCGTTGTGCCCACTGGGCATGCCTGTGGAAGGCCCTACGGCATGACTGCGTAGCACGTGAATCGCATCGTCCAGCCTCTCCAAACGGTCTTCAATGCGGCTTTGCTGAAACAGAAACCACACTGGTCATGCTCATTCACCAGCAAAACAGGACCTCCAGTCTTCTCCAACAGACCCATGACACAGCATTTCAAAACCCAGAGCCACAAGATGTTTTTCATCCACTTCATCTATCAGAGCTTGCGCATTCTAACACCTAAGAGCTATTTCATCTGCTCAGAAACAAATACCACACAATTTATTCTGTGTAGGTGCAAAACCGGAAGTATTCGGTCTGTTTGTCCAGAATCCTCACTCATTGCAAGAAAAGTTTGCTAGAAATATAAATCTGAATTATTAGATAATTTCAAAGTAATAAAAATGGCCAATTATCTTTATACCTGAGATTCCTATTGTACATATTTCCATGTTGTTCCATATGAAATACCAGTACATTTAGGTAGCTAGTTTAAGTTGATATTTTCAGTTGAAGAAAACAATAAGGTTTTACAGACTGCTAGCTGAATTGACACTGCAAACATGGCTGTGGGTGACATTTGGAATTCACTACATAGAATTAACACAGAAAAAGTTAAATGGACCAGGATAAAGACTATACAACCAAAATTTAAAAATCTAGCCAGGTTGATGGGAAAACATAACAAACCTTGAAAAAATCTATTTTTCATTTGGTGAGTTGATAGATAAGCTGGACAAGGCAACTTGGAGTTGTGAGTTCATGCTTACCAAAGAGTGCAGTGGAGCTTCATAGTTTGGCGACGATGGCCCTTGTCCTCCATTCCTGGACCACACAGCTGTGCCTGCCGCTAAGAAAGACCGAAGTATAGAGAAGGGCAAGATGAAAAAAGAGTGAATCCACAAACATTTGTGATTTATATTTGGATACATTTGAAATGCTAGTGGGAACAATTCATGGCTAAAAAGTTGGGTTTGCAGAGAAGTCTCAGGTATCAAGTCTGAGCTTGAAAGATCGGATCTCCAGTACCGACGTTTACTACCAGCAAGTGTGCATTTACCACAGAAACAGTTATGAGAAGAAGAAACTGAGGAAATCTGTGGTCTTTGTTTTGGTTAAATGAGGTGATTGCTGATGCAAGACGAAGTAAAAGAGATTTTTGGGATTACCAATAAGACTGGACAAGGACAAAGAGAAAATGTGAAAAAAGTCAAAAGTCAACTACTTGGTATTTCCTTAAAGTTGTAAGACTTTTCAAGAGAGTATGGACATTTTCTCCCAGATGACAAACAAATGTGTAATACAATTTATAGCCATTTGGGCAAAAGTGAACACTTTGTATATTAAACTTTGTGATTAGAGCAATTTTTATCATAAGAATATTTTGATAGATTATTATCAGTATGTGGATTGTCCCACAAAAAGTATGGAATTATTGGAAATGTTATAAATGTTTATTCAATATCGTTATAAAAATTAAACAGTCATTTGTATACCTCCATATGGAACATTGGATCATAACTCAATTCATCAGTTACCAGCTTATTGATATAATTTAAGACCAAGAAACCCTACTGTGAAATTAGTCAAAACATGGACAGAGGAATATCTGGAACAGCTAAGGCTGTATTTTGAATGTACAGTCTGGGACATCACTGATCAAACATCTGGGGATTTGGAGAAACTGAGCAAGTGAAGTCATTACAGACTACTTCGATTTTTGTACTGATACAATTGTACCAGAAACAAAACCAATAAGAAAATTACATCCGTTACTTTAAAGAGAAAAACGACTGATGTAAAGCCTGTAATGGAGCAAAGACTTTAATTTGGAAAAAAAAAGAAGGGAATAAGTGTATCTGATAACCTGTATTCTGCAAACAATTTTAATTCCTTTAATGCTCGTTTGACAATGTTGACTTCCCAGAAGTACTGGAGTATGTCATTCAATTCCACAGTGTGAGAAGTTGAGAATATTAATGTCTGATGTGTTACAGTAGTTTAATACAATTAATATACATAAGGCAAGTAGGACCAATACCTGGTATTGTGCTGAAAGAGTGTGGACAGCAACTGTGTAGAATATTTCAAAAATTAAATTAATTTAAATGTCTATTGATACACATTTGTAAGATACTATTATTGAGGAAAAATTCTTGTAGCTAAACAGCACAATTGACCAGCAGAAAATGATTATCAACCTGCGGCTTTCACATCTATTTCTATGACATGTTTTGAACACAGTGGTTGGTAAAGAGGAAGGGAACTTACTGTATCTGCTACAGATTTTTATACGGCAGGAGAGGCATGTAGGATGTTACATTAACCATTTTACTGTATATGTTTATACACATTCATAACAGTCATATTCTTTTACTTGATTATTGCTGACTTTTCATCAGTGTTTAATACCTCTGAGCTTAAATGGTTAATCCTGAAGCCCAGAGCCATGAGTGCAAACTCAGACATTATTATATTAAGTATATAGTGTATTTTATTGTAAATAGACTTTTATCTGCTATTGTGAATGGCACCCGATCCGGAGTTCTTGGAAGCAATCATGTAACGCTAATACAGGATATATGTATAAGATGGGACAAAAAAGACTACAATAAGATACGTATAGAAATCATCTTAACCTTTACCATCAGTTACAGAGATTTATATGTATTTTTACCTTTTTATACCATTTATACACTGCTTTGCAACTCAAAGGATACACATAAACACTCTTTCACATATAAGAAGAGACCCAATATTCATCCACCATTGAAGCGTAACATCCACCTGGCTGACATGTGGCAGCCATTATGTGACACCTGCCCCACTATACATTAGATCAAGAGAAAAAGTAAGAAATTGAAGAATGAATCCAATTAAGGGGGATCTTTACATAGGCCAGAGTGTGCAAGCTCACATTGGAACCAGGATGTCAGGGTGTTAACTCATCTGCTCTTACGCACAGTGCCAGTAATCAGGAAGTTGGATTAAGGTCTCACTCAAATGATGGCACATAGTACAGCACAGTTTCTCTCTTTCTCATCACCATACTGGGGTATTGGTTTGGAAGTTCGGGTCCCAGCCTCAGCCTTGCTTAGTTTCTGATGGTATCAAGCTAGAAGTTGGCAATTTTTGGAGTCTTCCCTCCTTTCACCCTTTGAGAGTAATTTCAGGGTTTCTGCTACTTCTGGGAAGCACTCAGGGGTAATGGCTTTTCACAGCACTCAGCTTCAGCCAATAATGTTTCCTGACAGCTCTATAAAGGCCTCCTCAGACATAGGTTATGGTGTCTATTTGCTTCTGGGAATGGGATTTATACACACAAAAAAAGAAAAAAAAATAATTGAAAGCATTGGAAGATAGTAAAAAATTCAAAGAATTTTATTGGCAATTATTTCTTCCCCCGTCACTAGAGTTATATGTACGTCTCTGCTTCCTTTTTGATGGTAGAAGATAAATAGAGACATTTCTTCTGGGATGCTTGAGCCTTTCATGTTATACTAAATCGCATTTTCTTCCCTGCGAGGACACTATTAATACAAGCCCATACAAACAAATTATATTTTAATTCTGAATTTAAACAGGTGAACCACTCCACTCCACTCTATACTCTGCTAAAGCAAATGATATACTAAAGGAATAAAGTGCAATAATCTGATGAGAACATGATGAACAACAATAATACAGTCTATCTGGAAAGCACCCTGTCCCGTAGGGTGGTCTTTTGCTATGTGCTCTATTGTTTTATTTTGATTATTATTTGATCAAGTACCTGGCTGTGTGAGCATCGAAGTGCATCAGCAGCATTACAACATTCCTACTTGGCTCCTTCCCATGGGCGAAAGCCATTAAAAACTAATTCAGTTGTTGATTCAAACCTTTTCATTCTGTGCTGCTTTCATGCACTTTTTTGGTACTTCTAAGCTACTCCACAGTCACAGCTGGAGCACAGTTGTTAATTACTGAAGGAGCCATTTTCTTCTTCTTTGTTAAATTGAAAAGATGGCTGGAGAGGTGAAAATCGCTGAAATCGGGCAGGTAAAGAGTAATGCTTTTTTGTGGGTTGACCTTGCGTTATGGTAATCTCCTTGGTTATTTGATCCATACGCTGCAATCTTAAAAAGGCAGAACCCCACTGTTAAGTTTCAGCCCTTTATTGGTCTGTAGTTCAGGCAGACCTACAGCAGCAATTAAAGGATCTGAGTAATAAAACCATGTTCACTCATTATTTGCTTCTTCCTTCCATGACCTGTCTGTTTGAAGGGCACAGGATTCCTTGATTATGCATATTAGATCTAATTAAGTCATTTTTATTGTCCTCTTTTATGTGTACTAACTTGTTCACAATTTTGGTAACCAGTTTTTATTATTAAGGCTCATTTCCATATGCTAATGAGCAAATAATTACCTTCACATTCATGTGCAAATAAAGTCAAAGTGTTATCAGCAACTAAATTATTTCTCATTAAAAAAATTCAACTGACTGCCCTGTAAATTTAACTTTCAATATCAATTTTAAATTGTCTGCTTTAATAAGCCTCATTTTCATTTGTAAAGTCTAATAACTTTAATGTAATGATTAATACAAATTATTCCAGGCATATCCTCAGCACGTTTAATAATACTTCATAATACTACAGCACATCCAGTACATTGGTTTTAAATTATTTGGTAAAGTGCATTTGTAATTAATACTATCAGTCAATACATATAAAAATGTAAAACACCATGTAACTGGGACAATTAGTTCAGAATTTGTAACAAGGTGATTACAGTGAACTCATTTTTTATTTTAAGAAGCAAAGAAAATCTGTATTACTTAATATTGCTTGGCAATAATTAGAAAAAAATTAAGATCCAGTGCAATGTAATTTAAGACCTAAAACATGACTAACAGTTATTAAGTTATTAGACGTGTGTTTTAGAAAATAACATTTAATTCCTTTCATGTGGTTAGCAGCACACTTGGGAGCAATGAATATTCACTGCTGGGAATTCGCTGCTGCAGAAAATCCAATCAGATTTCCACTAAAAGTCACACAAATTGCAGGAATCACTGGTGTTGGCCGTCAGTGGTTTAATGTTGCAGTGGGTATACCTGCAAGTTTGTGTGTTCATCTGAGACTCTCTAAGGTATTTATAATGTCTTCTAATGAGCAGATATCTTGCTGTATATTTGGACTGCAAAGAAGTGTTATATTAGTGAAAAGTCTTTAAGCAGCAATACCAGGTAGATATTTACATTTTATCAATGTCAATCTACAATCACAAACTAGGACCTTTTTAAACTCCTGACCCAACTGCATCTACTAACAAAAGAAGCTAAATGCAGCCTAATAAAAGCTGCCCCCCAAAAAACTCTCATCCCTTAAAAATCCCTGAAAAGTCATTTTATACATACTATATAAATTAGTTGATAGATACAGTGTAGGTAGAGGCTCAGTGGTTAAGAAGGTCAGGTTGTGTGAGATTCAGAGGAATTTAATAAAAAGTCAGACTTGACGGTTACCCATACAATAGCATACACTGCTTTTTATTACCAGGAACAAATAAGTAACTGTGCTCTGCAAATGTTATGCACATTTAGGATAGTGTTGATCACAGCCGTTCCTAAACAGAACTTTTTTCTTCATGGAATTGTAGATTTTTGTACTTACAACTTACATTTTAGCTTAAAGGTATCCTTTCAAATATAATGAAAATATGACATTAAGTAAAATAAGTAACAAGTAAAGGTTTATTCCATGCTGAAAAGAGAAGAAAAGAAACACAACGTTTCCGTTGTGGAGCCTTCACTTGTTCCTTTGCTGCATACGCATGCTGAAACAGCTACATTCTTGAACTATTAAGTAAAATAGTCGTTTAATACCAAAAAACAGACTGAAGTATTACTGATATGAAGCTGGTTAGCCTCTCTCCCAAAATCCCTTACCTGTGAGTGAGGGGGGCGATCCCACAGGGGTGGAAGGATTTGATGAGAAACTGTTGTTGGTATGATCTGGAGAGTAGATCTGAAGTGAGAAATGAACAAATACAAAGGTCTTAAAATGCTCAGAAAGCATTTCCTTTCAAATTTATAAAAAGCTTACACCGACAACAAAAAGATACCTACATGAGCTTTTAGTAAAATCAAATTAAAATTCAGAACTAATGTACTACAGCATATTAATGTTTAGCTCTGTGCTCTCTTTTTTTGTGAGGAATTTAACATTAGCTCAAAGCTGATTTATATAATAGGAGTTTGATTGAAATGCTTAAGAAAAAGATCTCCTGAGTAATAAACACACACATTTGAAAACGTTGTTTTAGTTCATCCCATTTTATGAAATTTCATCTTAATTTACAGATATTAAATTATGCTTCAAAAACTATGGTGAATATAATACAAAGGATAAAACTGAAGGTCTAAAAAGTTCTGATGATGTCCTGATCCCTATTAAGTTACTGCACCATAAGGAAAGCTTACAGGACCTTAATTACACTATTAGGGGAAAAACAACTGTATATTTGCCACAGACAGCCAGTAACTGAATATTCATATAAAATCAAACAGACAAAAATGGCACATCACAAATTGTGTATAAAACTGGCAATAGAGAAAAAATGCACCCACCCACGCAACAAACAAAAGTGTCCAAATGTTTGCTACAGTATAACCTTCATTTTACTGGAATATGTTACTGTAATATGTAACTGATGCTCTCAAAGGTCTCCACATTTGACTGAAGTGATACAATCTGAATCAGGCTGACTATCACATGTTGCAGAATGGAATGGCAGACTTGCTTAGTGGGGTTTGACACGGTGGGCGCTCTTTAATGTCGCACTACTTACAGACGCCAGAGCCTTTCCCAGCGCATCGCCAGTTTGTGAGCTGCCCGCGGCTCCGCTTGCTGCCCTGTTAGCTGAACCAAAGACATAAAGGAAGCGTTTGTTTAACAAAGACACTTTTCATTTCTTCAGCTCCTAAATGCGAAATAACCCTGTGGTCATCTAACCACCCCCCACCCTTGAATGTCCAATTTGTTTCTAGCCGTCACATTGTACGCGCTGATGGTAATTAGTCACAGGCTCCCACAAGTGTGAACTTCGGCAATCAGCGTTTCACTGCTCCAGCTTTCTTTCTTCTTTCTAACCCCACAGATGGCGGCCAAAGACACAAACCATTGACAAAGAATCTTGGTGAGATTACAGAGCTCCCAGACATTACACAGGAGAGAGAATTTCTCAGCCTAAAGAGGTACGGGGATTGCAATTCATGCATTCGTCCTTTTATTCTTTTACTTTTACTTCTTAACTTCGTGGCAAGTAAAACAAGGCAACTTCCTGCTATATATAATCAATACAATAACTGGGTAAAATAGGGAACATATCATAAAACCAAGAAGCTGCAAAAAATCACACGTGTACAATATATCAGAACATAAATATAACGTTCAGGGACTGATAAGCGCTGGAACTTAGTAGTGGAGTAATTACTATGTAACTTGAGAGCAAGGGATATCTCCAAAATGTAAATTTAAGTTTAATGCAGCTTATAATGAGATATACAAATTATATAGTTTGTGTAGAAGAAACAATACAGGTGGTGCAACAAACAAAGGGAGTTGTAGATTTTTAGTGTAGATATCCTTCCTCACTAGACCTGCAAAATGCTTGCTTTCTATCAAAGTAAGTCACTGATGGACAAAAAGGTCTAAAACCTTAAGGCCTAAAGCTTTTATCGTCTTGTTTTAATCTAGAATTGTCAATTATTTCCATGTTTATACATCTCCAAATTTGCCTCTTTTCAGCTTGTCTTGCTCTGTCACGGGTTCGACAAAGTCCAAGCCGAGTCAAGCCATTCCCTTGCACACAAAGTCTTTTCTTGAGCAGTAAACACTGAATGAAACGCAGGTTCAGTTCTTACTGCTGCAAGGTGCCTGGAAAGTCACAGTAGTCTCTGTTATATGGCAAACCCAAGAAAACACACTGCTGGGGACTCCTAACCCTAGCGAAGATGCAGCAACCTCTCCACTGTCATTTGGAAAGTCCCAGTCACAGTGGGCTAACAACACAGCTCAGACTCAGAGTAGTGCTGGCCCATGACTGACTTTACTGGACGAGCACCTACAACCTAGGGAAATGCACAACTTAACTATTAACTCTGCTAGGGTGACAGAAAGGCTTTAGCCAGAGTTGTAACTCTGTAATTAACTGTAATTTGTGAATGCTCCCAGTGCAATTGTGGTCTACTTAACCAGACTGTGATATCCGATATCTTAATAAGGTACTGGGAAGCAGACGCATAATACATTCTCCCATTCCTTGATGAAAAAGTCCTGGGCTGCTTGTTTAAACACTCAAGAGAGTACACACTATTTCACACAGATCTGCATGTCAGCTTTGCTGTACACTGCAGAAAAACATCACATTTAAAGAAAGGTCAGGTACAGTATCGGAGGTTTAGAAGAATTATTAGTAATTCTGCATTTCAATAATGAAACACTAGAATCCGCCTTTGGAATGGGCAAATGCCAGATTTTTGCTGCTTCTGGCTTTCCCTTAATTAGAAACATCTTGTAGTTGTACAGATAGAACAAATAGCTTTTGAGATCCTAACTTTAGATTGGAGTGCATACTGTCAAACTTCTGAATGCAGAAATAAATACGATCCCACAAATCATGACATTCACATATGGCAACTGTTTCACCAGCTTCATACGGTGTGTGCAACGTAGGTCTTTCAAGCTTTTGTTTTGACTTTGGGCGAATTATGACAAACTGAGAGAAGGGTTCTTTACCTTTTAAACTACTGCAAGTTAATGATTTCCAAATAAAAACTAGAAGACCAGTTTCAGACGAATTCTAATTGAGTCCCACCTGTGGGTTGTTTCATAATGCATTCAGCAGTTACGATAAATTAAAATTCAAATGAAAAACATTCCTATTAGTGTTTTACTGTATTTACTTTGGACATGTAAGAGAACTTTAAGCAAACTGCCAACTGCGGTAGATGGACAAAAGAGTCCATATACCTTGATAAGGCTAAGAAATCCTGTACAATACGACTTCCAAGTACTACTTTTCCAACTACATTATTTCAGCCAAAATGCCACACAAAACTTGTGCTTACCTCTACTGATTCCAAGTTCACACATTCCAGTTACAGGATAAGTCTAAGTCATTTTTCCAAACTCGTCAACAAACATATTTAATAGTTTATATAGGCTGCTTTGGAAAAAAAAAAAACTTCTATGAAAATTGCATATGCCAGAGGTAAGCCACAAGGCTATCGCACGTCATAGCCACACATCATTAGAGGGAAAAGAGCACCAGAATTATTGTATGCTCCCAATGTGTATCGCTGTAAAATTTCAAGCATATGTTAAACCCAATCATTTTCAATAAATGAAAGATTAACTGTACAGGAGATTAGCCTTCAAAGGGCAATTGGTCATACTTCACTTTTGATCAAAAATGAATGATAATGCGAGTTGGCATTACTCTATTTTTGTTATTTTAGAATAAAAATATTTCAGATTTGCGGTGAAGAGTTTCCAAAACGTATCAATCTCATCATTTGTGTTGGACACACTGGCCTGTAATGGCCTTTATTATGAAACTTTTATTTGGATACTGTAATCTTAAGACATCAAAGTGAGGTTTCCATGGCGAACAATTTTATTATATCCTATCAAAACTTGACTGTGTGTCAGGGTCTTGCTAAATGTCAGAAAAGATTAAAATGTACAGTACATACAAACACATGAGCACTTTCTGACCCTTTTGGAAGTGAAGAGGAGACGTGGCATGTGTTAATGTTTCGCTGTTCATTCTTGCAGTGTTTTGTAATAGAAAAATAAATGATCAAATGTGAAACCCAAAACATATGCATCAAACTTCATGTTTCCTATTTATTTTTTTATTTTTTATATCCTGGTATTTCTTGTTTATGTTAGCGAGTGCATGCAAAAAGAACAAAAAGGGAAACAAGAAATTTGCTTTAAAAACAATGCATGAAATCTGCTTTGGATTAGTTTATTACATTAATGTGGCGTTCAAAGAAATATACATAAACAAATCTATTGTGGCAAAAAGATTGACATTACATTTGCCTCAGCTCAGTCAAAATGGCATTGTAATTTCTGCTTATCATATCGAAGTTTGGATTCATCTTTAATTGGAAGCTATTTCAATTTTCTCTTAATTACATTACACATCTGATAACTTTTTTTCCCAGTTTGTTTTGTCTCTCTTTATTCAAACTAAGGGATTGAACAGCGTAATTAATTTTTTATTTGAGTTACAATACATACAAAACATAATAACAATACAACAAAACAGAGAGGAAACACAATATTGTTAAAAAAAGCCTTTGCTGAACAAAACAAGGGAAAAAAGATCGAAAATTTTAAAGATGTCTCTGATGCGTGTATGTGCCTGTCTGTCTCAAAGGAAGATGTAACTCTCTGATGTGGACCAACGACTGAAAATCTGCCAATGTGAAATAGGTTTTAAAAGCTTAGATATTGGAATTAGTGACTAATTCAAAGAGTGAACAGTCTGCATATTGACACTACAGAGCAACCAAGGGTGCTTTCAATAAGGCCAACTCACCCATAATGGTGTCTGTTCCATTTGTGGGCGGCGTACAGGAGGTGGCGCTGTAATGATTTCCTCCGCTGCGATGAAAACTAGACATTGGAGGAAGACTGGAATTGATGTCTGCTGAGGAGTGTGACGGGTAACTCTGTGGAGAAAAAAAAAGCATCTTAAAACACAAGCTACCTACAACAAAATGTGTGCTGGAGATTCGCACTGCGCATAAGTCTTCATTGATTTTGCTCATTTCAGGCCAGGCCATGTTAGATGAAAGTGACACTCTATTGGTGTGCAGTTTTCACACCTTTCCACTGGGCCAACATGATGAAAGCTGCATAAAGCCTGACAGAAAAGTCATCACTGACTAGAGGAGCAATGCTCCCTAACATCACTGCCATCCTCCATGCACCAGGAAAGCTGCAGACAATGCTATTTTGCCAAAAGACACCTGGCCAAGCCCATATCTATGATGCTGCCCTGCAAAGTGTATTGCACTGCTTGAGGACTTGGGAACCTTGGTTACAGGTTTTTAATAACATGACATGTGACAGGACTTGAATGAGACACTAGAAACTATTCTTTTACGTTTTTAAAGTGCACATGCTAGTGTGTGTTAATAATGACTTAACTTAACTATCTACATTATCGAATGATACCTGTTATTTTTTGTAAGTTTCTTTTTGTTTCAGTTCTGTATTTTGTGTGTGGTGTGGTATAGCATTTTGAGATTCTATGAGCTGTTCATAAAAGTGTATTTTATTATTTATATGTTATTACTACTTTGCTTTTGGCACACATAATTTGCCTCAAGAAAAGAATACCGAAATTAGTGGTAAAATGCATTTACAGGATGTCTAATTTCATAAGTACTACACACTAGAGAACAGTAATTATTAAAGAAAGCCTTTATGTTTGCAAAGCCTTAAAACCTTTCTTGTTAAACTTACAACTTGTTGTTAAAAAAACCCACACACTACCATATTTTACATAAAACAAAAATTCAAACCTGATAACACTACTGGGTCTTCAAATCACCTGAATAAAAATGTGTTTAATTACTGTTGTTCTTGTAGTATGGGGAGATAGTCCAGATAAGTTTTAAATGCTCAGATAACATATTTAGAACTATGCACTGCAGATGAAAGGTGTATAACTTACAAGTCTGTCGTGTGGATGCAGACCACAGTAGCCGCTGGTCTGAGGGCCATGTGATGAGTTTCCCAGCATTCCACTGTAGCCAGGCTGGTTCATTCCACTGGAGGAACTCCATGGATCAGTACTGTGGTGACCATCTGATCATAGATCGGAAGAACAACATTCAAATACTACACACACCACTCCACCTCTGAGATACATTCTGACTGTGGCACCTTTGGAAACTTTTTCCCATTATCCTTAGTAGTGGCTATCTGTAAAGTTGAGTGCCAGGTCAATATCACAGCAAATGCTTCAATCAAAGAAATCGCAACAAATATCTTAACTACGCAGAGTTCTCAGGCCAACTGCTGCATGAATATTTAAAAGACCCCTTAAATATTCTCCTGTTTAAGAGTAAGCTGATCACTTACTCTTGAAAACGAAAAATACATGGATGGAAGTCTTTATTAATATCTTGTTATTTGATCCAAAAACAATCAGAGATTGCCTACAGTCCCACATTGTTCCAAATTCAAGGCCAGTTCATGCCAAGAAGATAGAGGCTTCAGCAGAAACAGTCTCCCTTGTCTCATCATGTTACGATGCAGCTCAGTGTGTGCTCAGAAGCAGCTTGCTCAATTAACACCAGCCTGTTTGGTCTCCAAGACTCTTCATGGCGTGGATATAATCCTGACTTCATTTCGTTATGTGCCTTTTTAAACTGTTAAAATGATAATGTACATGCAAAGGAGGATGTCAATTAACAATGTAACTTCATCAGAGAATATTTTTTCCTCTTCCCGAAAGCTATGTCTATTAGATTAATTTATACTGTCCATTTTCCCACAGAGGTGTGCACAATGAGATCACCCTGTAAGAAGTAACAACACTGCATGGTCAGAGCCACAGTAACATACTACACAAAACTCATCCCTGTTTGGATTTGGCAAAGAAACCTGCATGTTATTGAGTTAATAATTAAGTTCTTAACAAATGCTTTGAACAGATGCATGCAGAAACCCATGTCTTTCACTAAGGTTAAGAGTTGCATATAATTATATTTATTTAATCTTTATATAAATTTGATTGATTTTCATTTTCTGGAACCCTTCTTAAAAGGTTCCAGTGAATGAATCATACTTTCTAACATTTCTAAGATTTTATCTGCAAGGACATCTATTTTTTAATATTTTGACTTTGATCATTTTTGTAAATACTGTTTTGGATGAAACAGTAGTTTAAGCCCTAAAATGCCACACTCATCTGATTCAAAATATATCATATTCAAAGTAGTTGATGACAGGTTTTACATAATTACAAAACATCACACAACACATTTAGAAAAATGCTTAATGCTTAATGCTTTTGTTTGAGATGCAGTTCCTATGTTTCCTTGTCTATGTAACTGTATATATACTGATAGAACTATATATATTTATATTTCTTTGAAACTGTAAAATGACAGTTTGAAGTACATTAAAGGAATTAAATCTCATCCTTGGCTAGCATTTAGAATTTAAAGATATAAAGAAAAGTAAAAATATGTAAACTGTCTTCTAGATAATGTTGATACAGTTAACAGACAGTAAAATAAAATTCCCCAAAGAAATGTATGCATCTGGAACTAACAACAGGATATTTGTGTGTGAGATGTTTGCAGATTCCTGATTTTTCTAAGACTGTGCAATCTCCTTTCCACGACTGAAATATTTCACATGTACTTAGCCCTCCCTCAAGGAGACACAATGGTGAGTGGTAAATGGGATTCTGTTCTAAAGACAAAGTCAGGCCAAGAATTATTAAAACACAGAGACGGTAAAACTCTCTAGGTAGCCATTTGCATGGCGGGAAAAGAAAAAGAGGACCAGCCGTTAAAAAAAAAACAACAACTTTTCTTTTTGACCACCAAATTACAGAGAGAACTGAGAAAATAAACACAATAACCTTGATCCTACTGATTTGTCTCTGGGTGAGTCTTTGACACTGTAAATTAGCCACCCGCTGTGAGATTGATTTGATTTTTCACTGTCCCACAGAAAGACACAGACTGGTATTTCTGTGCCTCTCTTCAGTACAGGCCTCGGAAGGCAGGGCTCAGCGTGAACATTGTGCTTCAGGAGACTCCTGACACCACAGCTGTTGTACCTGGCATGAAGAAAGTGCCGGGGAAGCTGCTGCTGGGTGGCTTGGAGGAGGGATACCCTGGTGAGTCCCGGTTATAATCGGCAGTGCTTGCAGATGGGGCGTACACCTGAGAAACACACAAGAAATGATAACGGTGAGCAAAACATCATGAGCTCATACAAGCAAAAGACGCCACTGCACACTGTGTGTTGATGAAAACCTGTCATGAAGCCGTTACTGTACACATTTCCACAATAAATACTAGAGCTGAGTTTTACACACAGTGTTTCTGTGTGCTAATTGAGTTTTTGCGGGAAACATTTTTTCTCCTGTTTTAACAAAAAACACAAAACCCCCTGGTCACCGCATTCATACATTACAATCCTCGTTTTTTTTTTAGGGAGATATTTAATTTTTTGGAGTTTATCGAGGTCGGCAGCAACAAGAGTCTGCAAAGTAAAATATACTTTAACGAATTAAGACAGCAGTTTCTGAACCTCATCTTTACATAAGCTGGTTAACATCTCCCATGACACACGTATCATTTACATCCTGCTGAACAACAGACATGTTACATCCCAATTGTGAAAGAAAAAGAAAAAAAACACTTTGATAGCTACAGCAGGCAGAAAGCAGGACTCAAATAAAGTTTCAGAGCCAATTTGGACAACAGAGTTTGAGTGTCTTTAATGTGAAAGATAATTGTGTTGGGAATTAATCCACTGGAACACAGGAAACAGGACTGTGTTCTGAAAACATGTGCTGTCAGGTCAGCTGTTTGACATATCACACCACAAACAAGAGCTTTGTGAAATGGACAGCTAATAGTTCCACTGGTGGTAGCCACTGAATCCTGATCACCTTGTCAGGTGAACATGCTATCCTAATACTGCTCTTGTGCAATATAAATTCCAATTATGGCTTCCATGCATTTATAGACAAATGTGTTTTTTTAAAGCATAATGGGAAAAGGTGCACATTAGTGACTGTCACATATATAAATATAAATAAGACAGCACTTTTTTCACTGAAGTGACTATAGAATTCCAAAAATAACTTCCTCTAACAAAATGACTTCACATGCCAGGTGTTCTGAAGGCTTCTAAAGACTATAAAATCATGCATGTCACGGATCCAATATTCTATCTGAGGGCTCTTGAAGAGACATGAATCTTAAGATGACATTTAAATAGGGAAACAGGACGGATTTCTCATATCCTTGCACAGGGAGTTTCACAGAGCAGGGTGCAAATGTTCAACAGCATCTTCCAGCTAGGAAGGCAACAAAAAAATGGCTTTATGACATGACTATATCTGAATGTTTCAAGGAGGGATTGTGAGACTTTTAAAAGCAGAAGAACAATAAATTAAATGTATTTAATATCAAGGTACCTCTCATACATTTCTGTAACTATCACTAGTTTTTTAAATCATATGTAAATATATCACACTCTGTCCTTCTTTAAGATGTAAGGATTTTAAGTCTCACGTGTATTTGCACAGATATCCTGCTTATAGCAGCCACTTCACTCTTATGAGACACTTTTACGTTTTATGACTGTCGTAAAAAGGGACATATCCAGAAAAGGAAAGGTCCTTTTCTTTTGTGCACTGTTTCCTGACCTTGACAGAATATAAAGGGAAAATATGTAAAAACAGCACACGAAAGCAATTCTTACATCTCAGCAGTTATAATAAGAAATCAGTCAACAGCTATGAGGTCCATGTAACCCTGATTAGTTTCCTCCGCTGAACTTGGTGACAGACCTAATGCACTTGCCAAAACCACAGATAATGTAAATAAATGGATAAGCCTTACAAAAATGAAGCCAAATCACAGAACTCTTTAACCCTGAATAGTTAGAGATACATTACAGTGTTATCTAACAAGACTCTAATTCATCTGCCTTCAGAATGTAAAGCCTATGTCTGTAGCATTACCTCACATACTGTAATGTTATGTCCCACAGCTTTTTAACATGACATTCGTCAGGAGCTTTAACAAATGAACAAATTAATCCTTTTTCACTTTTTAAGAAAGGCTTTTTCCCTATTCAAAATCGACAGGATCTCTATAAAAACAAGGAAAGGCAACAGATTAACCACAACACAACCACAGTCGAAAAAACTAAGGAGATTATGGAAACCTTCCCAGGCCCAGTATGGACAGTTGTTCTGTGATTCTGCTGAACGACGAGTGACACTTGTGTGACCGTGCTGTGTCTGCACTGCGGAAGACCATGGGAGACCATATTTTCCCATGAAGCACCTTGCACAAGCAGCAGAACACAAACAAGGCAAATTCCAATGCCTGTAAATACCATTATCCACAGGCTGCAGGGGATACATTAGTAATCTTTTCCTCTTTTTCCACTGGAGAGAACATAATGCTGGAAAAAGACTTATTTAAATGTCACAAACTAGTCTAACACCAAAACCACATTCTACTGGTTAGTGCTTTATAAATACACACACACTTGTGTCAGTATAAAAAACTAATAAACAGCTCTGCCTATAGTTAGTTTGTGTATATTTTTTAGCTTTTCCTTTTAAACTAGATTTTTCTTATAGGATTTCATAGAAGATCATTAGGTAGTGATCACTGAGTACTACTGGAGGAATGCATGCATACTCTTTTCTTCATAGCCACAGTAGAGAAAATATGCGTTCTGTGCTTTGTGTAGAATGATACAAACCCAGGTTCCCTTGAATGCAGAAAAGCCATGCCAGTTAAAGCTTATTTTCACTGTTTGCCTCTGTAAAGAGGACAAATACACACTTGCTAATTCAAAGAAATGGTCGCCACTCTCTGTTTAAAAGGCTAAAACGCAGCACAACTGCTTTTGTCTTCTTTTTAAAAAAAACTCAAAACAGAATCCTGGGAAAGGCGCTTGGATCAGAAGGATCCAGGTATGCTCAGCTGCACCTTGTGCTGCAAAAAAAAAATCAGAAAAAAAAACTAGAATGGGGAAGCGGGAGAAGATATTCCTGCCCTGGTTGTTAGATGAGCTATCTGTTATTACTTCCACACAAGTAAGATCCTGAGAACATCTGGCATGGCCCCCCTCACCCCCTCTCACGCTTCTCTTCACCTTCCTGTGTCAAAACAAACCTTCTCCTCATGGGTGGTTAACTGTATCAGGACCTGTGATAGCATGGCAGACAGACCTAAGGCAAAGCCTGTCAAAGTGTGTACAGCTAGCTTGGTGGCAACAGAATCCTGGAGCTGCTACTCTGTTGTCTTCCACAGAAAGTGACTGAAGGTAGGCCCACTGTTTTTCACCCTCGACAGACGCGTTATCCCAAAGACCTGTGCATCCTTACACTCTCTTTTCAAAAATCTGTTCTTTATTCCCAGCGTTACAATACCAGCCTATTTTGTTTTTTTTTAAACAGCAAACTCTTAAATGAAAGCAAAAATTTGGACAGTGTAGGAAACCAGCTGTGTGTGTACTGTAAATATCTCTGGGCTGTAGGGCTGTATCCGAGTCTCTCTGATTTCTTCATGAAGCCCTAACCAGAATCCTCCTTGCTTATGAACAGCACCTGATTTCTGGGCACAATGGTCTGTGATGCTTTTAGTGACATTGCTAAAGTGGAAATCATTTAACACTGTTAACGCTCAAAATTTCCCTGCATCAGGATAAGGAAAAAAATAACAAAGGAAGAGCTGGAATGGAACTTAGGGAATGGTTATCTGTCCCTGTAAAACCACAGACGACATGTCAAAAACGTATTATGCGTGCATTAAAACAAATAAAGTGCAGAACATCACGTGTCGTTGACTGGTTCGTCTTTGTAACGTCAATTTCCTAAGCTTCCCAATACCGAAAACCTCTAAATACTGTTGGGAACTGCCATGTATCAGGGATGCTTCATTTTTTAAAACCTGCTGATATACAAATACACTTAACAGGACCAAAACTCTTGGGTGTACAAATTTCCAGAAAAAAACAGCACATACATTTCCCTAAAGTAATATTTTTAATAATTTTACGGATTTACGCAATTAATTGTTTTGAATGGAGGGCCCGATATGGTTCTCAATATACCACTCAAATGTAAAGAAAGAAACGTTAAACATTGTTGGGGATAGCACTTCGTTATTGATGCCTTGCTGTTCTATAATCACTGGACCGTAAGGTTTATACTCAATATCCTGCAATGGAAGCAGCTCTGAAAACGTGACAGTGTGCCTCTACCAGCATGCTGCACCTGTGCAGATACACAGCAGTAGAATGACAGATGCTAATGCAGAGCAGATTGCTGTTCTAACCAGGGCTAATTTTACTCTAGCTGAAAAGGCTCAGCCAAAACCACCAAGACCGTCTGAAATAGAGCTGTGGGATTGTGTGAATGAAAGCACTGAGGAAAAGTCATTATAAAGATGACATCACACAAGGTTAGGCAAAGTCTATCTTTGTCAGTCGAAAAGATTTCTGGTGTGTGTGGTTTTCTTTTATATCTGTTTTCTTCAAAAAGGAGAAGATGGGACATTTTAGTCCGTCTTACAGTTATCTGACCGTATTGACACAAAAACTGTCTTTTTCTTACATTTCAGATCACTGGTGAGCTACACGTCAAAGTTCCAGCATACCACTGGGAAGAAAATGACAAGGCTGTGCATCCTGGTAACGATGCATGGAAGTTTGGACACCTTTTTGTTGGAGATGTGAATATCAGCGGACCACATCTCAAAGAAGCCGTCTTCTAAAACTGGCAGAGTACTTTGACCAAATTTTGCTCAGGCATCCCTGCCTTCAATTTAAAAAAAAATTAAAAAAGAAAAAAAAAATCTCTCTTCCCTTCACTCCCCCCCCAAGCCTCTCTCTTCTTTTCTATGTTGTTCATCCAGGAAACTCATTATAAAATCCATACAACTTTGTATTGTTTCAAGTTTAGCTGCAGCAGATTCTCATAAGGTTAATTGTGAACCTTAATGCTGAGCACATGTTTTCTTTTTTTTTTAAGTGGTCGTGGGGGTTGGACAACTGGAGAAACGCGAT
The DNA here is from genome assembly GCF_055471065.1 of Atractosteus spatula. NCBI lineage: Eukaryota > Metazoa > Chordata > Actinopteri > Semionotiformes > Lepisosteidae > Atractosteus > Atractosteus spatula. Next base: position 10,518,443 of record NC_142708.1, on the reverse strand, counting down.
GCAGCTCCCACACCATATTATTCGATTCCTCCTGAGATGGGGAGAGAGAAAGCAAGAACGTTGGAGAGAGAGGGAGAAATCCGGAAGGAAATCCCACCCACCTCACCCCGGACTTTATTCTATCAACCTGCAATTGCAATAATCCGATCCAGATGCCGAGTCCTTCCAGAGCTTTCTCACAGGACAGACATGCAAGCGGCCGGGGGCCTGGCGTTGCCATCAAATAGTAATTGATTCCACATGAGTCAAAGGAGAGTGAGAGAGAGAGAGAGAGAGGAAAAAGCACAAGCAACTCCCCTCCCCACACATACACACACATAAGCAGCCTTTCCCCAAGAGAGGTATGAGATTGCAAGCCCTGCTGTGCTGCTAAGTGTATGGTGCACCATGAAAAACAAGTGTACATAACTACAGTAACCACCTGTGACTGTGACAGCCTGCAGCCCCCTGTCTATTGCTGAGGCACCACAGAGAGACAGAAAAGGGCAAAGGTGAGGTTAATAAGAGGCAGGTCTACACTGCATTCAGTCTGTGTGCAGGTGTCTTGATAGCACAAAAGGAGACGTTTGTACGAAAATGATCCAGAGTTGACCTGCAAAGTCTCCCTAGAATAGTGGACAAGAAAGGCTGATGAATCCTCTGCAAGTGAATTGCGAACCTTCGTAGTTTTTTTACGCTGCATTCATGTGGCTGTTAAGCAGAAACTATAAAAGGGCTAAAGGTCTTGCGTGGTCAAGAAGGCAGGCTTAAGTGGAAATACATGTGCAGCTACACAGCATTATTTGGAGGAAAACGGATAAGAGGAAAAACCCAAGAGTAAGAAAGGTAGGTGGGTAGGCGATTCGGTATGGCATGTTCTGCTAAACTACCAAACAAACAAGATTGGTCAAATGGACATCTCACTTTTGCATCCTTTTGTTTACGTTCTAATCAACTGCTTGACATAAATTTTCTGTCACCAAATTAAATCAAAACTGACTCACCTTAGTTTTCAGTGTATTCTTATAGTACAATATGCCCAACAGGAATGTTTAAAAGTACACTAAGTACGATAAATTGTTTTTAGTGAGGCACATCTGTGCCAACTGCTCTAATTAATTAATGTTTTTATTTGTGGAATGCTAAAATGGGAATATTTATTATTTCCTATGGTATTTTTTAAAATATGCTCAAATAGAAAGAAAAATATATAAGCAAGGCAATTCACTCCTGAGAGGGAATGACTTCAGCTAAAAAAATAAATGAAAAGTTCAGGCAATGCCTATATTTATGTTCTTGATTATGGGGAAAAAAAGCTTCTACATGAATCTGAGCTAAAACCATAAAAGGATAAGAAAAGAGTCCCTGACATCCGTTCTTTCCTGAATAATAAAAGTGTGAAATTTAGAAAACTGATCTGTACCATTAGTGAGACCTCAGAGAACTTTCTCAAACAGTTGAGTAATTATCAAAACTAATTTAAATAAATACAGGCTGTGAGAACAACCCTCTAATCTCACAGAAGACCACCCTATTTTTCACTCGTAAATGTGTTCACCTTTTCCATTGAAGCCACCAGTTCAATCCACCTGTCTGCGTTGTTAATATGTAAAGTAGTTATCTGTTTTGCCTGTTTCCCAAATAAACTACCACTGAGTCAATCTGCTCACTGTTAACACTTACAGAACAGCTTCCTCCTTGAAGCTCTGAAAAAATACTGCAGGGCTTTTGACAAGTAATCTGGTTCACCCCTAAACGTGTTTCTACCACAGCACTTAATGATGGCTCCACAACCTCCCGTTCAATGAATCTCATTTTCATCTTCATTATTGACCTGCAGCTGGAACCTGATATTGATAATGATGAATTCCTATTCATTGTACGCATAGATTCACGTTTTTATACTTGGTAAGCTTTCTTTGTAAAATGATAAAGTATTTTCCAGTACGTTGTGTAATCCTCAGAAAGCAACCACTGTGGTTGTTGCATTTGTAGGCGTACCAACTCCAGTGTTAGTGAGAGCAACCCAATGTCACATGTCCCGTCATTCAGGTTAGATATTTCATAAGAAAAGGACAGTGATAGTTTTAAAAGGGAAAACTAATGAGAGAATAAACCTGATCTAACTGATTTAATCACGTTCACCCATGATATGAAACTCAGATATTATGTATGTGTAATTTAGTTATTCATTAATGTAATGACCACCATTACATATGGTTTTGTGATAACATTTTAGGAATAGGGGTTGTGCAGTCCAACTTGGAAAACATCTAATAACAATGAGGGCTCCCAAAAAATTTCAAGGCTGGAGCAAGTTCAACAATACGTTAAATGATTCAATACTTCACATTTCCAAAAGGGACTTTTATTCTCAAATTATTTTTATTTTTTTGTCCTTCAGCTACGAAGGGAAAAACGTTGAGAGCACTGGAACGAACAGTGACATAAAACGTGCTGTCAGACAATCCACACAATATATACAGAATCGCTGCAAAATCGAGCTGAAACCAAAGTTAATCATATAAATGAATCATTGCAAAGACAAGTATCTTCACTAAGCTACAGAAATAAAGACATTTTCCCCTGTAAAATAACATCAATAACCACCATTTCCAAAATACTATTTAAATTCACTTAATATACCTCCTGGAAACCTTGAAATATGACTTTAAATGCATTCTATGCCTGTTCACGTGTCAAATTAATCAGGAGCTGGAGACAGAATTGGGGATTCTACAATGTACTGTTTGCATTTCTTTATAGCCAAAGCAGCAAGAGGCCTATAGAGTGGAATGCAATTCATACTGCACATGTGAAAACTTTCAAAGCTGTAGTTTTAGTCTGACAAAGGGGCATGAAGTGGGACATGGGACAGGAGCACCAGAGGAATGGACTATGTCTCCGACAGGCATGGATATGTTATCTACTGCACCTTCCTACATATTGTTTCCCTATGTACAGAAACTCTCTTTTTCTTACAAAAAGGCTGATTCTTTATGTCACAGAGACAGGCAGGTCAACTTTTACCAGTGAGACAATGAAATCGTCATGTTAAGATTGTACTGTTTGGATATTTGATCTCAACAGTCCCTAATATTTTGAGGGTCAGCAACCTTACTACTTTAATACTGCAATATACAGGAAAGGAAATATCCTTTATCATTTCAACAGTATACATTTTATTACATATATACTCAAATATAAAAATGCCTTTGCAATTTTACCCATTCGGAAAGATGACTACTATTGTACATATGGAGTAAGTACATAAACAAAATATTTGGACATTTGCTTCAAAAATTAATCTCTGGAAAAAATTGCCTTTGAGCTATGGACCTTTTGATAAGGCTGCCATCTCTTTTCTGAAGCTTCTTTGTTTTCACAAGCAAAATGTCAGTAGTGAGGCTTGATGCGCTGTTTAAAGAATTCCCACTGAACAAAAGGAAACAGGGCAACAAAAATTGGTGATGTTCATCTGCAACAAAAACACCGAGGAGCAAAATTGTTTGCTTTTTATGTCAGCACAGTTGTCAGTACCTATTAATAAATCTATCCGCTAAATCTACCCTTATTCACGTGGGACACAGCAAGTTAAAGTAAAATAAATTGTCTTTAATTAAATGGAATTGTTGTCTTCCTCTTGCCATCATCCCCAATTATTACATCCTAATCAGCTCTGTGGGGACTAGTTTTGAGGGGTGTGGGGGGGGGGGTGGACAGAAAAACACGTTTGCTGTTAATAGTTTTAACTTCAGCAAACGTGACAGCGTTCCCTTTCAAAGCTCATGAATAGCATGGGTCTGACTAGTTAGATTCAGAATGGAAAACGTTTTCATTTTTCATGGGGTGCACAGCAACATCTCTCTCAAGCCAGACCTCTTCTTGATGGTGAATACGCTTCCAAATAAAACAATATATATATATATCATGGTCCATTGTGATAAACACAATATGTTGGGGTTTCGATATAAGATGAAAATGTAACTCTCCTTACAAATATAAGAGTGAGAGGTCATTCTGTGTTTAACAAGCGCATTATAATTTTTCAGCCAAGCATGTTATGAACGATATGCTACAATCACACAACTTGTGTGTATTTTTAAGTATTTTTTTATTTAAAAAAACTATTTAAAGTGTGCTCATACAGGACATCTGATAAACAAAACCCCCCAAAAATGGAACATTTGTATTTTGCGTACAACATTTTTTACTCTATCAAAGAATCACGTGAGCATCTTGCTCTCAAGACTAATAAAGGAAAAATGCATCAAAGCTCACATTAAAAAATAGTTTGCAGTCCTCTTGCCCTACTAGCAAATACATAACATATGCTGTCAAGCTATTATCTTGAGGCACCATAAATAAAAGTTCTTCTTCTGCTTGTCCAACTGTTAGCTCTATTTTCTTTGAAGGTAAATTGATCTTAGTTATTCACAGAGTAACCCTTGGACTATCTCTGTGCAACCCCAGAGGTCTTGACATCACAGTTTGAAAACCTGGACACTTAAATGACATGGCTTGAGCAAGCACACGCAAATCTCCGTTTGTCTTGTGAATGCAAATCTCACTTGTTTCCCTCTAAGTCGGTAATAGCTGCCTGGATGACGGCAGCGCTACTCAGCTCAAAGCAAATAGCCATTCATTCCACACAAACTCTTCAGTGGAATGAAGGGGTTTTGCACTGCTGTTGTATGGATTAAAAAGCTATTTGGACATTTAGCATCTTAATAACTTGAAACCTTGATAGAATGTGAACGGCCCTGAAAATTGCTAAGTTGATTAGGCCACGCAAAATCCACCCTTTGGACCACATGCTGGGAAACTCTAGTGCAATAAATATTTAAAAGTGAAAAAGCTAAACTGACAATGGCCAGACTATATGTAATCAGAATTTTTACACAAGGAAATGGCTTTGCACCAAAACATTAAAGATCAATATAAAATGGACGTGGGACTAAAGAGATTTTTGAATCAGTTCAATCAATTCTTGATAGTTCATGCTGAATGGTCTTGCTTTTTTTAAAATTTTAAGCCAAAAATGTAGATTTTTTTCTAAATGCATTTGCAATACTGTACAATTATAATTGCAAGAAAGTTCGGACCTGTGGTGAGGAACAAGCTAATGACAAACAGGAGGACTTAGTAAAATATAAAAATAAACTTAACACTATGTCAGTTTACTAATCAAAGGCTCAATTAAATCCATCATATACAGTATGTAACAAGTAAGAGGGCAAGAATGTCCATTTCAAACGAAAGAAATATGTTAGTTGCTGACAAGTTTAAAATAAAAATATCACTTAGACCCATCCCTTGTTTTCTCTTTATCTCAGTATGAATAAATCAAACATCTGACAAGAAAATTATTAAAGACCAAAATCTGCATTTCTTTATACCTTTGAAGAATGCACAGATCATTAGAGATTGATGATCTGGACATTGCTACTGTACTTTTTTATTTTAGTTTCCACTAATTATCATGGTATATGCACACTTGCAGGCCTCTAAATGTTTGTGTGCACAAATACAAAAGTATCACAATATATAAAGAGTAAGAGTAAGTAAATATGGTATAAGCACAGAAAAGGATGTATATGCACACAGAAGGAAATGATTACTATGGTATAACTGCAATTTTTTTTATAAAGAATATTTTCATAAAATAAATGCAATCCATCTGTGTAGGTTACAATGAAAACATTTAAACATGGTGTAAAGATTGAGTATTTTTATAACTTCTATAACTTTTTGTATGAAAACTTTTCGGGATTTACATATTTTAGCCCACTAATGTATCGAATTTGTACATAGCTTAAACAATTTTGTTTAAAATGGAAACCAAGTTACTTACATAATCACCACACACAGTTTTTGCAGTTAAAGACATTTAATATTGCACTGTTTTTTGTATTACCGGTGTCTCCTGTTCTACAAAACAATGCAAAATACAATATATTCACATTTAAACACCCGAGGACTAGGAAAAACAACCACAATGCCATCTTCTCTTCTCTGCTTTTTTGAGGCCTTTAATGTCCCTTTCATGACCATATTTATTTTTTAAAATCTAGTTCTTCTACAGCAGAAAAATTACAAAACAAAATAACTGAAAGCGGTAAACATTTTACTCTAGCTTACCTGTCAAGGTGTATCATGTAACTACCAGCCTCTTTCTATAGTAAATAAGACACTGATGCAGAAACAAATGCTTGGTTGTTATTAATGAAAGAAGCATTTTGAGGCGTGTGTGGTGCTGTTTAGATTTGAGGTGGCTTTGAAATTCCGCCTACATACTGTAAGGAAAAAGGGAAAAAAAAAACCTCACAGCCTTACATTCAGGCCGACTCCTCAAAAAGCAACCAATTTTAGCTTGTTTACACTGCTGGCTCCAAATGAATTCAAGATGGTGGCTAGGAAAAGCAGTTCATGCCAAGGGGATTTGATCAAAGAGATTCTATTCAGCAATTTTCAGTTTTTAATTGACCACTAATTAGATAAAATTAACCCAAGAAAGGTTTGCCTCATTGCTAAGTAATGCAGGGAAAAGAACGGTCACACAGACGGACCACTGTTTACAGGCAGAGCGCTCTCTTACAGGCCCGAGTGGAACACTCTTTACCTGGGAACCAGGTTAATTAAGCAGTATGATCACTGCAGAGACGGTTGCTTGTTTAGCTATGACAGGTTTATTACATGTCCCTGCAGTGTTTAATCATAGCTGAGCTAGCCTGGTGTTGAGTGCATGGCTGGAAGGTCTGGGTTACAGATGGTGTATGCTAGGCTCAGTTTAAGAAATCCTTAAAAATATAAATGCAGTCTTCCTTTTTTACTGGTGCAATGTCAGGTAGGCAAAAGCTTCCTCTCATTTTAGGAATATCAGAGCCTGTTGCAGAGAAGAACCTGCACACACCACCACTTAGGTGCAACCACTCCACTGAGTTTTTACTAACGCCTGGTTAGGGTCTTCAAAATACTATTACAGTACCTTTCACAATAAAAAAAATCTTCAAACAGCCAAGCCACACTTCTTCCACAGGTTTTGAACACATTCAAAGGCTCCATCTTATCCTGCTACACCATTTCATTTGTTTCATTTAATTTGCAGTACTCCTGCAGACTGACTAAAGGATAAAGAAATGAGCTATACTGCACAGCTTTCATAAGGAAAATGGATTCAGGCTAAAATCAATTTTTCTTTGAAAAAATCTGTATATTACAAATATTCCTGTTGTTCAGCACACGGTGCCCCCTTGTGGATTGAGACTGTAAACAATTCTCCTGTACCACTTACTTTTCAGCCTATTGTATTTTTTGCACATAAAGAAAAGAATTAACGTGTTTGCGTATTTTTATATGCAGAGCTCTTAACCAGTTTGCTGTATTACAGAGGTAGACTGATGTCTATCATCATGGCTGGTGCCATATGCTTGTCTTCCACAGAACAGATACAAAGACAACCTTCCAAACACTGTCACTGACCAGTGTGTCAATTCTCTGTCCTAGAGGGAAGACAACCTGATTTCTTGAGTAAGTAATTAACTATCAAGATCCATTTACAATAACATTACCTGTCCATCTAGGACTCGAAGGGAAAGCCCATTATGCTCATTACCTTGACCTCATTCACTTTTTAGAAGTCAGGTCTCTAGAGATGAAAAATTAACCATGTATTGCTGCTTTAAATATCAATACTTCAACTTAATTGGGAGAACATGCAAAATGAATGTACTTTTGTAGTATCTCTCGTGGTTCACAAGAACAATTGTATTACCTGAATAAAAATTAAAATAAAATCCTCATTGATCACTTCTATGGACAAAAAATAATGACATAATATGACTATGAAATTAATGTTGTATACTTCTTTACCTAAACTAGAACGTTCTGTTTTTATTCTATCGTTTTATTGATTCTGTTCTGTTCCTCATATTTAGTACATCTTTGCTTTACACATATTAGAGCAAATTAGAAGTGAATACTAAGAATATAAATATACTTTTCAGGTGATCAATTCAATATTTGAGCTCTGTATTGACTCTGTAGCAAGTTGTCAATGAAAAGAATGAAGAAATAAGGAGTTGATAGTGTAGACAAGTTTATTACAGATATACTGAAAGTCAGCTGCCAAATTTCAGCTACTAGCACTGCAATGCATCTTGGATAGTTCTGTAGTAAGCAAAAAGTAAGGAAACAAGTCTTTTTCTTTAACAAAATGGTTGATATTCTATAAACCAAACACTTTCATCTCTATGAATCCTGACAATCATATATACCCTGCATTGCTTATGGGGTGGAGAGTTTCAATTTCCATGACTGGTAATCTAAAAACCAACCCTATTTAACAATCTCCCACCAGGTGGAACCTCCATCTCATTTCATTTCAGGAATAAGAGTCAAGGAAGTCCCTTTCTTTAAGTAAATATTAATAATATTTACAATCGACCTCTAAGCAGACAGTGAAAACAGGAAATAGCTTTCAATATTCCAAACTGCAGTTGTGGAAGACATCTACACAGGCATGGCAGTTAATAAGATCATTCTCTGCGGCAGAAATGGAAACCAACACAATCAGGCGGCTTTCTGAAGCTAGAGGTACTGTCACCCAAATCTCTGGCGCATTTGGTTCCATTGGGTACCTGTGTAAAAAACAGACTACCCTCCCACTTCACCCCGAAAAAACAAACACACAAAAACATTAGTATTCTTTGCTCCCTACACTCATTTAATTTTGTTATTAAAGTTATGTTTTTCACTGCTAGAGTCCGTAGTTTGATCTAAAGCCTTAGCATACATTACTGATGTGCATAGCAAACTGCTGTTCATTAGTACAGGTTTAACTAATATAAAATAAAAGGTAGACTGCACTACAAACAGTGCTACAGGTTACAGATCTTTACAAGGGGCTTTTTATTATTTGCAAATCCTTTCAAGGTATGGAGTTTTGGCAGCTGACCACAGCATTTTCTTTTCCTAATGTTATTTAATTACCACCATATGTCAAGTTCTGCCAAAGCTTATTACCATTCACTCTTTTTCCGCAATGCTGCTCCATCAAGATGCTTTAAGTACACAGACAAATCCACTTTCCATGCTTAACCTTATAATTTATTGAAAACACCTTTAAAGGAAACAAAATAATCAAAAAATATGAAAATACTTGACTAACACACAAAAATTCTACACACAAGAGAGTTATTTTACCTAACCTAGAACTATGGTTGAAAATGAATCTCTGGGGTCTAGTATGTAGAAAAGAATTACTTGAAGCTTGTCATACGAACGCTTAGCAGTGGCTTCCCAGTTTCATTACTACATGCTTACACAATTATATTTATAATATTTAGAAAGGATTTCAAAGAATAACAAGCTAGAAGGGACAGTTTCTTTTGGCCTACTACTTTAAAATCTCAAAATGATGAACACGTTGAGAAAAATATTTGGCAATAATATACTTCTCAGGATGTAACAGTATTTTTGTACGGTATGGCAGAGTTGTACGAATATGCTTATTAAATGAAATTATTAAAAAAACAACAACTTTGCATAAACTCCACACATTTAACAGGACTTTTAATCCAGAACCATTACTTTGCTCTTGGTTGAAACATGCTCACCAGTGCACAGGCATTCTGAGTTTTCAGTGATTACATTTATTCACTTCACATCCAAATAGAATTGGAGAAAACACATTAAAGTGCTTTACATTATTCCTTCATTTTAGTAGGTAAGTCAATTAAGACCAAATTCTCATTCTCAGTGATGACCTGGAGATCCATTTACACAGCAGGGCGTTTACTGAAGCAATATGACAGAAGTACTGTGCTCAAGGGTACAACAGCAGTGTTTCTTTGGCATTTGAACTCACAGCTCTTTGGTCCAGGGTTCTTAACCACTACGTCTTGCTGCTACATTAAAGCGTCATTAGTGATCTAATAACAAACTTACACATTATTTGGTAACTCAATGCCATAAGAATTTTCATTCGGCAACAAGTCAGGAATAATTATTTATCATTATGTATGCAATGTGACAAGAGAAATCATCTTGATTTACAGTAAACAGGATTAACAGGATACAGTAAAAATAGCATAATACATTTTGTAACCAGCCATGTTAGTATGCTCATAAAGTAACAAACCATCAGATGCATTCTAAAACACAAGAAGAAAATTATAGGCATACAAGAGTGAAACCACTACACAGAAAGGGTTTTTTTTAAACACATTTCAGTATACTTTTTGCATATTTAAAACACACACAAGATACAGCAACAGCCCATATGACACAAAGAATTTTAAGAAATAAGTAAAAACTTCTTGGGAAATGTTAGCTTTTTAAAACGGCAATTGTATACACATCCCCTTTTCCCTATGCTTAAAGCAGCCAAATGTTTAATAGGAACACTTAAGAACAGAATTTAAACATATAAACCAAAGATGACTTCTTGCTACAAATACAAAATATCCTTAAAGTTTTTTTTTTCTAATTCTACCTGTCATATTCATATTGTATTTTCATTTAAAAGTTTAAAAAAACATTCAGAGAGAAAAGTGAGAACAAAATGCTGTTCATAGAAGTACACCACAGCCAACAGCAGACTCAGGCCCTCCCTTGGCCTACTGTACTGTATGTATCAGTCCATGTAGAAAATAAAGAAATGAATGAATAGCAACCACATCCGGCAAAGAAAGTATCATCTAGCATAGAAAGTAACATCCGTGTTTTTTCAAAGCTGGAAACGGAGCCAGGAACAAAAGGAATTTAAGAAAGAATGATATTTTATTTAAGTAGCTATCAGGAATTCAGGTATTCAAGGGTGAAAGAAGCAATTTTACATTGCCAAAAAGCCACTCAAAAAAAGCTCTCTAATGAAATGTCCCAAACTGATCTGTTCTACCCTCTCCAACTGCCCCTTTTCCACCTTTTTACTTCCCCTTAAAGCTTAGTATTTTATTTTTAGATCATATATACCGATATTCAATTAAAAAGTTAGAATAGGAGTAAATAAACAAATCTGCCACAGAGTTCAACCATTCACATTAAAAATGACCACGTACAGTATAGTGTTATTGGAAGCTTGTTCACTTCTATCTCAAGGTAAGAACTTGCAGAGTGTTGGGGCAGTTCTGTCCAGTGGGGTGAGGTAACAGCTTGTACTGTACAGATTCCATCCTGTATTCTCTGCACTGACAGGATTTTAGATACTGACACACCCAGGCACAAATTTAGTAAACCTCATCTGGCATTTGTGCAAAGTGCTGTAAATCTATGCTGTAGCCAGAGTCCAGAATAGAAAATGTGCCAAATCAATTTTTAAGGATTACTCAAAGATAGAGAAAATCTGGAAAGGTTTAAACAGAGCTCCTCCGGGCCTCTGGAAATTTAACCTAGGGAAAGAAAAAAATATTGGAGGGGGGGGGCAGGGAGATATTTTCATACGAGAGGGGGTTATAGACAAGCGGGAAAAATAGAACTTCACATTTTTGTGATTTTTTTTTTAAAAAAAGGAAATGTGGTGAGACTTTAAAGACATTAAATGGAAAAAAAGAACCCACTAAATAGTTTTTGCAATGGGGGAGTTTGCCAATTGGCACTGTGACAGCCGATTAATTGCCACCATAAATAATCAATTGATAGAGTAATTAAGAGTAATCTCCAAGTTTCAGAAAGCAGAAATATTTTACACCAATATTAGCAGTCAGTTCATACGGTGCAGACTGAATCCAAGGGGGGGGGGGGGGGGGGGACGGACTAACAATTGAATCCCTCCCCACCCACAAATACAATGCACAGCACCACATCTGTGCGCCAGTACCTTATATTGAAATGGATTCATTCAGGAGAACCTTTCTTTTGGCAGGACTTAATGAAGAGACCACCCTCTTTTTTGTGTGTGGTAATTCAACGCTGACCTGACTCTCCGCTAGAAAAAACAGCCGATTACCCTGGGCTGTCCAGTAGTGAATGGACCTTTCAGTGTCAAAAACAGGGGCGAAAAAAAAACTAAAACAAGAAGACATACAAATTCACATTGAAACATGAAAGGTAGAACTATAGAAAAAATAATTTAATCCATGTTATACAAAACCCCCCAGATGAACTAAGCAAATTACATACAACAAAAAGATATGTTTCTCCTATTGTTTCTTACAGGATATGTCCAACACTTCTTGAAATGTTTTGTTTGTAAAACTGAAGTACCGATTCATTACTTTTCATTTGGATGGACATCATTGCTTAGTAAATTGTAAAAAGACTGTGTGCATATATATATAAACTTAATTAGAATTAAGATAAAGACCTCCTGGGTATACAGTATAACGCCAACCTGATTACATCTGAAGGACTGGTTTAATAACGAACATATGGATCAACCTTCACTTCAGACTACCAAATCAGGCTTGCATTATTTAGCACAGATTGCAATAATATAGCCGCAAAGATCAAAGACTTGATTTCTTCAGCGATTTTAGCTTCAGCTTTTTCTTGCTTCTATTTCTGTGCTGTTAAAAAATAACAATACTCTTTTCAGCAGTTTATAAATACATAAGAAATGCAAAAATTACTAAGGCTGTGTAACACCCTCATGTACTTTAAAATATAGCACTTTCTGCGTCATGTGCAAAAGTTTCCTGTCTTTACACAGATATGAGCACAAACAAAAGCCATTTGTCTTACAGATTATGTCCGGTCATTCCCTGTTTTGTATTTTATACTAACACAAACTGCAAAAGCTGACCTATTTCTTTTTTGCAGTACACAGCAAACTCTTTGTGCAAGAGACCTATCTCTACTCTTCTTTTCTGTGCTGTATTAGGATAGCATTGAATTGTCTAAGGAATAGCCAGGAACTTACAGCATAAGACATTCTAGGGAAAATTGTGGCATACAGCTTTGCTTGCAGTTTTGTTGCCCCTAATGATCTTCAGGTCTTCCATAACACTACAGCTCTGTGCCACAAACTGACTGAAAAAGACTTCAGTGCTGCAATGGTGACTAAGAAAGCCATTAATACTTTATACAAAAAAAAATTGTTAAGTTAATACAGCTCAAACGACTTTTATATCAAAGTTATCTCCAATAATTTTAGATGTCAATGACACACGTTGATGAGTAAATCTCTCAACTCTGCTTTCTATCCCTTGTCTCATAAAGATATAAGACAATTTTTCACATGTTGGTTTCCATTTATTGTTATGCTAACGACTGTATCTACACAAACATAAACTTTCTTCAGGCTTGTGTAATGATCACCTAAAATCACTTCTCTGTACCTTGCTCTTCAAGGTAACCTAAAGGTATGGCCATGGAGATTTTGACACTTGTACGAATAACAGTTCACACGGTCAATACCAATTTGAAACATGTGCAAATAACATATTGAGTACATAACTGATTTTTTTAAATGAAAAGTCTTTTAATTGACTTCAGATTTTTCAAAAAGACGCGCTTTTCTTATGATTTCCCCAGTGATTTTCAAATACTTCCACCACAGAACATGAAGTCTCATTCAGTTGTGCTGCACTATAAAAACACTGCAGGAGAAGACAAGCAAAAGCAAGCAATCTGAAGCCCGAATAAAACATCAAGTCAGTTTGAACATTTTGATCTGGAGGACATTTACATAAAGCCAAATTCCCAATCAAATACCTAAAAGAAAACTGTAAAGCACATCTCTAACCTCTTTTTTGGCCTTGTATTCAATTCATTAAATGTGACTTGTGTACCATGTTATCTGACAGATCAGGTACTGTAGCTTTACAGAAAATATATGTGCTGAAAACATATCAAATTCAAGTTGTTTGTGCAGATTTCATATTCATTAATAAGTAACAACATCAAGGGAGGGGACTGCCACTGAAAAATGAATTAAAAAAAAACGCCTAGAAAACACTTGTAAAATATTCTTTACAAAATGCAAGCAAGGAAGCGCTATACGGACATGCAAGATAGCATGGAACGAGCTTTCTTATTTTCTCCACTCAATGCCACTGACCATGAATCTGTTCTTTGTTCGATAATGAGGAAGGACAGAGTTCAATAAGAGCAAGTGTGTCATGTCTGAAGCTCTGCTGAAATGCAAATCTCACAATAACTGTCACTGTCCACACATTTGTGGAAAGGCCAACTGTTTTATTTTAAATCATGTTTTTTTTTGGGGGGTAGGCCCCTGAACATTTAGAATTGGCATTGTTGGAGGCCATAAACGGACTGTGTTTTGGGGTGTAGAGTTACACTCTCTTCTCAGAGCAGGTTACATTTCCCACGGCTTTGTACAAAAATTGACTTATTGCAAGAAGGCCTACAAAGGCAAAACACCCCGTCCTGCACGTCTGAAACATCAATAGGAAGAGCACTCACCCCACTCCTTGCATCACTCTTTTGGCAATTGAAAGAAAATGTCTGCACACATTCGGCAAGACACCGATACAGTGAACCTTTTGATATCTCTATTACAGTATGCACACATTACAAATGAACCAATTAGTATAAGAAAAAAAGCTTTATGTAATCAAGTGGTGAGTATTGCACTATCAATGAGTGTGCTATTCAAGTAATCACTTGCATGCTGTAAAATAGTTTTGCAACCTATTGCCTGCATTGACTCTACATTTAAGTGACCATTTTTAAATTAGATACATCTATACACTATACTTTGATTTATGATCTCAATAGTTAATCTTTTACTTTACCAAAGCAATCGTTTAGATGTAGCCATTACAAACAATGAATAGTTCTCTCCATTTCTGTAAGTTATGATTACTTAGAAAACTTTAACATGGCATACTTATGATTACATGAGAAGTATATAATTATATAATTAATGAGTTTCTCAAAATGACAAAATGTTTAATAATCTGTTTTAGCATTCATCTTTATGCAAGGTGACTTACACAAAATAATCACCATTTGTACAGTGATTTATTACTATTTACGTAGGTAACTATAACTCTGCAATGCAATAAACAGAAATAATAAAGCTAGTGTTACATCACAACCTACTGAAATAAGAAATATTTTAGATTCTTAGGTTATACAAAGAGCTTTATTGTGGAGTTAAAAATAATTTTATCTAATGATACTATGATAAAAATGATTTTCAAAGCACTGAACAGAATTTTATAGCACAGCTTTTTTCAATAAATTGACTACATCTCACATTATTCATACCATTAAAACACATGCTTATTTTTCAGACTCTTACTGCTTGTTTCACTGTATCATTTGTTTTCTCAAATTAATCTGAGAACACATTTTTTAATTGTTTTGAATTAATATCCTTTACCAGAAAAATCAATCATCTTGTCCACAACATCTAAATTCGCGACAAAGAAGACATGAGGACATACATGCAGGTAGACAGGAAATTTACTTGCGAATCCCTATGGCTCTGCAGCAATTTGATACATTTAATTTTTTAAATAGTTGTTTAAACTGTCTTTTTAACCATGTATACTTTGGCTATAAAAACATTTGCTTTCAGAGCAGATGAATATGTTTTATTAAATTATCTGTTTACATTTTTTTCTCTTTGTGTCTATTTCATTGTTCCAGTTGTTTTCAAAAACTACAAATGATTGCAAAATAACAGTCGTTTCAAATAAAATCATAAACTTTAAAAGTATCAATAAAACAGAACAAAAGTCCTCAGCTGGATTGAAATAAAATAGTTTGAATGTTGAACAAAACAATTAATGGTCAGTATACATTATAACAGAAAAGAATTACATCTATTAACCAAACTCTTTGAGATATCATCTGGTTTTCTAGCTTCTAAATCTAGCAAGATCTTTTAAAATTTTTTTTTTTAAATTCTGTTAAATATCTGCTTTACATTCTATTTAATTTATTCTATTCAGCCGATATCTAAAGTTATGATAAATCACTGATTTTCTAATGTGTGTAAATAAGGCTATATCATTAGGAAATTAGCATACTATAATACACTTCATTCACAGCCCTACACATTCTTTAGGTTGAAATACGGTTTTAATAAAATAATTCCTTGTGTTTGTATCAAAAGTAACCTTACTTCAATTAAGAAGAAAACAAAGGTGTTTAGGAACACACTAGTACTATGAATAAATTAACTATATACACCCCCAAAGATCTTCCTTTATAAATGCACTTTACTTCCGCTTTGAATTATTCACGTCTATTTTTTATTAAGTTAGGCATATGAAATGTATATTTTAGGATAGGTACTTTGAGCACAGCTAAAACTACTATATTTCATATAGCACCAGCAAATTCTTATAAATTGTTTGGATTGTTTAGATGACTTATCACATCATTATTTTAAAGTAAATGACCTTATAATTTCAGTCTTATAAAGTTCTATTATATATAAATGAAATACAGCATAACTGTGCATCAAAAAATAAAGAATCGCTTTATACTAATGCATAACAAAGGCACATATATAAAAGTAAACTCTCAAACATTATACAGGGAGTAAATTAGAGTTATGCTTTAATAAGGAAAATATTAAACATCCATGCATTTAAATAATTACAAATAATTGATAATAATAATAATAATAATAATAATAATAATAAACAATAACTAGATTATTATTACACTACCCTCCTGCAGGTTATGAAATTTAAGGAATAGCAAAGGCTATAAAAATCCAGTAACCTCTTCTAATTCATATAATTAAATGCCATTCTGTTTAGCTCACAAATATTAGCCTAAAAGGTTACAATAAATGTTAACAATCGATTAATAATTCACATGAAATATTAAGTTCCATGGTAAAAAATAAATTAATTTAGCACACATACAGATCTTGTGTTTCATTTCATGATGTGTACCCCATTGATTATTTTGATAATAAGGCACATTCATGCTGCTGTATCACATTTGTTTGCCAGATACTGAAAGAATGGTGGCTACATCCATTAAATGATACATTTTTATTAATTCTCTGAAAACTTTTTTTTTAAACTTTCACAGTGAACCAGATTTTGCAGCAGCTATTTCTTAAATTGCTTAGGAAGAATTAAATGTGTAAATATAATCCAAGACAAACCTATACACAGTCAAGTGTGATGTAGGGTTCTTCTTCTTTTTTTTAAAGTGCAACTGTAAATTCCAAATTCATTTTTTGAAAAGTTTGGAAACGGCAATATTGCGATTGCAGTCATTTTTCTCATCGTAACGCCTGCGATATTAAAGTAATGCCTCTGCATAAGACCACTGAATGGACAGCAATGTTTAAAATTAGGTTGTGAAAAAGCTTTTGTTTTTCTTCTCCCCCTCTCTTTTGTTGATTCATTAAGCAGAAATGCTCCCTAAGCTCCCTCCTCCTTCAGACCAGAATAAAGCCTAGTCTATTTTTAATTTACTCAGTAAAGAGAACAGGAAGATAGCCGTCCGAGCCACTGCCTACTTAACCCGAAGCTAAGAAAGAGAAAAAAAAAAGAGGGGAGAAGCAAACGTTTTTAGGTGGGGGCAAAAAAAAAAATCAACATCCATTTCAGAATTAAAACTTTATATGCTGTGTTTTGACCACTTAACGCACGGCATAAACAATCCCAGCAAGATGCCTGGCACTGAATCAAGCCCAGTACAATACGCCTTCCAAAGCTGAACAATGCTCGCCGTATCATAAATAAAAATCTGATTGTACAGCTTGCATACAAAGGGGGTTGTGTTTATTAAAGGGGGGTCTGGTAATGCCAACTTGTGTGAAGACCTCTTTGCCTCCAAGACCGGGCTGGCATGTGCTACGATGCTGCCAAGCCAGCGCGCCAGGCTTCGGCGATGGTGGGAACAGATCGGCATCCTGAAAAGTTTGGGGCGGTTCGCCGTTGCCGCGTTCTCCTTGGGCTTGTGAGGCTTCGGAAACCAGCCTGTCCAGAACTGGTGCCGCTTTCGACTTAAACAAACGGACAAACAGCCGCAGAGAACTAACAGAGTGCTAGCAGAGCGGGGATTTTCAAATACATACCCGTCTACACATCATAATTTTAAATATAAAAACAGTCTGGAAACCATGGCCTTATACAGAAACTACAGCACTGGAAACACCTTTAAATAAATAGTACCATGTTACTGTCCTTGCAGTTTCAGTTAATTAATTGAGCAAAATGACACCGTAAATAGCTTCTTTAATTACGATTGCTTTTTTAAAACCTACAGAACTTGTGCCACACGGGGAGAGGATAATGGTTTATGCTGTACAGAAACGCGCTGGTTTCCTCTGTCCAAATCAATACATACAGTACATTTATTGGTATACTGGTAAAGAGAACAATATTTGCAACCCCTTGCAAATGGAGGAATAAAATACTCATAACCTATCAGAGATTTCTAGATTAACTACATTTTGAAAGATGTGAGAATTTCTAAATGCATTAGAGTCTTTCTCTAGGAACATATATGTGTGTATCTGAGTTTGTCTCTGCACAACTTCAAATGAAGATTTTTTTTTTGGAAAAACCGTAAACCTTCACACTGCACTGTTTTTCTTGTATTTCACTTCTTATATTTCCTAATTGTAGAGTCTGAACTGCTAGACTACTGCACGTTGACCAGTCACTCTTCATTATGAATAACTGCATTTTTCTTTGCACTTTCTCAGAAGACAACTTTTTTCTGCCGCAGTGTTACTTTATAGATGTACACTTGCCAGCTTAAATTTTGTGTGTGAAATTAAAAAAAAAAGAATGAAAGGAGAAAAACTGCCACGGGCCTTAGTAAAGGCTCTAATAGCTCCCTTTTGGCCTAACTACCTTCATCTGATTGAAATCAGATGGAAAGGAGTGCAGCTCTAAAGGAAAACGGCCTGGGATGGCCCTTCACAGAGAGATATCTTCACAAACTCTTCCTCTTTCTCATTCGAGAAGAAAGTGTGCTTTAAAATGGATTATCGGACACAATCACTGCCTCTCTTAAGTCAGCTTTCTGCAGGCCAAAATCTTGCACCGGTAAAAGAAAAGACTATAACGATACTAAAGCTTTTATGTTCAGAACACAGCTACAGCTGTATGTGCTTAGATTTTAACATACCTGACATTTCCAAAAAATCCTGTATCCTAAATATTATAGAAATTAATACTAAATACATTCAATGATTATATGTGAGAGAAGTAAGGACACCTTGTAAACAACATGCAATGCATATATAAATATCAGCATGCTCTTTTTTCTTATTTTATAGCAAATGTCCTTTAAGCAATTACACTATTTACGGTTTATATTCAATGAAAGAAACAGAAATAAACTACTGAACAATCAGATATAACAACATTGCAGTGCTAACTAAGAGCTATCTTTTAGGAAAAAATGGTTAAACACAATTAAATGAAGTTGCACAGATTTTAACATGGCTAAGCACCACTGTGCAGGCTGTCAGGAATGCATGCCACATTACTCTGTGCGCACCTTCAAAAGTGCCAAAAATCTCTGTCTCTAAGCAGGAGGGGAAGGGGGCGATAATTTAACAGGAATAGTTAAATATCACATTTATATTTTTTTATTCCTTAAAAAAAATGTATACTATGAGATGTAAATAAGCACAATTCTAAAAAAAAAAGGTAGTCACTGGAAAACTTTAAACATTGCCATAAAATCACACATAGCCTCTTCCTACCACAGTGTGAACTAAATAAAATGACACCTATAATGATAGAGTTAGCTTACCGCTTTGCCATTATAGTAGTACATCAAAGAGCTTCCACTCATGCCTGGAATCGTGTATGCGCAGTACATGGTTCTTTTATTCTTTTTTTTTCCCCCTCTTCAGTAGCACTCTAACAACTTTTATTTCAAACTCGCTGTCCCTTTTTTTCACAACAATTCCTTCAGTTGCATTTTCCCATATGGCCAGGCCAAGCATGGTGAATATGCAAAGTAGGAAGAAACCATTTCTGACGTTGAGTTAGGGGAGGGGAGGGGGGGGGGGGGTTCAATTCTCCCTCTGTATTACTCCCTCCCTTCTTCCCTCTCTCTCTCTCCCTCTCTTTCTCTCTCTCTCTCCTTCTCCCTCTCGCTGTCTCTGGCAGTTAACTTTCCATAGTAAATCTGGAAACTATCCCAGTACTGAGCTAGGTCGGCTTCCTTGAAAGAAAAGGAGAAAATATTCAACTTTTCCATGGGTTTTTATTATGCCTGTGGAACTACATAGAGTCTTTCAACACAAGTTCTTTTTTCCTTCTTGAATTCAGTAAACTTGCCTTTTCATGTCAATTTGGCAATTTATGGGTAATGTACATATATGTTACAACGTCTGTTGACAATATCAAGCTATATAAGCAAAAACACATTCACAGTGTATACATGTATGATTCCACAAAATATATACACGTATAAACACATGCACATGGACATAAACATATGTGCAAAAATGTACAATATAAAATTCTCAAATATCCCTCTTTAGCTCTGCCTTGGGGGTACAGAACTAGAGTAGGGTCCATTATTGAGTAGAATACAAATGCAGTTAATAGACTCCCTCTTTTTTTGTTTTAATTTGATTAAAAAGCGAGTGGCAGGAAGGGAATCGTATGATGCACATCTAATAACTCTACCATCTGTCTCTGGAGCTGGCTAGCTCCCAGCATTGTATGCAGCAGCCTGAGAACTTGACTCAAAGCAGAAAAAAAAAATCTCTTGACCTCGTTGAGAAGCAGCAGAGACAGCAAATTCTATTGCTTGGTCAACAACCCCCGGAAAGAAAATATTTTTAAAAAAAAATAAATAAACCAAAGAAAAATTGCACCCCCCTCCCCCCCCAAAAAACCATTACTGCACCTGCATATACCTTAGCCTGCATGACAAATGAGATTCGTTTTGACATCCACACTGTCATTTTAAGTCTTACTCACAGATATTTTTAAAATGTGCTGTTTTGTACAAGAGGTCTCAGTGCATACTGTAGGCTCATTTTAAACATATAAATTGGGCATAGGATTCTGTCCATTTCAGTTTTTTTTACTATTATACTATTATTAGGAAGCACAATATGAAAGTTCGATCTAAGCTAGCCTTTAAAATGACAGAAATGATTGAAAGCAAATTTGCACTAAATAGTCTAACTTCAGCTTGCAGCATTTCAAGGGATACAGCCATACAAAATTAAAGAAAAAACTAATAATGCATATCAAAAATGAATGTGGACAAAAAGAGAATTTTTGGCCATTAGAAATGAATGTATTTTTCCAAAAATATGCTGTTACACAGGTGATACGGTTAGCATTTTGTTCTGTCTCAACTGTTTGCCAGCTCCATTTTCTGTAAGTTCTGAATACCAAAAATCTGATTCTCTGCAGGTGGAACTCTCCGATTCAGTCTAAAACAATACTACAGATAAAAGTTTTTTTAGACAAAAACAGCGGCATTCACACACATTTATTAAAAATATGACCCGCACTTCATATTCAAAGTTCGTGTAGCCAAAACAAACACAAACTGAAGATTTGGCAAAAGACTAATGCAATAATGTAAAAAAAAAAAAGGAAATACAACATAAAATCTGACAGTAATGCAATTCCAAATTTACCAGTCAAAGACTCGCACTCCAATTCAAAAGCAGAATTTGTAAGAAGCGTAATGTACCCATGATTCAGAACCATTGTAAACATTTGTATTTTAAACCACCCACAATAAACAGTAAAAAAAAAACAACAACAACAACGAATAAACGCAAACATATAAAATTAAGGTTTATTAACTAAACAATATATATAGAAAGCATGTTTATTTTTGGCCGAGGTGGAATTCCATTTTCCCGTCTTAAAAATGGGAAAAAAGCTGATGAAATTGGGGCACTGCGGCTTTCTTTCCTGTATACTAGATTTAACAAGTGAAGTGTGTGCGCTTGCCAAATTCTGGGCATCACAGAAAAAGGAGGAACCTCTGGGAATAGATCCCAAATGGAACTAAATCATTTGCATATGCTGAAGCAAATGCCATTCGAGCGTACTGCTATTCCCAGAATAAACTTTAATAATTCAAGACACCTATTTTCTTACAACTCGGAGCAGCATTGGTACATAGACAATATTATTAAAAGACGAGAGAGGGGAGTGTTGCTTTCTACGTGGGGAATTTTCAGCAGTTTTTTTTTTTTTTTCCTGTTTTCAGCTGCTGTTGTTTTCAAGAGTTTCTTTCCTAGGTGCTAAAGTGACAGAGGAAGGGAGCAGTTTTTATTTTTCCTCTCTCCTGATTCTTCCTGTATTTATTCGGAGAGTCCCGGGAGATTAGGGTAAACAGTACTTGAATTATAATCACACATTTCATTCCGATTTCATGCTTTGAGGATTTTTTACTCATTAGAACCATGAGTTGTCAATCTCACAGGATTCATCATTTGAACCCCCTTAACCTCCCCCTGAGTTCAAGGGGCTGGACATTTGAAAAGAAAAAAAAAATAAAGGCAAGTTCTCTTAAGCAGGAGCATACCGATAATCTGCACATTTGATACTCTCCATTAAAATAGCCTTTTCTCCCCGACTTAAACTCTTGGCTTCGTCGCCTATAAAATAGTCCAGTTGTAAATGCATTCTCATTAAACATATCACACCTGCCACCTCACCCGCCCCCCCAAAAAAACACATTCAAAATTGTTCTAAATGGAAAAAAAATGATTTTAAGTGAAACATGATCAAAGTAAGGAATAACATGATATGTACAATGGATGTAATATCATGGTTTAACACTGCAATTTGCTCCACACTCCCTGCAACCAATCACAGGATACAATAGAAATATGTATATATATATCAAAAGAATTTTACAAGGCACTTCAAATTATTGCCATAGTGAACCTTTTTCTTCTTAAACTAAGGAAACATGTCATTCTGAAACGCCAGGCTTTTAATAATTGTGGCCTTCACAGATGACACATCCACTGGCCGCTACTAAAATATCAACACCTTGCTCAAAAGCAAGCATTCAGCTGTTTTCATTCCCAAAAAAACACCTGTAAAATATCAATCTTGGCCTAACTGATAGCTTTTGTCATCACTTATATTCCAAACTGCAAGATTCAGATGCAGAAACACTTGCAGCTTTTCGTGTAATTACAGTACGTACAGTGGTTAGGCTAAAAACAAGTACGCATATTCAAAAAGCACCTGTTCTTTAGCTACTACAAAGAAAAATGAACATGTCTGATACAGAAGAATGTTCTACTCCATCTTTCCACTTTTTACTGCATATAGTGAATAAAAAAGCACCTGTTTAGACTTTGAATATTTTGATCATTAAATTTTTGGACACATGTATTAATATTCTGGTTGGTTTATGCTTGAAAATCAAAACTCAGAAAATATAATGGAAATGTTGGTGTATATAACAAAAAATAAGGTTTCTTTAATTGGTTACTGGATTCATCAGTTGTACTCATCTTTATTGGAATGAAAATTCAAAATGCAGTGAAGCAGAATTTGGATTACTACAATGCCCAAAAAACCTACAGAAAGGTCTTGTCATTTGTTTTGTTAAACTACAAATCTTTTATTGGTAGCAAACAGTTCAAATGAGTTTGGACAAATGTTAAGTTTAGAAAATTGTTCTGATTAATAAATAACAAAATATTTTAAAGCAAATCTATGATACATGGAACTACACTAAAAACAAAAAAATATATTTGCTATTAAATATTATTACATGACAGAATCTGTGTTTCAGTATATTCTGCATAATAATTATTTAAAACAATACACATATTCACATTATGTATTAGACATATGTTTGACATATTCACGTGCAAGGACAGCCACTACATAAAAACGCACATCACATTGTGTTTACAATCAGCTTTATTTCCCTGCGTACAATGTAATCAAGGGATCACGCAAATGCTTTCTTAAATGAAACAAGAAAAAATGTCATGCATAAACCTCAATTTGTTTTAATGAACTGATCTGAATTTTATACAAACCTTAATTTAATTTTACACATTGTACACTAAAGACATCCAGTGCTGAAAGTGTTAATTTGCATATGCAGGGTAATTAAGAGGTGCATTAATGATTATGAATAGGGAATGATTTGGTGCATGGAAAACAGCTACTATAAGGGAACTGCACCTCTCCCTCCAAGAATTTATTAGTAATTGTTCTATAATTTTAGCTAATTTTGGTATTTCAAATCTTGCATTATTTGCTCAAATATTTCCAAGGGTACGTCAAATTGTAATCTTCAAATGACATCCATCAACTCAGGCTGCCGATTCTGACAAACATTAAACACAGTAAGGAGGCAATTATGTATGCATGATTTAATCTGCAACTAATTAATATGCAAATTTATTCATATGTTAGTTACTAAATTAAAAATGCAAAGCAGCCCTTATGGTGATTCTGTGATTTTTGCACAAACAGAACATTTGAAATATAAGGGAAAAATAAAAGTTTTCAAAGCTTTAACTCTACTTATGTGGACCTGTTGCTCATACGCGGCTGCACATTATTTTCCCTACTTAACATGCACATTCAAATGAGGTTTACATTGATTTAAATGAAGCTAATCCCAAATTGTGTCTATATGCAATGAAACGTAGAACGTGGAAAATGAAACACAACAGAACCAAGATTTCTACATATACCTCTATAGCTGGTTTCTTTAACTCCGGTCATATAAATTAAGATGGGCATTATATCTAATAATGAGTACTTGCATGCTGCTCTACAAGTCATTCAGTCCTCTCGGCTGTTTTTGTTAGCAGTAACACTACATTCACATCCGAAAACCTTAAAGACTAAGCTTTTGCATTCATTGAACCTGGACTGCCACTATACAAAACAGCCTGTACCTTGCAACACACACAAGGCTTTGCACAGATACTTCCAGCCACAGACTACACGTCAATTTTTTTTTCTGTGTGGGTCCAGAGAGGAGTTATTGGGTTCTAATAGGGAGCGTGTCACTGCGATCACAGAACAAAACAACACAATTCATAGCAGTAGCACCCACATACAATGGTGCTAAACCTTTTCTCTGTGGCCTTCCCTCAACTGAGAGTTATAGCAGTAGCAGGGAGGCAGGAGCCTGAGCCTGCCATCATACACCAAGTAAATCACTGCATTTAAAAAGCCTTCTATGTGAAAATACACTCGGCAGGGCAAACAGAGCCAATATGATACTATCTGTAGCTTTGCCAATAGTGCGCTAATTTGGTGTATGTGCCCATTCGCTACCCATCTACTCAGAAGTGAAAGATTCTTGATGAATCTGGCTTGGATGGCAGGTATTGAAACAGAAGCTATATGGGCTGCTAACATGCCGAGTAGAACGAGGAAATGCTTTAGATTGATGGGCAGATATGACTGACAGACAGGCACATCTATATACACGCATGTTCCTGCATTGTCTTTCGGGTGTCCTGTGTACATTTCTTATCACAATGTACCTTTCGTTCAACGTAATGCCGAGCTCAATAAACCCCACAAGAACGGTACTGGCAAACGAAATGTGTAAAAAAGCAGATGTATGTAAAAAAGAAAAAAAAAAAGAATGAATTGTGCATTTGTCCAAGTTTGAAAAACACTGTATTAAAATAATGTATTATAGTCACATCACATTCCCAAAGCATACAGTATATGGGTATGGTTGTACGCTCTTTTACAGATTTAATAAAATAGCCACATTAAATTATTGAATAAAACAAAAAATACTACCACGTCAAAAAAATAAGACAATAAATCATTGCCGTAGTCTATAGAAACAGATGCTACAGCAGCACTACTGGCTACTCTACGGACTACTGGATACAAGGACACCTGGGGCTATATTCACAAAGCTATTCCTGCCAGTACATTTTACCTCATAAATATTTGAAAAATGGAGACAAACAACTGTGGGCCTTAAATTTCCATTTTGCAACTTTTAAGGCTGTTTATTTCCTTCCAGTTAAAAAAAAAAAAGCACCAATAAATGGAAGCAAAAGGTTTTGTGAATAATGCTGAGCTGAGGGGAAGTTCGATGGGATCAAACAGCAGGCACTGCTCCAAGATGCACAGTGTTTGGTTATGTTAGGGGATAGAGCTGGAATTGGCGAGCACAGCACAATCTTGTTTTTGGAATGCAGCCTCTGCGAACAGCACATCCGGACAGTACTGAAGAACGATGGAAGGGATCAGAGGAATAAAAATACCACAAGTGTAATTTAAATCAACATTAATAGAAGTCAGTTGTCTTTGATGTGAATTTAATATAGGTGCATGGGTTACACCACAGCACTCTTCTGTCTGTGGAACACAAAAGACCAGCCGACATGGGCGGAAGTGAAAATGAGTGTGTGTGGAGAAGATCAAGGTTCATAATAAATGATCTAATGTTCTGGATTTTATTGGACCCTGTTCAGTTAATATTAAATTTGCAAACACTGCACGCAGAAGGAACATTAAAGATTTAAAGGTGACATTTTTAAAGGTGGCATTAGTTCAAAGGGGGGGGAGAAAAGCCAAATACAAAAGCACCAAAAACAATCTTTCTTATTTCTCATTCGCACTATTTAGGCTTTTATTAATTTATTTTTTCCAGAGAGGTAAGCATTTGACATCCCAAACGAACCTTGGATACAACCGTCAAATACAGCACACGCACAGCTGCACCAGCCCTGCTGGTCAGCTTAACTACTTCAATAAAAGCTGACTCAAGACGGACACCCTCAAGACATAAGACATCTCACAAGTGGCTTGATATATCCAGAGTTCCTGGATGAGTGTTCAACCCATGAGAGGAAATTGACTCCATTTCCTTTATATGCAACACAGTGTCCAAAACATCTTACTCGACATAGGTAATAAACCAACCAGACTTTGCATGCTACAGCAGCCAGTGAATTGCAGGAACCTGACTGAAGTAGTTTTCATTAAAAGAATGGCTAAAGAAAATAATGTGCACATAGGACAAAAATACCTTCATGTGTGTGCTTACAACAAAAAGCCACTTCAGAGAGTATTTTTACTATTCACAGTAAGGCTGTTTCACAGCTATGCTTAACAAAAATTAAAAATTCTACTTTTTAAATATATTATGAATGGATATACTACACATAAAAATAAAAAATAATATTTCAGCTAAGTAATTCTTGTATTTTAAGAACATTTTACTCACAATTCTTTCCCAGGTCATGTTAACTGAAGCATACTGCATAGCATGAGCCCTTTCTCTAGAGAGTTCTGGACTTAAATCTGTTCAGCTATTCACATGGTCATTGTGCAGAGTATCATGCTGCAAACATAAGGGTCAATAAAAAAGCTTATGCTGTTTTATGGAAATGTTTTCTCAACTTTGTATTTTGCTTGTAATCTAATTAGAAAATGCAAGAAATTTGAAACCACTATTTACAACTATGGTAATACAAGAATAGCAAACTGCATGTAACAGTCTTTATCAGAACAGAACATGTAAAACTCAAGCAATTGAAGTTTATTCACTGCTAAAATGTTGCTTCAAGATAATTTTACATGCACACAAGAAAATCAAGATACCAAGGTGTGCCTGTAATGTGTGCGGCTTTAAGTGGAAGATAGTATTGGCACTACATTTTGTTGTTAGCACATTAGTGCAAATGTAATGCAATTTCCTTGTTACACATGTACAGTACAATGTGTGGTACTCTCTTCAGCATCACAAGGCATAAATCAGTGTGGAGCTACAGTGTTTTCAGTCTCTGTGCAGCCGACATACTCAGCTGAAAGAAAGAAGAGGTTAGTTCTGTAACATAAAATATGGATTTAAATTACACAATGAAGTTGACATTGTAAAGCACTTCTAAATAACTTGTGCTACACATTCTTGAACAGGTGGCTTTTTCTAATGCAATTCCAATACCAAATATCAAAATTACTGTTGTGCAATCTAAAATTTGGAAGAAACCAATGCAATAAAGGCTGTTAGACCTATTACACTGAAAATTAAAGTCATCTTGTTGTATTTTATCTGTAAAGCTCTTTGAGAACCTATATATTGTGATCACGTCACACCAATTCTTTAGACTTTTGCAGGTGTTCGCCATGCAGCTCACTGCTGTAAGGTTTAAGAGCAAAATCAAAATCACATTTTTTATAGCAAACTTCTGAATTAGGAAATCACTCCGCTCCATTTCCACCCCAGGAAGCAATGCCAGAGCCAACCCAATCACAAACAGCAGTTAGCATTTATTTTTAAATACATCTACACTTGAGTTGTGCAAAAAATGTTCTAGCATAAAAATAGCAACAGCATTATTTCATTATTTGTTTTAAATGGCTTGCACTTAAAAGAAAAATTGCTACTCAATGAAAAGATTATCAAGCGAATGGAATTGAAATAAACGCAAAAGTGAAAAGGAAACAAATGTCGAATTCAGTTCTCTACCTGCATTTATGTTTGCTACAATTCTGATGAAACAAGAAAAAAAATA
Organism: Atractosteus spatula; assembly: GCF_055471065.1. Lineage (NCBI taxonomy): Eukaryota > Metazoa > Chordata > Actinopteri > Semionotiformes > Lepisosteidae > Atractosteus > Atractosteus spatula. The sequence continues at coordinate 10,490,098 of NC_142708.1, read as the reverse complement.
TGGACAAATGGTAAACTCTTTATTCTGTAGGTATAAAATGTTAATATTATTGTGTTTCAAGGAGTCTGGGCATGTGGCAGGAGATTCTGACACCTAGAAAAATACTTTCTACAGGGTCTAGCATTTTTCTGAACAAAAAACAACATATTTCATCATTTATTTACACCTAAACAATATTGTAACTAATCTTTTACCTACAACTAAGACATGTAGTAATAACTAACAACATAACTAACCAACCAGCTATTATACACTGTAGATTTGTTTCTGTTTCTTACAAAGAACAAAAAACAATGTACTTTGCAACACTTTAACTTAACTTTGCTCTATGCTTTAGCCATTCGCTTTGCGGCGGGGTGACAAACACAAATGACCAAATTCTAAAAAGGTTACAATCTAGGAATTTAGGAATGCCGTGGCAGTCGGGTTTAAAACCGGGTCAAACGTTCGCATTGGCGCTGAACCCACTTAGGAAAATCAAAAGCAAAAAGAAAAAAAAAAATTAGGTGAAGTGACAGCCAAATCCATTTCCGTCTGCAGTTATTAAAATCTGTTGCAATATACCAAAGCGATTAGCGATGTGTCAAGTGATTCCTTTTAGGGCCGTGTTTTAGAATGACTGAAAGGCAGGGGGATAAATAATAACCATCTCTTTAGCTCCACAAGGGGCACTGGCTCTCACAGCAGGGTCCATGGGAATTAGGTACAAGGCTTTCTATATGGCACAAGCCTTTCTATATGTCACTTCACAATTTTACGCAGTTCCCAGCTACATGAAAGAAAACGAAGGGAGGTAAAGAGAAGAATCATTTTTCACTTCCCTTGGTTGCCAGCCAAGCCATCAGCCCGCTTGATATCTGCTAATCCACACATCCTGAAAATAAACCTGAAGCGCTCCCCTCTTCTTGCTTTCTTCTTCCACTTTCAGGGAACTCAACCTGAACTTTCAGCAACTCGGGCGTGAATCAGGCTCCATTTTCTTTCCCCCCTGCCCTCTACATCTCTTAGCAAAGCAACTGTGAGACAGTGGGGGCAGCTGGGCTAGCAAACAATAAAGTTTATGTTGCCTACTGGATGTTTAGGGAACTAGGGACAAGCCAAGTGCCGTGAATTTAAGGCTGTGTGTGCGCAAGGCTCTCTAGTCTGAAAATGTCATTGCACGACATATGCTGACAGCATTGCGGAAACCACAAGAGCACAGTTAAACGTCAATAAACTATCCCAGCCACATAAACCTGCGGGGTCCATGATTTTTAAAATGCACAAACTTGCAATTTGTCTTTGTCATAAAAACAGGGCACGTTATACCTAAACATGTTCATATCTGTTTAATATTTTGTCTCAGGATGTAGAACTTAAAAGTAATTTTGCGTGTGTGTATCAAGGAGATGTTAAGCATATTTATATTTTTAACATATGAAGCGAGGCAGCGGAACAAGAAATGCTCTGAAAGGAATTAAGTGGGTGACAACTTCCACTAATTGACAGAAATGTCAGCCCTCCAACTGTATTCATGCTAACATGAAGGAAGTGCCTTTGTTTAAAAGATATCAATAAGTAAACAGAATTCTTGCATGTTTGATTATTAAATCAGAGTACATGTTATTACAGAAAACTATTCGAGCTTTCCACCAGCTTAACAGTGAAATCCCCCAAAAAAATCCTGACCAAATGCTTTACCAAAAAGAGCCTGAAGGGGGCAGAAAAGCTCAGGAAAAAGCCTCACGACCCACGTGAGAATGCATCCCTATTGTGCCTTCTGCTAGACCCAGCTTAATTTAATTAACGCTGTCTACTTTAAACAAAATCAGATATTAATTCAGAGGAACTAAAATAGCCATCATGAAGAAATAGCCAAACACATACTAACTCGAAAGGAGATGCCCTGGATTGAGGAGTTCAAATTGCCGGCACTTTCAATTCAGATAATAATTCTCCAGTTAAATGAATTAATTTCTAACAAAAATCAAGTAGTACTATTCAAAACTGGGAACAGATCTGAAACAGACACATGAAATAAACTGAATTTGCTATTAAAACAGAGATAGAAAAGAATTTCAAAGCAAAGAATAATCATTACAATATTAACGTACCAAATGTTCTCTCTGGTATTGTTTCACTGCTCACTTTTCTGGATAACAAAGCCCAGAATAACATAGGGCAAAAATAAAATTATACATCTGGTTATGTTCTCCATTATGTTTAACTTCTAATAAGAACGTGATAATAAAAATCAAATTTGTGGATTTGAGCACATAGGTGTGAACAGTAAGAGCATCAATCCACTTTATTTTTAAGATAAAAAAAATATTTTGCCTCCTTTTTTTAGTTAGGGGGATTTACACCAAAAAATCTAATCACAATCTAAAAAAGATACAAAAGGAACTGTGAAACAAAAAAAACCCACAAGTAAAAGTGACAAGTGTACCGCAATATTATTTAAACGACTCTTCAAACCACAGTGACAGTAATGCAGTTTTTGTTTTGCATGCTGCGACAAAAATTGTCAACATACAGCATTTATCCTGCATTATAACATATGTGATAAGAAAAGGCCAATGTAGAAAAAAAAACATTTACAAGAGAAACTGCACTCCGCCTAATGTGAACTAATTTCCTTTTGATTACCACATTATTTCAAGGTTTCCCTGAAGTGACAGGATAATTGTAGTTTAAGTAAATTAACTTTGCAAACATTTTGGCTTACAATAGAATGGTTTGTGAACTAGGAAAATGATTTAAAGGAGAAAAAAGTAACAAGGGGCTTTGTTTCAAATGACAACAGCATGTCAGGAAGATCAGACATGGCAGACATTCTGTCCTAATATCCAAAATTTAATATTGTGTTCAACGTTTTAGGTCTCTGTTCTAGAAAGTGACACCAAAGATAAAACACAAGGCTTCATATGAGACATTTTTTCAAATCCTGCTGCAAAATGTCTATAGTTTAGAAAGACACAATTCTTGAGCCAAGAATGGCAGAAACTGCACTAAGGTCCACATACTCCTTGTCCTAGGTCCTACAGATGTAAATCTATATATTTCTGTCCTCACTGTATAGGTCATGTACTGTAGCTGCTTACTAGCACCTCCTCAACTACAGTAAAAGCATTTTTTACCCCTATTGTGAATATAGCCTTTATATATAGAGCTGATATGTAAAGGTGAATCAATTTGAAAGAATCCTATTTCTCTGTAAAATAATTTTAACCTGTTTCACAAATAAATAGTGGCATGATTTTACATTAACTTAGGTCAGTGTGAGTGAAAAAAAAATGCCATATCAAAAATTTCTTTGCTGCCTTAAAATAATTACATCTTTTTAAAAAATAATTTCTGAAATACTTAATTTATTGATAACATTTCTGCTATTATTTTTGTCCATGGTGAAAAGTAAAGCCTGCTGTTATTAGCAATGCAAGTTCAACTTGGAAAAAACACATATGATCTAGTAATGTTGGCCACTGGTCTCTAAATCATTTTAAAAATAACTAAATACAATTCATGATATTTTACTTTCTGTAATTAAACTTACATAAAATAACCAGTGCTTTCCAGTAAGATTGATAAAGGAGCCAGTATACGACATTGCAAAATTAAAGCCAAAGCAGAATTATATTTCATATTCAATTAATAAGTACTTAATTTAAATGAACAAGTTAATTCAGACAAAAAGCACAACCAGATGTATTTTCAACTTATAAAATGTTATTTACTTTGCTTTAAATATTAAAATGAAGAAAACTCTGATTTTATCCCCTAAAATTCATCCTAATGTTTTATTGATTTGAGTTTCTTCAACATGAATGAATCATTTCTAATGGTTGATTTTACTTTTCAATTCTTTTTTTAAAATTTAATTTTAGATTAATTTGTACAGTTTAATTATTATACTCAGAAAGCTTTAACACGCCATTCAAAATAAATACAAAAATGTTTTCATAAAATGTGTTTCTTACAATGTTAAGAAGCTTACTGACACCAAATAAAATAACAGCTTCTAAGAATCAAATGCAATAAAACAATGTCAAAACCTTGCTTTTATTGCCCACCTGCTAAGTTTAAAACGGGATAAATTGATTAGTTTCCAAAAACACCAAATTGCAATCAAGGGTGTTTATGAACGTCCAAATATGTCAAATTTAAAATTTAAAAAGATAAAGCCTACATACGCATGTGCATAGGGAATTTAGAGATCCCAAGAGCCCAAGATGTTACTCTTGGTAATGCTGAAGAGATGTAGTTATCTTGCTCTGGTTAGCCAGCAATGATATTCATGCTACATCACAGGCCAGAATACTTATGTCCAGTAGATGAGAATGGTGTACATTTTAAAGCCTTCCCCAAGAAACACACAAATGCACATGTTATTTCTGAAGGTCTGGATTTCGTGGCATATACAAAACAAACAGAAACACAACTTCAAATCAAACCCAGCCACTTTGGACGTTAAACAGCCAACACAAAGCTGGATTAGGAGAGGGAACCGGGCTCATCTATAACAATCACTTTCGTAAAATCCCCACCATCGTCGAGTAAAACTGTGATGCAAGCTTATGATCTAAATCCGAGGATTACAGCTAGCCCACTCCGATGGTTGCCACAGTTATAGCGAAATTAATAAATAAAAATAAACAAACACATAAACTAGCCGCTCATGTGATGTGATTAAAGTGGATTCCAGATATTAGTGTCACAAAGCCAACTGGTTCCATCCAGTTTCCATTGCAAAGACAAATGTAACCAGCTTTTGGCGCTGAAGGTCAACTTTACTCATTTATTTAAATTTCTTTCGGCCTAACATTAAGGTCGATATTCGATGACACTGGAACAATGACCGAAGATAACTGATCAAATTCACTGCACAAAACAAGCTGGACTGGTGCTTATTTTTTTATTCAGAGTTGCGTATTTTCTATGGATTTTGTTTGCGTGGGTTCACGAGCGCGTGTGGAACAGAGGACAATAAACAAGCAAGCCGCGCCACGGCACAGCTCAACACAAACCACAGTCTGACTCTGCAGCCGCTAACGAAGTTAAAGATATCCAACATCACTTAGTTCAATGACAATGGGTGCACTGTACTCCAGCTGTACTTGTGATCGAGCAGATAAAGGTGAAAGTGGTTTTAAAATCTGACACCACTGTTATACAAGGAATAATTTATTTTTAAGGCAAAGACCCTATTTTCAATCATTTAAATTCTCTAGAATTTCCGCTTTTATCATCCACATTGTTTGAAGTGGCCGCACTGATAAAATAAGCCAAGTGACAGTGCCGTAGAATGTACTCAATGAATATCTGACATGAATAATACCAGAATGAACAAGTGAAATAATAAAAACATTAAACTTACTGAGGATGGCAAACCTGGGGGAACTTTCCGGACTTTCTTTGTCTGGACCTCTGAATAGGAAAAAAAAAAAGGCAATTACGAAGAATGATTTATAAGGGGCAAGTTGCTGGTGTTTATTCAACTCTGGGGTACACATGGCTGTACAAAGCTGTTAAAAATGCAAAGCAAAATACAGGCAGCATGGTGAGCAAGGACATAAGGATAAAAACGATACTGGCAAGTCTCACTTATTACAGACAAAGGCAGGCTGAAGTCAAACAGAGCAAGAATGTAAAAAAAAACAGAGAATATCTTTGCTCTTTATTATCCAAAGAAATTTATTGTTTCTTTTTAGCAGAACCTTTTTCGAACTATTTCATCAGAACAAAAAACGATTGAAAGTTTCTTATTGCTACATTGGGAAAAGAAGGAAGAACTTGCCGTTTTTACTTTCAATGAAAAGGAATGTAAAACTGCTCTGAAAGCCCCTCAAGGCTGTCATATCAAGGCCTGTTTTTTTCTTTCAGAATCCTGTTCAGGCACACAGTAGCTGGAGAGCCCCTTATATCGGAAGAGCTTTTTGACTAAAACAGGAAATATGAGGACTGCAAATGTTCAAAAGGAAGTCTTAACTAAAAATTGATGCAACATTTGAAAGGTTTTCAGTTACTTCACCATAAATGAGTATTTTATGTGGGATTATAATGTATTCTCCGGCTCCATAAAATCAAGCTTAAAAATAAGAAAAAAAAAACATTATATGTAAAACTTAGTATTAATGAATTTATTCACATTAAATGGAATCATTACAAAACAGTATTTATTTCACAAAAGAAAGTAGAAAATGTTACAAATGAGATGGGGCTTTAAAAGTACATTTCGTGCGATCTACAGTACTAATCTACAGTACCTCAAGGAAAATTAAAAATGCAGTGCAACAATGCTATATACAGTATGAGGAATAAAATCTGTAAATATGATTTAATTTGATAATATAAAGAAACTGCTTTTAATAGCACACTTTTGAAAATACTCAGAGTATGTAGTTCATGAAATCTATCTATAGATGAGTATTAGTGAATTTGTGAATACAAACATATGTAGTACTAAAATAAAATATATGTAGTATTAGTAACATTTAGAACCAACGTCTTTTCCCAGCACAGACATAATTGGTAAAGATGAGTATCTGGAGTTAACAAACACAACAGGAAAATGAAGAACAACAGCAAATCCAGATTGTTAGGAAAGGTTTTATAAGGATTGTGTAGCTGTACACTTAGTTTGCTGAATGGCAGAAGGTTATAACAACTCCCAGGGCACCGACTCTGAAATTGTCTTCAGTGTGTACCTGACTAAAGGTCTCTGGTCAGCTACAAGCCTGCTCTGGAGGGCAGCAGGGGATACGGTACGTGGGAAAGGAGAAGGGTGAAGAGCTAAATGCAGCTTGGAAGCCCCAGAGCTCACCCATTGAGTCGCTGTGCAGTGGTCTCCGCCGCGGATTATTACTGGAGTAGTGCTGATAATACTGCGAGCCTGGCTTCGTAGGTGAAATAGCCCCCGGACTGCCCAAGCCCATCTCTCCTCCCAGGAGGCTCGGCTGAAAACACAAGACAAACATACATGAGCCTCGAGAAAAAAAAAACAACCAGAATGATTCTGACCTTCCCAAGTGTCCTCACAAGCTTTACAAGTGTATTTCCAAGAACAGGAGAAGTGTGACTACACAGACACGTGCATCTAAATAATTATACAAATACATTTAAAAATGTTTATTTTTGTTTAAAGCAAGCTAAAATAAATCCCACAATTCTTATTTAATTTTCTTATAAAACACAGTAAACACAAACATTTCAATACATTCACATTTTTTTCTTTCTATTTTTAATATACAAAAAAAGGTCATACTGAATTTTGTGTAATTTATAGAGACAGTACCCTCCAAATTCTTGAAGTGGTCACTGCACATACTGTATCTCATAGACATTCACCTATATTTATTCCATACTACTGTAAGAAATTTCTTTAATTTTTGGTCCAATTCCCCCACACCAAGGAAGATGATGTAAAATCTCACTAAAGGACTCTTGTCTTTTAATGTAAAACAAAAAAGCACTGCTACATAAACAACACGTTCAGTTCTTACATTTACTGACATTTAGTTCTTACATTGTAGTAAAAGAAAACACGCTTTGCTGATCCACTAAAATACCTGCAAATCTGGAATCTGACAGCACGGTGTAAAATATTTTGCTTGACTGGGCTGCCTTTCTTTATTGTGAAAGTACACTTACCCACAGCGAGCATATCTCCTGATTAAACTTTGCACAGAAAACATTGTTCTCTTAATTAAGTTAAATTATTCAGCAACTAAAAGTGCATGTTGGTTCGTTAATTTCTGTAAAAGTGCCGGACTTTTCCCTGCAGAGGACTGGCTCGAGAGTCTGAACGAAGTGAGAGGGAGAGAGGAAAAGTAAAATTCCAACTTTATCGATACTTCAAGTTAACTTCCAGCTACTGAACTAATTAGTGTAGTTGATAAAGTACAGAAAGTGTTTTCCCTAATCTAAATTCTAATCACTGTGCCGCTCACAACAGACTTAGTAATGCTTCACTAGAACACCATTCACATGCAAAATACCTTAAATAGGCCAATTACAACTCGGCTCCTGTTCCCCTGTTAACCCACTGAGAGCTGAAGAATTTCACAAGCCTTTCGCATGATAAAACAAAGCCTCCTTGTCTTAAATAAAGTCAGTTTTTTTGTATTTTTTTAAGGGAGATGAAGGGGGGCAGGCGGTTGTGGTGGTGGCAGTGGTGGGTAAAGACGTCTGCTGAAACAAAGTGGCACATCTTCTATAATGAATCTTTTCAGGACCAAGTCGCCCGGCAACTCTGTAATAAAATTCTCATGCCGCTCCTCTGCCCAATTTCAGAGCTGACTAGTTGTCCCCAGCTGGCAGCCACTAGAAATATTAACAAAGATAAATGACAAACACCTGAACAGCAAAAACACCCCATGAAGGATTAAGACTCAAATGTTGATATTAATAACAGCGGTATGCCTACTTGGGCACAAAATGATGATTAGAAAACGAGAGGACATTAAGGTAATGGCAATAATGCAAAACAGAAAAGTACCCAGAAAAAAAAAAGTTGCTCTCCAGCTAATGGTTGTTTAGATTGACTTAACAAGTCTTACTCAAAATCCTGTTAACCCTTAAGTCTCTTTCAAGAGAAAAAAAACAACAACAACCAGATGCCCTAGCAGAAAAAATTAACACTGGAGAAGGGAGTTTTAATTATACTGTATAACAGGGGGAAAGATCAAATAGAAGCACTAGCAGTTCAAGCTTTGTCGTTTGCTTTAATAGCGTCGCAGGTCAGGAAAACTCCTTTTCAGTCGCTTGGTGACCTCTGGTTTAGTCTATCAAAGGAATAAGGCTGAAAAAAACACTCCTGCATCAGTGGAAGCTATTTGAACACTAAAAGGAGGAAAGATTTCATTCTGCAAATACAAGAGGCTAATAAAACTCCTTAGCATTCCAAGATTGGATCAGTCCACTTGATGTCCAACACAGCCACACATTTTCACGTGCTTTAAAAGCCTGATTCCAAAGAGAATTTCTCACATTGTGGAGCAGAATTTCCCAGTCCTCTTCCTATTAGATTTCAGCAATACTAGAAATGGGCAGCTGTGATTTACTGCCAGGGAAACCCCATTAATGTGAAAGAGGATAAAGCTTTCACTGTACACTTAAGATGTCGGTATGATGCCTAGTACCTGTCCTTTTCCTAAGAATGCTGAAATCAATTAAACTAATGATTATTATACTTTCTATCACTCAGGACAAGTAAGGCTTCAGTGCCACCAGGAGGAGAGGTACATGTATCTCACATTCACCCCATAGTGTCTGTGGCCATACTGTATAGATACACTATAAGCTTTTCACCTTTTATCTCGCCTACTGTTTGTCAATAATTTTTTAGTGTTTCCAAACACTGGTGTACATTCGGTAAAGCACAACTGCTGTAGGATGGGCATTTGTCATGCAAAACTCTGTCAGTCAATTTTCGGTGAAACAGTGACTCCTGCAATTTGCACTTACTAGCTTGCAACGATTTTAATGAGTGGTGTGTGTTTCCTCCAACTGGCACTAAACACCTGAAAGGCACTGTGGAGACAGCTGGGTATGTGATAGAACAAATCCATAGGTTCTCCTTCTCCTGGTGCAATATAGGTGATGCAGGTATTTGGCTGAGTCCAAAAAATTGGCAATACCATAACAAAACATTATTAGGCAGCAGTTTGGGGTAGTGGTTAGGGCTCGAGGCTCATAACAGGAAGACTGTTGATTCACATTCCAGGTGGGGCACTTCTGTCATACCAATCAACAAGGCACTTCATGCAGATTGCTACAGTAAAATGCCCAACTGTGCAATTGGATACAAATATAAGCGGCATCTTGCCCTTTTTTCTGAGCTTTTAAGGGCCTGGCCAGATGTTCTTTTTCACCGACGTGATGGCGTTTTTAAAAATTATTTCCAGAAATTTCAATTGGGAAACGACAACTGTTAATCAAGATGGCTCGATGGACATAAGCATCATACTAGGACAGGTAGGATAAGGACTGTGGATGATTTCCTCCAAAACACGCACTCGTCAGAGGAATGCACCACTCTTCAAGCTGCATGTTTCCCCAGTGCCAACCGGAGAGTTAGCACACCACAAGGAGAAGTGATGGCGGCTCTCATTGGCAACAGCGTAAGCTCACAGTTACCTCGACTGTACGGCCAGCAGAGGACGCTTATTCAAACCCACACAATCCCATTGATGTTTGATCCCAATTATTTGCCATTAATCTGGGGAACCTTCCATAGAGTTTGCTACTGGGATGTCCCAGACTTAAATAATTAATTTCTAGACTGAAAGTTTCAACTTGTGACATTGGGACTGATATGGACTGATGTGCATTAGGACTGAGTTTCAGATCTGTACAACTTTACCATGTGCCCATTACACAAACAAACCAACACACCAAAAACACAGTTGTGAAAGAAACCAATTACAACCTCAGCAGTTTAAAAAGACAGATACGGCTGCTTATGGAAATATGGTGACATGCGATGACTTTACCAGCTATGCTGCCACAGTGGGGGGGGGAATAAAAGAAAAATACTCTGTTCCAGTCAGTCACACAGTTCAACCATCTGATCCTCTCTTTCTGAAATATAGCTGAGCTTTTCGTTCTGCTATCACAGAAGATGGGTTTTACTGGTAAACAAGTCAAATAATTTTCTGCGCCTAGATAAATAAAAGAGAGAATGCATTGAAAGGCAAGCAGTATATCACAATCATATTGAACTCCTTTACATTTTAATGAGAAGCTTAAGTTAACCCAGCCAACAAAGTGATTTTTACCCCGAGATGACACTTCACATGTCCCAGTCTGCTGCACTGAGAGAGTAATTTACTACACTTCCCACACTGACTGTTACTTAATGTCTTCCAAAATGCGTATGCATTTTCTCTTTTCATAGGAAATAACCCTGAAATGTGTTTCTTTTGTTTTGTTTCATACTTTAACTACTGGACAAAGTTATGACCTTTATAACGATGTAAGTATAGTATATTCCAAAAAGGACATATAACATTGTATTACACTTGCATGCTATACAGCATTTATAATCAAATGTGTGAGCTCTGGAGTACTCTCGAAAGGAGAAGGACAGTGGAACAATGGAAACAGGGACAGCCAAGGACAATTCCAGGTTAATGCACACCAGTGTCCTGCTGCCCCAGAGTCTCTGAACTACACAGATCAGCCACCACAATTGCTCTACCAGTCCATATATGGTATAGATCTCAGCTGCCCAACTGTAATATTGTCTTAAGTTCATTTAAGATTCTATTAATTCTCAACAGAACTGTAAACATCATTTAATCTGCTAAGCAGCCAAAGAATTAATGCATCCAGGACTAATGAGCTGCATTTTCCTGTTTTTGCTCCAATTCCACTTTGACAACTTTGAAACACTCACCTCACAGGCCTTCCTGGCTTGATACTGTGTACGAGTGCCAAAGTCATGGGAATTTTGGATTTTGTTGATATCAGCCCAGTAATATGAAGATATCACTTAATCCCTCCAATTTACAGGAGAAAGCTATTTCATGACATGTTATGGTCCAGTTCCTGTCAGAACACTTGTCTTTCTGTTTGCACTCACACTAGCAAAATGGTCCTTCTACTTCAAAAATGTAAATATGAAGAAAGTATGTCAAATATTTATTACAACGAATTTTAGTTTTTGTTGTACCAAAGACGAATAAATACACAGTTACTTCATGGTAAAAATTCTGTGATTATTTTTTCTCTCCAAAATTCTGTTGTAGTCATAACTGTTCTTTAAACAATAAATCAGTATTAACCATCTTAATTTAGTATTTTACAAATAATATTAAAGTCCCTGTAAATGAGAAGAAACCATTTGGCCCATCCTGCTTGTTTGGCAGCTAATTGATCCCAGAATATCTTCCAGATGTTTCTCCCAGGGATCCCACAGAGTTAGTTTCAGCACTATGGCTGAGTAGTTTGTTTCAGGCACCTGCAGCTCTTTGCGTAAGCAGGTCTACATATTCATTTTGAAATGTATGTTCTCTCACAGTACTTTGTACTTTTGGCCCTTAGTCCTTCTTTCATTTTTGATTTTGAAGTAGACACCTTGGGTTGAGTTTACCTCAGAGTCCCCATGTACTCTAATCTCCCCTGTTCAAGTCTAAAGACCTTTCTGACCATTTATCGTACATATTACCCCATGATTTTTTTGCTATGATTTATTACCACGGTAGTGTGGTACTATTTTACTATTCTAATCTGTCAGCAGTGGAGATTGAGCCCCTGTAACCTGAAACCTGTCCATCTATAATGTCCTTTCTAGACAACAACTATACCTTGCTGCCTTGATTTGCATACTTTTTCAGGGCAGTGATGCTCATTTTGCAACAGGGTAACCAATATCACATAATATTCCTAATGAGGCTTTTACAGTACACTATACAATTAGAATTAAACTTGCCTCTGTTTAAGCAGAACACTATTTATGCAAGCATGTTATTGGTCTTTCTGCCTCTTCCTTGAATTGCTGATTCAAGTAAGATGAGATACAGCATCAACATATAGGCACCTACATTTTTCATAGGGAATTTGTTCAGGTTCAACCCATTTAATATTGTGGAAACAGCATGTAGCACTTCCCACTGGTGCACATTAAATTCCTTTTGCAAAGAGTACATACTTATTGCATGTCCGAATCTCACTGCATTTCTTTTACCTGCTTCTATATCATTTGCAAAACCACCGGTTTTGTATCATGTGCAAACCTAGTGGGTTTATAATTTTTACAGAAGAGCAGCATGCCTAATACAGATCCCTGTGGTACTAAACAAGATATTTCACTCTTAGTTGAGGCTTTAGACTTCATTATTTCACTGTTAAAATCCCTTTGTAGTTTCCATTCAATGGTATAAACACCAAACACAAAATAGCGTACAAAACTAAAACTCAGAAAAAAGAAAAAACATATTTTGATAGTACACACAATAAAAAACAATCTGGTAAGAAAAATTTAGCACAGGTCTAGACAACAAAACCAACTGCAATAAAACAATAAAAGGCAGTTCTTCGGTAGGTGCTAAGCTGAAGCTGTAGCAGCACAGAAGTAAGGTCCATAATGTGCACTGATAGGTCTAAGAAAGCAAAAAGTGCACAGTATCCATTAAGTTCTTTACACATCTGTGACAATACATTTAGGTTCAACAGATACAACTGACTCCTTAACTGCAATTTCATCACTCTGTGGCACAAGGAAAACTTCAGGTTTGTAAGGGTTTCATATTGCAAATGTGTATATAGTTAAACCATATATAATCCTAAGGGGATTTAGCTTTAGGACTGCCTGTGAAAAATCATGAAGTGTGGCTACAGTTTGAATCACACCATTTCTCAATCTTAATTTTTTAGGAAACGGTTTGCACCTGAGCATCCGCGCCAGTCTCTCACATAAGGGGAATTGGGATGCACAGGAAAGAGCAATTAATAAAAATGAAGTGCTGGCACTGCAGTGCGCACCTGTACATCAGCTACAGCTGACTCAGAAACTGTATAAAAATATCCAAGCGACCCAAAGCAGTTTCCTGCTTCCAGCCACTCACAGAAAACAGCAGCCAACAAAAGAACAATGTTTATTGCTTTTAAGGACTATCCTCTCCTCCTGCTATGTCACCCGTTTGCTCTGGCACAAGAGAAGGGTCAGGAAGTGTGATTTGGAGACCTCGGTATGAACTGTAGGGAAGTGGGTGCTTTGTGGAGACACTGAGCAATGGGGGAATGAGATCATGGCGAAACAGTTCAGTGTTTAGAAAGAATCCTCTGTTTCACATGTACTGTAAACTCCAACTCTTAAGATAGCATTTTAAGCTGGTCAATGCATAGAGAACCATCATTGCTTAATGATACTACCATGCCACACTGTACAAACTGTACAAATCTTTTGAGTTTATGAAAGTTTATTATCACATTTTCCAACGATCTCAGGACTGTTATTTAACAGAAACACTGTGTAAGATTACCAAACATTTGGTCACACTTTAGCTTAGGGGTTGCATATTGGTACTTTATAAATATAGTGAGCCAGTTGTAAAATATACATCTAAAGTATTATAGATGGAACAAGCTACCTCCTGTAAATTTCCCTGGAGTTAAGTGGCATTGGTCAGGTATGATCAGGATTAGAGTTCTGTTACTAACATGCAATTAACCTAAAGCAGACATTGGTTCTATCATTACTACCTGTTAAATTTTGATCAATGATCTTTGCAACTCCTAATCAAACATATTTCCAAAAATGTCAGGGAATCCAACAATGCCACTGGTGTTTATTTTTATTGCAAAATAAAGCGGAACCAGAAATAAAGCAGAAAGCAAAACCTGAAAAAAAAACCTTTAGAGAGCCGTTGCGATTTTCACATTAACCCCTGAAAATGAATGCCCAAACTTTCAGCTTGATTTATTATTTCTGTGTATCACGGCTGGAGATATGGGGATGAAATGGACATATGAAAATCTGTAAGGATATCAATTTCCAGGAAATGTTTCTGGTTGTGTAATACAAGTCAACAAAAAAAACATTTGGGGATTTCAAGTACATGCTTAGAAAATCCTTTATGTCAGACAACAGGTTTATTCTCTACACTAAAAAGGCAATGTTTAGAATTCTCATTCACTTACTGGTGACATACATTTGCTCTTACACTTCTCAGAGGTAATGAAATGAAACTTGAAAGGTTTGGCCCTTGTAAGACCTGAGGCCTGCAGTCAAAACAGAACAAAAGTCCGGAACAGTGTGATGACACAGGTAATCACTAAAAAAATGAAGATCATAGCAACACTCAGTCTGACTTGCTCGCTCACAATACACATTACCTTTAGTCTCAGTCATTCATAAAACAAGCTCACTAAAAAGAGCACAAAGATGAAAAGGAGCTCTTTAGTGTACTCCAACTCAAAACAAACAACAAAAGCCCAGCACAGTACTGAATCATCACATAAATCTTTTTTTTGAACATGTCCTAAATGAAATTTGGAGTTTGACAATAATTAACAAGTCACTTTATGCTGCAGCTGCTGATTTGGGGTGTTACTGCTGACCGTGATGTACATACCACGCATAACCATATATCTGAAATCTCACTGTTGAGATTGCTCCTCACAGCAATTCAGACCAAGACCTAGCTCTTGACTCAAATGAAATACTTGTCAAGCGCAATAGATGAAGTGCTCTTATAAGAGACTTTTATAAGATGTAAAGATCAGTGGATCCCAGCCCGCTCGTCACTGCCTCATGCTCAGGTGAGTTGACAATCGAAATGGTAATGTCAGGTAGTGCACAATAAAGAAAAAAAACAGACAAAACAAAAGTGAGGCTAGGTTCTGCTCCCTAAATATCCTTAACAAACAACTGAAACTCCTGGTAATACTACACCGACATCACTGCGGATGCACTGCAACACATCAGGAATCATTTAATGACAGAGCCACCAGCAAGCATCCGAGAAGTAGAAAGGATGACAGCTCTACAAAGCAACCCTCAAAGACAGACTCTGACAGCTCTGTTCTGTTCTCTATCTACTGACAGCTGCTCATACTGCAAAATGGGAGACTGCTGTTTGATGCAGCACTATCCAGAGGGAAAGGGTTAACGCAGACATCCATAATACTTTTAACGTCAATCTCACCCTGATTTAAACATTCACGGAACACCGACGAACAACAGGTTTACAAGACTTGCGGCGCACAAGCAGAATGCAGTAACCCTCACTTGATATGAAACAGAAATAAACTACGCAGCATCAAAACTTGACTTACTGTGTGTATGTGTATCCATTTCTTTATATATAAGCAACACACATACATAAAGGTATTATGATTAATAGTAATAAAAAAGAATCTGCCTGTTTGAGTTGGCAGATGTGTCTAAATTATTACAGGCCCTCTCATGGGAATGCATACAGAGGATCTTCAAACTAGAAAACAGCTGTTGAAAATTAACATTATACCACACACATGTTCTTGAAATAAATAAATAAAAGCATCCTAACAATATCGAGCTTGTGTACCCCACTCAGCTGCCATACACTTGTAACAGTGATAAAAAATTGTTTGTGAATGAGCATATGTAACCATAAATTCATCTTGCTCACCAAACATCTAGAAACAGAACCTATTTACTAATTAATAACATATAGTTTGAGGTTTCATTCATAGGTCACAGAATATAGTATATTATGTAATGTACTTTATATTATATATTTAATATACTTTATTATTTATAAATATTTTTAAACTGGATAACAGCAATACAATAAATAATGTATTATATTTACCTACATTAGCAATGCCTTATAACTTTGATTATCTATCACCGTTTATTTTATTTGTCACGTAAAGGATCTTCAAACAGATGTCAAATTTCATTCTTAATTTTTATTTGAATACCTTAAGTCCAGTAAGTGTTTGGTAATAATGTCAGAAAATATGAGATGTCAAGATTTATCATTTCTGTGAAACAAAACTCTCAAAAGGGGGATAGTAAAGATGTGCATGAGTGTGTGAAAAAGTTAGAGCACTGACAATCCCCCATTCATTTTTACAGCACCATATTTTTCAGAAAGCTAATTTCAGAGATAAGTGTTTAATAAAGGCATTCATCAAAAACTAGGCCGATTTTTCAAACCTTACATTCCTTATCATTTCAAAATCAGCGTTGCATGACCATATTTTAGCTATCATCATTCAGAACCAGCAGTTCTGTCATTGATGTTTATGCTGTACCTTAGCAAATACAAGGTTTTGATCTCAAACAGCAGCAAAGATAGATTTATGTTGTATAAATGTGTATTATTACATATCTATCAATTTATTGCAATAAAAGTGTTCATGATATAATAATATTATACCAAAAACACAAACATTAATAGAATACATTTTGTTACATAATGCGATGCCAATGTTGAGATTATAACAAAGAGAAACCAAACATGTTCAGGTCCATCTCTACAATCAAATCCCTTTAGAGCTCAACTGATTGCTGGCCAGTCTATTACTGTCAAAACAGGAGATCTCACTGTAGCGTACTGCTGTAGGTTCTCTACTGAGATTTTTATATACCGATATTACACTTCTAAAAGCTAGCTGCAAGGATAAATTCTAAAGCCAGCTCAGAGTTAGCTTAGAGGCCAGTGCAGCCTTAAATAATTCCTGACTTCCCTTTCACATTTACACATGGAAAAAAGTGAAAGAATTTGCATGTGCAAATTAATCATAGAAACTGCATAAATAAAATAAATACTTTGAGACTCCATTAAACAGATTAAAAGCTTAAGTCTGATGGGAGCGTAGATGGCACATCTTAGACAAAAAACCCTGCTTCAGACCTAAAACTGGGACACATTCCACCTTTCAGCAGGACAATGACACAAAGCGCAAGGCCAGAGCTACACTAGAGTGGCTTAAGAACAACAAAGTGAATGTCCTTGAGTGGCCCAGTCAAAGTCCTGTTTTGAATCCTATTGAGAATCTACACAGATTTGAAAACTGCTATCTATAAGCGATCCCCAAGCAAAACTGAGAGAGGTTGAGCAAATCTGCCCGGAGGAATGGGCACAAATTGCACTGAGCTGCTATGCAAACTTGGTACAGACTTACCCCAAATTTCTTGTGGCCATAATTGTTCCCAAATTTTCTTCCACCAAATATTAAGTTCACAAGTCTGAATGCTTATGCAATCAAAATATTTCAGGTATTTTATAACTTATCTTGCCCTAGTCCCCATTTAAGTATTCACTTTTTGAATAAAAAAAATAAGTTTTAAAAACATGCATCATTCTGGGACCCTATTTACAAGGCACTAAATTTTAAATGTTTCAACTTCACAAACTACAGTGGCTCCCCATTCAAGCTGGAGAGACCCCAGTGAGGCCTTGTGAAAAGGTGATTGCTCAAGGCTTTGAAGGCACAGGCTCAGATCCCTGCTATAACTCCATAGCAACAAGGCCCTTCTGGTCTGAATCGGAGAGTGAGTGGGATTACTTGAGCTTCTTCAGAAAAAAACAGATGTAGCCATCAACACTACTAATTAACAGGCTATATTACAAACAGCAACTACATACAGCATCAACAGGAATTACGTAGTCCTACATTTCCCATTGTGTTGATATAATACTTCTTAAATTCCAATGTGGCAAAAGAAATAAAACACTGGAATTTATATATTATGGAAAACACTGTGTTTATACATTAATTTAAAAATGTTTGTAGGTTTCTACTGTATAGTAGATTTTTTGTCAGGTCTGTTCTTGTATCATATCAGTGGGCACAATTTTCTATCATTTTAATATCATTCATGTGGTCAGAGAGGCATGGGTATTGACTTAATCGTGCCTCCAGAAAACTTAAATGTTGCACCTTTTTTTTCTTGGAATACATCTCCATTACGAATCATTGCACGATCACAATTCCAAAAGCACAGTGCAGATAGATGTCCCATACAGCACACAAAGAAATGAACAGTTCAGTTTCTCTAAGAGTAGATTACAATGATACCAAGTACACAACCGATCCACCTAAATATTAAAAAATGGGAAGGCAATCTTGATCTTTGTCACTTGATAAATGGAAATACTTCACCTGACTTGCCTTTCTGCAATCACTGTAGTCTTGAGAGATGATAGAAAAAGATTCTTGTTCTAATCTGCTAATGGAGCAAAAAAAATCAGTACAAATATTTCAGGAAGTCATACATCTGTTTGTCAAAATTAAAGCTTTTCTTTCATACTGAGACAATGTTCCCAGTATAAGGCCAAGTGGGCTTGCATTTCCTCCTAGCGCTCTATTGGATAGGAGCAGAAGCCAATGAAAAGCAGGGCTTCTCTCACTACAGCCATCACTGTACTCTGTGGGGAGGCAGGATGTTGTGAGCCTTCCCCTTCTCGTGCCAGTGCCTTTTGCCTTGACCCTTCCCAGTAACTAGATACACTGCAGCTAACCACCACAGGAACTGAAGACTTTACACTGGGGAAGAGCACTGGGAGGCTGCCCAGGCCTCCTACCCTCCACACTGACAATCACATTCCAAAGATGTTTCCGCCACAGAGGAATGGCTATAAATTTCTTTGGTGTTGACTCCTGTCCAGATCGACAACACACAATCGGCAGCATGCAAACTGCTGGCTTTTGACCTGATGCCACACATTCTGCAAACCCACCCCACTGCACAGAATACCTCATGTTTTATTTTCAATACCAAAGTGATTTTACGTAACCTTGGAACTTACGCAGACTGATTAGAGAATCAGTAATCCTCTTTCGCTCTACTTCGGAAGCTCAAAATAAATAAAAAAAAAACAAGAAGGGAAAAAAGTGAAGCTGATCGGCTACCCTACGTAAAAGACTGATAATAAGATCTTTTAAAAAGTGTCCTGTATTAATGTTCAGACAGCCAATCTTTTTTTTTTAATCCATTGCAGGCCACTGTATTAAGATATCAAAGCTGGTGTAGGGGTCTAATAAAATATTGATTTAGAAAATAGGTGGTGAGGATAGCAACTGCATGAATGTTTGATCACCATAAGCACATTCCCATGAGGCAGATAATGCCAAGCATTTGCCAGCTTACTGATTATATATAAAAAAAAAGAAACAGGCTTGGTAATGAAAACGTAAAAGAAGGGCCTGAAAGTGTCGAAGTCCTGCCCCGAGCAGGCAGCTTCGGCACACTCCCCACAGTGCACTGAGCTGACAGAACAGAAGAGCATTCAGGTTAATAATCCCACCTCCCACGAGAGAAACCCACCGCCACAAAATGGAAGATGAAAACACCTTTTAACTTGTGAACGGAAGTAAGACTTTCTTCACAGTTGGGTAAAATTTGCGCACGCGGTTGCATCACTTCCAAAAAAAGGTATTCAAATTTATACAAAATGGGAAAGCCGCACAGTCCCAGGACCCAAACGGCAACAGAGTATTCCCCCAGTGATACGAGAATTAAAGAAAACTGTTAACAGACGCTACCTGCCAAGAAGCTAAAACACTACTTAATGACACTGAGACTCAGAAGAAGATGAGGAATGCCTTAGTGTGATGAAAATGCATTAGACAGTTGTGTTTTTTTACTGTTCTAAGGTCTAAATGAAATATGATAATTTGATCAAAATGAAATTCAGCTCCCATGTAGCTTGTACAGTTTTTGTAAGTTGGCCTTCATGCGTACAGCACACCGGGCCATTAGGAACATTAAACTGAATGGATAAATAAGTATGTCAGCTGAATTCAGTCTCCTTGTTCCATGTCAAAATTTCCTAAGATGCACATTAAAAACCTCAGAATTAATTCTAATAAATGAAATTATCATTAAACATGCCAAACCAATTAGCAGGCACAAATTCTGCCTTATGAAGGAAAGCAGATGAAGTTAAAGGAGTGCTAGAGGAATTACAGCAACACTGAGGTCAGCTGATGCTGAAGCACAATTGCGTGTTTTTGCAGCATCGTAATGGAAATATACACTTGCTCAGTGTATATTTTTCTTTTGAATTCTCTTTATTTTTCCTGCTTACGCAGGCTGTTCTTCAGAGCATTCTGCTGGTAGCCGGCTGGCCTTGACTCCCAGCCAAATGTATTTCAGTCACAAAAATAAACAATAAATCATAGTGCACTGGCATTCACAGTTCCCCAAGTCACCAAAAGGAACAAAAATAAAATCCTTTGTACGAGGTAAAGTGTATATCGATATGCTTTTTGAAATATGTTTTAATGGCATATCTTATAAAAAGCGCAATTTGCTGGGATTTATTGAAATTAAACTTTTTGGAAGCCAGAAAGAGACTAAACATGAGATGTGACAGCAGAAAAGTAAAGTGTTTTCCAACAACATTTTTTTTTCCGCTTAAACTAAACCTTGAAGTCATTACTGTAGACCTGCATGAGCAGTCGCACCAGTCTCCTGACTTCCGACGGTTTGAAAGAGATCAGCCGGCCGCAAGTGGCAGGCAACACTGCTCCCACCTTCACATATAATTCCGAATTTTGGCAGCAGTTGTTTTCTTAGGATTAGGCCTCTATGGCATCTCCTGCTGCTCCGTGTCTTTACAGTAGACAGTTTCAGCCTATTGCTCTGGTGGGTGGCTTGCTTCTTCCCTCAGTGGTCTGGGAGCTCCCTGGCATGTAGGGGCGAGGCAGGCTCTAGTCAAGATCAGCTGAAGGTCAAGAGGGACCCCCGTGCCCCCAGCCTCTCTTGCCAAAGACCTGTGAATCCCACCTTCCTCTAGAAACAACCAATACAACGTAGAACGCCTGTCAGAACGAACAAAGACGCGTGCTTAAATCTGGCTCAATTCGATATTCCAAACAACCAAAATTATATAATGTCAAATTCCTTCTCGCCAGTACACAGTCCCAAAGCTTTGTAGAGAAGACTATTAATAAAGCATCCCAGAAATAGCCAAAACAACAGTAAGCATTTTGGATTTCTGTAAGGTTTTCCACTCTAATTTGAGACATACTTACGATTGATAAGTGCTGGGGTTTTTTTCCTGATGATTTCAAATATCTTGAGAATGAATTCTAAATATGTGAGTTTTTCCCACCGGGTAAAAAAAAACAATCCCAGAGTAAGGTCTGTACTTGCTCACTCATCTGTGTGCAATTTGTTTACAGAGCTTCTATCAAATTTCTGCTCACCACTACGAACTACAAGGGTTCAAAGGCCTGAACCACTTTCTTCTAAGCGAACATTGTCACTGACGAGTGTCCACTTCCTCCTAAAAAGGCCTCACAGAGGGTTTGCAGTATAACAGGGTGTGTGCTAGGGCAGAGTGAGTCAGTTTGTTATTCACTCTTTGGTACAGCATGTGGTTTATAGTACAAGGTATCATCTTTGTCAAAACCACATTTGAAGCCTGTGACCTCTCAGTCCCTTTAAATGTAAATGTCACCGAGGTCATTTCTTTGCTCAAGGTCATTCACATCGTCATTGGCTGTGGAATGACACCTAAGGCAGTACACACTTTCAGAGAAACAGCTGTATCCTTTTAAAAATAGTGGAGTCTTTTATTTCAGGGTATTTTAGGTGAATCCAGATAATGTTTGTAGTCACATTAAACCACAGGAGTTCAGGCTCTGGATATTAAACTACACTTAGCAGTGATAGCTTATTGTGCACTGAATACAATCAACTGAAAGTAACAGTAAAAACCTCAGGTGAATTAATGGCATTCTAAGAAGAGCTGACAACACAACTCCTTTATCAAATGTGATAAATACAGTAAGTAAAGGTTATTAAATGTAATCTAGTAAACTAAATGAATTGGTGAAGAAGAGTTTTTTTTTCCAAATAGTGAGTTGATAACTTCAACATAACATAACTGCAAAGAGAAACTTTGAGAATTATAAGCACCAAGAAACACAAGTGCTTTATTTTATGCATTGAAAAATTACAACTGCAGAAAAAAAGGGAATAAGTGTACAGGTTTCACAGCAGTTTGTGACCCATATTATGTAATATGCTGGAAATATTTAAGATTTTATATTTATATTTAATGAGGTCTGAAAATTGGGCACTGCTGGTCCAACATTACATAACACGTTTGTCACCTACTGCTCTGGCCTTTATTTTTTCATTTTTAATTCCCAGGCTCTTGGCTGATATGCTAGAATTCTCTCCATAAGGAATATACTGTCAATTCTGTTGTGGCTAGGGACTATGTTCCTTAATTCCTAATTCCTGAATGAAAAATACATCTAACAAAATACATCTATGCCAAGATGTTATGATATATTTTGGTCCATTATGATATTCTTATTGTATAGGGCTAGCACATTGATTATACCCTCAAAAGACCCTGAAAGTATGGTGTAAAAATATAACAGAAGGTCATGCTTGCAAGATGGACCAGAAATTGGGGTAAATGAGGTAAAACACCGTCTGTCAAGTCCTGCTCTGATGAAAGCTCTGTGCTTCAGAAAGAAAGCATTTCTGTAAAAGTAGAGCCAGAAGACTCTGGAGAATGATTTCATATCAAAACCTCAGTGGAATTCCCACTGCACCGTAGATCTATGTTTTTCGTTAGACATATCCCGTATAGTTACGTCAATCATACAAATGTGCCTGTCCTTTGATGGCTCTGTCTTGTCAGCTGTCAAAAGAGATTAATTTCAAAGCATGATAATTTTTCATAAATGACAAGAACCTTTGGCCTTCAGACTTCATTTCACACAATGGAAACACACTGTACCCTTTCCTGAGACAAGAAGAGGTTTTCTTCTAAACTTCCCTCACAGTGACTTACTGCTGACGTTTCACCTTCCCTAGTTTCACCAAGTGGAATATACTAGCGTCCAAAACATTTAGAATCCAATAAGAGGACACACAAGGACGAGCTGGAGGTGATTTTCAAAACTTAATCCCTGAAAACCAAGCTTTTTAAAATCAATATTATGAGATCAGCATTACAAACATTTTAATCACAAATCTGTGAACACAAAAAAAAACATTCTTGTCAGCAGCAAGGAAAGAGAAGTTGTAATTGTAATTTGTTATTTTAGCATATTTGCCTACTTTTAAAAGAACTGCAAATCCAGTTATTATACATAATTAATGAGTTTGCATTGTTCTGGCATTTTATTTTGCCTGAAATCATGTACAAGATGTAAAACTCTAACAAGGCACAAACAAGCAGATTTACTGTTTTCCAACTCCCCAAATACAGGAAAAAAATTATCATTTCTGAAATAAAAAAAAATCAATTAAGTTTCTGAGTCCCCATTAAAGAGGACTTGACTTCTACAGCACAGCCCCTCATGGCATAATAAAGAGCCTACATCTGGAGTTTAAAGTCATTCATTGCCATTGAAATGATGAAGCCAAGATATTATTTTCATCACCATACTATACATAATTTCTTATGTCCACTTTTCATACCTGATACACAAACTATATTACATCAGCCATCTGACGAATGTGACATGAACCAAAAGCATGGAAAGATGGCTATTAATTTGCTCCTAAGGATATCGAGAGATAGTTCAAACACATGAAAGAGGAACAGAACTCAAAAGTACCAATGTACGCGGATAAGTAGAAATGTGGCTGCATTCATGCTACATGGAGTTCTGCACCGTGGTGATAAATATGAAGGCAAAGACATTTTTAACCTCCTCTCCCATTAACTTTAACAAAAGTCTGAACACGGACACTTCTTGTAATGTAAGAAAAGTAAAATTGAAAAGAAAAAAATCCTGTTGAACATATCTGACGTTTCTGTCTGGCACTGACACTTATCTGTCACTGCCAGATTCGGATTTAAATCATATTGCTTACCTGGTGGCAACCTTGTAAGTTAGAATCTCTTCCGTACGAATAGGACCCTCTATCTGTTTTGCCTGGGAGAAAAAAAAAAATGAAACAATTAAGCCGCACTCACAAATAGTCAGTTCCCTTTGCCTTCTAATCCTAGGAAATGTTCTTTAACAAAGATATTACAGTACTGTAACGCATTTTCAAAAGTAATGAAGAGACAAAGGTGATGAATTAGAGCTCAAAAGCTAAAGGAAAATAATACAGAAAAGCATCTAAGAGCTTATTTTAACTTACACTAACAAAAGAAACAATATCCAATTATTTTCTTTACTGTTGCCCTACACAGATAGACCACAATTCTCACGTATTACAAGAATTCTTACATATACAGCCTAAAGTTCAAACATCCAAGCAATGTTTTTCAGCAAACAGTGATGGAACAACACAGTATTACAAATTCTGGAACACTGAATTATGTTTTTGTTCTACAGATTTGGAATAGTCAGTTGTATGAACTCATCAACCCTTTAACCAGGAAAGGAGAAAGATGACTGCATATATACCACTCCAACAAACACATACTTTCAATTTCATTTGATATTTGCTACTTACATTATAAGAACATAACGCAGATAAAGCACAAGAAAAAAAATGGTTACAAACAAAAAGAGGACATTTGGTAACTAGCACAGATCGTAGTAAGTACTTAACAGGACCAAAGATCTCATCTACCAATTTCGTGAAAATCCCAGAGTATCAACTTCAACAACATGGCTGGGTAGCTTGTTTTATACTTGGACATTTCTTTCAGAAAGGAACTGCCTCTTGTCCTGATTGAAAAGATAAAGGGTACTGGCTTCAATAATATGACTGGGCAGCTTGTTCCATACTCCCTACAGGAAGAGGCAGCACCAGTTACAGGAGAAGTGCAACTCTCAATGACATAACTGCAAGCTTACAGGCTCCTGAAACATCCCAAGACAAGGATACATTGTCCACCTCCAACCCACCCAACCCCAGAATTCCTAGACCAGCTGTTTGCTGCTGTTTTGAAGGGACGGGTTACACATGGCAAATGAAATAGCCCCGACTTTCAGCAAATCCCTTCACTGGTTG
Organism: Atractosteus spatula; assembly: GCF_055471065.1. NCBI lineage: Eukaryota > Metazoa > Chordata > Actinopteri > Semionotiformes > Lepisosteidae > Atractosteus > Atractosteus spatula. Next base: position 10,464,735 of record NC_142708.1, on the reverse strand, counting down.
AGCTACTGTATGACAGAGGCCTCAACACAGTATTATTTTTCATGAAGAAATCACAGTGTAGGTTGTGCAAAATGCTGAAGACAACATCATAAAGGACAGGTGCTTAGGCCTTTGTTAAAACAATGAAAAAAACTCTGTAGTGCATTGAAACGTTATCCAGTGAGAAATTAGACTGAGGGAGGCTGTTGTTGTTAGGAAGCATGCTTAATGACTTATTAAAAACAGGATCCATGAACAATAGCAATTATGATGTATAGTTTCCTGAGGAAAAAAAATAAAAATACAGAATAGGATCATCATGCACCGCATGGTACGATGTAAGCTAAGTACTGCTACTCGCCTCTATTCCTGTGCTATCCTTTGCAATATAACACACACAATATCATCAGAGTGGTAGCTGCTAAATGTTAGTTTATTACTACAAGACATTAAGAAGCTCGAGTGCAACTAATAAGACATTAATCTCTAAATTAACTGTGCCAACTCTTAACTGTGTTGTGGATTTAAACCTTTTTTTTTACATTTGCCTTTTTACTAAACAAGCATCAGGGTTGTAAAGTACAAATTTCCCAGTGATCTCTTTTACTTCCTATAAGTAGGCTGGCTCATGTAACAATTCTTGCTCCAGAACAGCATAATCAGCAAGTCTTTGAATAAAAGAAAAAAAAAGTACAAATTTATTGTCTGCACCGTGCCTTGAAAAAGCACCCTTGCACCTTTTTCACATTTTTGTTGTTTTAAAACTTGCAGTCTTGACACTTTAAAGTAGCAATTAATATTTATGTATAGAAGCAGAGCAAAAAGCACAAACCCAAAGCAAAAAAAAACCATAAATATTAAAAAAGAAAGAAAAATGGAAAAGGTATGATTGCATAAGTATTCAAAACCTAAAAAAATGTGGCAAACCTAAATTAGTTTAGGTGCACAGAATTACTTGACTGAACAACACAATTAGCTGGGGGACCTCTGTCTGTGTGCCATAACAGTGGCTGACATGATTTCAGAATACACCTATCTCTGTGAGGTTCCTCAGTCAGGCAGTGAATTTCACATTTATTCAGATCTGTGTTAGTGTTTTGTATATCCTCATCTGGAATGGATAGCAGCCATGTCATCCTGAAACTGACAACTGGCAACCCACTGAAGCTCAGAAGGTGTGAGCCTGGCTAGGACTTGGTTGGGAGACCTCCTGGGAAAGACTAAGGTTGCTGCTGGAAGAGGTTAGTGGGGCCAGCAGGGGGGGCTCACCCTGCGGTCCATGTGGACCCTAATACCCCAGTATAGTGATGTCATCCAGGTGGATGCTGTACACTGGTGGTGGTGGAGGGGAGTCCCCATTACCTGTAAAGTGCTTTGAGGGGAGTGTCCAGGAAAGCGCTATACAAATGTAGGGAATTATATTCAGTGAAGAGAATGTAGAGAGAATAACATATTTGGTCAAAATGTCCTGTTACTTGTCAGAGTGTTCATGACTCCTTACTGTATACCTTAACAAGGGCTCCACAACGTGCAGATGCAAAACAACCCCAAAACAGTCCCCTAGACAGTGTTTCAGTGTTTTCACCATTGTTCCATCAAACATAATATTGATAAGCATGTCCATAACATAACACATCCATATTCATACGGGTGATGTCAAAAGGCAGTTTTTGACACTTTGTATCCTGGAGATGGCAGTTTGTTGTGCCTGCAAAATTATGGTTGCCTCCCAAACCACTCTGTGAGAAAGATATACTTGCACCCTCTTCTCATCTCTTGTTGCCACTATACCTCTAACCTTAAATGTCTTTATAATGGACACTACAGTGGTCCATACAGCTTTTTAATTATCCCTCAACTTCTGGAAGTTGACAATTTATATACAGGTCTCAATTTCTATGTGCCTTAAATTATGCATGTGACTACAACTGAATGTTTTCTAAGGATTAGCTCCTTATCTCAGGAGGCCTCCATATACTGTAGTTACTGTACAAAGGCTTCCAACGTACTTCCAAACAGCAGAATGTTACTGCAGATAACACAGTGAATAAAGGCTATCAGGAGCCATTTCAAAAATATTTGACTGGTTTAAAGCCAATGCTGTCCCATTTATTCAGTGTACTCCACAGGGTTCTGTTCTGGGACCTTTACTGTTTAGGATTCACATGTTGCTTCTTGGCTAGATTATTCTTCATCACAGACCTGGGTTTCGTGATAACATTCAGATGTACTTGTAGACCCAATCAATCAAATCAATCGAATGCTGCGGTTTCTGCATTTCACTGGTGGAGACGTAAGTTTCTTTAGCTTAACTGGTGACTAGACCGAGGTTATGCTCAGAAGCTCCATACACAAATTTTATAAAACCGATGGTTTCATTGTTGTTGCTGTCGATGCTTGCTGGAAGTTTGAAACCAAGGAGTTACTTTTGTGTAAGTCCTCAAATAATACATTATTAGTTATTATTATTTGAAGTGTGTCTGAAGAACATCACGAGGGTATATTTCTGGGTATATTTCTTTCACATAGGTAACAGTGCTTGGTTAAGACTCTTGGTCCATCTAAATCTGAGGTACTTATTTGAAATGTATTATTTTATCAATATTTGACAACTACAATAACTTTCCTAATGTGGTAATCTTCTAAAGTACTGAATAAGCTTCAGTAAACCAAGAATTCTGCTGCTCATCCGCTAAGTAAACATACTCTGCAATAACATCAGCATATAATTCCCATTCTCCGTAAATTGCATTGGCTCCCCGTGAAATTTATAGTGGACTTTGAGGTTCTTCTGCTCACATATAAGGCAGTGAATTGTCTAGCTCTAGATTATTTTAAAGATTTATTGCATGAGTACAGTCCAGCTCTCCATCCGAGACCTGATGATTAAGGCCTTCTTATTCTGCCAGGCACCACACAATGGGAGATAGAGCCTTTACACGCTCAGCACTGCATCTGTAAAACTAACTGTCCAAATCCATTTGAGTCTCTGCGACTGCTGACATTTTCTAAAGTCTCTTAAAAACCTATCTCTTTTTTTTTAAGTTCATTATAATTAATTTAGCTACACTCTTGGTTTCACATAGTTTGCTATGCTATTCTTTTCTCCACTTTCAGTTTCTGCTGTGTATTGTGTTTGATATTGTACAGTGCTTTGACTTTGCTGAAACGTGATCATAAATAAATTATACAATTCTGTTTTTCATTAATATAGTTGAAGTGAAGTATTATTATTGAATGGGCATGCTATATGGATGTCTTGTGAACATGAAAGCCACAAAAAAAACAAACACTTATTTAAAAGGGACATTTTTACCACAAATAATCCAAAATTCAGTCAACTTTCATTTTAACAATATTAATTTAATTGAACAATATTTAACTAATATGAAAGACTCATACAGCCACTTTGGCAAGTATATGTAGTAAGATGATCAGAACATTGTTACTGTTATGTATTTGATATTGATTGTACCTGATTAATTTTGAAATATAGTCCATGTGAACTATTACAGTGTGTGGCATAATGTTTTGTGTTTTTGTGTAGTGCTACAAGTACTTTAGCATATATACGTTTTCCTTTGCAATACATTTCTGAAATTACCCTACTTTTACCTTGAAATGCACACAACACAGCACCAAGAAAAACAAAATGTGTTTTGTAAAGTAAGAACGAAGTGCAAGAAAGAGTACATTTCCACAATATAAAAATACTAGTTACACAGAAAGAGGATACAGATTAATATCTGACTCAGACTAATATCTCTATTTCAATCTCAATTTTCATTCTACACACATTCCCGAGAATACATATTTGCACTTCAATAGGCTGATGTAGCTTTCAAAAATAATTTGTTAATAATCAAAAGCAGTTTTAATGTACTGTGTTTTTAATGCACAGCTTGTTGAGTAGGAATTTAAAAATATTTCATTTTCATAGACAGTGCTTAGCAAAAGTCCCAGAGTTATTTATCTAAATTAAAACTTAGTCCAGGATTAGTAATAATTTGAAATCACAGATTAAATTTAGTCTTTTTTGTTGAGTTACCTACAAACCCTACAAAATACAACTACAAGTACCAAAAGGGTGAAAAGGGGAAGACACATGACACATAAGTGTGGAGAATAAATTAATTCAGTGTTTCTTCTGTAGATTCAATTTCAGTTTTTAAAGTCTACATTTTCATGCACCCATGAAGAATAGAGTGAATTATAAATTAAAATTATTAAAGCATTTTTCATCCCAAAGTTTTCCTAAAGCCCAAAACATACACTGTCGGAACCATTCACTACTAAAATCCAGCATCCTTTTATGCACCAGCAGCCCCTTTATGGATTCAAGTAGAAAAGAGAGAAGTCAAACTGAATTTAAGGAGAACTTTATGGAGGGCAGATTGTGTGTATCCACAGTGAAGTAGGAAGCCAGGGTTGAAACCCCTATTCTCATGAAAACTGTCAAGGATTCTGTAAAGACCAAGCAACCAGGACCTGAGCTTGATATCTCATTCAAAGGACAGTAGTCTCCTACAGCAGTCTCTCCAATCACCATACTGGGGCACTGCTTCAGAAATTCGGGTACAGACAGATGAGTGTCATGTACTAGTCGAACAGCACTACTTCCAACAGCAGTTTTGTACTCCTCAGAGATCTCCTAAAGCACTGTCCAGGCCAAGTGATAAAACAAGCACTGTTTCTGTCAGCACTGCTTTACTGCACTGAAAAAGCCGTTCATACATCCAAACCTTAGGATTATGGTTACGAAAAAAAGAATTCAAATATCGATGGCTTTTGATTTATTTTCCCCCCACAGTTTCATCTACAGGATTCCATTAGTGGTTTGTATAACACCCAGATTCAGTTTGTTTAGAGTAAAATAAACACAAGAGTTTTTTTCTTAAAAAAACACCAGACAACATGCCTTATTAAAGAGAAGCACAGAACGATAAACGTTTGGTGGTAGACTGAATGAAAAGCACATACAGTGTGCTCTGATGTTCCAAAACCAACAGAAGTGTGTTTAAGTTTACGATTTTAACCTAAACACAGAAACCCTAACAATGCTCACAAATTAGGAGTCAGGAAATTAAAAAAGGGGACTCTATGGTAGCGTACAGGAACACAAGTGTTGAGAACCTTCTACAGCAGGAAAATGCATTTTGTACAGAACAATCAAAACTAAGACATTTTGTTCTGCAGAGTAAACAATAATATACTGTATAGGATCTTTTATCAAAGGCTTCAGGAACTCTAACCCTCAAGATGAAAATGCACACACACATACTGTATACAGTAATCACACACAAAAGTAGTAAACTACATCATGTAACAGCAATACAGTATATTTTTGAAGATTACAAAGCACCGATTCATCCTGGAAAGAGGCAGTAAGGATTGCAGGTCAAATGATGAGGTCAGACAGAGGGACTCAATGCAGTCTCATACTTACTGCTCGGAAATTGTGAAATTCGGAAAATTTTGCTTTTCTGTGTGTGTTCTCATTCTCTTGCTGGCTAACCGTCGCTCTTCCAAGCATTGTTATCAGAACCAAATTCTTTATACTTCTCCATTTATGCCATTCCAAGAATATTCCTGAAACGTCTTTATTTTCATGTTTATGGGAAACGTTTTGCTGACCACCGGTCACCTGAGTGCTGAGTGCAGAGAAAAATCTCTGTAATACTATAACATGTAAGTATTACCAGTGCAATGTTTTGTCTTATTGAGAAAAGCCATTGGGTCGCTTGTGTAGCATTTAGACAACCTGAGTTAAAGAACAGCATACCACGTTAAAAAGTGTTGTTTGTAAGACACTGCATGTATATAATACACCCAACAGTTAATCTCCTTCAAACATCCAAATCTAGAAAGCTCTGTGTAAAGCAAACAATGTCTATATTCTAAGTGAATTAAGCACTAATACAGCATAACCCACTAAGACTCTGGGGTAAGTAGTAGTTTTTCTATCAGTCAAAATAAAATTATGTCAGGACTTAGTCCAGTGCATTCAAAATAAGCAGCTTTATTATATAGACCTTGGCTTCCATGGAGTTAGTGGAGTAGACAGCAAAACACAACCGTTCACACTGAATGGCTGTGTGTGTGCCTGTGTATTTATAGAGGACTTCAAATTGTCCTGAAACACCCCTGCTGATCTGCAGTTCTTCGGCTTGAGACACTGTTCCCCAAGTGACACAAGCAATTTGTCTTAGGATCTAAATATCCAGAAACGAATCAACAAATAATGAGGTGTGCATATGCCTCATTGCATGTCACCACGCGACAGTATGGAGCTATTCTGAAGAATATAAGGGCTATAAGGATATCTAATTTTCTAACCAAGAGAGTTAAATACACAGTCACCATCTTCAGATTACAAACTGGCAAAAGAGTGAATATGATATTGCATTAATGTATTGCAGCCTGGCCACAGAAAGTCAACAGAGAGACATTTTCTCTCCTTATTCTTTTCACAGGAATGATCGTTTCACTTGTGATTGACATAGATGATCATTATATGATGTTACACCCATTACAAATATTGCCAGCACTGCAAGGAAAAGAAAAACCTGTTATATGAAAACAATACGAAATGAGGAAAAGTCAAGAATAAAAACAAAGGCTATTTGGAACAAAAGAATTTAAAGGAAAAAAACATAATTCTTGGAATCTGAAAATCCCAATTCTTGGAATTCGAGTGGAGCAATATATGGTATACGACACATGGTATACATACCAACATACCAAGTTCTTTATAATTAACATTTTTAAATAAATGTTAATTCTCATGGATCATGACAAGAGATGTCTTTCAATATGTAAGTTGGAAATGTATTCTTTAAAAAAATTAAATCAAAGATGAAAAGCCTCCAACTTCGCCTTCTACATGGTGCTTTCTTTATTCTTAATCCCTTTAAATATTTTATTTGCTCTTCCCCCACAGTGGCCTCAGGTCTGAAGGTGAATTGTGTGCCTTCTTTGCCCAGGGAAAGGCAGTTTAATCTGCGTCCGCTCTGTGGCCAAGTTTCTACACACTTATAGACTTTCCAACAGAACACAATTTATACGCCATAGAGACAGGCTATAATCCGTGTGACAGAAAAAATATTCTGAAAAGAAAAAAAAATGGATAGGTTTATTTTGGAAATGTATTTCTGGTGTATGAAGTACAGAAAGCAGGTGACAGATACTAAGTGGTAATCGCCCATGTTTGTTTTAAATAGAAGACCGAAGTACTGTATCTGATACTTCTGTTAAGGCACAGATTAATACACAGCATTTTTCTCTTTAGGATCAGCATTCTGTGATGCGAGGCTGAAAGCACTAGACAACAGTGCCTTTCCGATTGTGTCAATAATAGATGCAGGTGTATTTTTAATTATTCAGTTACAACTCTGATCGGCCTTATAATCGGATCTACTTTGGTACATCAAAGTATACATAACTTCCGTATGGAAACAATTATATCTGATATTAGTATTGTACTTATAACATCAAAATAAAACAAATCACAAGGCGAGTTCAAATCCATCATTTCTCTATTTTAATTCCCCCCCTACATACATCTAGGTACAGTATTAGAATCCTTTTTTTCATTTATGAAAGATGTCATGGGCTGGAAAAGTGGGTGTTGAAGACAGAGAGGAGTGGTAAACTGGGGATACACACACAGATATGAAAGTATATGTATACACATTAAATACAACATTGTTATTTATGATATGACCTATCAGTACAATGACGACAATGAAATGACAATAGCAATGGCCACTTTCACTGTGCCACATTGCCAGGCCCTGTACTGCACATCAAGATCACTATTTTGAAGCCCAGGTAGCTTCTTCTGTACAGCAGCAATGAGGCTCAACAGGATAAATGTCCCCTTTCTCATTACAACCAGACTCATCCTTCTGGTGCCATTTTTGTGACGATATCAATTTTACAGACCATAGTTTTGCGATCATCTTACGAACCAATCTCCAGCTGCAAGAAGCAGCAAAGTCTTAATCACAGAAGCACGCAGTAAAAGATCACAGTTTTCCATCTGAGCTGACTGGGCAAGGGAAACACCTTTAGAGAACTATACCTGTTCTGCCTTAAATCTAAGCTGCAAGCAACTGCAAGGAACACCCGTCGTGTGTGTTCTGCAGAAAGACTCAATCACTTGCACGAAAGGGTTTAAACAGGCCTACAGTAAATCACAAAAACCTGCTTTCTGTAGCATTTCAAGAAAAGCAAACAAGCAAAAAGCAACTGGATTTTACATGAACACTTTAAATGTGGCCTACTACTTTATAACTTTCTTTACTGTTAACCACTGAAAGACTTGTTTTAACAGGCCTTGCCTGAAGACACATTTTACTAAAAACTGCAGAATAGTCAAATATAAATACAACATGAAAGACTCACTTACATATAAAGTCAGTGCAAAACAATGTGCTCTAAAACTGCTATACTAGTTTTCCTTGTCTTGAAAAAAAAAGCATAATAAACTGGAATTTAAGAAAATTTGTATTCTCCATCCCTGGGTGCCCCAGATAGTCAATATTATTGTTATTATTGTGCATGATACTAATAATAAAAGCAAACCTTCATTTGTGCTCTTCTCATTAAGTACTATTGTCACTATTGTTAACTATATTTAACTAGTTAATTAGTGAGTATACTCTAAACTATTAAGTAAAATAAGCATAACTATAAATTTAAAGAAGATTACTTAAAATACTTCACACAAACATTAGTCTTTTCCTATTATTCTGGGTATACATTTTTTAAGAAATTATTTTTAAAATTTTAACAGACAAATGTTTTAAAGACAGCAAATGTGAGACTGCAATTATTACTAAAATGTCATAAAACACATTCTTTCTACTATCTATTGCACTGTTAATGAGACACTGCCTGTCTCAGTGTGCTCAAAGCTGCTACCTGGAGCCTCAAATTAATCAAGAAAGGCATAAGAATTCTTCAGAAATTAAACTGTTTTTAGTTTGTTAATTAAGGAAAAGCTCTTTGATATCTTCTTTTTGCAAAAACGTTTTGGCTTCTTCAAACTCACTTATAAGCTGTTTAGAATATTATTGTTTAAAGCAAAAACAATAACAAATATTTAACAAAACTACATTTTAATATTTCAATCCACCTCTCACTGTTTCCACATAAAGTCAATATCCAGTCCTAAGTGCAGAAAGCAGGATTTCAGGATACTTTGACACTTTTTTATAAAATGTTACTGTTTTGATCCATTTAAAAACTAAGTCCTATTTTAAATTTTATTGCCTTGTATCCTATCTAAAAATTATTTGCCCCAAAAGTGAAAAAACACAACGAAAATTAATACAAAAAAGAAGCAAACATTTATGAACAGAGGACTCTCATTTTAGTTTGCTGAGGACAAAAAGATCTTTAGCAGAAAATTACTTTTGAGGATTAAGCTGCAGATAGTATTTCTTTATCCTCAACTAAATGCTTAAAAATATTTCTTCCAAATCACTTTCAGAATAGGTGCAAAAACACAAGAAAACTTTAATTGAATATCTAACACTGCATTCGAGGTTTGTGTGAACACTTTAAGTACACAGTACGGTATGTGTATTTTCAGCTGTGTATTATTAATATTTACAGCAAGTTTCGTTGGCAGTGAGGTTTCACTTCAAGTTGTTATACATATCTAGAAATGTAAATACCACTATACACTGTATATGCCCAATGAATCGCACACAAGCATCATGAGTGCCCAAAGATGTTCCATGAAAAAGAAACATGATCCACGCTACCTTACAGTATTAGTAAAACCCACATTAAGATGAAAGAAAAATAAGTATGAGCACTGAACAAATCAGACAAAAATATACAAAAAGACCTTCCAAAAGTTTTGATCAGATAAACAAATAAATTAACACATATTACCATTACTTCCCAAAAATATCCAGTTACGACAATCATCTTGTATTTTTAATTTAGTTGTCCCTTTCGCACACAAATATATTAACAGAAAAATTAAATAAATTTGGGCATAGTACAAAAAGTAAAAAAAAAAGAAATCAATACACTAACATTAATTAAGTTCCATATTATTACAAATATGTCGATTCAATCTTAAACCTTTTGTGCTGCTTTTAGAAGCTTTCATTTGCAGTCCTCTTACTCAGATTCCCCTGTATACATGCAGTTTACAGTTTATATAAAGAAACTGTAATTTCATGAACACAAACCAAACAGAGATGTTGTTTTGTCACTTTAACTACTTTTAAGAGAATTACAGCAGAAGACCAACTGAGGAAAGTGAGCATTTCTAGCCGATAAAGACTCTGGATAGCAACTGCATACTGTGAAACAGTAAAATGGGGTGCAGGGAGTATACTGGGGGATCAGGGTGGTGGCAGTGCCAATATTGTGTCTTTTAATTAACTCAGCGGTTCTTTGTTTCAAATGAAGATGCTCTATATTCTATTCGTTTTTATTTTACAAAGACTACATGACTTCACATTATTTCTCAAACACATTATATATGCACCCCATTATTACTAGATTAACAATAAAAATCTTGATTTTTATTTTACACATTTATTTTAAAAAGCTATCGGTAGATCGGGGTTGACAGCTGTCTTACTGTGGTGAGAACATATTTTGAGGAAGAACATCAATTTGTATTTTATCAATAGCTATTTTTTTTCCCCTCATTCGATTTGCCTTTATCGGAGGGAAAAAAAATAAATAACATCAGCTACATGATGCAGTCTCGAAGGAAAACAAGCAAAAAAAGGAAGGGTTAAAAGAATCTATTCCTGTTTGTGTGGGGGAGGATGGGAGAACTGCATAGACATGAATCATTCTTAGTAATTCAAGTGTTTCCATGACATCAATGGGCACCCTTCCAGAACTCCGACAAAGTCTAAAAGGTACTAAAGGGGCACTGTAGCCATAGGGAGTAAGCTTAAAAAATAAAATAAACAAAAAACAGCACATAAGACGCATTGTCTCTCCTCGAAAGAAGTAACCTGACGGTCACCGTAAATTGTACATATTGGTAGATGATCACCCAACTGTAAATATCTGGCAGGCTCGTTGGTTCCTTGGCACGTAAATAGCTCAATAAATACAACAAAAATCATAAATAAAAGCATCTGCATCAACTGCCAAGCAAGCCATTCATGTTAAACATGATACCTATCAGCTTACGTTTAACATGCAAGTACGCTCACATATCTAGATTTCTACTTCAAACAGATCTATTGATAATCTATAGATAATGGCAACCCAATGTATTAAAATTCAACTCCAGGGATATGAATGCTGTGCAGTTGTTAAGTTCTTTTGAATGCGCTTGATTAAATTCTAAGCAGGCTCCCCAATGTAAAACAGCCTTCATTATCTTCCCCATCCTCCCCCTTCAAGAAATCAATAAAAACGAAACCAAATAGTTTCAACACATGTCTACCCAGAAAAAAACCAATGTATATAATTCCAGAGGAACCGTGTACCGAGGTCTTGGAGACAGCAGAAGACCTTATAGAGCACAAAGGAATATATGCCCGGTTGTGCCTCCTGTAGATACTGAGGAAACGTTCATACTAATATTTTCTACATCTATATAAATTACCAAGCCCAGACGTGAACCCTAACTCCGTTTCTTTGCTCAGAAGATTTGGCGATAACCATAAAGCAAGAGAAAGCTGCCATAAGCGCTGCATTTTTGTTTCAGACAAACCTCTGTTGCTAAAATGCGGCAGGCGCTGCAGATATTTTTTTGGCACAATGACAGTGGTGGCACTGCCAAGCCCTATGGCTAAAACTACTAAAAGAGGCATAAGGATGGCATTAGAGCTGAAATCTTTTTTGCTGCATGGAGTACTTTGGTCTGGGTTTCTGTTTTTTTTTTTCCTTTTCGCCGTGGTATTATTTCTTTTATTTATTCTCTATACACCCTGGCATGTTCAATAGTGACACCTGAAACGTATAGTTTAATTGTTTTTTTTTTTGTTTTGTTTTGCTTGTTGTTTGCCTTCACAGCCTTGCTAGGAAATTCTCAAGGTTCTAGCGTTTTGCATTTACTCCTTTTGTTTGGAGGATTTGGGCTACGATTTCACAATACCTGCAACACAATGGCTGTTGAAGAGGTACACAAAGCTTTCTACACATTTTTGTAAACACTGAAGCCTAAACAAATGAACAATAGACTCCATTATGCTCCTATAAGAAAAAATAACATGCAGAATCTCCTAAAACAACATCTAGGATAACTGAAACACGGAAATCCAAGGAAAGCTTTTATTGATCTGCAAACCATTTAGCAATTCCATGTACAAAGGAAGTACGATGCTGCAGGAGCTCTTGAATATTACTTACACATTATAATGCAAAAGATGCAGCCATTTTATTGTGTGCAAAAAAAAATGTACTTAGATGTACTTAACACATTTTGCACGCGCCTCTTAACAGAGAAGAAACCGACAGCCAAATATTAAACATTTACCAGTTGTAAGTAAAAAGGTTTGGCTTTCAAACAAAAAAAGCATATAGAGATTATTTTTTTGCACCAAACATCTTGGGACATAAATGTTAGAACCAAGTAGCTGACTTGTATTTAGAATTCTTTTCTGGTTTTACATTTGTTTCTCATTTTATTCATTACATTCTACATTAACTATCCAAACTTTTTGTCACAAGACTCGTAGGTTTTGTCGGTAAGAAGTTGTTTCATTATGTGCTTATCTTTAGGGAAAAAAGAAAAAGCAGCATGTTTTGTTCATTTAATACCAGACCCTTAAACCTTTATTTACCAATCAAAATAAATATGACTTGAGCAAGCCATGAGCATAAACATCTGATTTACTGGTTTAATTTCTTTTTTAGCATAGTGGAATAAAAGTATGGTCAACAACAGAAAGCCGAGATTTGTGCTGTGGTTTTACCTTGTCAGTAACAACATCGCAGAATCCTCCAAGCTGAACCCCCCAACAGCCAAAATAAAATAAGTGAATTATTGAAAAATGTAAAATGTGACAACTAAGCTGATCATTGACTGTTTTTTCTGATGTGCAGAAAATGAAATTTATCAGAGCAATGCCATTCCATAGCCTCTGTTTTTCTCTTTTAACTCACCAGTGTCCACTGGAGTCAAAATATCCAGTTGATTTCAATACATGTTCTGAGTGTTGCTTATTCATATTTATTTTAAATTGCACACCTCCAACAGGAAACTTTGGGTTTCCAAATCCCTTGTGTTAAGGTGACTTAATTCTAGCCAAACTTTAGCTTCTCATCAGATCCCATTTGTCACCTTTCAACTGAATGCAGGGGAGCTGTGTACAATATAATGTATCCATCCCTTCTTGAAACTTTCTAAGGGGTCATTGGCTGAACATGTTTGTGTGCTTATTGACAGTGACATCGTGGTCTGAAATCTAAGAGAATGAAAAGAAAGTTTCACGACTGTGGCATTCTACTTTCCTTAACAATCAAACTTGCACTTTCTCTGAAGAAACTGATAAAACAGAGAAGAGCTTGTTTTACACATAACACACTTTCATTCGCATGTCAATCCCTGTTTCTACCTAATTCCCTCCCCCCTCCCCGATCACCATTGCCTCCAGCACTCGCATTCCTACTGTAATAAATCATTTAACACTGAAAGAGAACACAAGTAGTCTTTTGTTTACTTAGTATCAGGTGCCACAGTCTTTAATGGAGAAAAAAATGTTAAAATGGTGAACTCTAAACAAATCACTTCCTTTGGTAACAGATCAAATCACCAGTATGATACTTTACCTCTTATTGACAGTCCCATTGTCAGGACAAACAGCTTCTGACAGTTTCAATTTTTGAAGGTCACCTATACTGCTTGTCATCAAAATAAATGTTAAAGCCTACAAGATAATAATCATATGCTTTACAACTCAGTGAGATGTTTCTATCTTATACACAATCATGAATCATGAACAACTAATGATTAGTAACTGAAAATACCATCTATAGGGTTAGATACAAGACATATGGTATTTTTTACCCTCATATTGACAGGTACCAGCCCGCATTTTGTAAGAACAAGTACTAAATATTAGGCATTTAACTGAAGCAAACTTCACACAAACTGGTAAAACAATAATGCAAACAAGTGCAAATTCCTGTTTGAAGAGATTCTCAAGTTAATCACAATTTACAATCAGCTCCACTACCACACCGCAAGTGGCTCAGAATCACCAGTAAAAGGGGACAGTCTTAGACTGACAAAGAATTTTCATTACAAAAGTATTCTTTGTTTCAGTTTTTGATTCTGAGGCTATTCTGTATATGTAAGCAGTACCTTAAAGATCTGTTTCAATTCATTTTTATCTTTCAGTGAGATTTCAGGCTTGCTTACTTCATTGTTTTCTGCAACAACTGACATTCAAGGTCCATTTCGTTTTTAATGTCAAATCACCCCATCTACAGTTTCTGAGATGTCACAATGCATAAGACTGCAGTTTGAAAGCTGGACTCTAGAATGTTTTTGCATAACCAACTCTTTCATAGTGCTAAAGATAGTTATTTTTAGCTTTTGTAAGTGTTGTCTGGTGTGTAAAATACAGGGCATTCAACATACATTTGTGGCTATCTTGTTGTTGATATCATAATGAAAAAGCAGAGCCTTTTTGTCTTATAGTTGTCTTTTTTTAGTAGACTCAGTAGCATATCACATATTTATATACAACAAATTATTACACAGAGAGCAAATACCTTAACTTAGTGGTGCAAAGCAAAATAATTACTGAAAATTCAACATGATATGAGAACACAAGAAAGTTTATGAAGGGAATAAAACTGTTCAGTCCATCTACGATCCTAACAGTTTTATTTCCTTTGTGAATTGCAATTGTAATTTCCTTCATAAATTCAAAGGTCCAGTTGAATGCTAGCATATAATTGATCCAAGAATCTCACACAGATATTTATTGAAAGAAGTGGAATATCAAAAACATGGCTGGATAATTGTTATCGACTCCCAGAACTTTTTATGTAAAGAGGTTTTGCTGGTTTTAACCACACCTGGACGTAGAAATGTCCACTTTTATCCTCTGGTTTGTGTTGGTGTTGACTTGAATCTCTCAACGCCTTTGTGTATTGTGAATACTGAAATCAGGTCCCAAAGTATTCTTATATGATCAAGAACAAAAAGATTCAGTTCTTTCACCCTGTCAGAGTAGGACATTCCTTTAAGCACAGGAACGTATCTGGTCACACTTCTCTGGATTGGTTCCAGAGTAGCGAGATATTTTTTACTGCTTTCATATATGGCTAAATATGCAGGTCAGCAAAGCAAAAGAATGTGAGGATAACAGCAATGACTGGGAAACATGTTCAAAGACAGCGTTTGAAGTCATCTTGGCTTGCTTCAGCTCTGCTTAGAAATTAGAAACCTCTCTAAATGAAATAACTTCATGCCCCACACAGGCTAGCATGTGACAGTTTGTTGAGAAAGGATTTTCCCTAAAAGGTGTTGAGAGAATGAGACAGACAGCTGCACATTTCCTTGGTGATCGTGGCTGGGGTCGACAATATCATTTTCCCGGAGTTTTGTAAAATCACAGGCAGTTCAAACGCCTCTGACAATGTCTGAGTCTGTGACTAGTTGAGCTACCCCAGGAATGTGTGGGTTAGGTAGAAAACTATAATCACAATTTCATATTTATCTATTTGTCCCTGCTTTTGAAACTGAAAAATGGTACTAGACAGTACAGTACCTGTGAATGATTATAAGTAGACCGCGGTGATCAGTAGAAATACATAATAAAAGTACCCTCATTTTCACTCTGATCACAGATCTTCATTGACTTATTAACACGCATATCTAGGGTGTGGTGAAGACGTGTATCTCCACAGTTATATCTAAAATGAATTGGATCAATAAATCTAGAGACTACTGCTCCCACCTGTTTCCTGCCTCATATTGGCATATAGCTGTTCTATTATGCATAAACTCGATCAGAGACTGTAATTATTCAACTTGGTTGTTTCATCTAAAGAGATGACTATTTTGCCTTTTAACTTGTAAACCTAATTAATCGATGTTGGGAACTGCATACCATAACTGAATTGGAAAAGCAAATTAAAAATGTTTGTAAATATATTAACTTAATTCTAAAACTTTACATATGGTTGTATTAGGAACGCAATTGTACTTTGGTTTCCTAGAACTCTGGAATCAAAAGCACAGGCATGACTCTGCTGAAACACAGTCCATTGCGAGTACAGTAGATAGGACACCAGAGAAGATTTCATTTTATTCAGCACTGTGTATTGTCCTTCACTAATCCCGTGTTTATAGACTGTATGTACTCTGTACCATCAACTTTCAGTTGCATTTTTGGAACAGAAATCTAAACTGCTTTTGTACAAGTAAATCTAGTAGCCTGAGTTTTAAAAGCAAAAATGTTCGGCTTGCTCCAAAATGAGGATTTAATTATAATTTTAGTATTTTCAAAGGCTCAAAACTCTCAAATGTTTTTGTGTTTTATGATGTAACCTGATGTCACCTGGCAATATAATCATGAAATAATCATGATAAAATAATCATGAAAAGGTACTGTAGTCCATATAACTACCCATCTCAATAACCTATATACTCAATTCAAGCGGTGGTTGTGTAAAAGGAATTAAGGAATATAAATTACAATACATATACTGTATAATGACAGTCTTTACATAAATAACATCAGAGACTGGTCAAGACTAATATATTCACAGAGATACATTAGTTGCAATAACCTGCAAATTCATGAAAATGTCCCAAATTCTGTAACCAGAAAATCTAGGGTTGAAACATAAGCATTAGAAGGAACAGAAATTAATGTTCATATGTATTCATACAATTGATGAGCTGTAACTGGTTCAGAAAAGAAGACTGAACACTATCCAACATTTTGATGCACACCTATCCACCACTGAAGTGCTGTATTACCTGAATGACACGAGACATCGGTTACATCTCGGCAGCCTTACCACACAGCAGATGAGGTGGAGAAATGAGAATTAACTTCACTGACTGAATTAAAAGGGAAATTGAGGAGTACTAGACCGAACAACCCCAAAGTGGAATTTAGCAAGGACAGTGAGGTAAACACCCTTTCTCTGACGAAAACTGCCTTGTCAAGACCTTCGTTTAATGTCTGATCTGAAGGATCTGAAGGAACGCCTCCTTTAGCACGCTGGCGCCCTGGAGTGGAAATGATGGTACAAACGGAAGACTGCCACCTACAGGTCTAAGGTGAACAATGTGATACGACAACAGCAGGATACAAGAAACCCCAAAAAACAGAACTCAACACAGTTTCGAATGTGATGTCAAACACCAATAACTTTAAGACTATTAAGAGGGTTGCTACACCACACCAAGTGGTTTGGGACAAGACACCACCAAAGGCAATAACTGTGAATCTTCAGAAAACCCTGGCATCATTGAGAAACGATGCATCCAAGACTAACATTCAAGGCTGGCATAATGAATTCAGAATCAGCGGAAGTTTTGCAAGGTTTGCATCCTCTGCTCCTGGTGTCCTAGTTACAACTAACAGATGGATTACAAAGCTTTCCAGGATATCTCTGACTCTTATTGAGAGGGACTGCACTAATCCTACAGTTGTTCTATCCACCCTCAATAAAATAGTTCATTAAATATTTTTTCAACCAGCTCATTATGTCTACTTTTCTTCCCCTGACTGAATAACAAGACATTAAGGTAATTCACTTACAACAATGGCAAACCCCTCTCCAACTTTCATAGGTTTGAGTTTCCCTTGACTATTTCTTGTTTTATCGTTTTAAAATGTAAAATGTTATTTTATGTTTACTTTTGTTGACACATCTTATGTGACTAGATCCTTGTCAAAGCTAGCTTAACTGCTCTTTGTCCATTTGTTACTAAGGCCAATGACTCCACGAAATCTGATTTTGCTCCTGTAGCTATAAAACGTAGTCTTCTACAATCCACGTTAAAATACACCTTGCCTCGGGCCTAAGAAAAAACAACTGTTCTATTTCATCTGAACTTTTCTAGCAAACATCCTGGAGCAGCAAGCTCAGATCACCCTCGTTTTGCATATAATGAGCTCTCTGAACCTTTTCAGTCATTGGCTCAGACACTGTAAAAGTAACGATTTACTTATGGCTTCTAACTCTTAGTTACTTAATATTTTTCTCCTTCATAAAACTACTAGGTGCTTGGTGTTTGGTGTTTGGTTTTGGGGTCAATTATATGATCTTATAACATCCTGGCTTCTTTGAACACATGACTGGCTGAAATCCTCTGATCAATTAATTTCTACCTACCAATTCGGCCAGATAGTTCAAATGGTCTCCTGTTCATTGTAACCTTTTTATGTATGTGTCAACAAAATGACTGAAGCGCATCATCTGCAAGACAATCTTGCTAGAAGGTCGCTCCGAGCATAGGTGCCAGCTCTGTGAGTGCTGTGTATCCTAAAGCATCCCCAATATCTCTGATTATATTATTATTATCAATAAGCAGTGACGAATGCATTCTAATTTTGCATGTGTTGGAATGATTACCATTGGATCGTACAGTCACAGTGATAAATAACAGTTATGGGTTTTTATTTCCCAGATCCTGCAGTAAACCCATTTGATTGGCAAATTATGATTCAATTGATTTATCGTTTAATGACTTATCGGTAACTCATAAATAACTGACATTTGATCATGAAGGGGTCTCTGCAAGATGGCCTCTCCCAACATGCAAACTTCACAGAAACTATATATTTCAGACATAGATAAGTTTGTAATTCAGAAAACCAGTCCTACAAAGAAAAGTACAAACCCCGGTAGCTTCAAATAATTCAACTTCTGATAGGACCAGAATGCAATTTTCCAATGAGTTTAACAGTGGTGATAAACACCAAAGCAAAACCTGGGAAGGGCTGTAAATTCCAGGAAAAACGGACATTAGAATTTCATATGGCTCATCTTAAATGAGGAGGTCCAAAGTTATTCTGCAAAAATAAAGATGTAAAAGGCATAATAAAGCTTTCTACAAAGCAATAATCTGCATTTACTGACAATGGAAATTACAAATGGCACAGAAAGGTTTCGAGGAAGCATCTAGAAAAATAACCAACACAATGTGCATGAAATAACAAGTCATGCTAAGAAACACTAAATGCAGTTTGGTGCCCCATATTCACAAAGATTCTGTTCCACTGGACTCTAATAGTCTTGTACAAGCTTTGCTACTACTAGTATTAATAGACATTACTGTACAATTACTTAATAAGCAGGAGCACTACACAAAAGAGCATGTTTTCCATTACACATACTTATCAATAATGACGACTTTGTTTTTTTTTCTGTTTTGTTGTTAGAATTGTTTTGTTTATGTTAATACTCCATGAAGATGTGGAAGATATAGTAATGCTGTTGTATCCCAACAAGCAACGGTCGCAAGGCAGGGTACACCCTGGGCAGGACGCCAGTCCAATTGCACGGCAGACACACAGACACACCCACACCTGGGGTCGACTGCCCCAGAAGCCACATAACTCACCAGTATGTCTTTGGACTGTGGGAAGAAAAAGGAGAGCCCAGACAAACACAGGGACAACGTACAAAACCCACGCAAGCAGCACTGCAGGTCTGGAAATGAACCCAGAGCCCCAGCTCTGTGAGTGCACCACGGCACTACTCTGCCACCCTGCACTTGTAGCATTTTTATGCACAATCCTTTAAATTGCCTTGAATACAGGAGCCAGCTACAGTAATAATACAACATTAGAAGTGGAGGTCGGACAACTGGAATTTAATTTTAAAGTTGTTTTTAAAATTCTCAGTAATGCAGAATAAATGTTGGGAATACCTATGAACTTGCATATGGAGAACAGAAAAGGCAATGTGGGCCAAAGATAAGCCACTTTTTTTTTTGGTGCTGTTAACATCTGTACTTCAACTGTCTAGACATTTTTTTTTTTAATTTGCAGGCTTTTACACTGACAAAGTATATTATACTGCAGATATCACAAACGCAAGCTGACACTTGCCTATCTAATGAGTCACAAATGCTTTGGCTTTCCTCTTGATGGCAAAGTCATAGGGTCTAACTAGATAAAGTAGTACACTCCTTTGACATCACTTCTGCTCCAAACAGTAAACTTCAAAACGTCATGCATGGATTACATCTCTGAAAACATGGCAGTTGTCAAAACGTTCCTGTGGTCTTAAGGATAAGAGAATGGGGTTGAAAGAAAAGGAGCCTTTAGAATCAAACATCAGGATTTTTTACTGGTAAACTGAAACTTTTTTACATAAAAAACTGTCCTGCCATATGTGGCCTTTCAATGTATATTATATATATATATGTAATTTAAATGTATATTAAAAATGGAATGCAAAGGAACAAGTAATAGGTTTATTCCATGCTGAAAAGAGAAGAGAGAAAACACAACGTTGTGTTTTCTCTCTTCTCTTTTCAGCATGGAATAAACCTATTACTTGTTCCTTTGCAGACTACGCATGCTGACGCAGTTACAGTACTTAACTGAACTACTTAAAAATGGAATGATGCTTTTGGAAGAATTAGTTTAGCAATGGAAATAATTTGCATTTATAAACTTCTCTAAACAAATAAAATATACTAAGCCACACAGCTGTATGCGTGCAACCAAATAAGCATGAGAAAAACGTGTGACATTTTCCTTTCAGTGTACAAACAAAACCACACTGCCTACTTGAGAGACTAACCTGAAAGTCCTGTTTCCATTTCAGTGAACTCTATATAATAAATCTACACTTGGATTTATCTTCTCGCCTTTTCCCAGAGATATCAGACAAGGGCATCTGGAAGACTCTGTGGTCTTGTTCTATAGCCAATAGACAATTTAAGAAATAAAACCTACTAAGCAAAAGCGATACTGGTTTAGAAAAAATCCATCCATACATTCAAAATATCTTTGCTGTGCATTGCTCTGTTGTGCTGTGCACAGTAAAGTATAACTGAGATTAAAAAAAAAAAACATTTACAATACTTTAAGTGGCATCAAAGTATCAGGTGTAAGGAAAGTGGATCAAATTTATTTTGACAAACGCTGCTTTAAGAAGTACCTTTGGATTTTTACTGCTCGAAAACTGGGGCTTCAGTGACAGCTCTAACATACCTTGATGCCTTTATAACATAAGACCTCAATAATTCGCCTTTGGCAAAATCAACCAGTGCATTAATATTCACTGTAGAACGAATTTCCAAGGTACACCAGAAAAGTATCAAGTTTTTGTGATTTTAAAACACATCTCCTGCCAATAAAATGTTGAATTTCAAGACAGTATTGGCTCAGCTTCTAAGATGAAAAGAAATTAAGGTTTAATTTAAAATACACATTGAGGAGCGCTTGGAAAGTCATTACGTTTTTAACATCAGTAAGATTGTAACATCCCTTATACTAACACTGCTGTATAAACAAAGATTGTACGTCTTTTTATATTAAAGAAAATACATATGAAAATAAAAATGAAATTGATTGTTAAGAATTGTGCACATTGTTAACCTCAAGACAAGAATATTCTAGGTGCAATTATCAGACTGTTATAAGTGACTGCAGACAAACCTGGTATCATACATCAGAATGTCCGTTAATTGTTACAGAAACAGTTTTGATCAAAGTTCAAAGATCAAAAAATCACTCAGAATATCCTAAGAAGGTTCTATGGCACAACTTCTCTGAGAACATTTTTGTGCTGCCAATCAGGGTCAGCTGCAAGACTTTCTAGCTAGAGAAAAGCTTAACCAATTGAAAAATAATCCTGTTTGATTAGATTTAACGTGTGTACTGTATGTGCACGTGTGTGAGTATTTTTATTAAGTATAGATCACATTTAATTTAAAATCAATAAATATGCATGCAAGATAAAAATATCACGTTTCATAATGTGCTTAACACCAGTCACTCAATAAACAGGAATGCAGCTTTAATGAATGCCTCAGAAATTCAATTGTTGAACTGCAATCTTAGATTTCCTCTGCTTAAACCATATTCTTCTTGACGTACTGCAATTATTAGTGAAATCCTTCAGACGGAGAAGGTGGCTCTCTCTTTTGAAAGCGGGTGATCTGTCAGAAACAGCTGTAGATGGGGGGTAGGCTGCACCTGCTAGAGTGAGACCTGTTTGAAGAAAAGAGCTGCGATCTGAACTTACACGTCCTAACAATGGGGTAATCACACACAAAAGGCAAAGCATATTTATTCCAGGAACTGCAATAAACAACTCCACTTCCAATTTATAAATGTAAATAAATGTTATTCTGAATTACCTAATATTATTGCAAAACATAGCAAAAGTAGTTGACAACTAATCAGAGAAAGTAGACCGATTTGGGTGAAGAAACCCCTATTTTACTGTTCCCCAGGAGCTGGTGGGGGAGAAGTTTGGAGATGCAGAAGTTTGGAGATGCAGCAGAACCATCGACAGAAGTCCCACTGCTCAATTATCTAACACTAAATCAGGGATTTCTTATTCTTTTTTGCAGCTGACCCACAAAGAACAAGGCTGTTCCACAGAGAATGTCCGCAGCTCATCTCACTGCAAGGAGACGCTGCTGAGCGGTGTAAGCTGCAATCAGGGGGCCGCCGATCTGTGTCCTGGGCATCGTGAGCTCCCAGCTTTCCCTGAGGAGTGCCACACTGGCCTATTTGTTCCAGTGGACAGGGGAAGGTTTCACCTCAGTGCCTCACAGCGTCCTCTACTGATCTGGCATTCGATGACGCCAGGTGGAGGAGACTGATCAAGCTCATCTTCGTCCTCTTTGGTTCAAAGGCTTGGCATAATCCTTTGATTAGGCTAATTATGTTTCAAGGGGCTTCAACTAAAACTTGAACGCGTACCTTTCTGTAAAGGTCACATTTGACTATTTTTGCCACCTATTGGCTTCAGTAATAGAGCATCTGAGTTGTAACTCCCCATCGTCTGTTGTTTGATCAATAGAAAACTATGTGAGAAGACAATGTCACTTTCTCATTTTTCTCCCCCTTCTTAAAACACAAAAACATAAATCCAGTTAAGCTATGCACATATCTAAATATTTATTCTTTGCCACTGTGGCAACTAATGATAAATGAAAGGTTTGCAGCCAGATTTGGGCTCAGGGCCAACTCAAGTTGGCACAAAGACTAGCATTTTTTTTTTTAATAAGAGGTAAAACTGACCAGGTTTACTGCTTTTAGAAGAGGATTATTTTTTTTTTACCTGCTGTATATTCAAATGGCACACTAGAGAACAAATACATTCTACCTGTGCTGAATAATTCAATTGTTTCAAACTGGAAGTCAGCTACCTAAAACCTTAGAAGAAGTCAGTGGAGACCAAGACCTTTGCTGTTCAACAAACACAGAACTAACAGCAGATACTCAGTGATGGGACTTTAATGAGGTATTCAGCTCAGAATCACCAGAACAGCCAACATGAGGTTGTATTACATCAGAATGGACACTTTATTTGATAGGACACTCATGTGGATATTATTTTGTTTGCATTATTATTGGGATGAGATCATATTGGGTGAGATTAGCCGTCCAGAATGACAAATAAGCTAAACAGAATAATAAAAGAAATCCAAAAACACAGTATGTCATCTGTATTCTTCACAGATAACATGTGGGATCCCTTCATCTTATCTCTCTAACACAAATAAACAAGAGATAAAACAGGAAGATTTCCTTTCTTCCCATAAATTTAAGCACCTCTTCCATGAACTTTATTTCTGTATGAGTTGCACAACCTATTAATTCCAGAGGAGTTAAACGATAGTGACAGGAAGCCTGCTAGGGCCAGCAACTGGGATAATGTCTCTTTACATGGATAAAGTTTCACGCCATCTAGGTCACCGTCTTAAGGGGAATCAACTGTGCGACTCTTCAGCGCTTTTGCACCATGATCCTTCATCCTGCAGCCTGCAGCCCAAAGTGAAATGCAAGAAAGAAGCCGAGCGCTCAAAGCAAAAATCTGCTTCCAGGACAATCCATTATATCTGACAAGTTAAATGTTCCATGGTAGACCATATGGCATCGGAGCAGGGCCGACAATAGAAGACAGAGACTTAGGAAATGCATCACAATTAAGGTGTTTGGCTACAGTTTTAATTCTTTGAATGGGTTCTTCTATCTTGCTTTTTCTTATAAGCAATAATAATCATTCTTCCCCCCCCAACATACATCAGCACAGGCTTCACACTCTCTTTCACATTATCTGACCAAGTCTATGAAATTATCGTTTTTTTTTCTCCCCCCCAAGTGAAAAAGAAGTTTTTCTTTCTGAGAAACCCCCAACACCATTTTTACCGACACAAAAACGCAGATTGAAATGTCATTTTTATTTGGTCCCGTACAGCATTAACAAAACTGTCTTCTTCAGCCTGTTCCCAGAATACGCACAGAATATGAACAATTTGAGATAGCCCTGTTGTACGCTGATACAGAATGACACATTAAATACCTACAGAATCATTCGTGTGCATATTTGCGCAGCTGGGTTCTAACCTGATGCTCTACTTAGACCAGTACACGGTATGATTTCTGATCAAACGCTGCATAATAAACTACAGTAGCTTAGGTTCATGTGGTAATATTATCTGTTCACAGTCTTAAAAAAAACGAGATATTATCAGTAACCTTTTTTCATCTACATACTAGTAAGGCTAGTATGGCATACTAGTAATGGATGCACTGTGAGTTACTGCCTTATAGTCCTTGGGTTGAGTTGCATTTCTGCACTGTGACACCTTCTGCCCGGGATTGGTGACCTGGTGTCCACAGGTGATTTCTCAGGATGCTCTGGTTTTCTTCCGCCTTTCAAATCCATGCTGGCTCTCTTAATAAGTGTTACTAAGTTGTGCAAGCGTGTGTGCCCTGTGTGCCAATAAGACAGAGACCCTGTCCTAGAAATAGTCCTGCATTTTTTCATATTCTTCTGAGATACATTTTCTCTGATCGTTGCCAGCGTTAATGAATCACAACAAAATATCTCCTGCTAGTATAATATTCTGGTTTTAAAAATGCTAATATTGCTTTGAAGGATGTCTACCATATTTTCAAAGTCCCGTCTTTGGAAATTTTTGAGTCACCCCCCGTGAGCTGTTGTTAAAACACGTAACTGCGCTTCAACAGTATAAGAGCAGTCAACGGGAGTGAAATGAACATTAGGCCAAATGAAAAAGAAATCCAAAGACACAAGACTTGGCATAAAACCATTAAGTGCTGTTCTTTTTATTACTTTTAGCAAAATCCAAAACACAGTGGGTCACTACCAAAAGAATTTAAACTAAACGTTCCTTAGAGCAACAGTACTGGATGGAAATTATGTAATGCTGACATAGATCCAGCATACACAAAGCCTGTTCCTCATGACCTCTGCAGGATTTAACCTCTAAATGGCTCTGGCTTCCTTCTTTAAGAACACATCTGCACCACATCATCTTCAGTATTGATCAAACGATTGCACTATCAGAATTAATCATTTAGAAAAAAAGCAGACTATGCTATAAGAAGGACCATAGGTGTAAAGAAAATTAGGAGCATGCAGGTATGCCTCTGTCAGTAATAAATATACATTCAAATTAGAAAATCTTGCATTTAAATTTGTCAGTTTTTGTTCTGTTTAAAATTCACAATATTTTTACCAAAGACGAGTATTTTATATGTGTTACTTGATAACTTAAATTTATTAATTTATATAACAAAGAAGTATAATGACAATAACTTGTTTTGTTAATAAAAGGTGTGATATGGTAAAAAATGTGAAGACAACAAATACAGAAAACAACACAATAGGCACAATTTTTGTATACAATTTCTATATGTTCACTATGGTATTCATTGTGTGCTACAATGAAAAGGAATTTACATACAAGTGGCACAATACTACGAGGTTAGGCAGGGAGCTATTCTCTTAAATTATACTCCAACTACCTGAACTACATCAAGTTCCCCTTTTTATAACCATTTTAATTCAATCAAAACTTCATCACTCTAATTGTGTTAGCTGGTCAGATGTTAAGGTAATTTCGGAAACCACTGTACAGGGCATGAATGCCAATATGCCTCTCATTTAATTGCCTAAAAGCCTGATGAAAAAAATTAGAAAAACACACAGCAGGAACCTTATAATAAAAGAAGCAAGGTCACAAATTATAATGAACCATTACTCACACCTCAGCATAGCCCTAATGAGTGTTGAAACAAAGGATGAACTATTGTAGGAAGATAAGGAGTCAGTGTTATGTGCTTAACAGCACCATTACAGAACAGCAGCACATTTTAAAATGAAGAAAATACTGCCTGATACAGTAAGTCAAAAGAGTGCACTTCTTAAACTCCAGTATTTGAAACAACAGTTCACACCATACACTGTTAGTCCATACACTGCTTTAAATTGAGATATTTCTGCTATTCTCAGCATCAGGAGCGCTGTCTTCCTAAGTGCCTTTTACTGTAAACCTTGCTGCCCTCGACAATCGCCATTAATTTTCTAGTGAAAACTCTAGGGAAAGAAATACTAGATACCCCCCCTTCTCCCCCACACTGCACAGCCAGGGGTGCTGAACTTGTTTTGTCCACCCACTGCTGGTCAGGGAAGGTTAATTCAGTCCAGCAGAGGCCATCTTTCTAAAGAGCAAGCTTTCAATCTTCTTTATTTTTAAAATGATAAAATACAGAAAGCCGCAATGCACAAGCAGAAGATGGTCTATAACACAGTGAGTTTTAATTGAAAACTGAAAAACATGAACAAAGAAGAGTCATTTTCTTTCTGTGTTTAATGTTTAACAATTCACTTCCTGACCTGTTACGGGAAAGGTGAATTACTAGTTACTTTAACGAGGATCAGAAATTGAGATGGAACACTACGTTTGCCAGACACCTCCAAACAGATTTATTGTGGACAGATAAAAGCAGGAAAAAATATTTTAACTTCTAGCATTTCAAGTAATTATTTATTTTGGAAGGATTATGATTGTTTATAGGCATCACTCTGACTCTCTCTCTCAATTTTGATGCATGAATCACAATCATTTTTTTTTCTTTTTATAATAAAAGAACAATACATATGCAAACTGCACGGAATTGGGTTCATACGTGTGCAGTTTCACGCTACCCTTAGCAAATGTTTAGGAATAAATAAACAAATACAACAGAAAATAAAGGCCAAACTTCGAAGACATGAATGAAAGCACAAATAACTAAACAAGAATCACTTATATCTGAGAGAGAACTTTAAAATAATATCCTGAGGAAATTATCAGGTAGGTGCAATCACAACCCAGCAGGTGTGCATCTTTCTAGCGAATCCGTAACCCTGATGAAGGGCTTGTGCTTTGTCTGATAAATAATCAGAATGGTTACAAAAAGAAATAAGGGTTTTTTGCTCTTTTAAGAACTGATGTTTCACATGAACAAAATTGGTATCTCAAATATAATCTGTTTTCCGCCAAAGGAGAATGACTGGGTAGGATTTTCATTCTTTGCTTCACCACAAAGGAAAAGTGTCTGCTGCCAACAAAAGACGTCGACAAGTGCTTCAAGTCTACCTCACTGGCAGTGGCTCTACCCTGTAAAACATGACTGGAGAATCCACCGCCAATTACTATTTACTGAAACCATGATCATGAATTGAAAGAGGAAACATCTGTTCAGAGACACCAAATTATTGAATTTCTACACTGAATGTACTGTAGAATACTGTTCACATGTAGAAATATAAGAACACACCCTGTGGTAGAGAAAATTACCCACGAAGTCGATCAAATAACATTAAAAAAATGACAAAGGGAAAAAAATGAATTTTTTAAAAGTATTTATCCTGAAGGGGAATATTAATTACATTTCAATTCTGAACAAAACTGTTCCTGTCTTCAGGGATTTCCCTCAGAAGCAAATCCCCCCCACCCTCTTTTTAAAAGGGTTTAAAGCACAAATTTGAAGAGCTTCTCATTGGCAATACAGTCCCATCCTTAATACACACTGCTGAGATACAGACTCCCTCCTCCCCACCACCCGCCTACCCCCATTTAAAATGCCCCTTGGATTAAGACCGAAAGTTGGCAGAGAGTGAGCGTTACAGCAGTAAATGCATCGTTACTCCTAACGACTCTTCAAAGGCACTCTTTATTAAAGAAGGAGCCCTGGAGACAGGCCAATCAGCCCAGGTCTGGGTCAGGCCTGGTCTTCGCTACTCCACAGCAGGCACTGTGAAAGGGGGTAGGCTCAGAATCTCTAATGAGCTAATGTTGCTGAAGTTAACCAATGTACTAAAACCTGTAACAGATACAAAAACGAACAGCAAAAAATAGAAAGGAACCAGAATATTTAATATTTCCTGAGAGAGGCCTTTTTTTAAGGCAGGGATTCCCCTCCCATGTGAAAAGTTTCACATCCCTCACTGGCCCAATCATTGTGTCTTGTATTGGCCAATAAAACTGTGAATTAAACAGACCCAAATGAAAAGTGGAATCCCATATCTTCATTTCTTATTGTAGTTCATCTTTTTGTTAGAGAAAACACAGGGTTTGCACCAAACATATTCTGTGGAGGAGGTAGGCAAATCATAGTCTATATCCTAGATGAGACACCACGCTTGCAAGCCACTATGTCTGGGATATTTGTCTGCTGTACAAACTACACAAATTTACCAACATCCGTGCATTTGGAAAAGACTCAAAGAGCAAAGTTAACATTCTACAAATAACAGCTACAGGTTTGGGGACAATGTGTACACAGTGCTGTCCCTTTTAAGCAATTACCTTACTATAGTTACTCTCTACAAGGGCTTGACAATGTTTACTATATTCTTCATTTCACCAGAACAACACACATCAGAATTAAACAGCAATATATGATTTGCTTTATTATCATAACTCCTCCATCATTGCTTCAAACTATTGAAAACTCAGATTTCTGACACCCACACTGTTTGCTTTCATGCTATAAAAGCTACAATACATGAAAATGGATGTTATTCCCTATACATACGTGAACTACATAAAATACATTCAAAAATGGACTCACTGAATATCTGTCAAGTTTAAAAATGTCTTTTTGTTCAAAGACTCGACTTCTACGTGCCAGCCATGAACTCTAGGAAATGATGCAGTGGTATGCAGCCCAGACAGACGCAAGTTCGCACAACAAAGAGGTTTAGAGATAATCTAGAGCTTTGTTTATCTCACAGTCTGTTTTTCTGGTCTGAGTAAGTGGTGCTGGCTATCTATTGGGTAGAAGCACGAGGCATGGTCACTCATGTCCTGGCAGTGCCAGTGGGTCCTGGTCACTGAAGTCGGCCAAACTGCAAACTGAGACAGGCACAGCCACAGATCTGAGCTGCACGGGCGTTCGGGAGGCCAGACCTGACTTCCCTGCCCTCCTCCCTGATGCATAGAGCTTGTTGCTACGTGGTCGGCGGTTAACAAGCCAATCACACAAAGCCAGTTTTACAAGTTGCCTTCTAAAGGCAGAAAAGGATAAAAACTAAAACAAACACAACTTCATTGGAAAATTACTGGAATCACATGAAATCAACAGGATTTAAATACAACGTGCAGCACTTCATAATTGTAAATCCATCTCGACTATACAGTATACAATTCCACCTTCATGAAAGTTCTGCTCTTGTGTAGATGTGGCAAACCAGTGTTATCTGAAAACTTTCTGCAACACTTTCTTCCTGATCCCAACCACCAAAAGAAAACTCCTACAAGCCAAGGTAATACGTTTTTTGTTTTAACTATGAGAGGT